>NC_060139.1:612555659-613168472 GCF_021461385.2 Schistocerca piceifrons
ACACACTTTGAATGAGCTTTTAATTTGTATCGGGTGTTTCATTTGCGGCTTAGTGGAGCAGGGGATACATAGTTCAAGTGAACAACAGGACAGCAATGCTAGTTGAAACCAGGAAATCGACTACGCTGAACTTGTATCCCGTATTGCACTTAAGCAATACAGTTCGAAAGACTTTCGAGGTACAACTGACATACATGTAACGTGATGTATTCTTTGCTAGTAATTTCATTCATTTCTTTCCATTGTATTTTGCGGAGATATACTAAGATACAAACACGTGATATCGTTAACGTGAAAATACTACTGGCCCTTACATATGTGAAATAAAGTTTATCTCTCTCGCATTCCTTTGTTTCTCAACATTCTCCTCAGCCCTTTTATCTTTGTAATACATGCTCTCTGGCGACTTGTGACGTCATTGTTCAAAGCCGACGGGTTGTATCCCCTGCTAAACTAGACCCCAAGGGTCTCCCACCCCCATTCGTACACCCAGGCGTGTTACATGGGGACCGTGAGAGAACCTGCAATTTCGGTTAAGTGTCGTATAATTAACTTGGAGAGTGAACTATTTCTGTATAACTGTTAATTTGGATTGTTGAGTGACGTCAGGCTAGCTGTGGGATGTGTACGTCAAAGAACTTGTGACACAGTGTATATACTCGTCCGATCTGTGACAGTGCAAAGAGCTAGTGCTACGAGATAAACATACTCTACGGTGGTGCGCTTTTGACGACGCTAGCGGCATCTATGTGCGAAAGGGAACAGTTATTTGGCAGCCATTACGGGAGACGACGCTAGTGGCACCTATGGGCAAAAGTGAAAACTTTTCGGCAGCCATAGTCGTGTACGACTTGAGCGGCGCCTAGGAGCGACGCAGCAAATATTACCACGCTTTGCAGAGAGGCTGCAGTGCTGACAGCCGTCGGCGTCAACTGAGTCGGCGCTACGCAACAGCCGCGACTACGAAGCCAGGAGACAACGCAAAGTAAGTCACGCATCACAACGTTAGCTCACGCAACTGAAGCAACCAGAGTAATTAACTGGCATTGCAGATTGCATTCTATAATTACGTAATTACAAAAAGTGACAGTTTTAAATTCTTTTGTATAACCAAAATTACGAAACATTGCTTATTTGCCGATCGTATAGTAAAGTAAATGTCACTGCCAGACCCTGCTTGCTTTGTGGTCTAAATTTAACAACAGTTATTACAATTGCAGAACTGTATTTACGTTAGCTTATATTTCATTCTGTTTCTTCTGTTACTTGATCTTGTATACTATGTGTGCTTCTGAGCACGAATTACAGCGTTGAATGTGTAAAGCATTGTACTTTGGTTGTGGTTATTGCCGTCCATTCTACGCTACAAGTATTACTGTGATGTGTTTATTTTTTTGCTTGGGTGACTTTACGGTGGTTCAATATGGCAAGTAATGAGGTTGGTGCAACAGCAGTAGACAGGGAGGGGAAAGCAGACTCTTTAGGCGAAAGTAATCAGGTGGAGACGAAAACAGGAGCAAGGAGTAGTGAAGTGTCGGATTCCGGTATAGGGGACAGTAGTCTATCAGCAACCACCGTTGACATGCTCAAAACAATATTGAAAAATAACAAACAAATAAAGGAAGAAATTAGGCACCGGAGGCATGAAATCAAACAATTAAGGTAAGATATTAAGCGATCTATAATAGATGATTACAAACAACCAAGGGAATATATTAAGCAATCAGTAGAGCAGATAAACGAAGGACTCAATGAAAAGACCAACGAAACTAATGAGGCTCTAAAAAAGCGGGCTGAATCAAGTCATCAAAGGATAAATGAAGTTACCATTCCACTTAAGCAGAACGTTGCAGGCAATACTAAACGTTTTGAAAAGGTAGAATCGGAAGTCAAAGAAGTGAAGGAAGAACTTACCAAAAAGGTGGAGGTTTACGATGAGCATTTCGAACAACTGGGTTGAGGAAGTGAAACACTGTAAAAACAGGATATCAGCTGTTGCGCTAAACCAGGATGCTTATGCACGGCGAATAGAAGAGGTGTACAGTGAGATCTGAAAGACTAAGGAGCAGGTCGGTCAGCAGGTGGAGAACCAGGTGAAATCACTATTACGTACTGGAAACATTGCAGGAGGTAGCTTAATCGGCATACAAACTGATGAGGTCTTCCTTGGCATAGGGAATCTTAAGAACTTCCAACCAAATGGGAGATGGCATCCTAAAGATTTCTTAGATCAATTTAAGGGCGTGTTACCTGAATTATGGGACGAGCAAAGAAAGGTACGCTTCGTTGCAGCAAGATTGGAAGGTGAAACTGGTACCTGGGGCATGAGAATAAGACATAAGTGTACAACCTTTGCTGAATTTGAAAAGGAATGTTTGCAACAATATTGGTCGAGATGGAAGCAAAATGACGATGTAACAGTCTATACCAGGGTAGAAGGTTTGAGAGAAAGCGTGACCAGAATTTAAAGAAGTTTTTCAAAGATTATTATGAGAGGAACTTGTATTTAGATGAACCAACAACGACAGAAGCAATAGTGCCCCTGATCATAAGTAAACAACCAACTGGAGTTCGGGATAAGTTGCTAGTAATCTCTAAAGATGATGTAGAGGCAATGGAATTATTCTCAGGACAATTAAACACGTTGTATGAGTCATAAGGAACAGGAGGAGGAAAAGTTGATAGAAGAGTATCAGGGAGCAATGAAACCAATACAAATACCCATTCAAACCATATCAATAGGCATAGTGGACGACATGGTAATAATTATAATGACAGGAGACATTATGGTGCTTTCTGTGACCATGGAGGTCACAGAGGCGACAATGGTGGCTATGGATATCAGAACGCAAGGCACGATGCATCAGATGACCAGGTGCGAAACTGTAAACATAGCAAGTGGAAAGCGTATATAACATATTTTGTGGGTGTAATCAACAGCATACCTCATGCCACGAGGGCAAACACCAAGTGGAAAACATTAAACTATACTATAGTGAGCAAGATTAATGACTGAGTGATATATTGTGATGTGTCTGAATCTGTATATACGTCAGCTGTTGTTGTCCTTAAGTACAAACATTCATTTCTGTTTATTATGAGGTTTTATGAGGACGCTCTAATCGAGTGAGAGTTAACTAGGATGTGTTACTGCCATATGCAATCTTCTGTTTCTTTCTTTTCACTTAATGTTTGTTTGACCTAGATTATATGTATTACATTTCTTCTTGCCCACACAGTGATATGGTTTGAGTGATTACTAATGTCTAGTGTATGTAGGTTGTGCTATCCAAAAGTTTTTCATTTAAAAGTTTCTTGTTACTCCTGCTTAATGATTGCTATTATTTTTTGTATCATTCTCTTAGTAACTAAATTTAACTTAGTGGACATCCATATATTTTTTCTTCTTATAGCCTATGTGTTTATTATGTCATATAGAACATTGTAATGTCTACTGTAGTAGTAACAGACTAAGGCTAAGTTGAATAGGCATTGCTAGGGCAACACTGAGAGCGCCATTAAACTGTTTCATGTACGCCAATGGACGGATTACCGCGAGGCGAGAGTGGCGAGCTGACGACTATACTGCACATCTGCCAGTCGGCGCAACATCGACGCTACAGTCACTCCCCACCCCTTTCATTGCAAAGAATGCCTTGTTGTGATGCAGTGTTGTGAGTAGTAATATAATTTTTTTCTTTTCCCTGGATTTTTGACAGCCTAGTGCTGGTGGAGGTTCTTCAGTTTTTGCCTAATAGTGCTTTCTTTCAGGCACCTGCCTGTCATACCTAAGCTAGTGTATTTGTAAACTTTTCTATTTAAGGCACTTAATATTCTTGTGTTTTATTGTATTAGCTCCTTGTTTATCCACTCTATTGTAACTGTGTTTTACTGTACATGTTGCACTGTAGGTAGGGTTCTTTTATTATGTGAAATTTTGCAAATTTAACAGCTGTTCTTTATGTTTCCATGATTATGTGTAACTCATGTCCCCTCCCCTCACATCATCTCTTTAACCCCCTGCAGTAAGGAATTATCCTGACTTCGATATTCTCTTCGACTATTCGAAAACGTTTTTGTGCGGAAATGTAAGCGTATTGTCATATCACTGGCTTAGTTGTGGAATATCTCTGCGGGCAGCCGTGTCTGTCGAGTCGACTGTGGGACACGGAACTGTTATGTTGTGTAGTGTGTAGCTCTGCATGTGAGAGGCATTGTTAGCACAGAAGTTGAAGTGTTGCTATAAGTGTTATTACAATAAAATGATAAAATAAGTAAATGATTCAGAGGAAAGTGCATCAAGAAGTAATTTAAAAACGAGCAGTGCTGCTGATAACGTATTTGTGTATCCTCTCATTGCTTGTCGTACCGTACAGTATCAATCATCGGCGCTGTGTTCGGTCTCCAAGAACGAACTAATGTGAATCTGTAATACTATTTACCACAAAAGAGAGCATTTAAGTGCCAGTGTCTTGTAGCGAGCGTGAGGACGTGCGTTCGGTCTTCGCGTTCCACATTATCAACAATCAGGCACGCTGTGGCGGTTACATGCACACTCGTACAAGTGAGAGCTGAGAACTGAAAAATTAACTTTACACATAGTTTTATATCATTACTAGTGTCAAGGAGGACTGATACCAAATATCTGTGTATGCGTGACGAACGTGAGAACTTTTGTGCGATCATTCAGCTTCCGCATCATCAACAATCACCCGCGTCGTGTTGGTTAGGCGTGCGCTCGTTCGAATGATATTATGGACTGTTAATCAACCATTAACTGGGATAACACTTGTGAATTAGAATGCAAACAGTGCAACCTGCGACTTTCTTTAATCGTCTCAGAATATAGATGTTCATACCAGACGTCGAACAGTGTTGCGTTTTTACGTTGTGTGGCTCCCCTAAACCTGCTTGCATAATTCGATAGATAATTTCAGGCAAGCCAGCAGCAGTGTGGAGCAGAACAATACGACCGCCACGGGATTATCAGGTACATGGTGTGGACAGGGCGCATGGTCAACACCATTCAGAAACAATAAACAGTATAAGGGTCCCCCACCCCCATTCGTACTCCTGGGCCTGTTACAGTATTGCTTGTGAATATCTAAAACATCACTTATCAGGATTCGGTATGTAGTGTCCATGATGACTTTTTTGAAATAAAGGGATGACTTATCCTTGAAGTGTTCTGTGTTCTGTGATTATGGACTAAAATTACATACGGATTTGTTCTTTACTAGTATGATTTCCTAGACTTACTGTATCGTAGAGGTAATTTAAAACATATAACCCCAATTTCCTTAATTAAATGAAATTCTCTGACATGTACACTATCTGATTAAAAGGATATGGTCAGCCCTATTAATGCAGAATTGACCACTACATGTAATGACGGGTGGTCCCACCAGTATAAAAGGAGGCGTGGAGTATTATGCTGACATTAGAACAGTCCTGGAGCGGCCACTGGACCTCGCAGTAGCTGCTGTGACTCGTGGAACCGACCATGAGGGCCCTGGATATGTAGGAGTATTTTGGGTTGGTGTTCCCCTATGCCTCCAGGGCCTTTGGCTCCTAGTGTGACAATGGCCTCGTGCACAGACATGGAGTCCTCATCAGGTCTTACCTTGCTGGGAGGACCTTTCACTTGAGAACTCATGGAGGGATGTGGACAGAGCAGCAGACATGCATGTCACTGCTGCAGAGGACTGTTCTCAGCCTTCTGCTGCCCTCCCTGTACACTGCCAACACACTGTAGGTGGAACGAGCTTAACTGGCACTATACACCGACGATACTGTGGTATTCATGTGCGGTATGAATGTGGATATTCGAAGACGCCACCTGCAGGGGACCAAGAGACCTAGGCTCTTGGTCCTCTATGTAGCGACTAAAAATCATTACCACTATAAACCTGAAGGTCGTCTTCACTGGAAGGAAGCTCTCGCCATGCCTGCCAGTCAGCACCATGAGAGGCCCCATCCCATTGAGAAGAACCACAAGATACCTTGGGGTCACCCCTGACCAGTGCCTCAGCTGGCTGCCACACATTAGAGACATCAAAAGCAGAGCATCAGAGCGCCTCTGTGGCCTCTACCCTCTGCTAAACCAGTCATCGACGCTGCCTTCACACCACGACATGACACTATATACAGCACTGGTCAGGACAGTGCTGGAACATGCAACCATGGTGTGGGGAAACGCCACCACCTGCCAGGTCAACGTGCTAGAGCAGGCACAGAAACGGATGCTGAAGTTTGACCTGCGCCTTTCACAGCTCCCACTATTGGCAGACAGGTTCTGACAGTCGGTCTGTACATTTTATGAAAAGGTGAGCCAATCCCATAGCCAGCTCATCACGGAACTGGACCACCAACCACACAACAGGTAGACTATACGTTGCCCTGACTTGCTGAGGGAGTAGCGCTCCACTCACCCACTGGAAAGGACATTGAAAACTTAACAACCTAGGCCAAGCTACGAGAGAAGCCACAACTTTCCAACACTTGGAACAGATAATGATCTAATCTAAAGGCCACCACCCACGCTTCTAGGGCGAATGTGTGTCGTATATTCAAGGCCACTATGTAACATGATACCCTTCATGAGTCAAGATAAGGTTCCTCTCTTCTGCTGCCCAAGTCTCTAGGGCAGTCGTATGACATGGCGGGAAAACGAAGATTACCCATCCAGTGTGCACATTCTGGCCCCAAAATGAATTCCAACCCCTAGTTAATACAGGCCAATGGAATGACTTAAAAATAGGGGGAAAACAAGTTCCCCTTCCATCATTCTCTATCCAGTCAGTTGTATAAGCTACCCTATTCGAGTTCTGTGCACTATATCAAAAGGATCGTCAGAGGACCAGTTGCAGATGAACTGGCAGTGTCATTTGGTTGGTTGGGATCAGGGTGTGGTTCTTTTTGTGAATAATAGCAGGGACATATATAACAACACCTTAATTGTTAGTTTATTAACAGTATTTTGTATCCCGCCTGGATAGACGGCGTGTGGATCTGCTCCTGTGAACTGCTTCTGCAAAATAGGCTGAGAGTGAAGGACACGAGTAGGAGCAGGGAAAGGTGAAGTACTTCGGTACTGCAAGTAAAGTTAAAGCACCTTTAATGCTGTATAAACAGATACAACCACATTACTTAACTTTTGGTACAGATGAGCACGTACCTGCGAAGCCATTCATGTATCGAAGCTAACAGTTACTAGAAGTTACAAAGGCAAAGTCTATAATGGCTAGCCCGCCTACAAGTGGAAGCTAAGTTGCTAGGTCGTCTGCTCTTGATCAATGGGCTGGATGTGGAGCGGCACTCATCGAGCTACACAGCATTGGCTAGAGGGCGCTGTGGTCACCATTGTTCGTCCGCTCTCATAGTGCCAACTTATGAGAGTGCACCTACGTTGATACCACACATTTGTACATATAATATTTTTCTTTGCTAAAAACGTTCTGCAATACATTTTATTTTTGTTAACAATTTTTTATGCATTATTACTTTCATAATGAATAAAAAACTTATACATATATAGAGAGACACTTTTTTAGATCAATACCAACAAATTGCATGTACAAAAATCCTTTAATAATAATGACCCCAAAAAACTTATATAATGTGTACAGACACTTTTATTGATACTAATACTAGCAGAATACTGAAAAACTGAAATTGGAATCTATGTACTATGTTGCTTCAGAAGCCATTTTCACACATATCGGTTCCTGGCTAGAGAATTCAACTGGATGATTTTCTAGTCATTCTCTAGAATTAACCGAGTGAGAAATCTAGGATAAAAATGCTGTTGATGTCCTTTCTTTACTCTATTGGGGGGAAAGTAAGCAATACATGTCTTCCATCCATATGTACTGCTGTTTCCTCACTTGGAGAAAACTAAAAAAAATATAATTTTCGTCTGCTGACTGACTTCTTTAGAAAGGTAGAGGAGTCAAACGACTTTATGCTCAATTTTATTATGCTGCATATTGTGATCTTCTTCTGGCTTCATTCAGT
The DNA here is from genome assembly GCF_021461385.2 of Schistocerca piceifrons. Taxonomy (NCBI): domain Eukaryota; kingdom Metazoa; phylum Arthropoda; class Insecta; order Orthoptera; family Acrididae; genus Schistocerca; species Schistocerca piceifrons. Next base: position 612,563,676 of record NC_060139.1, read on the forward strand.
CCATAAATGTGAACTGATACATCTGGATTCTACCTCTCAAATTTAGATACATCCTAAAGTTTAACAGTGAATGTGTTGCCATTGGAAATGTAATGCTTACAGGCATGAGATGTTTGGTATGTAGTTGTAGGCTCAAGATGAATACCATCATTTCTTTCACAAACCAGAAACGACTATGGAAGCAAGATCTTGGACATTAAACAGGACTGTTTACCAGCAACGTTGTCTGGAAGAGGAAAAATCTGGACCAGCCCCCATTTACTGAGGCATAAATATGTGAGTATGTGTTGAGGTGAAGTACATGGCTAAGAACCCTACCAGTCCTTTTTTCTACATTTCGGAAAAATGACCAAATATGACACTCGAGGTAAAAGGTCTGAACCATTCTACAACTGAGGTGCCCCATGATATCACACCATTTTCCCCCCATGCATATATAAAGCTGTTTTGCCTGTATTAGCACCCCCCTTTAAGGGGTAGATGAGCTTGCAGCATAGAACTGCAGTACACTTAATGATGGGACACCACAGATCGCTAACGATTTTTGGATGCTCCATATCCAAAATGGGTAGATACACATTTAGGAAAGCAGCCTAAGTAGAGTTATCTTGCAGGCATACGAGATACAGTCCCCAGAAGTGCCTGCAACTACAGAGTGGTTTAGGACCGGCATGTGTTGCTCATTAACACAATGGGCGAGAGAGATGTTACCAGCCTTAGAATTACTACCACTAGGTCCATGATGCAGTGAGTGAGATGGCCCAAGGCGAGGTAAACAAGATGGTCTTTGATGAGGTGATTGCCGATATTGAGGTGAACATCCAGTCAAAGGGCCAGGCTGTGGCATTGCTGGTCCCAAGCATGACACTGATGGGCTTGAATGTCGGCAGTATGGTACTGGCTGGCTCAGGTACAGCGTTCTGTTGACTGTAAGTCCATTTCTGGATTGTCCCAAAACTCCTGCAACGAAGAAGAAAACGATGGCACTGGTAAGTACTTTGCATGTGTGTATAACGATTTCAAATGAAGAATCACACCAAGTACCAATAATAATAATAACTGCTGAGACTTACATTGCCATTTGTCAGCGCCAGTGTTGCTAAATACCGATCTAATTTCATCATTTATTTGCAGGTTGCCTCTTAGTGCTATTTCCAGATCAGTGTCCTCATCTATCATTATGTTGTTATTATCAAGTGCAACTAGCAAAAAAGTCTCATAAGCAATGCATGCAAGTGTAAAATTATTGCGGAAGTAAAAAAAATGAATTACTGCTACTACTTATATATCTGCTTCTGGACAAGCTGAAGAAAGGTATCATGGCTTGGGATGTCTGGATGAATTGGTCATTCCACTTGATCTCCACAGCTGAGGCATCAACCCACCATATTCATCCAGCAACATCCAAGATGGAATGAGAAGAAACACAACAAAAGGAAACTTTATCTTCTGCGAGCTGGGATGGAACTAGTTACCAATAGCACCTGGAAACAGGAACACCTCTTAACCCTAGGACACCCAAGCCTTTTTTTCTAACTTAGATGCCTAAGGGGGGGGGGTTCGGCAGGCCCACAGGTATTAAATAAGTTTACTGACGAAAAATTACAACTTTCAAAATGGTTTATATATTTTAACTAAGGCATTGGTTTAATAATGTTGTTAATTGTTATAAATATTGGATTGAGTGAATAAAAAATTGACATATTACAATATAAAATACAGATGTGTTCATATACAATAGACTACTCTGAGTCCTCAACTTCAAGGCAAGAGACACACTTCACAATTTTTTCTGAATGTGTGTTACACACATGTTTATGACACTGTCCACAATACTGTTTTGGTTTACTTAGATTGTTGTACTTCTGCTTCTTTGTTTCAGCTTTTCTTAGACAAATATGGCACCGACCTTTCCCTGCAAGAGCCTGACGTGCTTCTGTTGTCACTTCTTTGATTTTCTTTTGTAGAATAGTCTCCATTGATTCAACAATTTGGTTAGATAACCCTCTTGCATTGGCACTTTTTTCTCCTACCATCAATTTCACTAGTTCCATCCCAGCTTGCAGAAGATAAAGTTTCCTTTTGTTGTGTTTCTTCTCATTCCATCCTGGATGTTGCTGGATGAATATGGTGGTTGCATTGATAGCACAAATGTCGATGAGAGAGTAAAATACAGATAGAGGCCATCTCTTTGTTCTTCTCTTGCAGGTGTACATACGCGCCATTTGATCAATGGTATCAATTCCACCTTTAGTGGAATTATATTATGCATTTATCTCGGTTTTATTCTTCTCTCCTCCAACAGTGCCTTTATCTTGGTGCATTGTTGACAACATCAGTAAGTTTTTACTTCGTTTCGTTTTTGCTATGTAGGACACCAAAGCTACTGGAGGCCTAGTGTTGGGAACTGCACTAACTCACAGAAAGTTTACCTGATAAATAACAGCTGACTGACATCAACAATCACTTCCTCTGAAAGTAAACCGATTGTTGTCAATATCAAGAACACCAACCAACAAGAAACTAACTTGCATTGTTGTAGAGATGAGAAATACGAAATCCTACTAAGGGAAATTTTCTATAGCATGGAACCCTAAAGGGGGGGGGGTTGTTGGACCCATAATAAGTTTATTTATTTTTTCTTTCAAAGCAGGCATTTTCTATAAAATATATTGACACTAACGTTTCATAAAATAGCCAATAAACAATAACTCAAAGGGAGTATGTAGTATGAAAGTTACTTGGGCAAAAGCAGGGGACATAAAAAAAGTTATGGGTTCAACGAACCCCCCACCCCTTAGGCGTCCTAGGGTTAAGTAATGTATGCAAGCACAAATTATTGTTGTAGAAGAAAAAAATATCAGTTACTACATATATATGTGGTCGTCCATAACAGGAGCCCACCCCTGCGTACTCATGGTAGAGAAAGGTTTCAAAGCCTGGGATGGGTAACGGTCCATATCAATACTACAGAATTGTGTTGTGGATTGCACTTGGGAAATGGTATCATGCTCAGTCTGAGCGATGGCGACATCTACTCATTGACACATATCTATAATATTATCCAAGTCTCCAAACACAAGAACATTTCATAAGCAATAAATGCAAACATAGCTAACAATTGAATAAGATGAAAATGTGTCACTACACACATATGCACTCATCTATTATTTGGCAAGCTCTCACAGCTTTCAGCTGAAAGTAGTGTCACAGCTTACACAACATAATCTTCATGAGAGCTAGGCATCTCCTTGAGAACCAGATCAAACAGATGATCTCATATAAGTATCATGTGTAAATATACCCAAAGAGATGGACAGAGAGCATCATATCGTTTTACTCACCCTGATATGCAGCCAGTGGGCAGTGCATTGTGTCAACTTCATGCATAGACTGTCGAGTGGGATATATTCTGGGTGGATACTCAGAGGGCTGGAATTGACCTCACCCACATCCATTTCCACAACTTCACTGAAAAATTCTGTACAAGGGAGAAAGCATTATATCATATAACCATATTATCATTCACAAACACACACACACACACACACACACACACACACACACACACACACATAAACACATTAAAAATCGTGTTAGACACACACCTACCTTCAGTATCTCAGTCATCAAGTTGATGGCATTTGCTTACCTCTTATCACAAGCATTACCACAATGGCGCTTGATATCTGTAGTTGCTATCAGTGTTCAGATTAACACCGCTGTCATGGTTTAGACTAACACTGTTGCTGCTGTCAACATTCAGACTAACACTGAAGTGATTTCCGGTAGCACAGGGCTTCTTACTTATAGCCTATTGATAAGGGAAACCAGATACATCTCGAGTCAACATATCAATACAGTTACTTATTGGAACTTTTGCAAACCAATGCGAAAAAAAGGTTTTATATATTGGCAGCCAACCTGGAGTGCTAACTCCTGCTGCGGTGCCATCCATGTATAGACGACAATATCTAACTACAAGTCACAGCCTGCAAGGCTGTAATCAAAGTACCCCTTTTACCTGTGAGCCCATACATGTCAGTATCAGCGCATGATCACTGGCCAAAGGCGACAGTAACTTATTCTGCCATACATAGGTGATAACTAAGGAATGGACGCAGCCAACAAGGTTGCTATCAGAGAGCCTCCTCTGATATTAGCGCCATCAAGGTGCCATGTGATTATATTACAATGGCTGGCTGGTTACCACGAATAGTGACTGTCGCATACCCACCTACAGATTGCTTCAGCATTCTACAGAGAGCCATATGTCCAATGCTAAGAGTGGCACATCTGTATTCACATGTCTTCGTGCAGCATTATGTTACTATAAAAGGCTGGGAGAGAGTCATAGGTCAGGTGCTTTATCGAACATGAGAGCAGTGATAAAGAAAGAACAGTTTGCAAATGCTGAATGTAACTCAGTTTGCACTAAACTGCATGGGATTTCACATACTCAGCATTGTGGATAGGCCCTTGGGAACAGGCTGTGCATGACTGTTGTTTATTCCAAAGACTTGTAGGGGAGACAACTAATATTATATCCCCTATACTCAAGATCTCCATGGGTAACATGTTTGGATGAAACTACATATCTCCATGTGTAATTACTTAACTGCACATATGCTGAAACCTGTCACTGGTAGAGCATGAACTGTATTAAAATAAATGTAAAACTCATTAAAAATGGTTTTTTGTCATCCAACTTAAAATTAATTGTATATTATCTGAATTGCTCATAAAACTATTTTATTCTTCTTCTTCTCCATATATCTGTTTGAGTTGTCAAATAGATGAGCACCAGCAATCTCACGCATTCATGACATCTTCACACTTACTTTGATGTAAACAATAATGTCTACATGGTCAAAGATTTGGAGGGATGTCACCATAACCATCATAAGCAAATCTAGAGTCATCCCAACGTTTTCCATGGAAGAAACACGTTAACCACGGTGCAATTTGTTTAGTCTTGGCACGCTTCATGGTCTGAAAGGTTTGGATGATTCCACATTTGTGGAGAATGTCATTACTGCATGTTCGACATTTGTGAATGCAATGAAGATAATATCCCAAAATACAAATTGTCCACATTTATTGTAGAAGCCTTTTGTTTCAATAATGAATTTTACACTCTGAGGTGTCATCATGAAATGCCTTAGATATGAAGCAGCACCTCTACATTTATACAATCCGTTTCACTATTCCAGCAAGTCTTAATTCAAATCTCATTTTCTGTGCAAATTGCTTTAGTTCTTAAAGACAATTAGTGATATTTTAGCTCAACAGTTTAAAGATAATCAGCAGTCCTATTTTAAAATCATTTATTCACTGTTCTGTAAAAAAATTACACCAGCCACAGTGCAGGCCCACTGTGAGCACTGTTCCCGAACATGGGATGAGTTAATTGACTTTCGTAACTAGCTGAAAATCGTCCTGTCTATTGTCAACTGACTGGCAGCTGCTGCGAGTCAGTGTACTGGTAGAGCTCCCAAGAGGCGTGTACCAGAGGTAACAAAGGTATTTTAGGTACTACCCTCTCATGTGGAAAGTAAGGGATGTGTCATTACTCGTCCACTTGACTGTAAGTGGTATATCAGTGGTAGGTCTAGCCATCCTGTACAGGGTAGACAGAAACAATGGAGAACTCAGAGTGTTATACCAGCACCACTAACCAACATGTTCAAGATGATGTCTTTCACTGAAACTGAGCTAGTGGGACTCACTTCACCTGTTGGGAAACCTGCTTTGTCCTGTGTGAAGAGGAGGCAAATGCAAAAGGGTAGGGTCTATTAATTGCTTGCAGTTAAGACATACAGCAGATAATGGTACCCAATAATGGAATGGCTGTCTGCCACAGCAGCTGAGTGATCAGCAAGCATAGATGCCTGCCATGTGTAGGACACGGACTAGATTCCCGCTACTGCCAAGAAGTTTTCTTTGATAGGAGGACTGGTAGAGGATGTTCTCAGCCTCGTTATGATAACTGAGGAGCTCTTCGATTGGACAGTAGCGTCTGCACGATGTGGAAAGTCTGTCAAATGGCTGGGAAAGCAGTGTGGTGACTACCTGCTCCGTCATACTGCATCTGCATGATGCTGCAAGGCAGAGTGTGACACAGTGGCTCGTAGACATCCCCTAGGTCTTCATGACCTGGACGAGGAGCTCGTTTTTGGGGAAATGGCAGCAAGGAACAGGAAGGAACACCAGATGCACTCAGTGTGTATGCCTTGGGGGGTCATTCAACATGTTCACGAGGATATTCTGGCAGCCATTGAGGGAACAAGCTGTAACCAACAATGCCTCTCTCTGGGTTCTGAAGTCATACTTGGATCATTCCAGCAACTGCCAGAGAAATTTGAGAAGAGCAGCCTTGCGCACAGAGTTTCAATGAAGCTCTCAGTTTGCAGTATTGTCCCCAGGAATGATCGTGCTGCCCTGCTTCTGGTTCTGAGTCAAGTGGAAAGATTGGACCATAGACTTAGATATTTGTGTTACAAGCTAGGCTGTTACTTCTTAATCTTGCGCCGCAGGGTTGAGTACTGTAGGGTTCCTCTAAATGGTTAATGTGTGTCCTACACACCAGAGGCTGCTACCCACGTAGGTGGCGGTGTGTGGGGTGCACACAATATTTTTCTTTAGATTAGGCGACTCTCCATCCAGCCCAGACAACAACAACTGAGGGAGACCCAGAAGTACTAGTGTAAGATCCAAAGGAATGCCTCACACAGGTGAGAGTATTAAAAGCCTAATAGTTAACTGCTGAAGTGTTTGCAACAAAGTGGCAGAATTTGAAGCGCTCCTGAAAAGCAGTGAAGCTCACATAATACTATGTACAGAAAACTGGTTGAAACCTGAGATTGATAGCAGTGAGATTTTTGGGAAAATTTAAGTGTATGTCGAAAGGTGAGGCTAATGGGGAATGGAGGTGGTGTATTTGTCACAGTGAACAAGACACTCAAATCCACTGGGATGGAAATTGAAGCTGCATGTGAGTTTGATTGGGTATGACTCATTATCATTGGTGGGCATAAAATTGCAACTGGAATTTTTTGTCAATCACTGGAGTCACCTCTTGATGTAAGTTTATAGAAAACTTCAGTTCACTTATACTTTAGTTGCTTAGTCATATGGCAATCATTGGTGCACACTTTAATCACCCAACAACCAACTGGAAAAATTATAGTTTTCTTAATGATGGGCTTGCCAAGACATCCTGTGAAACATAACCAAATACCTTCTCTGAAAATTACCTAACATAACTGACGTGGAACCACAATCATGATGGAAATATATTACATCTAATGACAACAAATAGACCTCTTTGAGAATGTCCACATCGAAACTCGTATCAGCGACTAAGATGCTGTTGTGGCAACAGTAATTACCAAAGTACAAAGGGAAACTCAAAACAAGTAGAAAGATATATAAGTTAAGTAAACTTGATAAAAAGCAATAGTGTCATATCTGAATAAAGAACTTGAAACTTTGAGCATAGGACAGTAGCATGTAGAGGAGTGTAGTGTTCCTTTTGCAATATTCATACATAAATAAAAATGACTGCATGTGACACAAAATGAACTGCAAGCATCGATTTATCTGCGAAAGGCAATAACACTTACTGTAAAAATATACAATATAGATCGATAGATGCAGAAAAGACATTATTTTTATTGTATGAGATTATAATGTGTAAGTAATTAAAAGAAGTATTATTATCTTTGTAAGAGAATAAAACACAATGCAATGCTCATTCTTCTGTCTAGTCTGTTTTGTTCTGTTTGTTCTGGTGTTACCTGGAATAAGGTACGCAAGCTATTGTGCTGCGCTAGCATTTGTTTCTGTCGTAACGTAATTGCAAATATTTAATGGTGTAAACTGTGTCCTAGTAAGAAAATATTAGTATAAAGTGATCTCCGTGTGTTATTTCAAGAACCTACACCAAATTTATCTTATGAAAAGAATATTTAATGAAAATTATTTAGCATGTTTCCAGCTGCTGCGGAGCGCGTAACAGTGATCTTTGACTGTTAACAATTAGCCGCCATTACGCGGTACATTTAAAAATATTTTTTCACAGTACAATGTCTGATAGCCGGAGCGGAAGAAATTATGTAAAAATATTCAGTGAGATTAATTGAAGGAATCCAGTGAAATAATTTTATTAAAACTTGTCTATTTTCTGTGATAGTAATAATTTCAGATTAGTGAACTGGAGCTGAGTAATACTACGCTATTACATTTACAGTAATGTGTAGGGAGCCTGGCGCTCGATAAAACCAGATATAATACGTAATTGGCAATGTACGAAATTCATTATTTCGCTTATTATATCTCTTTTGTATTTTTTTGAAAGCTAAATGTAAAAACTAACTTCACTGAAAATCAGTAACAGATCACGATAAATCAAAGGACAAGCAAATTTACTAGGAGAGTGTTTCCTCTAAATAAATACTTACATTATTTTTTAAGAGATATAATAAATAGCGCCCGAAGAGATAAAATATTTTTTTTAGCGTTTGTGTGTATGTGATTGTTAACATGTATTGTGTGTATTCTATTGTCTATCAAATTCTATTTCATGCATAAACTTGGAGGAAAGCGGAGAAGAACTGTATAGACCCTGAGCGGACGAGATAGCAAAAAGAAAAGGAAAGAAAAAAGAAATCAAGGTAAGGACCACTATGCATAAAAGCTTGCTACATAGGCCCGTATCATCAAAGTCTAGTATCATAGATGGTACATGGTGTACAGTGGTGTAGATATTAATATTTTGTGATTTTGGAAACAATAAGCAGTTTGACTTGTGAACTTAGTCTGCATTTGTAGTTTGGAACAATTTTTGTAGTTAGCCCAGTGAAAGTTATCGTCATTATGGGAAAAATTGGATGTGTGTTAGATTTGCAACCAGATAATGTGTCCAATGTTACAAATAATGTGCAATTATTGAGCGATATGGATAGTGACTCTGACTTACTAAATATTAATAGTGATTGGGGGGGGGGGGGAGAGAAAATATAAACAATGTAGTTTCCGGTGATATGCCAGGAAGTAGCCAGCAGACGAGAACAGTAAAACCGATAGGTGCTACTATTAGGGCTAGTGATAATTTTCCAATGATTAGAACAACTACCATACCGGTATGCTCACCAATACCGGATCCATTTGCTGAATTTTTACGGAAATTAGAGGAAAAGAACGAATAGCTAGTCAATCAAATAAGGGAACAAAACGAAGAAAGAGAGAGATTGAGAGAAGAGAGGAATGAACAGCTAGTCAATCAGATAAGGGAACAAAACGAAGAAAGAGAAAAGGTCTTAATAAAAAGTATGAGTACAATGTTCGAAAAGATACATTCAGAAATGACAGAAATAAAGAAAGCCCATGCCGAACTGCCGAACATTGTAAGCAACATAGCACAAGATGTGCAAACGCTTCAGACGGCACACACAGTCATCTGGGACGAAGTAGAACAGCTTGCGAACCCCGAGTGGACAATTTAGAAATGACACAAAAAGAAACCATAGAAACGCATTTAAATGATCAAGCCCAGAAAGTAGAAAAAGAGTTCCATGACTGGCTCACTGAAAAAGAAAGCCAGATCGCAGAACGTGTAGAAAGCAAAATACAGTCTGCTCTGCAAAAAGTAACTAACGGAACAGCTGTATGTAAACTACCCACAGTAGACACGCTACCACTCGCAGGCGAAAAAAGCGAAGCGAGATACAAATTACCAGTACCGCTGTGGCAGCAAGAAATGACATACAATTGCTGAACTCAAGCGTGCACAGTTGCAAATGCTTAACAACGAAAACATACAATTTACAGGAAGTATTCCTATTCATAACCCCGTGGGGGCAGCTTCTACTTTCTCAAGCAATAACATTGATGAAAGCTTAATGAAACACAGACAATTTCAAGTATTCAACGCGGAAAAGAAGACAGTGCATCCAGAAATCTTCCTAAAAGGATTCCGAACTTTATTACCGAGTGCCTGGAATGAACGCCAAAAAATTCAGTTCATAATCGCACAAATACAAGGCGACGCTGCCTTATGGGCAAATGAAGTCATAAAAAATTGCCATAGCCTGGCACAATTTGAAAAATCTTTTCTAGACAGATACTGGTCTAAGGCTATTCAAGAACGCCTGAGGACTGAAGTATACAGCCCGCAAATGTACAATTCAAGAACGCCTGAGGACTGAAGTATACAGCCCGCAAATGTACAATCACGAACAGGGTACACTCCGTAAATATTTTGAAAAATATATCAACAAAACTAGACATTGGGATGACCCTATATCAGCCCGTGATGTGATCAGAACCTTAAAATTACGATTGCCCGGTTATATACGAGACAAATTAATAAATGTACCCGAAAATGACCTGGAACGGTACTTGTCTGTGCTGGACGAAATCGATCTCTCCCAGGAAGAAATAGGATAAATAAAGACTCGGGAGAACAATAATGGTTCACCACGCAAGTTAAAAAATGGCAACAACAATTCCAATTTTGGAAGCCACGGAAATGGAAAGGAAGATCAATCCGCAGAACAAAACAGGAAGAACGGAAACGGTCAACCATCTTACAATCAAAAACGTAGGTCGGAAGATAGAGGACATCCCGGCCACAGTAACACTAATAATAATTACAATAACAAACGTCGAAATGAAGGTCAATGGGTGCAACAAAGCAATAGTGACAACAACCGCACTTCCCGGTGCAGTGGATGCAAACTTCTATGCCACCACCACCGCCTCCTAACGGTAACCGGTACCAGTGTGACAATAGGAATTCTATGCAGAATACTAATGCAATACTAAAAACATGGACAGACTTGAGTAGCAGCGTAAGGATAGTAGAAATGCCCACTGACGGAAACCACCATAGCGCAAGACCGTCAAACGAACAACGGCCACAATAAGCTCCCAATTGATGGTCGGCGAAAAAACAGGGGGCACACGCAGAAACAATACACAAGATAATGTATTATTACTGAGGTACCAAGATGGAAACAGTACACAACATGATTTACTTATGGAATCAAACCAATGTAAGGAAAAAGAAATAATTCAAGTACAAACAATCATAAAAGCTAGAATTAATGAATTGCCATTAGAAATATACATAGATACAGGTGCCACTACTAATGTTATGAGCTATGATCTGTTCAAAACCTTGAGCCAAAACCGCAACTTACCGACATTTCCTGTACAAAACTGTTGTGTCATTGGAGCCATGGGAGCACAAGCACAAAACGTTCAGTGTCAGGTGCTGGTAGATTTATGCCTAGGGGAAGATAACGTAAAATGTATCTTTCTCGTAGTCAAGGGATTGAGAGTAACCTACATCCTGGGGGGAGGTTTCCTGAGCGAGAAGAAAGCAAAAATTGATTTCTCCAGCGGGAAGATCTCCCTACTGAATGAAAATAAGCAGATTATACTAGATTTAATACGAACAGTAAGTACACCCGTTGAAGATTACCCGAGCGTACGAGTAAAAAGCGAAGAGATGCCCATATTTCAATTAAGCGGCAATTTAAAGGGCCAGGGAGAATATTATTCGGACGTAGCTCACAACGAAAGGTTCGCTGGACCGAAACCCTTAACAACAAAGCACAAGAATCATGTTATCTAACTGAATCCCAACGAAAGCAGCTCGCACAGTTATTGAATAACTACAGTGATGTTTTCTCTGAAAAACCTGGAATCATCAAAGGGTGTATGTATAATATAGATGTGTTTCCCCATGCGATATTCTGCCAAGCATCATATTCAGTACCGTGGACGAAAAGGGAGGCAGTTAACAAAGAAATACAAAAAATGCTGCAATTTGGCATAATAGAACCATGCCTTTCGCCGCACAGCAGTCCGCTGGTAGTTGTAGCCAAGCCAGATGGAAAAATCAGACTTGTCCTAGACGCCAGCAACATTAATAAAATTATAGTACCCGTTAGGACGAGACCGGAGAATTTAGAAGAACAAATACAGAAATTCTATGGGGTCAAATATCTCACCTCGATAGATATGCGAAGTAGTTACTGGCAAATCCCGCTAACCAAGGAAACTAGAAAATTCACCGCCTTCATTTTCAATGGATTGAGTTATCAATTTAAAGTGTTACCTTTTGGACTCAACGTAAGCACAGGCGTCTTCATTACGGCATTGGACCAAGCCCTAGGCGCAGACTTATTAGAAAAAGTTACTCTTTACGTGGATGACCTTCTAGTGGCCACAAGCACATGGGAAGAACATATAGAAATCCTGGAAAGAGTGTTAAATAAGCTCGCAGAAGCAGGAATAACTGCAAATCCTGAAAAATCAAAAGTGTGTAGCAATAATACAAAGATATTGTTACATCCCGAATAGTAAACGTGTGGTCCAAAAGATATTACGAACCTGTGACGTTTGTCAAAAAGCTAAAGCTAACAAAAGCAACGAAGCAGGACTGCATCCAATTATTCCGATACATCCACTTCAAATTGTGTCAATGGGCATCGCAGGACGATTACCTACGGCTCGTGGTGGAATGAAATATACACTCCTGGAAATGGAAAAAAGAACACATTGACACCGGTGTGTCAGACCCACCATACTTGCTCCGGACACTGCGAGAGGGCTGTACAAGCAATGATCACACGCACGGCACAGCGGACACACCAGGAACCGCGGTGTTGGCCGTCGAATGGCGCTAGCTGCGCAGCATTTGTGCACAGCCGCCGTCAGTGTCAGCCAGTTTGCCGTGGCATACGGAGCTCCATCGCAGTCTTTAACACTGGTAGCATGCCGCGACAGCGTGGACGTGAACCGTATGTGCAGTTGACGGACTTTGAGCGAGGGCGTATAGTGGGCATGCGGGAGGCCGGGTGGACGTACCGCCGAATTGCTCAACACGTGGGGCGTGAGGTCTCCACAGTACATCGATGTTGTCGCCAGTGGTCGGCGGAAGGTGCATGTGCCCGTCGACCTGGGACCGGACCGCAGCGACGCACGGATGCACGCCAAGACCGTAGGATCCTACGCAGTGCCGTAGGGGACCGCACCGCCACTTCCCAGCAAATTAGGGACACTTGCTCCTGGGGTATCGGCGAGGACCATTCGCAACCGTCTCCATGAAGCTGGGCTACGGTCCCGCACACCGTTAGGCCGTCTTCCGCTCACGCCCCAACATCGTGCAGCCCGCCTCCTGTGGTGTCGCGACAGGCGTGAATGGAGGGACGAATGGAGATGTGTCGTCTTCAGCGATGAAAGTCGCTTCTGCCTTGGTGCCAATGATGATCGTATGCGTGTTTGGCGCCGTGCAGGTGAGCGCCACAATCAGGACTGCATACGACCGAGGCACACAGGGCCAACACCCGGCATCATGGTGTGGGGAGCGATCTCCTACACTGGCCGTACACCACTGGTGATCGTCGAGGGGACACTGAATAGTGCACGGTACATCCAAACCGTCATCGAACCCATCGTTCTACCATTCCTAGACCGGCAAGGGAACTTGCTGTTCCAACAGGACAATGCACGTCCGCATGTATCCCGTGCCACCCAACGTGCTCTAGAAGGTGTAAGTCAACTACCCTGGCCAGCAAGATCTCCGGATCTGTCCCCCATTGAGCATGTTTGGGACTGGATGAAGCGTCGTCTCACGCGGTCTGCACGTCCAGCACGAACGCTGGTCCAACTGAGGCGCCAGGTGGAAATGGCATGGCAAGCCGTTCCACAGGAGTACATCCAGCATCTCTACGATCGTCTCCATGGGAGAATAGCAGCCTGCATTGCTGCGAAAGGTGGATATACACTGTACTAGTGCCGACATTGTGCATGCTCTGTTGCCTGTGTCTATGTGCCTGTGGTTCTGTCAGTGTTATCATGTGATGTATCTGACCCCAGGAATGTGTCAATAAAGTTTCCCCTTCCTGGGACAATGAATTCACGGTGTTCTTATTTCAATTTCCAGGAGTGTATATTAGCTGTTTACGATATCTTTACTAAGTATGTGAAATTGTTTCCAATGAAAACCACTAATGCCAAACAGATGATACAAGGCATATCAAAAGAATTCATACCGAAAACAGGAAAACCACTAAACGTTCTAACAGACAATGTTAGATATTTCACTGGTCAACTGTGGAAGGAGTTTCTACGTGACCAAAACATAAAGCATATATTAGTAGCACATTTCCACCCGCAAGCAAGTCCCGTAGAGAGAATTTTTCGGGAACTCGACAGATTTATCCGAACATATAAAAAAAAAATGGTTCAAATGGCTCTGAGCACAATGCAACTCAACTGCTGAGGTCATTAGTCCCCTAGAACTTAGAACTAGTTAAACCTAACTAACCTAAGGACATCACAAACATCCATGCCCGAGGCAGGATTCGAACCTGCGACCGTAGCGGTCTTGCGGTTCCAGACTGCAGCGCCTTTAACCGCACGGCCACTTCGGCCGGCTATCCGAACATATACTCATCAGCAACATACAAAGTGGCCGGAATTGTTGCCCTTCTTTGAAAATATACACAACAATCTACCTCATCCAGCCATCAGATACTCGCCCAATGAGTTATTATTTAGTACTGCAGAACTAAATGAATGGATCACGCCTCTACCACAGTTGCCGCACACAGATAAATGGCAAGAGGATAAAATAAAGGACGGCATCAGCAACATTACGAGCTGCGCTAGTCAACGAAAGAGTCGATATGACAAGTCAATAAAACGTACAGTCCCATATCAGATAAACGACTTAGGTTCGATAAGAAACCATCCTAAGTCGTCACTCATTACAAAGAAGAACAAGAAATGGCAAATGCTGTATAATGGACCTTTTAAAACTGTACAAATACCGCACGGTTGTAGCTACCTTATATCTGATGTGATGAGCGAGAAGATCAAAGGATTGCATCCCTATAAGGACTAAGAAATTTGTGGTACCTGACAATAGGACATGAATGGTTTACCGTATTTTTGTGTAATATGTAGGTTTTGCACAGACTTCAATATATATTTTTGTGTAGTTGTAAGAATTTGATGTTCTGTTTGTGCTTAGTATGTAAGATGTTTTGTCTTTATGTCAAGGAATGATTTACACATCAGCCTTCAAAAATGAGTAAAAAGAAGCTAAAGGACCATCAGTCCAATGATAGAATTTGTTTAGAAACATAATCAGCAAGTGTAAGATGTTTTTCGGTGGTTATTAGAGTTAGTAACTATAAATTTTATTATGCTGTGTGATAAATGTTTATTTAAAGAATGCACTAAATATTCTAATCTGTCACATGAAAAATGAATAGAAAAGGTGTATGCAAAAGACTGTGTACATACCATGTGACATCTGTGATGCTGTGCTTTGACCATAAAAGAGAAAGTATAAGCATCGAGCCACAATATTTGAGAGCTCCACTTTAGAGCCTGTTTTTGACAGTTGCAAACCTTTTATAGGATACGCGATTACGCTAACAGCTTAAGGAGCAAGCACATGCGCAGCGGTCCTAACCCCCAAATGAATATACCCTATGACAAATTTATTAATGCTCAAAAGTAAAAGTATTGCAAGTCAGGCCAGAATCCGTTGCATGTATGATGTAACACTCAATTGTATGCAATAACAGAACAAAAGTGCTTTTGATCTGTAAAATTTCATTGTAACATATTGTGTAAATGAACAGACATCTATGTCACTATGTGATATTAAAAAAAACCGTTAATCATGTAATACAATTGTATCAAAGTCATGCTGTAAGCAATACTAACAGGAACTATAATAGTGTGTTGGTATTCACAGAGGACGTGTGAACTTTGAGAACTGTATTAGTGATCAACTTGGACAGTGAACACTTATGTGCTGTACAACTGAAAAAACTCGAGGTACAAACATTAACAAAACATATCTGTGTACAGTGACTGAAAACATAGAACTGTGATCAGTGTGTGTTGGAAACTGTACGGACAACATTTTTAGTTTGGACGCTACCTCCTATGCGCCAACAATTAATATGACGTCACGGACCACGTAGTAGGACGTTATTTCAACGGCAACTACGGTGGAACACCGTCAAACAAAAATTGTGAAACATAAATATTCCATACGAAGTGATGACAGCAGGGATGTGCAGTGCTTACTTCAGCATCATAAGCCAGGTGCGGTGGTCGTGCGGTTCTAGGCGCTCCAGTCCGGAGCCGCGCTGCTGCTACGGTCGCAGGTTCGAATCCTGCCTCGGGCATGGATGTGTGTGATGTCCTTAGGTTAGTTAGGTTTAATTAGTTCTAAGTTATAGGGGACTGATGACCACCGCAGTTGAGTCCCATAATGCTCAGAGCCATTTGAACCATTTTTTCAGCATCATATCTCCTGCATCATTCAGCACCAGTACGTGCAAACGAACACGAAAATACCAAGTAACTGAGCCTGTGCCTCGATGATGCAATAATGTTCACTAATCAATTCTTAGCCACAGCCATAACATCTTACAATATCCGTTCTATAACATTTGTGCATTTGTTTCATGATTTGCGCGAGTCAACATCCTCTCCCGTTCTGAAAACTCGAACGAGCGGTGCGCAACAATGCAGACGCACCATGCAGACAAAATATCGTCGATCTGTACTCCTCATCCTGACCACCGGCTCCGGACAAGAAAGAAGACAACAGTTTCCAGCCGACGCTCCGTGGCAACGGGCACGAGGCATCGCGGTAGTGACATACAGTGTCATCCACACCACACGACGAGAAATTCGCCGACAAAAATAAAAAAAACTCAACATATTACCAACACAAAAAAGTAATTTGATGAACACTTTCATATAAAAACTATATGTTTGTTTCTTTTTCAGAAAATTTTATATTTGATGTAAATACTTGTAATACCGAAACATGTAGAACCAACTTATGTAACTAACGCAAAGCGTTAAATCTATCAGCTCTGCCGAGGTTTTTCTGGGGTTTCCCTGCAGCCCTCGTCCAAATGGAAGAGCTTGTTATATTAACTGTCCCCAGCCATGTTATGTAAAAAGACTCAAAATGAATGAGTACCCATGACCTAATACACGGTAAAGCGAACTGAAAGTGACCAACGAACGAAAGAAAAGTGACGCTCGTGGTCTGCAAGGACCAAACATTAAGTAGTGTGTTCCTTGCAGCCCAGGGGGCCGTGTAGTGTCCCTTTAGCAATATTCACCATTATCGAGGTGAAACATTAATACAAATGACTGTATGTGACTTAAAATGAACTGCAAACATCGATTTATCTGCGAAAGGTAATAACACTTACTGTAAAAATATACAATATAGATCGATGGATGCAGAAAAGACATTATTTTTATTGTATGAGATTATAATGTGTAAGTAATTAAAAGAAGTATTATTATCTTTGTAAGAGTATAAAACACAATGCAATGCTTATTCTTCTGTCTAGTCTGTTTTGTTCTGTTCGTTCTGGTGTTAGCTGGAATAAGGTACGCAAGCTATTGTGCTGCGCTAGCATTTGTTTCTGTCGTAACGTAATTGCAAATATTTAATGGTGTAAACTGTGTCCTAGTAAGAATATATGAGTATAAAGTGATCTCCGTGTGTTATTTCAAGAACCTACGCCAAATTTATCTCATGAAAAGAATATTTAATGAAAATTATTTAGCATGTTTCCAGCTGCTGCGGAGCGCGTAACAGTGATCTCTGACTATGAACAATTAGCCACCATTAAGCGGTACATTTAAAAAGATTTTTTCACAGGACAATGTCTGATAGCCGGAGCGGAAGAAATTATGTAAAAATATTCAGTGAGATTAATTGAAGGAATCCAGTGAAATAATTTTATTAAAACTTGTCTATTTTCTGTGATAGTAATAATTTCAGATTAGTGAACTGGAGCTGAGTAATACTACGCTATTACATTTACAGTAATGTGTAGGGAGCCTGGCGCTCGATAAAACCAGATATAATACGTAATTGGCAATGTACAAAATTCATTATTTTGCTTATTATATCTCTTTTGTATTTTTTTGAAAGCTAAATGTAAAAACTAACTTCACTGAAAATCAGTAACAGATCACGATAAATCAAAGGACAAGCAAATTTACTAGGAGAGTGTTTCCTCTAAAAATAAATAGTGATACATTTTTTAAGGGATATAATAGGAGCTACCACTCAAGTTTAAAAGAATGGTTGACCATCAGTAGATAGATATGTACTCTGTAGAACAGTTCATAACGAGAGGTACCCTCCATGGTATACCATCACTATAAAGAAACTTCTAAGAAACATAAACTACTGCGTAATAGGTGTAAAACAAAGGGCAGGGCTATAGACAGAGAGCTGCTGAATGAATCCCATTTGACTGTAAAGAGAACAATGCATGAAGCCTTCATGACTACCACAGCAGAATTTTCTCACATGATCTTTTACAAAACCCAAAGAAATTCCAGTCATACGTAAAGGCTGTTACTGGCACCAAAGTTAGTATCCAGTCACTCATGGATGAGCCAGGAAACGGAACTGAAGGTAACAAAGCAAAAGCACAACGATGAACTCCATCTTCACATGTTCTTTTATAAAGGAGTATAGCCCCAGTTTAATCCTCATAGCACTGGAAGAAATGGGTGAATTAAGTTCGAGTGATGTTGAAAAACAGCTGAAATCGTTAAAATTAAACAAACTCCCAGGTCAAATGAAATCCCTATCAGACTCTATACTGAATTTGCGGTTGGATTAGCCCCTCTTTCAACAGTAATCTATCATAGATATGTCAAACAAAACACAAACTGTGCCCGGAGTTGCAAGGACTCACACGTTGCACATGTCAAATATTAAATGAAATGAATAACTAAACATCACCCATTGGAATATTTTGTGATCTCTCAAACGCTTTTGATTGTGTGAATCATGAAATTCTTCTAGATAAGCTTAAGTATTGTGGTATGATTGGGACAGTGCACAAATGGTTTAACTCATACTTAACTGGAAGAATGCAGAGGTTGAAATTAACAGTACAGATAGTCTGCAAAAACCAGCAGAGTCCTCTAACTGGGGAGTTATCAAGAACAATGTCCCACAGGGTTCAGTCTTGGGTCCCTTATCGTTCTTAATATATATTAATGACTTGCCACCTTATATTCATGAAGACGCAAAGCTGGTTCTTTTTCCTGATGATACAAGTACGATAATCACATCCCAGAAATAAGAATCAGCTGAAGAAATTGCAAATAATGTCTTTCAGACAATGCCTTGAGCAGCCGCTGGTGAAGTATCAGTGCAGCAGCAGTGCAAGAGGGAGTCGCATATTTAGCTTTCATATTTGTTTTGTTCAAGAAGAATATAATAATTCCAATCCTAAAGAAAGCAGGTGTTGACAGATGTGAAAATTACCGAACTATCAGTTTAATAAGTCACAGCTGCAAAATACTAACGCGAATTCTTTACAGGCAAATGGAAAAACTGGTAGAAGCTGACCTCGGGGAAGATCAGTTTGGATTCTGTAGAAATGTTGGAACACGTGAGGCTATACTGACCCTAGGACTTATCTTAGAAGAAAGATTAAGGAAAGACAAACCTACGTTTCTAGCATTTGTAGACTTAGAGAAAGCTTTTGACAATGTTGACTGGAATACTCTCTTTCAAATTCTGAAGGTGGCAGGGGTAAAATACAGGGAGCGAAAGGCTATTTACAATTTGTACAGAAACCAGATGGCAGTTATAAGAGTCGAGGGACATGAAAGGGAAGCAGTCGTTGGGAAGGGAGTGAGACAGGGTTGTAGCCTCTCCCCAATGCCATTCAATCTGTATATTGAGCAAGCAGTAAAGGAAACAAAAGAAAAGTCCGGAGTAGGTATTAAAATCCATGGAGAAGAAATAAAAACTTTGAGGTTCACCGATGACATTGTAATTCTGTCAGAGACAGCAAAGGACTTGGAAGAGCAGTTGAACGGAATGGACAGTGTCTTGAAAGGAGGGTATAAGATGAAGATCAACAAAAGCAAAACGAGGATAATGGGATGTAGTCGAATTAAGTCGGGTGATGCTGAGGGAATTAGATTAGGAAATGAGACAAAGTAGTAAAGAAGTTGGGGAGCATAATAACTGATGATGGTCGAAGTAGAGAGGATATAAAATGTAGACTGGCAATGGCAAGGAAAGCGTTTCTAAAGAAGAGAAATTTGTTAATATCGAGTATTGATTTACGTGTCAGGAAGTCTTTTCTGAAAGTATTTGCATGGAGTGTAGCCATGTATGGAAGTGAAACATGGACGATAAATAGTTTAGACAAGAAGAGAATAGAAACTTTCGAAATGTGGTGCTACAGAAGAATGCTGAAGATTAGATGGGTAGATCATATAACTAGTGATGAGGTATTGAATAGAATTGGGGAGAAGAGGAGTTTGTGGCACAACTTGACTAGAAGAAGGGATCGGTTGGTAGGACACGTTCTGAGGCATCAAGGCATCACCAATTTAGTACTGGAGGGCAGTGTGGAGGGTAAAAATCGTAGAGGGAGACCAAGAGATGAATACACTAAGCAGAAGGATGTAGGCTGTAGTAGATACTGAGAGATGAAGAAGCTTGCACAGGATAGAGTAGCATGGAGAGCTGCATCAAACCAGTCTCAGGACTGAAGACCACAACAACAACAACAATTTGTTTTGTAGTTTGATTCTTAATTTCTTTCCGAGTGTTTGTGCGCTTGCATATTTAATTACATAAAATCCTTGCATATTCTCGTATTTGAGAGGAGTTATATTGCTTATTGATAGCTGTAAAGTATAAATTCGCGGAGTCGTTAGTCAGCTGTTTGTTTTGGACAGCCAGTGCTTTCTGTTTATTTCGTAGAGTCAGTTAGCAGCAGACAGAGGCCAGTACAGTTTCATCTGTGCTTGAAGAGTGACGTGTGCGAGCAGCAGTAGCAGAAACTAGTCGTATATTCAGTTTTTCATATTAGTTCTGCAGGTTTAATTCAAATTACTTTGTGTGTTTGCATGGTGAAATTTTTCGGATCTTTGCGTATTTTCGAATTAGATAGGGGTAGTATCAAATTTTAATAACGATAGAGTGTAGCATCGAGTAGGTTGTTGTCATTTGTACTAAGACAGGGGTAGGATCACATTGTAATATCTGTATAGTGGCGCAGTCATAGTCATTTGATTGCTTGGTTCGTGAGTAATTGTTCATATATCACAGCTCAATCTGGCGCTGGTGACGCAACTGTGCAGTCGCATATTGCTGTTTTATTTGTCGCAGCTCTATACGTCCAGATATTAGCAGTAGGATGGATAGGGTGTGTGCGTGCTGTGTGCGGACGCAGGAGCAACTGTCCACGGTTCGCAAGTAGCTGAGCGTGCTGTTGGCCATGGTCAGCCGCCTTCAGGCTGCTGCCTTGAGGTGCAGTGACGGCAGAGGGTCTGGCGCGTCGCTTGAGACACCCCAGTTGTCGCTTGCTGTGTCCACTGACTCAGCCGTCAAGGCACCTTCTAGTGTACCCAGGGCGTTGGGGCCGCCCTCACCTCAGGGTGAATGGCGGACTGCAACGCGTTCGCGTCGCTCGAGGCGGAGGGTCAATGTGGAGGCTGGTCAGCTGGCCTCGCCCGTTCATCCTGTCAGTGTGCAGGTGGCCGCTCCTTCAGCAGGGCCCGAGCAGGCACACAGGGGCAAAGGCTTGCTGGTTATTGGGAGCTCCAACGTCAGGCGGGTGATGGAGCCACTTAAGGAAATAGCGCACAGGGCTGGAAAGAATTCCAACGTGCACTTGGTTTGTCTGCTGGGGGGGCCTCAACCAAGGTGTGGAGGCGGTCTTGCCTATGGCTATTGAGCGTACGGGGTGCAGTCGTCTGCAAGTAGTTGCTCACGTCGGCACCAGTGATGCCTGTCGCTAGGGTTCTAAGGTGATCCTCAGTTCGTACAGGCGGCTGGCGGATTTGGTGAAGACCGCTGGCCTAGCAAGCGGGGTGCAAGCAGAGCTCTCTATTTGCAGCATTGTTCCCAGAGTGGATTGGGGTCCTTTAGTTTGGAGCTGAGTAGAGGGTCTCAACCAGGGGCTTCGTCGACTCTGTGACGGTCTTGGCTGCAGATTTCTAGACTTGCGCTATTGGGTGGGGAGTTGTAGGACGCCCCTAGATAGGTCAGGGGTGCACTACACGAAGGAAGCGGCTAATCGGGTAGCAGAGTACTTGTGGCGTGCACATGGGGTTTTTTTAGGCCAGGCAGTAGTGCGAGGTGTCCTGATGAACACTCACCAGTCGACATGCACGCAGGGAAATCAGGTCGCGTTCAGTGTAAAGACACTTCAGCTATCAAGATATTAGCAGTAAATTTTCAGAGTATTCGGAATGAAGTTCCTGAATTTACTGCCCTCCAGGAAGCGTGTGGTGCGCAAATTATTCTCGGAACTGAGACCTGGCTGAACCCTGAGATAGGAAGTTCTGAAATATTTAGTGAGGGTTGGAACGTGTATCGGAAAGACAGATTAGACACCGTAGGAGGTGGTGTCTTCATTGCAGTTGACAAAAATATTGTGTCTACTGAGGTCGAAGTAGAGTGTGATTGTGAAGTTATCTGGACACGTTTAACAGGGCTAGGAGAAATAAAGTTGATTGTTGGGTGTTATTACCGGCCACCAGGTCCCACCGTGACAGTTCTAGAATCATTCAAAGGGAGTCTACACTCTGTATCGCAGAAGTACCCAGATCATGCGATATTAGTCGGAGGCGACTTCAAACTACCTAGTATAGACTGGGATGTCTATGGATTCATTACAGGTGGTACAGACAAGCCGTCGTGTGAATTACTTTTGAACACATTATCCGAAAACTGTCTTGAGCAGCTAAATCGACAGCCAACACGTAATGGAAATATTTTAGATCTGGTAGCCACAAACAGACCAGACCTCATCGACGGTGTCAGTGTTGAGACAGGGATTAGTGATCGTGATGTTGTCATTACGACTATGGTTATGAAAGTTAAAAAGTCGGTCAAGAAGGCTAGGAGAGTATTCTTGCTAGAAAGAGCAGATAAGCGGTTGTTAGCATCCCACTTAGTAAATGAATCGACTTCATTTACTTCTGGTACGATGGATGTGGAAGAATTATGGGCAAATTTTAAACACATTGTAAATCACGCATTGGACAAGTATGTGCCGAAAAAGTGGGTTACGGAGGAAACAATCACAGTTGCACTCGCGGTACAAGAAAGATTGGGAGAATAGAATGAGGACAGGCAAAAGTTAGTAGAGATTCGTGCTGCTGTAAAAAGAGCGATGCACAAAGCATACAACCACTACCACCGTCATACCTTAGCAAAAGATCTTGTTGAAAACCCCAGGAAATTCTGGTCTTACGTGAAATCGGTAAGCGGGTCGAAGGCTTCCATCCAGTCACTCACTGATCAGCCTGGCCTGGCAACGGAAGACAGCTAAACGAAAGCTGAAATTTTGAATTTAGCATTTGAGAAATCTTTCACGCAAGAGGATCGTACAAACATACCGCCGTTTGAGTCTCGTACAGATTCTCATATGGAGGACATAGTGACAGACATCCCTGGGGTTGTGAAGCAGCTGAATGGGTTGAAAATAAATAAATCACCAGGTCCTGATGGGATTCCAATTCTGTTTTGCAGAGAGTACTCTACTGCATTGGCTCCTTAGTTAGCTTGCATCTATCGCGAATCTCTTGCCCAACGTAAAGTCCTGAGCGACTGGAAAAAAGCGCATGTGACGCCTGTATATAAGAAGGGTAGAAGGACGAATCCTCAAAATTACAGACCAATATCCTTAACATCGGTTTGCTGCAGTATTCTCGAACATATTCTCAGTTAGAATATAATGAATTTCCTTGAGACAGAGAAGTTGCTGTCCATGCATCAGCACGGCTTTAGAAAGCATCACTCCTGCGAAACGCAACTCGCCCTTTTTTCACATGATATCTTGCGAACCATGGATGAAGGGCATCAGACGGATGCCATATTCCTTGACTTCCGGAAAGCGTTTGACTCGGTGCCCCACTGCAGACTCATAACTAAGGTACGAGCATATGGGATTGGTTCCCAAATATGTGAGTGGCTCGAAGACTTCTTACGTAATAGAACCCATTACGTTGTCCTCGATGGTGAGTGTTCGTCGAAGGTGAGGGTATCATCTGGAGTGCCCCAGGGAAGTGTGGTAAGTCCGCTGTTGTTTCCTATCTACATAAATGATCTTTTGGAAAGGGTGGATAGTAATGTGCGGCTGTTTGCTCATGATGCTGTGGTGTAGGGGAAGGTGCAGTCGTTGAGTGACTGTAGGAGGATACAAGATGACTTGGACAGGATTTGTGATTGGTGTAAAAAATGGCAGCTAACTCTAAATATAGATAAATGTAAATTAATGCAGATGAATAGGAAAAAGAATCCCGTAATGTTTGAATACTCCATTAGTAGTGTAGCGCTTGAAATAGTCACATTGATGAAATATTTGGGTGTAACATTGCAGAGCAATTGAAGTGAGACAAGCATGTAATGGCAGTTGTGGGGAAGGCGGATAGTCGTCTTCAGTTCATTGGTAGAATTTTGGGAAGATGTGGTTCACCTTACAGGAGACCACTTATAAAACTCTAATACGACCTATTCTTGAGTACTGCTAGAGCGTTTTGGATCCCTATCAGGTCGGATTGAGGGAGAACATAGAAGCAATTCAGAGGTGGGCTGCTAGATTTGTTTCTGGTAGGATTGATCATCACGCGAGTGTTACGGAAATGCTTCAGGAACTCGTGTGGGAGTCTCTGGAGTAAAGGAGGCGTTCTTTTCGTGAATCGCTACTGAGGAAATTTAGAGATCCAGCATTTGAGTCTGACTGCAGTACCATTTTACTGCCGCCAACTTATATTTCGCGGAAAGACCGCAAAGATAAGATAAGAGAGATTAGGGCTCATACAGAGGCATATAGGCAGTCATTTTTCCCTCGTTCTGTTTGGGAGTGGAACAGGGAGAGAAGATGCTAGTTGTGGTACGAGGTACCCCCCGCCATGCACCGTATGGTGAATTGCACAGTATGTATGTAGATGTAGACTATGAACAGAAGTCTGTTGCTGAGGTAGAACACTCAAAATTTCTGTGAGTGTGCATTGATGAGACATTGAATTGGAAGAAACACATCGATGATCTCCTGAAACGGTTAGGTTCAGCTACTTATGCTATTAGGGTTAATGAAAATTTTGGTGATAAACGTATCAGTACATTAGCCTATGATGCCTATTTTCATTCACTACTTCCATATGGCATTTTATTTTGGGGCAATTCATCATTAAGAGAGAAAGTATTCATTGCACAAAAGCGTGTAATCAGAATAATAGCTCGAGGCAACTCAAGACATGCACAGTACCTTCGTAATACATATATTCACTTATGAAATTTGTCATTAATAACCCATACCAGTTCAAAAGTAACAGCAAAGTGCATAGCTACAACATAGAAGAAAGGATGATATTCACTATTCTGGATTAAAACTCACTTTGGCACGGAAAGGGGTGAATTATGCTGCCACAAAAATCTTTGGTCATTTGCCAAATAGTATTAAAAGTTTGACAGAGTCTTGGTTGACCTCACATTTGTCATCAGCCAAGGAGTTTCATATCAGGGCGAACTCTTCTGCAGAATGAAAAATTCATTATGGGCTGTCCTTCAGGCTGTGGCTAAGCCACATCTCCGCAGTATCTTTCTTTCAGGAACGCTATGCCTGCAAGTTACCGAGGAGAACCTTTGTGAAGTTTGGAAGGCAGAAATTTGGTACCAGTGGTAGTAACTCTTTAAAGACAGGTTGTGAGTTGTGCTTGAACAGCTGTTGGTAGGGCACTTGCCCGCAAATGGCAAAAATCTTTATTCTTGGTCTTGGTCTGGCACATAGTTTTAATCTGCCAGGAGGTTTTATATCAGTACATACACCACTGCCGAGTGAGAAATTCATTCTGGAAACATCCCCTAAGCCATATCTCAGCAATATCCTTTCTTCCAGAAATGCTAGTCATGCAAGTTTCTCAAGAGGACTAGGAAAGTAGGAGATGAGGTACTATCAGACGTAAGGTTTGTGAGAATGAACCGTAAGTCATGCTTGGGTAGGTCATTTGGTAGAACATTTGCCCGTGAAAGTCAAATGTCAAATGGTTCAAATGGCTCTGAGCACTATGGGACCTAACATCTGAGGTCATCAGTCCTCTAGAACTTAGAACTACTTAAACCTAAGTAACCTAAGGACATCACACACATCCATGCCCAAAGCAGGATTCGAACCTGCGACCGTAGTGGTCTCGCAGTTCCAGACTGAAGCGCCTAGAACTGCTCAGCCACTCCAGTCAAATGTCCCATCTTAGTCTCTCGATTTGGCAAATAGTTTTAATCTGCCAAGAAGCTTCATATCAGTGTACACTCCGCTGCTGCAGAGCGAAAAATCCATTCTGGGAACATCCCCAAGTGAGTGTAAAAATTTGTAAATTTGTGGTATGATCTTATAGGACAAAACTGCTTAGGTCATTAGCCCTTAAACTTACACACTACTTAATCTAACTTAAACTAACTTCTGCTATGTACAACACACACACCCACGCCCGAGCGAGGACTCGAACCTCCGACAGGGGGAGCTGTGCGCACCATAACAAGACTCCCCAGACCTCAAGGCTACTCCGCGCGGCCGAAATGAGTGGCTAAGCCATGTCTCCAGAATATCCTTTCTTCCATGAGTAAAGAGAAGAAGTTGAACAGGATTTAGAACCAGAAAAGAAGCTACAGGACAGAATCTAGCCACCGCCAAAATCGCTCGAGCTGGCCAGTGGACTGCATATTCATCTGCTTCACAACCACATCTGTGTTGCAAGCCTTCAGGGAAGCAGTGTAGCCTGATTACGACAATTAGGTCATCAGCTCCAGCTCAGAACTTTCTGCAAAACCCATTAACGCCTTTATTAGCGTGATATCAACATGGTGAAGCAATATTTAAGGTCTCCCAAAGCAGATCGTTATCACCGAACAGCTGGGCAGTCTGCCTCACTTGGACATGAACCTTGGTGCCTGGCGCCTAATGGTTCAAATGGTTCAAATGGCTCTGAGCACTATGGGACTTAACATCTTAGGTCATCAGTCCCCTAGAACTTAGAACTACTTAAACCTAACTAACGTAAGGACATCACACACATCCATGCCCGAGGCAGGATTCGAACCTGTGACGGTAGCAGTCCCGCGGTTCCGGACTGCAGCGCTAGAACCGCACGACCACCACGGCCGTCCCTGGCGCCTAATCATCTGGGTGATAAGAGCAGTAGTGCATTTAGCCACCGTCCCGAGATCACCATGTGGTGTTCCAGCTATCTCTGCCATTGCCGGGGTGCTGACAGAAAACCAATATGATCTGAGCCTTCCAGGTGGATGCAATCTGATTTCCTCATAGCAACAGGTGACCGCCACACCACAACGTTGTAATTGGTGTCTGTGGAACTTCTGCAACAACACTAGTGTTGTAATTGATGTAAGAAGTGAAGAAGAAGCAATCATATCGAGGTTTCTCCCATTTTTATCGAAAATTCATTCCAAAATTCGCTGAAATTGCAAGATTCCTCTCACAGTTGTTATGGAAAGCGATAAAGTTTCATTAGTCATCAGATTGTGAAAGAGCATTTCTTAAACTTGAAGGCTTGTTAATGTCTGGTCCAGCTCTTGCCTTTCCAGAAAAAGTTCACACTCTCTTGTGGCTCCAGCAATTTGGGCTTATGTTGAGTTTTGAGTCAGGAAATAGATGGACAGGAAACTCCATAGCATAAACACCCAGACAGGTTAGTAGGGAAGAGAGTAATTATTCAACATCTGAGAAAAAAGTGCTGGTATTAGTATTCAGAATAACATGTATCCAATATCATTTACACAGACATCATTTTAAACAATAACCAAATATGCAGCACTCAAATGGTTATTGAGACATAAAGATTCATCTAGTAGATTAATTAGAAGGGTATCACGTCTCAGAGAGATTCATTTCGAAGTCATACATCATCCAAGGAGGTCACACAAATGCAGATGGTGTGAGCTGCAAAGTACATGCCACTGAATGCACAGGCTTAGACGAGGATGATGGAAGGAAGCACAAAGCAGTGACCCAAATTGTCAACACTTCGCAAGGCAGGCATATTTCAGCATGGAGAATGGATTATTGTACAGGAAGACGAGATGCAGGCTACGCATGCTAGTGCCAGAGATATTACGAAACGAAATATTGCAGCAGGCCCACAATTCGATTTTAAAAAGTCATACTGGTTGCAGGCCAATGGAAAGCAGAGTACCGCGAAATTTCTGGTGGGTAACATGCAGACAGACCGCCGATCGTTGCATAAAGAATGGTATGCCATGGCACAAAGGGTAGAGCTTAGTTACCAAAGGATTATGTTAAAAACTTTACCCGAGGGAGATAAACCATTTCAAATGATTGGGATGGATATTCTTGGACCATTCGTGTGAATATCAGCAGGAAACTGTTATGTTTTGACGACAATCGATCATTTTTTACGTTTCAATTTTATGATAAGAATACCAAACCTGCAGGCTGAAACAGTAGCACATCGATACTCAAGTTCAGAATGCCAGACGCAATAATAAATGACAAAGGGACAAACATTATGCCCGATTTAATGAAGCAGCTGTGCCAGTTATTGCGTATCAAGAAGTTTTGTGCTAGTGTTTTACATCCACAGGCAAACGGTTGAGCAGAAAGGAGTCACTGGTCAACTCCAAAGATGTTAATCTACTATGTTAACTTGCAGCTTAAAAACTGAGATGCTCTCTTGCATACAATTAAAAACTCTATGCCAGCATAGGGTTGTCTCCACATTAGGTTGTTTTTGGTCTGAAGATGCTGTCTCCTTTTGAGTTGTGTAAGCCTCCCACAGGAAGTGATATTTTGTAGTGAAAAATTTCTCTAAAAGCTTAAAAACTATTTGGTGACAGCTGAAAAAGATCAACACCAAACCTTTGGAGCGACAAGGCAGGACACATAATAGGAAGGCAATGTTACTTGAGTACGATGTAAGTCAATAGGTTATGATGACCAACCCACATGTACAAAAAGGGACAACTAAAAAGCTTGTGACACATTATCAGGCGATAGAAATGATGTCACTTGTTAAGCTACAACTCCCAACTCGCCCCATAATAGTCCACGTCAGTCGAATTCATCCTTTTAAGGCAGCTGTAGAAGTGCTGCCTCCACAGTCAGTAGTGTCTTCCAAAGAAGAAAGTAAAGAATCTGGGGAAAAAAGGAAAAGTTGAGGCAAGAAGAGCGAGACAGTTCTGTAGTTATCCTGAGACATCTCTGTGCACTTAAGCCATGAACAGCAATAATAAAGTAGCTAGAGGATGGCAAGAGGACTGTAGACACAATGTGTTTATGAATTGTATGTATCTGCTTATTAATCAGTCAGGTTATTTGTGTATGTATTTGATGGATCTATTTGTGATTTAGGAAATACTTGTTTGCAGAGAATGTTATTTTGGTGAAACAGGATCACAAGTTGACATAAGGAAACGTCTGACGTAAGTTCTAGGTCGATGCAATATAAACACAGGTCTGGAAATGTATACTTTCAGGATAAACACATGTTTACAGGAGGTGTTCAATGTGGAGACCATTCATGACAATGCACGCCTCTGCCCTCTGGCGTAATGTCACAGCCTATGAAGAACACACAGTTGTTGTACCTGGTGGCATACAATGACGATGCGACCCTGTAGTTTCTGCACATCGTTGATTGGCGTGACCAATAAGTGTACAGATCTCTCCTCACTGGCGCTCAGGATACAGTGCAGTTATGGAGTGTGTTACACTTATAACACAGAAAACACCATTTACTTTCACTATGTAATATTTTTATTGGCACAAGATAAATCAAAACACAAAGAAATAGTTTTTGACAATCACAGTAACAGTCATGACGAATGTCTCACACCAACTAGTCAACAACCAAAGTAAGTAAAACGAAGTACAAGAAAGCAAAGATATTAATATTTTCTGGCGGTTCTGCCACAGACCCCCCCGAGGAGCGCGGAGCGCATAGGAGGAGTGATGAGGAGTAAGTGATAAATAAAGGGAAGGTAAACATTTAAGGCATGACATAACCTTGAAGTCTGAGAGGTGGCCATACGGTGCGGCCAGCATGGGTGATAGCAATAGGAGTAGGAGGATTCGGGGAAGACGAAGGAGAAGGGGGGGGTTACTCTTATAAATAAAACATTATTTGAGTCTACATAGGCTGAAATGTCATTTTGTGAAGTACCAGGAGCCACACTGAAGCACTGTAATAACTTAATGTCTTTCTGGTCAGATGGCACAGAACTGTTTTGAATTTCAAATAAAAAAAGAAGTGTCCACAAGTTGTATTTTTATAGAGTCCACATCATAGTCACTCAAGTTCACTTGAAACACTGGTTCATTACTGCTGGCACTCGGAGGCGTGAAGTATAGAAGAGGGGGGCCTTGACTTGCAGAGAGTGTTTGATTAGCTTGTGAAGAAGGGAAAGGACAGGCCTCTGAAGTTTCCTGCAAAACAAATTCATTATCGTGTATGTCGGTGTCGTTAAGGATCCATGCTGGTTTCAAGTGCTCAATGGACACGATAGATGGTTTATTCTTAAAGAGGATCGTATAAGTATTTTCTAAGCATCGCATAGTTACAAGAACTGAGGTGTGGGTGAATGAAAATTGGAGGGGTAGCATGCGATCGAGGTCCGCGGAATACGTAACTTGGTGATATGCTGTCGAACCTGTCGTACCAACTCGGGAAGTTTATCCTCGGGAAGTAGAGAAGGACCATCAAGAAAATCCGCCGGGAGTGCGAGGTTTTCTCCGTATACCATCTCAGCAACTGACACTTTAAAGTCTTCTTTGAAAACTGTCCTCAAACCTAAAAGGACCCGGGGAAGTGCCTCAGTCCAAGAGGAAGAATGACACATGAGAGCGACCTTCAGGGTACGGTGCCAACATTCTATTAGGCCGTTAGATTGTGGGTGATAGGCTGTAGTTCTGAATTTGTTGATACCACACAGTTGACAGAGGTGATTAAACAGATTAGATTCAAATTGTCTCCCCTGGTCTGTGGTAAGTGAAGTAGGGCAACCAAAACGAGAAAGCCAATTGTAGACAAAAGCGTTAGCTACAGTGTCGGCCGTAATGTCCACGATGGGGATAGCCTCGGCCCAACGTGTGGTACGATCTATCATGGTAAGTAAGTAACGGAACTTGTTAGATATCGGTAGCGGACCGACGATGTCCAAATGGACATGACGGAATCTACCTGAGGGCACAGTAAATTTGCCTAATGGGGGCTTGGTATGTTTGTGTATTTTGGCTCTCTGGCAAGGTATGCATGCTCTCGCCCACTGATTGCAGTCTCTTTTTACATTAGGCCAAACGTATCTCTCTGTAATGAGGCGCGTAGTCGCGCGAATGCTCGGGTGAGCGAGATTGTGGATTGTGTCCAAAACGTCTTTCCTAAGAGCTTCAGGGACTATAGGACCAGGATGACCTGTTTTAATGTCACAATACAAAGAGCAATCATCATTAGGGAAGGGAAGTAAAGCAATTTGTAAGGAAGTATCAGAGTCAGAGAGAAGGTGCTGTATCTCTGGGTCGGATAGCTAAAGCTCGTGTGAGCGGTGAGGATCAGTAGCTGTCTTCAGGGAAGACAGGCGTGACAGGTAGTCTGCTACAACATTGTCATTACCCCTGGTATATTGAAAGTCTGAAACATATTGTAATACCAAATCCATATAGCGAAACTTTTTGGGTAGTACATCTAATGCTGGTTTGCAGAGAGCCTCGACAAGGGGCTTGTCATCTGTGTAAACTCTCACAAGTCGGGCTTCAATATCTGTACGAAAGTACTTTATGGCCTCATAAATGGCGTAAAGTTCACGATCAAATGTGGACCACTTTCTTTGTGTTTCGGTGAGCTTTTTTGAAAAGAAACAAAGGGGTGTGGTACCTGTTGGTAGGGTCTGTTGCAAAACTGCGCCAATGGCATTATCGCTGGCGTCTGTGGTTATTGTCAGGGAGGCGTCAGGGTGAGGGTGAGACAGGGTAATAGCGTTCACCAAGGCGTACTTAATGAGTCGAAGGCTCGCTGCATGGTCTGATCCCATTCTATGTGTCTGTTACCTGTGGTATTCTTTCCCTTTAAGGCCTCAGTGAGAGGGGCTTGAAGAGATGCCGCATGTGGAGTGTGGAGTCTAAAAAAATTTGCCATTCCGAGGTATCTACGTAACTCTTTATAGGTTTGAGAGAAGGGAAGGTCAAGTATTTGTTGTACTCTCTCTGAGGTGGGACGAATGCCCTCGTTATTGACCAAATGTCCCAGGAAAATAACCTCTGGCTTCTCCGTTTGGGATTTGTCGTGATTAATCTCAACTCCGTGTCGTGCCAATCTATCAAAAACCTGTTGGAGGTGTTGTTTGTGTTCCTCGGCAGTTGTGGAGAAAATAATAATGTCGTCTAGGTAGGCATAGCAAAAATTAGGGCCATGTAGAATGGTGTCAATGAATCTTTGCCAGGTCTGGGCGGCATTCTTCAATCCATAAGACATAAACAAACATTCATATAATCCAAATGGGGCGATGATAGCAGTTTTTGGGATATCTTCTGGGTGCATCGGAATCTGATGTTATACCTTTCTGCAGTCTAACACAGAGAAAAAATTGGCTCCGAACATGGATTGTGAAAAATCGTGGAGGTGTGGGACAGGGTAGTTATCAAGTATTGTTCTGGCGTTCAAACGCCTATAGTCTCCACAGAGTCGAAAGGAATTGTCCTTTTTGGGAATGACTTGTATTGGGGAAAACCACGCACTGTCCAAGGGGCAGACTATACCCAAGCGTAAAAGTTCATTAATACATTCTTTGGCAGCGGTAAGTTTTTTTGCATTGAGGCGTCGGGGGTAAGAATGGACAGGCGGTCCCTCAGTTGTGTTAAGCCTGTGACAGACGCCCGTAGTAATAGCCTTGATTTTGTGAATAGGTGTGGCTGAAATACGTGGAGGGACGCAAGAAGGAGCGACGTTATCGTCTGTGCGCGGTAAGTAGGAAAGGGAACTAACCTGAAATACGTTATCATTGAATGGTAGTTCAGTGAAAGCTGCAGTGTTGTCCGTGGAGCTGCGCTGTGCGACAGCCGGCGGGGTTCCATTGACTATGGTGTTACTGCACGAAAGAATCGTTGCGCGCGCATGCGTGGCGTCGCCTGTAGCAGCTGTCGCCTCTGTGTTTTGATGAAAGTGTGACGGTGAAGCGCAGGATGGGGGGTTGCTGGGCGGGTTGCCGTCTTCGCTGTCTGGGTCGTGGCAGGCGCTGCTGTGGCTGCGTATAAACAGCGGTGCGGTATGCAGGTCCCGTGTAGTTTCTTGCGTGTTATTAATTTTAATCTTGATCTCCTCTCTAAACCCGCGCAATTCATCAGTCAGAACATCACAACATTGAAGTAGCTTTGCATTGTCTTCGGACAGTTGGTCGATTTCAAGGCGTTGCATAACTACGATCGCTACAGCAGCTATGACCTCCTCAGATAGAATAGAAACTGTCTCTTTGTCTTGTTAACAGGACGTATTCGAGCTGCATTCTGTCGGCGTGGATGGGGAAAATCTCGCCGAAAATTTTTGTTTAAAATCCACTGAGCAGAGGGCAGGTGTAATTAAGTCCAAAGAAAAGTTATGAGCAGTTAAGAAGTCCAGTCCTAATACCAGCTCGTCGATTTCTACTACCGAAAATGTCCATTCATAATTATGTGTATCATCGAAGTAAATGCGAAGTTGCGTTACACCATAAACCTTTAATGAGGAATTGTTGGCTGCTCTGATTTGGTGAGGCAAATGCGTGATTGTAGATGTGGCCATTGGACGTGGAATTACGCTCACATCGGCACCAGTGTCCACTAAAAACCATTTCTGAGAAGCTATATCTTGGATATACAAACGTCCGAGAGAATAATTCAGAAGTACCAGCCTGTGATCTGTTAGGCGACTTGACGTCACAGTGCGGACCGGTGCGCCTCTAGCGGCCCGCCGTGCGTGTTTGGGCGCATTGCACAGGGTGAGCGGCAATTCCTGGCTGTATTACCGTAAACCAGGGCCGGCCAAACGCTGCACAGTGTGCAGACGTGCGGAAGTGCTGCACATGTGCGCACGTGTGCGACAGCGACATCTGTTATTAGACATGTGTCCAAAATGAACGGCGGCGGCTCCACTTCCCTGTTTATGTGGTAGAGATGGGGGATCCGCTCCTGAACTGATTCATAGAGTTGAATCTTTCAAAGGAGTGAACAATCAGTGATTCAGAAAAAAAGAACGGTAGCTCCAAACGTTTCCCACAGCAGAGAAAGAGAGAGAGAGAGAGAGAGTCGGAGCAGATCAGCGGGGCCTCTGCTGGTCAGAGCACACTACACGCCACACAACACAGCCAGCGCCGGCCTCTGCCCTGCTTCTACCTTGGCTGCCTGCATTGTGCAGTGCCCCATTGGATTTTGTGTTTCACATATGCTGTGCTGTGTCTGTGCTTCCTCTGCCGCGTGCAGTGTCTGGCGCAGCTTAACTTAGCACCGCACTCCGTCGGCAATCGTTTCAGTCGCAAGTCCTGCCCTCTGGGCAGTTGATGCGAGCAACAGGACAGAGAGCCTCCTCGCGGAGAACATAAGAACTACTAGCAACAACCTGCTCGCAAGAGAACTGACGATTTGTCTCAGAGCGGGTGACTGGTGGCCGTTCACCGCTCCCCCACACCCTCGGAACTCGCCCGCTCAACGCTCACCCCACCGTCCTTGACTCTAGCCAGAGTGTTCAGCAAAGCAACTCAGGTGTCACTCTGGTCTCTGCGGTCTTAGCTCACGCAGTAATACAGCTCGCGGCTCGACCTGCTTGACTCAGCACCTCTGCATCGGAGTTCGTCTCTACTGGATATTGTTCTTCGTAGTAATACCGCTATGTACATTACATAATTATGTTATGTATACATCGTTTGTTTTTATTTTATTTTTATTTGTTTAAACTGATCAGATTAGGTTCCTGACGACTCCTCTTACTATAGGATTTTTATTATGGACACTCGAATTTACGCTTTAATTACGAGCAAACTGATAAACGTATGGCAAAATGTGATACACCAATATTTTCCTTGTTTTATTCTGCGTAAGGCTATATGCAGCACTTTAGTCTTACAGTCAAATTTATATATATTTTTTCTTATTCTGGTACGGATTTTGCGATTTTAGGCGTCTTCGGAAGGAAACGTTCACTTTAAAAATATATGGCTTGCGATGTATTTGTACGAGGTTAATGAAATTTTAATACATTATAGCCAAATATATTGTTAATGTAAATCTCAAGTTACAACATTTTCCGATCACCCAAAAACCACGATAGTGCAAAATAAATCAATAATCAAAAACTTTGTCATATCGTGGAGCTGGCCATGGTGGTCTAACGGTTCTAGGCGCTCAGTCTGGAGCCGCGCGACTGCTACGGTCGCAGGTTCGAATCCTGCCTCGGGCATGGATGTGTGTGATGTCCTTAGGTTAGTTAGGTTTAAGTAATTCTAAGTTCTAGGGGACTGATGACCATAGATGTTAAGTCCCATAATACTCAGAGCCATTTGAACCATATCGTGGAAATTTCTATAAACAATACAAAATTCTTACTCATTATCTGTGTAACTTCAAAATAGGATCAAATAAGATCAAAATACAGGTATCGTACTGGAATAAACCAAGTTTAAAGGGCAATGTACCTTCCATTTATTTTCTATTGTGAATGAGTGGTGAGTCATGAAAAAGAGGTAGTTCATTTCAGGGAGTGAACAGTTCTGATCCGATCTCTGAAAAGAACAGTTTTGCCCATCTCTATTATGTGGTGCAAGCAAGAGCGCAACATACCCCGTCTCGTTTACCCCTGGTAACCGTAACCTTAACAGAGAAGTACTGAGAAATGGCAGGTACTGTGAAAAAGCAAAGGACGGGAGATCTATGTTCTCAGTCGTTTAAAAATTACTGGGAACTGCAATTCTTTTTTGTAGCCATTGGCGAAAACTCACAGTGTTTGCTATGCCGCCGAATAATAGGCGGCCAGCGTAAGTTTTCAATAGAAAGCCACTACAATACATATCACAAAGACGAGTGTAGTGTACTCAACAATGAAGAATGGCAAGCAAAATTAAATGTCCTTCAGAAAATGGATGAGACACATCAACTCGATTATCATTTCTCATGACCAGTGATAAACGTGTTTCGATTTATTCCTTTCATAATTAAAAATTATTGTTTAGTAACTGTGAATTATTGCCTCAGTCTGCTCCATTTACATTATTATCAGGAAAGTTGGTCATTAAACCGATTGTTCCAATGTATACTTACATTTAGGGTTTTTTTTAATGTGTGAAGGGCTACGCTCAGCTGAAGTCGATAAAACGTAACATTCATCTAATTGTCGGTTATTATGCAGATTTTAGACAGAACTGATGAAAGATGTAGCAATAATGGTGTTGAAATAACAAGTGGTCATCGAGAGGTCTGCGGTTATCATTCTGTTCAAAGGTCAGTGAGACAGAAATTATGTGGGTGTAACTGAGGGCACCAAGAAATAGTTTTAGGAAACCTTGCATTAGTTTAATGTTATTTGAAATCATGAATAAGGTTCGTTGGAAGCTGCTAAGTGCTCTCTTTCTTAAATACTAGATCAAAAACGTTACGCGTATTTACGTGCCGTCAGTCAAGCTGCCTTAATAAAAACCCACGGTTATTAACTGTGTTACTTGTCTTACTGGGTTAAACTGTTAACATAAAAGTAGACATCCCAATGAGTAGACTGTGACAGTATTTTAAATGTTTAATATGCGAAATACCTTCCCACGGTTGGCTTGCAAGCTGTGGAAAGAGCTCTAGAATGCGCCGGTACAGAATATCCCAGCAAGTGGATAAAGCGACATCTGTGCGTAGAAACATGCACTACATGAACGCTGACGGCTGCGGCGTGCACGCTGTGACCCGGAAGTTGCACACGTGCAGGAGCACTGCCCGCGTGCAGAATTTCTGGCCGGCCCTGCCGCAAACGGAGTGATCCCAGCAGAGAGGATAAACTTGCTGATCCTGTGTTGTTACCGGGCGAAGGACGTCACTTGAAGCTGTGGTATGGGATGGTGAAGCACGGTGTGGAATCTAGTGCTCAGCCAGTGTACTCTGTCTGTTGTTTTGGAAAGATCGGCCTCTGCCATGCGGGGGAAGCGTAATATCGAGGGGGCACACGTAGATTACTTTCTTCTGTTGATTATCTTATATGTGGTGTCGGACAGCAATAATTTCGTTTGTAGAGGTTCCTGATCGTGTGATAGGAGCTGCAGTTGGATAGCTTGCGGCAGCTTTGCAACCCAGAAAGAAAGTAAAGCTTCATCTGGCATAATTTTGCTATTGAAGACTGCTCTGATACGTCGCCACAGTTGTGAAGGAGTCGAGTCTTTGAGATGTACATCTTGCAGTACGTATAAAACAGACGTTTGCAGATCTGTTGTTTTGCCAGTGCGTAACGATCTGCGGGGGCCACCGACAGCACTAAGTCCTGTACCCACTCAGCGTGGTCCTCTAGGGCATTAATAAGCGCAATAAATTTAACACAGTCTGAATCAATGTTTAGGGCGGTGAATAGTCTCTGCCAAAATAAACCACGTATGCGGATTGTCCATCGTGAACCTTGGTAATTTAGGAATTTTCTCACTCTTGTGTTGTGGATGTAACAGATTTGATAGCACAGCGGACGGGAATGGCGGAGTGTTCACGAAGCTGTCACTCGCGGCGGCTGGTTTAAACACGGCTGCTGTGGGAGGCGCGGCAGGCGCAGCCAGGGCTGCGGAAACAATCGGGGCGGGACGACTGTCCAACCAGTAACTGTTGTCACTGAAATTTGTACCCATCTGTTTTTGTAGTGAGTTTTGTAGTGGGTGGGGAGAGAATGTGTCCAAAACCGATTTATCAGCAATATATGGGGAGCTCCAAGTGATCTGTGGGCTTGAAAAGTCTGTGAGGTTCATAGTGTTGGGGCACTGTTGCACATTACATGACACAGGAGGTTGTACATACGACGCACTGTGAGTCACAAATTTAGGCACAGCACTCATGATTGGTTTGTTATAGACAAACGTAGAAAAAGATTTCATAGCAGGTGACATCACTGACGATGTGGAAAGAGCCCACAACGGCATTGGTGATGACAGAGAATACTCCACGGCGTTGTATTTATCTTCCAATTTTATCCCAGTTGTTGGTGGTGTTGTGCATAGGAATCCGTGGAAAGGCAGTGTAGAGGCGCCATTAGTATCTTGTTGTAGTCCGAAAGGAGCAGAAGGTGAGCGATGTGGAGATGTCGAAGTAAACGGCCACATTTTCGAACCGGACGTATGTTGCTCGTCGGAGGTCACCAGTATGGAGTGTGTTATACTTTTAACACAGAAAACACCATTTACTTTCACTACGTAATATTTTTATTGGCACAAAATACATCAAAACACAAAGAAATAGTTTTCGACAATCACGGTAACAGTCATGACGAATGTCTCACACCAACTACAGACTTACGCTGTACTTGAAGCCAGTGGATGGGGCCTGCCGCCATCTTCGATCCCCCAAAACATTAACAGACGAGTGTTTACAATTCCTTCTTGTTCGTTATTTCTGTCGTGTGTACGTGATATTTATTTTATATAGTAAATGTTACACTGTTTTAGTGAACAACACAGCATAAGGGACGCAACTTCAACCGTTTTTCTGGTCTTAAATGCGTATTCGATACAGTAATATGACACCAAAATGTGAAGCTTCTGGCCTCAGTACTGTAATTCCTTTTTGTTTATACACTTCGAATAACAGAGAAGAGAAGTATGTGCTATGAAAAGCGTGCTTTCGTAATCCATTTCTATTCACTTTCATTGTGTCTGTGTCGATAATTGATAAAGCCAGAACTCCAAAAGCAATGATTGATAGTTTAGAGGCACCGATTTGTATTCGTTGCATTTTCAAGACAAATGCAAATTTTAAATGTTCAAGTTTGCAAGAAACTTGCCTTAATTCCTTTGGTGTTCCATAGATGTATGCAGGGATGACATAAACAAGCCAGCTGTCATGTCAACAAAGTGAAAGGTTCGTTAAATTATGAAGGAAAAGAACGTAATTTAAGATTGTCAGGCCCATTGTAGTTTACACATCTACTTTGTTTTTAAATTGTACCTACCAAGTGACACTCAGTGCGGCAAATAACAGCAATTTACAGGGTTACACGACAACACAGTGATTAATGTAATGATCTAAATAGCCTGGACATGGATAGGGAACTTTGCTTTAACAAATATGTAACCCTTTAAGTACTCATAATTTAACCACTGTAACATGTGTTCCACAGATTTTAATTTTATATTAAATTATCGCATTTTAAAATATTAGTCCCCATTACCAGGATATTTCTTGCCAGGACTTTTCAGTTACTTGGGAATAACCAAACAATGAAAACCAAGTGTATTGCTCACCTCCAGAGAGTTCTTCGCATTGGACTGGTAGGAAATCTAAAGTCAAATCACAGAAATAAAACCATACTGTAGAACTTTACAGTGCATCAGAATTTCAAGTATATATAAGAAAATAGCGCTTAAATAAGTCCACTTACGAATGAAATGGGATTTGTTTAAACTTTAGACTACACTCAGAACGATTAGTACACCAGTAAGCGACGCAAGCCGGCATTTTTTATCAAAACACTTCACGACTACACGGAATCAAACTACCAGAAGCGAATGTTTTGGGGTAGGTAACATGGCGGATCTTGACTTGGGTCGGCTTCAAGTTTGTGATGTCATGACAACTCCTCTAATTTTTACCTCCATGGTTCTGCCACACAGTGTCCCTTCCGGCGGCGGAATGCGCGGATGTGGCTCCTGGTAGTCGGCAGACAGCGCGCTCTTCACGATCGGGAGTTTATATGATCGGTTGGACTGTTTTCACCTGATATGTTTAGTGGAAACGTTGGGGAAGAGGAGAGTTTTTGTGCTCTAAAACGTTAGCGCATACAAGACCTCGAATATATTTAGTACGACGATCTACTTGTGGCGGTGCTTTCATTACTTTACTTACATAATGTTTGCATGTGTTACTCAAACGTTGAAAATATGTTTTATTACAAAGAATGATCATTGTAGGATGGAGGTGAGTGTTTTAAGCGATCAATTGACTACTATAAATTGTTAAACAGTTAATTTGGTAGGCTAGTGCAAGTGCATTATTTCACTGTATTTGTTATATCGAAATTGCGTCAGCTCTCGATTTGTCTCCAGCATTAGCCAATAGGAGAAGAGATGAAAATCTCCTTCTATGTATTTCGAGGCGTTGGTTTGCACAAACAGAGAGTGGCCTCTTGAGAGAGACAGAGACGGGAAACGAGTCTGGAATTACCCGATCAACAGAATGCTGCCACTTGTTGGTTTGTTTGGGCCTGCAAGATCATAGGAGGCCGATATCTGGTCCGTTGCAGTGGCGTTTAGTAATGTGACCTTTAATTAGGACATTGAGAGGTTTTGACCATTGTGGAGGCGCCCTGACGATAGACACACACTCGTGAGACCCCAAACGGTGGCTACTATACCGCACTTCATTCCATTCATGATTTTTAGACCATTTTGCAGGGTTTAACTGTCAGTGCAATATGACTACTGCATATTTCTAGATCTACACGAAATAGTTCGCCGCTGAAACTCTCATAATTTGTGCATCTGCAGAAAGTGGCAGCTAGTGCTCCCACACTAGCAGCAGCAATTTGGTGGGTAAACTCAGTAACAACCAATCAGAATGTTCCATTCACAGGAAGTTCGTTGACTTCAGAGAGTGGGGGGAGAGGGGGGGGGGGGGAAGGAATAGGAGCTTCTACCATACTGTAGTTCAGGATTTTCACACAAAGAATCAACACTCCGATTTCTTCTGTCTTCGAAAATAACGTGCATAAAAGCGAGGAATCTACATTACGTATATGGACAACAGCCACATCTCTGATTGGGTAAAGTTGATTTTTTAAACTGGGAAGTCTATGTCGGAGGTGGAACTGCAGTTAGAGCTCTCCACCCAAGCCTTGCTTGCTTGTCTCGCAGTGCACTAGGAGTTGGCAACGACTGTCTATGTCCAGCAGCTGGTGTGGTCAGGAGGCTTCAGTCGACCAAAAGCCATGGCTTAGTCCCTTGTGACCGATGGGTACAAAGAATGCTCTGACCTGTCGTCTCTTCAGGTGCACAATACATTCAG
Organism: Schistocerca piceifrons; assembly: GCF_021461385.2. NCBI lineage: Eukaryota > Metazoa > Arthropoda > Insecta > Orthoptera > Acrididae > Schistocerca > Schistocerca piceifrons. The sequence goes on from NC_060139.1 coordinate 612,604,964, forward strand.
TATATGGTGCTGGACTAGACCGGAGGTGAATAGCCAGTTTTTTCGTCTGAGCTCAAATAAGATAAATATATTGTATGAAGTACTTCCCATGTTTCTGTTGGCTAAGATGTGACTTGTAAATATATGTAAGTTTGTTTCATTCCCCAATGCTGTTGCTACAAGACTCCTGTATACAGGGAGCTTGAATGTTGTAGTATCACTGGGACAGTGGGCCACTTCCCTTCCAGCAGCTATTCACTTGTAGATCAGGAAGCCAGCCCCAGGGATATAGCCAACAACCAGTTTTTCCAAAGAGGATTGATAAATGACGACAAAGGCAATTCCTGGTTTCCCACCAGCTTGTGGGTATTTTTTTTCACCCATGATGTCAAAATTTCGAGTGCCTCTGGCGATGGTAATGCGAACTAGTTCAGTTGATCTCCACGCATCAAGGTGTACACATGCAGAAAAAAGAAACATTTAGGAAGCATTTTCCAACAGGACAACTCCTAAAATAAAGTAACCTATGTCCTTCCAACTCTACAACTCAGGACAGACTGAGCGGTCTTTCCTGCCAAATGGGTCAGGGGAAGTGGAGGTGTGATAGGAGGTGGGAAAAAATGATTTCCTAGAGGAGGAAGGGGCAGGGACCCCCTGACGAGATGGGATTTTCCCAGAGGGGAAGGGGAGGACCCTCTCCCTCCCTCAATGGACTGGGGATTTCCCAGAGGTGAATGGGAGAGGATCAGCCATCTTGAATAAATTAAAACTGTCCTTGTTCTCTCTTTACCCCACTACTTATGTTCACACAGTGTAGACGCCTACCAGAATCGAGGGCACCAGTGTCAGATGGTACAGCTAAAAGAGTTTGTTTTCCCAGATGTGTCAACATGAACTGTTGTGAACCAGTTATTAGCAGTGGGACTATGGGCACAAACACCTGTAGCCCATCTTCCATTGATGCCACAGCATTGATATGCATGGCTCGGCTGGAGTCATCAGAGGATTATTGGAAGATGGAATGGTGCGCCGAGATCTTCAGTGATAAGAGTAGATTCTGCCCACATGCAAGTGGTGATAGTTTACGCATACAACACAGAATTGGTCACAGTTGTCTCAGAAAGTGTTTTCAGTCAAGACACACTGGCATACTACAGGCCTTATGGTCTGGGGTGCGATAAGATAGAACTCTTGATCATCTTTCGTGTTTCCAGAGGGGACATTGACCAGTGCTCGGTATGTGCAGGATGTTGTTAGACCAATACTTTTGCCGTTCTTGTAAAAGGAAGGTGGTGTGTTGTTCCAGCAGGATAATGTTCGCTGACACACTGCCCATGAAACTCAACATGCTCTGCTAGATGCAGCGACTTCCTTGGCATGCACAATCTCTCGACTTGCCTCCAATCGAGAATCTGTGGGATATAATGGGATGAAAAATGAATTGTGCCACTCATCAACCAACAACTCTTACAGCGCTATGTGAACATGTCGAGCAGGCGTGGCATAACGTATTCAATGACAGTATTCACCATCTGTTGATCGACTGGATGCTAGAGTCAGCGCCTGCATTGCCACTGGCGGAGGCTACGCAATGCACTAATATGGGTGTACCAGCAAGGATTGATACTTGGTATCTCAGAACCACTTGTGCTATTGATATGTAAATGCAATCATTTCATGTACTCCTTCTGCACTGCGGCAACAATAAATCTTGAGTGAACTGGAAACCTCTAAAAGGATGTACTAATTTTTTTCCAGAAGTGTACAATTTAAAATTTTCATATGACAGTATGGTGTGCAAATCAGTCATAATGTGAAGCAGTGTTGCCGAATTGTACTGGAATTATCCACCTGGCTTGCTTGTAACAAAGGAACCATTGATACAATGCCTTTGTGTGTAACTCTTATTATGTACCACAAATGTGACTGTGAAACATAAACACCACATTTACTTGTAACCCTAATTTTAGCCTTGATATTCGTGTTCAGCGCATCTGAGTCTATAAAGCCAAGTTGTTTTTGTTTCTGTAAAAAATAAAAAGCGAAAATATGTGGACCTTTGCAAAAACAGACATAATGTCTGATTGGGATAACAGCAATCAGTGATTTCATAACGTTGCTTATAATCAGTCTTGATTGAAAAATTTTTGTTCATATGACCGGTTTCGGTTCATTCAGAACCGGTCATATGAATAAAAAATTTCGCAATCAAGACTGATTATAAGCAACAATATGTGGCCCAGTGTTATGAATATGTAATAAAATTACAGAATTCTGAAGAAAAAGTGTTTCATGATGAGCATGGTATTTTCGTACTCGTGCATCTGCAGTTGATTTTGAATTATAAGGCCAACCCATCCAAATGTGGTACCTGAGCAGTCATAGTGAGTAATCCTGTTCAGTAGCTTATGCAGTCTGCCAACAATTAATGGGAAAAGCTTGCACGATTTGTAAATCAGATTGATCTATTTGAAGGCAGGGAGCTTCTGATGTCGTGAATGCCGAATCACTTTCTCATAGGTAAGTAAGACAGAGTGTCTGTATTTGCATCCTGTGCCATAGGCGATAGAGAATATCATACTTGGCAATTGGAAAGAATTAGTGACCATGTTTGTGGCTTTTGTGCTGTACCATAAAGTACATCTCTTGTTGGATGAAGAAGAGTAGTTAACAGCTAGTGATCGGTCGTGAGAAAAAATGGTCTGCCATGCAGATATTGATGAAGTTTCATGATGTCATAATTATATGATGGCTAACACATCTTTTTCCAATTGATTGTAGTTGACCTGGGCCTTATTCAGCGTCTTAAGACATGAATGTTGTGGGGCGTTCAGTGTTTCCAAACTTGTGAGATAAAACTGTTCCTATTTCATGTAACAAAGCATCAATTACAAGCATTACCGGTTTTTGTGGGTTGAAATGAATATCGTATGGATGACTAAGAAATACATTTTTCAACTTTTCAAATGACTATTCGCATTCTCCAGTCCATTGAAAACGTATTTTTACGCGAGAGGTGATGCAACAGGACAGCAATTTGTGCAGCATTTGGGATAAATTTAATGTAGTAAGTATGTACTCAGGAAATGCTTGTAGGTACTGTACATTTTTAGGAGATGGTAATCTCTAACTGAGCTCTAAATCTTTAGTTGAGAACAAGTGCTGTGGACATCAATGAGATGCCCCAAATATTCAATTTTGGCATTGAAAAATGAATATTTCTGTGGACTGCGCTTGTGTCCTCCATCAGCTAATACTTGAAAAAGAGATTATAGCTTTCTGAGATGCTCTTCCAGTATTTGCCCAGACACAATAGTGTCATTGAAATAATTTAAACAGGATGAAACTTTCGAGGTCACTTGTTCAAGAAACTGTTGAATCTTAACAACCAAACACGTTTCATTCAGCATCTCTCCATCTGCAGCCCTATGCTTTGTTTTACACTTTTTATGCAGTAGTGTCAGTTTCCTTAAAAGTTTCTCTTCAATGACTGTATACCATGGAGGGTCCTTACAATTATGAACTATTCTTCTGGGTACATATCTATCCAATGCATGGTCAACTATTCTTTTAAACTTGAGCCATAGTTCCTCTGCACACTCCAATCCTCTGCTAAAAGTTTCAAGCTCATCATTGAGACATGGCACTACTGTTTTTTTTTTTTTTTTTTTTTTTTTTTTTTAATCTAGTTTACTGAATGAGTATATCTTCCTGCTTGTTTTACTTGTCATTTGACTTTGGTACATCTTGGTCACTGATATCAGTTTCAATGTAGACATTGCCAAAGAGATCTGATCTAGTTGTTGCCATTAGATCCAATATACTTCCAGCATGAGTGAGGTTCTGAACTATCTGTTCTAGATTGGCTTCAGAGAAGGCATTTATTAATGTTGCACAGGATGTTTTATCATGCCCACAATAACATGACTATAATTTTCCTAATTTATTGATAGATCATTAAAGTCTCAATAGATGATTACAGTATGATTGGAGAATTTACGTACAAGTGATCTGAGTTTTTCTCTAAAGTTTTCAATTACATTAGGAAATGAGTTTGGTGGGCAATAGAAGGATCCAATTAACATTTTGTGCCCAACCCTGATACTAAGTATTGTCCAGACAATGCCACATGCAACTTCTATTTCTATATCTCTGGACTTACATTTCTCGTCTACTGTGACAAATAGTTTCTCCAAGCAACTTTACAAAGGAACAAACAGCAATAAAGTCCGGCTTATTCAAGAAGCTAACTAAAGAGCTTGCTAACTAAAGAGCTTCATGCACGTGAGGTTCCTGCTACTAACGCATGAGAGAACTATTGAAGGCTGACTAAGACTGAAGACTTTCAAAGACTGCAACTGAGACTGGGCCAGGTAGCTGATGGCTCAGCGAGTGTGTATCACAGGTCTGCTGGGTCCTCGCGTGATCGTTATTGGCGCCTGTCGGAAACATGCTTTTCCACTGCCAACTGTGGGATGCTGATGGGGGTGGTATCAGTCTATGACATCACAAAAGTTGACAATAAGTGATGCACCAATGACAATAAACATATGTATCGCCAATTTATTTTCATCGCGTACAATTACCTTCTTGAGCAGCATTGTAGCTCATAAGGAAAGAAAAGATTACATGTCAGCAAACTCTAGGCATTACTAATACGTAATAATAAAATCAAATGAAGCTGCTGATTGTCACAAAACAACTATAAGTGTACTAGTCCCACTAAGAATGGTATCTGTGGTGAGAGTTGCCTTACTATGTATGAAAAAGTTACCCACCCATTTCCCACATCACTAGGTGAGTACATTTTCATTTCAGTGTGTGATAAGTTGGAAATCTGAGTCATTCAGGGATCAAGTCCAGATGGTTGAAGCAGTTAAGGAAACTGCTCATGAGGAGTGGAGCTGTAAATCCGGGTTCTAGTCCTGGTGTGGCACAAATTTTTAACTTTCACAATTGCATTACCACAATACCGCATGCAGCTGGAAGTCCAAATTCCCATCCATCCCTTCCCTTTCTTTCACAATTCAAGCTACCCTCCGCCACACACCGTCAGGTGGCTTGCGGAGTATGGATGTAGATGCAGATGTAGGTTTCATATACATCATCATGAACCCCATATAGCGATTAGTGTAACAAAACAGCTGCACAATAACATATGCCTGACAAAAGCTTACTCCTTCAGAATTCAAGTAATGTATATGTACTGTATGCCACTAATTTAAAGTAGCATATTGTGTCATATTTATTTTCATTTACTGAAAGGGTTTTCATCTGGGCTGTGCTGGCCACTGTTCAGTACTCATCGGTAAACGTATGAAGTCGTCGTCACTGGAACTATTATAACCTATGTGCTCACTGTTGCATAGCTACATTTTTCTTTAGCACCAGTAAAAACACATTTAACTGTAACCAACCTTTAAGTATTTTATTAGAGAAACAGAAACATCCACATGATAATAGTCCTGAAGTTGTTCTTTTGAATGCTGCTCTTGTTATCCTGCAGAACTGTAATCATTGGCTATTATAAAATTGTTATCTTTTTCATCTAGTTCTTGATCTGTATCACTGACCACTTCTACCATCCACTGACTAACAATTTCAGTAAACTTAGGGTCTTTAAAAAGATAAGTTGAATAATTTTGTTAATGTCATGACATACAATTTGTCGATGAGAATCTTGTGAAATTAGTACAAACAAGTAGTGCTAAGTTGAAATCAGTTGTTTCTAATGTATTGTTTTATGTCTTAAATGAAGTACTTTTACGAGGGAAAACAGATTCAAATGCTTTTTTGATTATTTATTGCAGTTTAGAGAACAGTCTAGTGACAAGACATTGTGGAATTTTGAAAGTGCCCCTAAAATGCCACGCATATTTTGGCATGATATAGTTCCACATAAACCTGTTTAAAAATCTATGTTGAAACTAGGTGGTAGTTGTTCAAAAGCACAAAATGTTATCTATACGAAACTTTTAACGGCATGAAAACAATTAATTGAGGGAATAGTGTTTACGATGTGAAAACCTGTTGCCGCCACTGACTGCAAGGCTGTTATAATAAATTAACAGTTTATGAGCACACACCATGGATTGAGAGGAAACCGAAGAGAAATGAGAGTTTAGGAAATGAGGGGCAGGAGATATGAGATTAGCAATAAATTTAAAATTAAGATTGGTAGCCAAGAAGTGAAAGAATACTGCTACCTCGGTAGCAAAATAATGACTTCATGATGGACAAAACCACGAGCATATAAAAAGCAGATTAGCAAAGGTGTAGAAGGCACTTCTGTGGTGCTATTGAAGGATGTTCAAAATTATGTGGACTTGTAACATGAAATGAGGCAGTTCTCCACAGATTCGCTGACAAAATGAATGTATGAAAAACACTGATTAGAAGAGGAGGACAGGACGGTAGCACATGTGATAGGATTTAGGGGAATAATTTCCATAGTAATAGAGGCAACTGAAGGGAGCAAGAATTGTAGTGAAAGACAAAGACGGGAATATGGTGCAAATGGCTCTGAGCACTATGGGACTTAAATTCTGAGGTCATCAGTCCCTTAGAACTACTTAAACCTAACTAACCTAAGGACATCACACACATCCATGCCCAAGGCAGGATTCGAACCTGCAACTGTAGCGGTCTCGCGGTTCCAGACTGTAGCGCCTAGAACCGCTCGGCCACTCCAGCCGGCAAAGACTGGAATATATCCAACAAATAATTAAGAATATTTCTTGCAAATGCTACCCTGAGGTGAAGAGGTTGCTACAGGAGAGGAATTCATGATGGGACATTTCAAATGAGGCAGAAGACTGATTGGAAAAAAAAGTGAAAGCAAACTAAAGCCTGATGGAAGGGGTAGGGTGCACTTCTTTGGAAAAATGTTCTCATATTGGTCCCGAAAGTAATGGAATATAATCAGATTAACCCAGGCAATGCAAATGGAAATTGCTTAGGACACGAAAGACAAAAAGTAATGGACAAGTTCTGCTATTTTGGCACCAAAGTAACTGTTGGGTGCCAGTGGAGAGAGGAAATTAAAAGCTGACTGGCAACAGCAAGTAAAGCATTTCTGAAAAAGAGAAATTTGTTAACATTACTTATAAACTTAAGTGACTATTTATTTGGAGTGTTGCATTATATGGAAATGAAATGTGGATGATAGACAATTCAAGAAAGAAGAGAAAAGAAGCTTTTGAAATGTGGAGCTCCAGCAGAATTATGAAGATTATAAGGTTAGGTCATATAACTAAAGAAGATGGACTGCCTCAAACTGGGGAAAGTAGAAATATCCTGATACATCAAAGAATTATCAGTTAAAAATTGTAATGACAGTCAAAGGGACGAGTACTGTAAACAGGTTTAAATGTATGTAGTTTACAGTAACTATATAAATGAAGAGACCTGCACAAGATAGACTATTGTGGAGAGTTACATCAAATCGGTCTTTAGTCACAACAAGTGGGAAGAAACTTGGGTATATCCTTTTCAAAGTTACTAACAGGACACCATATTTAATGTTTTCCTCACTCATAATTTAGTTTTATGCCTGTGGTAAGATTTACTAGTGCAATTTTCTGTTTTCTGTTGTTGTGGTAGAAGTCCACCCAAGCAAGGAGTGGCTGTAATACCATAACGTTTTAAGTTCTATAGTTCTATGACCTGAAGTACCTAAGGCTGTCTCAATTAGTTCTATGTGAATCTACAGAGAAGAAACTTATGAAATAGAAGACTTGTCATCAGATTTTTGGAAAATCGTTATCATCACATAGGCACTGAATAGAATAATGTACCTACAGGAGATTATAAAGAACGGATGAAGAGTACTGTAGACCTGTTTCATTTCAGGAAAGGTTAAGATATTAGAGAACTTATTCTGGCTTGAAGTAAATAAAAGACAAATCAGCATAACAGTAATTTGTACAATCAAGCAGAAATAATAATAGTAAAAAATCAAGAATGACAAATATGTATTAAAATAGGTGCACCAGAGTGTTGCAGTTTATCACCATGGTTATTCAACTTGGGAAATTGAAAGAAAATTTTGCAAGAAGGCCAAATGGGTAAGGGGCACAGCAACAAATGTTAAAATTTAACCAAAATAGTGGAAGACAGAGTTGTTAACAGAAGGTCAGCATGCTTAACATAAAATGTGGACAAAGGATAAAGAAAACAAGAACAGGTACAATAGAAAGGCACAATAGAAAGGGGACTTGCAACATTTTTAACATCTAACTTGGAGAAGACAAAGATGTAAATCAGGTCCCTTGTTTTGAAAACTTGATTACACAGCAGAGTGATACAAATATCTGTGAAAACTTGATTACACAGGATCGTGTTACAAATAACATCTATGTAGTTGAATCCTGCGGACAAAGAATGTAAAAATGTGCTCCATTGGTATCAAAACATAACAGAAACAGAAAATTCTGAGAGTTACAATCCAATATACAGTAATATATAGAAATGAACAGTAAAGAGAAACAGCAGTAATTATTTAAAATGTGGTGCTGCGAGAGCTACTACAAACATTTTGTCATATTAAACTAGTAAATAATATAAAATAATTTTGATCACTGTATTTGCTTACACATACCCCAATAACAGGGTAATTTTTGCTTGCAAAATACGAGGTACAAGATTTTATTTTATTTTTTTTTTATCTTGTGTATCCAGTTGACAGTATGTTGATTCCAAGTTTTCAACCTCCAAAACCCTTGGGACAACCTTTTGTGACCAATAAACAGGGAAATTTTGGCACTTTTTTCAGGTTTTTGCCTATTACTCGGAAACTATGCACCCTACTGAAAATGTTGTTATTACCAAAATGAAAGAGCATTAAATTTTCTGTCAAATGACCTATCTAAATGTCAGAATTGGTGCAGTTGTTTCACCATTATCAGTTTTCGAAGTTCATTCATTTTTACCAACTTGGCTAAAGCGTCGACTCCAATGCCTGTATATAAAAAATGACTACTCCAAATAAAAAAGGTCAAGTTATCGAAGTTGTAGACCATGAAATTTCAGGTCATAAAAGCATCTTGTTTTTCAGTTTTAGGCGCTATTAAGTGTTCATACAGTTGAAAGTAAAAGTAATTCCATTTTTTTCCCTTTAAGTCAAAGTTATTCAATGAAATGAAATTTCCAGTTGTGGTGGTTCCATCTACTTTTAATTATGCGTTTGTTATCCTCAGTGTCGACATACTGCTTTGCTAAACTGGCTGAAAAATGGGGTTTGTGGATTCCGACACTGACTACTTTAAATGATGTAGCCGACAGATGCACAGCTAAGTTTTTCAGTACTTTAATTTCACTGTTCACGCCCCCCCCCCCCCCCAGTAATACACAGCTATATGGCCAGTGCCCTATTGTTTAACTTGCGATAGGCCTCACCAATAGTTTTCAGGTGAAACTCCACATACTGCTACAATAGTTTCTTGTTGAACATCTACGAGCAGCAAAATCTAACCACAAAGTTCACAGTTCTTGAAGAATAATCAGGTACATATGGAGCAGACACTGTCACTGTTTTTACACACAGACTAATTGTTTAACACTTGCTCCACAGTTAATTTGAAGCAGTGTTGTTGTTCTAACCAGCACAGGTTACTCGTCTGAAACTCGACCATGCACTGACTGTCTTGTGACCACAAATCAGGCCCTTATATAACATCACAATAATCGGTACTGAAACTACACATTGTTCGAAGTTAAATTTACAGAAATTAAAACTTAACTCACTCAATTAACTAAATATATCGAAAAATTGTTTTTTTTTAACATTTTCTCCTATTACAGGGGTTAAGCCAAATTATTTGTTTAAATCACGAAATTAACAAATATAGTTATGCAAGCAATACTTTTGACAAAGCTGTTAATTACTTGGGAATTAATGAGCACATATGTGTCCTCTGTGTATATCTTTTTAATTTTCTTCATTCATATGTATTTTATACGTTTTTACTCATGCCTTAATTGGTAAGAGTGGGTTGCTATAATGAAAACCAAGTACACAGTGATGGCCAATATGTATTTATGTATGAGTAATATAAAATTTGTACAAATGAACAAATAAAAGGGCATGACAACATAAGAAAAATAATTTAAATATCAGAGCTTAACATTTTATCAATTTTCAATTCCATCGAGGTCGTTTGAGAGACTGCAGCAAGTCCCGGTTCAGCATCCGCTCTGCAGGATCCATAGGACACTTTCAACAACTTCCTCATCCTGGAATGTACCTTCTATGTCTTCCTCATCCTTGTCGAGCTAAATTTCTAGAGTGTTCTTGCAAGATAAGCAGCAACAGTGTTTGTGTATCGAAGAGTAGTTCATTCCAGATTTGCGATATCCCCATCCTGCTGTGTGTCCTGTTTTGCATGCACAGTAAACCATCTTCAGTAGCATGCGTGGTGCCGCATCTTTTGTCATTGTCACAGGAAACAAGCCTGGTAACTTTATCTTCCAGCCCCACTGGCATGGATCAGTTTTCTTCTTCAGCCAACACAGCACTTGATGGTAGGGTCACAATGAGTGCCACCTTAATGTGTCCGATGTTGGCAGTAGCCTTTCATCTGTGAAAGATTTTCTTGGGGCAGACTTTACTAAAAAAGCTTGTACCTGAGCTCATCCAAAGTTGCGCAGTTGGAATTCCCTTACAGTGGTAACATCAGCTGTTCTCCTGCTTGTGCTATTAAGTCTCGAGGGATTGAGGGTTTAACGAATTCAGCAGCTTTCACTCTGAGGTGTGACCGTTGCTCCATGGGTTTAGTAATTTCCATTTTCCTTGGTCAAAAATGGGGATGTGGTACCACAGCCTGTGAAGGCATGGCTGAAAAGGGTAAATACAGGATCAAAATTGAAAGAATTACTGGAGTACCACAATCCTGCTGATTTACCTCTTCTCGGTTTATGAAAGTACAGGTTGTTGTTGTTGTTGTTGTTTCCTCGACCCATTAGGAGAACAAGAATGTCCTTGCTTATGACTGCCACACTGCCAGACTCAGCAACTTGGGAAATAGCTGTTTCAACAATTAATGATCGGCATCTTATTCTGCCTGTAGCACTTGAAAACCTCCGTCCTCAAATTTCCTCATGAGCATAAAAATCAAGGGCTTCTTGTTGCTCTTATTTGCGAGAAACTTCTCCTGTTTGACTGCAGAATTTGTATCTTCATTGAAAATGGTATCTGATGAAGAACCTGGTGTCTTTAAATGACGACATCTTTCAGACTACATTCCCCTTTGCGAAGCATCACTTGGGTAGACAAAAATTCAGAAGTAGAATGTCTTCTTTCCCAATCAATGCCCTTTTTAGACTCCACTGCTATGCAGGGAGAGACTGCCATGATTCCTCCCATGGAAAGGAAAGTATTCGCGTCGACAATAAGTCTTGATCCGAATTGTTTGTAGATGAATGTAATGAGCCCAATCAATAGTGAAGATAGAAATGACATGGCCTTGCTGCAGAAACCACTGCATGTGACAAAGCACTTTTTTTCTATTCATCTAGAGTTCATTCTGACTTACAAAAAAACATTTTCAGTAGGATGCATAGTTTCAGAGTAATAGCAGAAAACCTGAAAAAAGTGCCAAATATATGCCTATACGACATGGCTGTGTGTTCAGTGCGGCTGCCTCGAGTGGAATAAGTGTGCAGCTGCCTGTACAGCAGAAATTCCAACTGATAAGCGCCGCCAAACTGGGCGCGGCAGGAAGTCGCGCGCTGAGAGAGCGCAATGGCGGCCGGAAGCAGACCCTTTCCAGCGGATCGTGCTTAGTTAAAACTATAGCACGATCCTCCGAGCTCTAGCGGCGGCCGAGCGAAACTCGTTCAAGGTCACCCGCCAATATGGCGGCGCACCCAGCCATATAGAATACACAAAAGGCCCTTTGCTAGCAAAAAATAAGGTAGAGGATTTTATTTTTTTATCTTGTATATATAGTTGAGAGTATACTGAATGCAAGTTTTCGACCTCCAAATCCCTTGGAACAACTTTTTGTGCAAAAAAAAAAAAAAAAAAAAAAATAATATATATATATATATATAGAGTCTTTAAATATGTCTGTATGTGTGGATGGATATGTGTGTGTGTGCGCGAGTGTATTATACCTGTCCTTTTTTCCCCCTAAGTCTTTCCGCTCCCGGGGTTGGAATGACTCCTTACCCTCTCCCTTAAAACCCACTTCCTTTCGTCTTTCCCTCTCCTTCCCTCTTTCCTGATGAGGCAACAGTTTGTTGCGAAAGCTTGAATTTTGTGTGTACGTTTGTGTGTGTTTGTGTGTCTATCGACCTGCCAGCGCTTTCGTTCGGTAAGTCACCTCATCTTTGTTATATATATATTGCACAAAAAGTTGTTCCAAGGGATTTGGAGGTCGAAAACTTGCATTCAGTATACTCTCAACTATATATACAAGATAAAAAAATAAAATCTTCTACCTTATTTTTTGCTAGCAAAGGGCCTTTTGTGTATATTTTTCAATTCTTGTAAACCAGATCTGGAAACAGTTTCTCCAAGCATTTCTTCCAATACAATAAGTTCACTTTTATGGTCATTAACAGCCCCTTCAAGTCTTGTAAATTTTATTTTGTGCTAGAAATTTTTCACTGCAGAGAATAGAGAATGATCACATGAGGGCATGTCAGAATTGTAAGAATCGCTATAGACTTCCGGAATTGAATCTGAAACCAGAAACCAGTCATCAATACATTCTAATGTGCAGTTGATATATATATATATATATATATATATATATATATATATATATATATATATATATATATATATATATATATAGACACACACACACACTTCCATCTACATGAACCATTCCGGAAATGAAGCAGTCGTGCAGGGACCTTGAGGGACTCAGTCATCAAATTACAAGTTCCAGATCATGATAATAAGGTCCCTCCCATTGGTAGATGGCCAAATATTGAATGCCAAGATTAATGAAACACACACTTTTAGCACATATGTGAATTAACAAAAACTGATACATCTGCAGTCAAGAAAATAACCTTCAATTTCTGCACTTGGAACGTTACATTTGAGAGCTGATAGTATATCACCAGTTTTTCTAAGGCAGATTTGTACAACACATAGTGGCAGTCATATAGATTATTGCTGCTGTGATGTTGCATACTGCTCCATCCTACAGCACACTTCTAGTTTTTGTACTACTAACTACAATCGTACACAAAAATGAATGATACACAATATCAACCTGTCTTAACTTTGTAATGTTCAGAAATGATTAAGAGTGCTATAAATATACAATAACTGCACAATTGTTCTAACAGAACAATTAAGGAAGCTTGCAATGGCTCTATGGGTCACAAATCAAGGGACGGGGCAGACCAGTCAAGGATCTGTAAATCATTCAAGGCACTAATGGTGCAGACTGAAGTGTGTGGTCTTGAATTAACCTGCTGAAATATGCCTTTGATACCCTGGTTATGGATGTGGCTATAAAGTTTACGATTCTTGTCACATACTGGCAATCATACTCCTCCTTTCAAGAATTTACAAATCAGTTCTGTTTTCATATCCAAAAGCTCTCTGAAATATGATTTCAAGAGCTGGGGCTCGAGAATCACTGCTTCATGTGATCTTTCAAGAGGTCATCCACAGCCACATTGGTGTTGATCTTACCACCACAAACAGAAGTGAGACACATTGCTGAAGACCACCAAATGCTATTCAATGTCACAGTTGAATCTGGTTCTATGCCATGCAAGTCTCTACTGTGTGTAATATGGTGTAAGCAGTAAGCAACACATTTAGCAGCCTTTTAAATTACATCAGTGTGAGTAACATTCTGTATGAGAGCAAATAGTACTCTTGAGTCGTCATGCAATGGAGATTAATAGGATAATGATGACTTATAATTCTGCTAGTGTCTTGCAGATTTTTATGTTAGAACATGTAGTGAATGGACAAACTAGTATGCTTTGAGAAATCTCATGATATGTAACTTTTTTAAACTAGTCACATACATATTGTGTGTTAATAAAGCTATTTGTAGTATAAATCTTTTAGAGAGACTGAAGTAAGGAAAAAAAGAATGTATGCTACAACGGCAACTCGCAATCTCAGTCCAGCTTTCAGTAATATGTTCTGCCACTCTAACAATCCCATGATCTTGTGGTGTTGTCCTTCTGGAAGGACTGTACTCCCAGCAAGTCACCAATCATTCCGCTATACAGCCAACTGTCTGTGCAATGTCAGTACAACACTCTCATCTTTCTCAGGCCAAAGATTTAGCTTTTCTCAAAGTCCAAAAGATGGTGATAAGCTGCTTGCACAGTTGCTCTGAGCATTGTTGTGAGTGCATGTGTTGTGATTTCCACCTGAAAACTTCCAGTAACGTTACACACATCCAACAGCCATTATGTATCCACACCACTCTTCATATAAAGGAAATATTTTTATCTGTACTGAAAATAAGCTCTCATAAGAATGAAATTTTAATCAGCATATCCCATTGGCATGAAAATACTGGAGTATCAGTTTGGTACAGGTGTAACATTGTCCATTTCAATGTATACCACCATTGTGGTATGGGCTAAGCACTATCTGATTTCTACTTGTGATGTAAGCTATTATACTAAGTAAACTTTTTTCTATTATGGCATTATTTCAGTTTGCAGAGGTATGCTGAAAGGGATCTTTACTAATATAATAAGGCAACATACATATCTTCCTCAGCAGCATCTCTTCTTTCATTATTTATTCTTATGAGCCACTGAATTAGAAACTTAATTTTTATTTCCTTCTGGTAATATTTCATGACACAGACTCCAGAAGACACTCAGATCATTGTGGAGTCATTCTGCTCAGTAATAACTCAATCAAAACACACTGAGCATGGCTGGAGCTGCGTGCCACAATAAAAATCTCAACTGATGGTATCCCAGGGGCTCAATGCATCTGAGGTCAGGGGATCTGGGTGGCCACCCAAACACCCCTATGTCCACAGAGTGCTGCTGAAACTATTCCCACACAATTTAATAACAATGGAGTTGTGTATTGCCTTTCTACATCACTTGCTGGGTACTGCAGGGGACAACACACATTCATATGATAGACAATTTTCATGTCATATGTCTGTGGGAGACAAAGACACATGTATCAGGAGTCATATTTCATACAGTTAAAGAACCCTCATATGAAAATAGGCCTACCACTTGTCTTTAACAGTGTCCTGCTGCCAAGGGGGGAACTTTACCTGATGTTGTTTTCAATGTACTCTTACCCTGTCATTGATGTACACTAACATGCATTGCACCTCTTTAGGCCAGGTTCCATTCCTCAAAAGTTCAGTGGCCACGTTCCTGTGCCCATGCTCTGTGTACTGAGACATGCAGCAAGCAGAGGTATCTTTGTGCCATTGCCACCCACAGGAATTTGTACAAGACAGAGCAAGACAGTAAACTTGCATTTTTTGAAAACTGATTTGGTGAGTCCGAAGACATGTCAGTAAAAATATTTCTTTAGTATATGCTGAGTACTTTTTTGTCTTATTAATACCATTGTGGAGGCCATTTCTTTTGTGGTGATAATCTGAAATTATATCCTCAATGTATAAATCCAGCACATTAGATAAGTTACAGAGAAAGCTGCAAAATGTAGACAAGAAATATTTTAATTATACTAGTGATGTTAGACCCAGACTGAAAATTAAAAATCTGAAATTGAAATAAAGACAGAATGGATGAGATAATACTGTTAGATATGAAAAAAACACCATCAATAGTATCCTGCTAATGGGTGAGAGGGGGCAAACTTTACAATTTGGTTATTCAGCTTGAATGCCCTTTGTGACAATTGGCTTATAAAGCTTCAAATTTCATCATATTAATTAATCGATAGCTCATAGTATTTTCATGTCTTCTATTTTTTAAATGTTGAATGGCATATTTAAAGCTGGGCAAATGTGTTTTCAAAATTCCACTGTTTAGTTTGCTTGTGTAAAGTGCAATCTCCCCCCTAAAGGATAGAATCAAGGTAATTCTCATCTCCACAGTCTGACATGTTAATTTGTGAGTACTGAACTGCAGAGTGTAACTCTGTCACTGTATGTTATACTGTGTTAAACCCACAGATATGCCAACTTCTTAAGAGGGCATCTTTTCAACCTTCAAATTCCACATTCTAGTCCCTCTCTCCTGTCTTCTGGTGCAGAAAATATCATATTATACAGAATTTTTATAGTGTACAGCAGCAACCAGTCACAATTTAATTTTGGCTTATTTCATTGAAAAGCACTGTTCTCAGTTTAGAATTGTCACACTTTAGAAACTGTGAATTTTTGTTTATATTAAGGCAACTTAGCTGTAAATCTACATACCATGTGTGTTTATAAAAGCATGCAAGCCATCTCATGATGAATGGGTAAATTCTAAAGTGATAATACCACTTCTTCATTAATGTACTTCATCAGCAAACTGTGGCTGTACACTACACATTCTACATCACAGAACAATGACTACTTCAGCAATGTCATGTAAAAAGTACAGATCTGCCGTCATTGTAGGACATCACCGATATCGCCACTTGTATACCAAGGGGAAATGGTACAGTGTGATGACCAGATAAACCTAACCTTCAAAGTTACAAGAGTTGCCGTCAAAGCAGTGTTATTTTTGTGGTTTAGCAGAATAGCAGAAAATCATATCAAGAAGTGCATATGAATTAAGCAACTAATTAAAAGTCTGTACAACAAATTCCACGAAGGAGTGAGCACCTTCCCCAGTGGACACCTATGATTTTTGGGGTGATGGCTTCTTTATTGCGCAGGTCCTGGATGGTAGGACTGTTTACTGGTTGTTGTTCTTCAGCACTGAAATGGCAATTTATTTTCTACACTGTGGGATGTTTGCGTGCTGTTACAGTCCAGGATAGACAAAAGTGATCTCTGCACACAACTGTTGACTTTGTTGACGATGCACATCCAGCAGCAATGTACTCATGGTACACCCTCGAAACAGTAGCATGTGAAAAACCCAGTCCTGCACAAACTTGAAGCTGGAGTCTCATATGCCTCAGTCATACATGATGTGATTATGATCAAATTGAACTGGAGAAAGGAAAATGCTGCATCCCTGATATTTTTGTTTTATATTTTTTATATATCAAAGATAATTTGTGCATCATGCACTGGAATACTATACTTGAATGTGATTACAGATAATGCAATGTGTGGTTATAAAACGCCAGTTCTTACTGCAATACAACTATGAGAATGAAAGAAAACAGAAAGAAATTCTTTTCTTTGTAATAATAGCTACAAATCTTTAGATTGTGTTGACATGTCTTTGAAATGTATATGACATCTGGACATATCAGTACAAGATTTTGTACATAAGATTAAACTTATTTATATTGTCCTCTTGTGTAAGTACCATGGTAAAGGGTACCATTTCCTAAAGATAATGTAAAGATGGTTTGAATGCAGCCATCTCATGAGTAAATGAGTGTGAGCTGGTGCTATCTTGGAATGATGACAAACTGTGGTGCCAATATACGCCTCCCGCAGAGCACGTCTACACATGCAGTACCAGTTCCGTCAATGGCCGCCTACATGGAGCAGAGCTTCTTTCAACTTGCAGGGCTTCAGTGCAGAATACACGACTTTTTTTGGCTCACACTGGAGTCTTGACATATCTTTATTTATTTGTGCTAGGATGTTAGACACATAACTGACAGGTCAGTGTTTTGTGAGTTATCATTATTGTGAGTGTATTATTATAACTGTTCTTGTGGAAATAAATTGGTGAAGGTTAATAAATCAGTGTTCACATATTTCTGTACCTCACTGACCCAGTGCATGCATAATCCTGACAAATACCAAGGGCAGCCCTCAGCCAAAGACACAAAACCCATAGGCCCTCATAGAAGTGGTGTCAGCATGGGGATCAGTTATGGATATCTACAATCCTGAGGGAGGGAGGGAGGAGGCAGTATGTCTGAACTTCCAAGAATTCAGAGTTCCAGTCATTTCTCCAAAGCAGCAAGAACAGCAGCATGGACATCAGCCGACAATACGGGGATGTTAAATGCTGGAATTCAGGTTGTCTGCTCAAATATGACTTAAATACAAAAAGCAGTTATGGATGTATAAAACTTTTTCCTGTATTTGAGTGATTTCGTTGGCATACATTATGCCGAGTAACATGGCCAATCTCTGAACTGTTATAAGAATTTTGTGAAATAAGATACAGTGGTTAAAAACAGACAGAAATTAATGCAGCCTTTCACGTGACTTAGCGAGCGATAGCTCACGCAGTGCTGGCCTATTAAGAATTTATCATTATTGACATCAGTACCAGTATTTAGCAGAAAACCAGAGAAAGGCATAAAAGTATTCTTTTGGAAACTTGAAGGAGCTGCCTTGGTGGGTTTGTGGGCTAATTCAGATAGGTTAGCAGTTAATAAATAAGACTTCAGGGAGCTGCACAGGATTTCATTAGCACAGAGCCCACTTGTGTAAGCAGAAGTGTACAATGAGTTCAAACTTACAGTTGTTCAACGATTCAAATGCAAGAATGCTACCAGATTCTACAGAAAGCAAGTTCATAGTCTGACGATGCAACAAGATAAATGTATTGAGCAATTTGCCAACAGAATTCGAAACATTGGACACTCAAACATACGGGTTGATAGAAGACAAGGATGAGAATTGCATTCAGCTGTTTGAACCTGATCTGAGAGCTTTGGACACATTCATCCATGGATTGTATGGAGAGAAGAAAGCAAAGCAGTCAGATTGGCATGAAGTAAGACCTTTCAGGACGCAGTAGATGCAGCTGTTGGCTTTGTGAAAGCATTCAATGGCCAAATGATGTGTGAAAAGAAGAGTGCTGTATGTTCAATAAAAGTGTAGAATAATGTAACAGATGTAAGAACCCTGGTCACCAGCGAAAAGACTGTAAGGACAAACAAATTTGTTGCAACTGTGGGGTACAGTGACATGTATCAAGGGCTTGCCACAATAAAAGAAAAGGTAGTGTGAGCAACAACCTGGCAGATTATTAACTGAATGCAGGGATGTAAGTGCCACCGCACCATCTGTTGCATGCTGCATCCTGTTAGATCCACCAGAAATGAGATCGAAAACAATTTTTGTGATGCATGCTGTATATCATGGATGACAAATCAAGCTATGTATTGCAACAGGAGCACAAATCTAACTAACATGGTGTGACATTGATAAAATATACAGTTATAATGCACAGATTAAACGGCAAGAGGTTATGTAACCATGGAGGGGTTGATGTAGCATTATGTTTAAGACAAGAAAAATACACAGCGAGGATGTAAGAAGTTTCAAACAATGAAATGAAATGATCATATGGCATTTATTGGCCGGGATATCTCCTCTCGGGGTTCAGCCGCCATATTACAAGCCTTTTTAGTTGATGCCACTTCAGCGACTTGTGTGTCATTGATGATGAAAGACACCAAACACCCAGTCCCCTGCCAGGAATCAAACACGGGCCCCCTTGTGTGGTAGGCGGTAACACTACCGCTGTACTACGGAGGCGGACTTCAAACAATGAAGCTTGCTATGATGGTGTACTTGGATTTGATTTCTTGTCCACTACCGGGGCAGCTATATTTGTTGCATATAAAAAGATCTGACTAGGCCTAGTAACTATGACATAGGGAATCATTCTCCAGATTGTACTTAAAGGAGCAACAACACTGACATTGTGAGATTGGTCAACCCAGATGATGCACCAGTTCAAACCGACCAAGTCAATGTGCAAATTGACCAGCTTCAGCAAATTCCCCATGGAGCAGGAAAAACGATCAACCTCAAAGTCAAGGTACATCAATGTAAAGGAGATATGTTACTGGCTGAATGGTCAGGTAAATGTGTGTTATTGGACAAAATGTACTGTCATGTTGCCAGAAGTGTAGGTGTTGCTACAATGGTGAGACAGAATGTAGCTGGAGACCCAGTAACAATAACGAACATTTTCAATGAAGACACTGTATTGCCATTAGGAACAAAGGTTGCTGGAGTTTTGATTATACATAAAAGTTGTCACACATATTCCAAATGAGGTATCAAATGTTGCCGTCACGAAGACGATCTTGTAGAATAATGAAAAATTGCAACAAAGAGTCAAAGCTAATAATGAACTGAAGAACAAGATTTGGCAGAAGATAGAACATTTGACAGTTGAGAGCAGAAG
Source organism: Schistocerca piceifrons (assembly GCF_021461385.2). Lineage (NCBI taxonomy): Eukaryota > Metazoa > Arthropoda > Insecta > Orthoptera > Acrididae > Schistocerca > Schistocerca piceifrons. Next base: position 612,625,151 of record NC_060139.1, read on the forward strand.
ATTTTAGTGCCTTTTTGTTGGAATACGTGGATGTTTTCTGAGAACATTCAAATTTACATGTCACTCATTTGGTTCAGCATAGTATGCATACTGGAAAAGCAGTACCAATCACTCAGCATCATTAATGAATACAATGAATGCAGTAACCACATTAGACAATTACTCATTATTAAACATGGTATAAACTCTGGGTTTCTTGTGCAGATGAAATTTTTTGGTTATCTTGACGTATATCTTGAAGACGTAATAATGTTGACGAAAACAAGAAGCAACATACCGAATGACTTCAAGCAGTTTTTGAGCATATAAGAAGTGCTAATCAATAGATAAATGTCATTTTACACAAAGTCAAGTGAACACTAGACATGTTATAAGGAGCAAAGGTGTCCATTCTGACCCAAAATTAACCGAAGCTGTCAAGAGCTTCCCTAAACTGCAGAATTTAAACTAACTACAATCATTCTTGGGATTAGTAAATTTATTTAGAAATTTAATAGCCAATTATGCAAATATAGTTTGTCCAATGATGATGCTACTGAGAAAAGGAACCACATTTAATTGGTTGACAGAATGCAAATGTATGGAGGAACTTAAAACTGCCCTAACCACAGCTCCAATGTCAGCTTATCCAGATTTCAGTAGGCCCTTCATTCTTTTGACATATGCTTTGAATTTTACTGTTGGTGCTATTTTGTATCAAGAAACTGACAGCCATGAACACCCAATACCATTTGCCCCCAAACAATTATGCAAAGCAGAATGTAATTATACTACAACAGAAAAGGAACTTTGTGTTTTGGTTTTTGCATAACACATAACAGATGTTTTCTGACAGGACAAGAATTTAACTTGATTACTGACCATGTTGTACTTAAATGTTTACTGACCTAAAAAGGACCAATGTCCCAGATTAACAAGGTGACTCTGAAACTAAGTGAGTTCAAGTCTAAAGTTATTCACTGACCTGGTTAATTACGTGTGCATACTGACACGATGAGCCGAACAGTTTGTATCCGTGTTACAATAAGTAATGAGGAAAAGTTAAAAGCAGCTCAAGAGGAAGATCCACACTGCAAAATATGGAAAAATGATCAGTGTTTTATTGAAGAAGATGGATATCTGTTCAAAATCAATAGTAAAGGAAACCGTCAAGTAACTCCGGAAGGCATAAGAAAACAAATCATGACAGAGCAGCATGATTCTTCATAATAAGGACACTGCAGTGAAAGAGCAATGGACATTGAAATAGCTTAGACATTTTGGTGGCCACGCCATAAAGCTGACTTTCTGAGTTTGTTTCACAATGTGATTCCTGTAATAGAGGAATAATTTGGAAAAATCTAAGGCACCATTAGAAGAGCTGACAGAAAATATTAAACCATTCAAAATGTAGTAATTGCTGTTGTTGGACCTTTACCTATGACTAACAATGGGAATAAATACATACTGACCACATTATATAATTTCTCCAGATATCTTCTCATGATACCAATACCTGATCAAAGCACTGAGACAGTGGCTAAAGTTTTTGTCAAAGAGTGGGTTCCAAGTCTGGATAACCATGTAGCATAATCATTGACCAAGGAATGAATTTCATGAGTGAAGTGTTTAAGTAGACTTGCAAGTTACTGAAAATAGTTCAGCTAAGAACTACATCAGGACAACGTGAAGGAAATGGAAGCACCAAGTGAATCCACATAAGAATCATTATGATGGTTAATCACTATGTAAGCAGCAAGCATTCTAACTGAGACATCTTTCTGTGCTTACAATGCAAAAATGCACTTGTCAACTGGCCTAAGTCTAAGAAATTGTAAATGGAAGAAAGATACATTCGCCCTTGGACTTTGCCCGACTGAATTCTGGAATCATAACACATAAAGGAATTAGCACACAAGCTAACAAGGGAGTGAAACGACAGAATCATCAATCTTTTCTGCAGCAAGCCGTTGCATCACTGGCCGCCTGTACAGAGCCGAGCTTTTTCAACTCGTGGGGTTTCAATTTGGAATGTATGTCTTTTTTTGGCTCACATTAGAATCCCATTAAGTCCGTCTTACTTGGTGTTTGGGATGTCAGACACAGTTATGTCAGGTCGGAGTAGTGAGCATGGAAATACAGTGGTAAAAGTTAATAATTTGGTATTCACATATTTCTGTACTTCACAAACCAAATGTTTACATAATTCTGACAAATAGCATAGGAGGTCCTCAGCTGAGGATACAAAACCTGTAACCCCTTATAATTATGTAGAGTCCACCTATCAGTGATACCTAACAAGATATCAGTTACATTGTATTTCTTACATTTTACAAGCATAACATTTTGTGCTCTGCCCCTGTTTCCTGGCCCATTCAGACCTAGCTTCCATGTTTCCTTTCAAATACAAATGTTATAAGTATTCTGATTTTAGCTTATTACCTTTAGTAGCTCTGAACATCTCCAATTGAAATCAAAATTCTCTTCAGACCATGTGGATAGAAACAGGATGGACTTTGTCACTGATGCACTCTTGCTTATGCTCGAATCCAAGTATTTTAACAAATATTAATTTTTGCTAAAGGAATACAAAGCATTTCTTCTTTGACCGACCTCGTTTACTCTCTCTCAATGCATAATCACTTCTTCCCGTTCAGTACTGTACAATACAGAAAACATGACATGGATATATGTCTCAAGTTCTGACATGAAACAAATGACTTCGATATTTCAATTGATTTCTTTTATTTTGCACAATGTCAAGCTATATTGTTATCACATGTGCTCTTACTCAGTTGTGCGCCATGCTGCTCCAATTTGGGATGCTCAACCAGGAAGATACAAATTACATACAGGCATTGCAAGTCGTGGTCATATTACAATCACTGTCCTACCTTGTAGACGGGCAGTGTCCAACTCTCCATGTGTCACATGCAAAACAGATACTGTAAACCTCCAACCAGCTTTTTATTTTCGACTCTAAACTATTGAATGGTTTCAAAACTGCTACTATCATTTGTCGACTATGAAGATGTATAGTTACATACCACTCTGCCAGAGGGGTATGTAGCACCAAAGGTTATTACTAATAAAGAGATATTCATGGAATGAAGATGACAATATGTACACACCCTGAAGAAGAGCATGTTGGAATAAACGACATTCATATTTTATAATCTAAAGCCTTGTTTTCCTGGTTATGTGATTGGCTGTGTCAGTTCTAAAGTACACTTCACAAATTACTGTTGACAACTTGTGATCGTTATAATTCTACAGTTCCTTATATTAAAATTTTAAACAATTTACCTAAGCTGGTTTTGTACTTTCAAACCTTAAAACAAACCTAGAACCTTAAAACATCTTTTTTTGAAAATTTTCTATATATTCTGGGTGGTATAACAAAATACTACTAACAAATAAGAAATCTATGGTAAAATGGCATTAAGTACACATAAAGATGTATACCAAATGGAACAATAGGCAAGGTTAATCTTTAGTCAAAGGAAGAAGCAAACATTTTAGAAAGTACTCAGTATGTAAGTTCAGTGTTCACATGGATCTGCTTTCTTTGTTATAATGAAATGTATCCTAGTGAAGTCATTATAATGATGATTTTTCTTGTTTACAGGGGTCTCCATTACTGAAGAGGGTAACAATTATTCATTAAATGTAATGTTGTGGTTAGTCTATTGACACTGCTTGTATTCAGGACGAGTACCACACAAGCACATACATTCTGAAAGCTCATGATCGAATATTTCTCTCTATGTATGTATGACTTCTTGAAACTTTCACTTTGTCTGGTTGTATTTGGTTATAATTTGTTTTCCTACTTGTTTGAAGCAGCACATATTTGTGCCAATAGCTATTTTGTTTAGATTTGTGGAATATTTACATCTGGATACTCAACAAATAATGTCACCTGATTGAATAACTGTTTCATCTACTTGTTTATGAATATAATACAATATGTTATAAGCTTTGTTCCATATTTACATTATCATTCATGTGGTTGACAGCTATTTCTTCTTCTTAATAAATATGGTGGTATCACTGAGGTATATACAACACTACTAAACCACAAAAAATCATTTCAACTGTTTGCATATTGATGGTAGGCAATGAAAACCTCGTAACTCCGTCTGCCTGTGAAAATCTCTTAATTTCGATAACCAGTATTTCCATTATCAAAGAGAGATTTGAAAGTATATCGATTTCTATAATCTGTCAATAGCTACACTTCTACAATATAGTTACACACATAGCCACTTTATCTGTATCACTATATTTAATTTTTTAAGAAATTGTTTTTACTTCTCCTGCAAAATTTTAAGAAAATGGAGTTATGAGGTTTTCATTGTCTATGATTGATATGAAAAAAATGATATAGTTGTAGTTATGTGAACCATTAAAATAGTGGGATACAAGTCGAAGATATGTAATTTAGTTATTTATCACAGCACCATGTGAGAATTATGTTTTTAAGCAACAGTTTTGTCCTTTCTTCTTCATGTTGTATATCTTTGATATCTTCTTGAATATAAAATTTCCCATCATACTTCAACAGCATTTTGCAGTCATCCACATTGTTGAGGATTTCTTCTGCTTTATTCAGCAAGGTATTAAGGTGCTTTCTGTCCAGGAGATTCACCTTGATGGACATCAGTACCTTCAAACAAGAAAATACATATATATGTTAGACTTCAATTACATGTACCAAAGAGTTATGAAGAATGTACATCAACTTGGAACAAGTTTAACTGCAAACAAAACATACCAAACTCAACAACAGAATTTAAATGAATTAATGAGTCTTTCCACACTAACATTAAGGCTCGTTTCACACTGGGACACTTGTGACGGTCACCGGTGACTGTGGCGAACACTCCTGGGTCACTGGTGTCCCACACTGCAGCTGTTGCCAACTGATTAGTTGGTGAAATGGACTCGAGCGAGGAGGAACTGTTTAGTACTTGTAATGAGGAGGAGGAGGAGGAGAATGAAGACACAACGTTCATTACACATACATCCACTGCTACGTGATCAGCTGGAGAAAGGATTGTATTACACCCTTTATGACGACCTGAGACAATCTGAGAAGAAGTTTTTTCAGTATTTTCGAATGTCAAAAACTTCATTTGATGAACTACTAGAAAATGTGAAAGAAGCAATCACAGGAAAAGACACTATACTAAGGAAGGCTATCCCACCAGAGGAAAAACTTGCTCTTACATTAAGGTAGGTACTGTAGTATTATTTTATTTTATTGAAAGCACATTTTACAGATTTTAACTGGTATTAATATACATTACAAAATATTGTAAAACTTTCACTGATAGTTTTAAGTTCGTTGTTTCTCTGCCTGTGCTGTTGAAAAGTATATTAAGGACTCGTCACTATACTCGGAGGCCGCTGGCGAGCACACAGCTGGTAACTGATCGGACAACCTCGACTGTCCTCCAGTGTAGCCTTGAACTGTTCCATGATATGCACGGTCGTGATGCGGATCCCCCGTAGCGTAATTTGGTACCGGTGCAAATCCTATTTGGGACGAAGAGGAAGCAGAAGCGCTGTAATATTGTTGGGCATTAATAATGACATTCATCAAATCTGATTTCACTTTCAATCTTGCATGACTGGGTAATTTTTTTAATTCAGGTACTAAAGACTGCATAAACAAGCTATCTTCGTCGGCTTGCTGTGATGAATTGTCTTTTCTGGCGTACTTTTCCTTCAAAATGTTATATAGGATATCTTCTTCTTCAAGACTCTTCTTTTCACGTGGCCTTTTTTGCCGTCGCTCAGCAGTTTTTTCACGTGCCTCCTGCTCTAAATTTTCTCCTTCATCAAACTCATTTCTGTCTTCATCATCATCATCATTGTCAATACTAGAAGTAGTGTTCTTACAGTCAGTTGTTAGGAATCGCAGCTGATCGAAGTAGATATACTTCTTCCTACCAGTTGCTGCAGAAACACTCTTTTCTGTTTTTTGCCTTAATAACTCTCTGGTATAACTGGCCCTTAAGCTCTTCCATTTCCTTTGAAGGATTGTCCCTGCAACAAACAAAAACCACCATAGTATTGTAATATCTAATATATAAAAATGAATGTTTGTTTGGTTTTGTTCGTATTTTATGCGCAGCCGTACCGTTCATCCGATTGCGATGAAACTTTGTCACTTGCACGAAAGTTATAGGCATAGTACAATTATTAAAATTATAGTTGCCGGGTGTTTCAGCTGGTTATCTATAATGTCTACATGTGCGTGCGTGTGTATGCTTGTGTGTAACCTGCATAATTTTGTAGTTTTGCTCCATATGCTTTATCTTTTTTTACAGGTACTTGGGGGCCGGATCATCCATGATGGACTTACATTTTCAGTACAGAATTGGAGTATCAACTATCTCGTATATTATACGAGACGTTTGCTCTGCCATACGGCGTAAAATGAAGTCAAAATATTTCCCGACCTCTCGAAAGATCTATGGCTTGCCTCAGCTGAAGGATTCCATAAGAGGGCCAACTTTCCTCATTGTGTGGGTGCAGTGGACGGGAAGCACATCAGAATTGTAAAACCCACTTCCAGTGGTTCACTCTACTATAATTATAAGAACTATTTTTCCATTCTGTTGTTAGCTGTTTGTGATTCGACGTACAAATTCTTATTTATAGACGTTGGAGCATGTGGGAAATCATCTGAGTCAACTGTGTTTCGTAATACAGTGTTAAATAATAAACTACAAGATGGTACGCTAGATTTACCTGCACCAAAACAACTGTCATTATCATTTGAAAGACCTATGCCATTCATGTTAGTAGGAGATGAAGGTTTCGGATTGTCAAAATTCATTTTGCGCCCTTATGGTGGAAAGTATTTAGACATTAAAAAACGTGTGTTCAACTATAGACTGTGCAGAGCCAGAAGGTACATCGAGTGTACTTTTGGAATTCTTGCACACAAGTGGCGCATTTTCTATCGACTACTGGATGTTAAATTAGATTTGGCAGAGTCTATTGTGAAGACATGTTGCCTCCTCCATAACATTGTGCTTGATCGTGATGGAATACAGTTTGAGGATATGTTAACTACTCAGGGATTGCAGGACATGTCACCTTGCTTGGTCCGTGGAGGAAATATTGCGAACGGTATCAGAGAAGATTTTGCAAACTACTTCATCAGCCATGAAGGCGAAGTGCCATGGCAGCTGCAAAAAATCTAAGTGCTAGAAATGTTATGTGAACATTAATGTCGTTAAGCCTAAATGTTCATTGGAATGGTATTTGAAATGTGCAGTGTTCAATTATTACCATGTTAACTGTAACAAACCATACTGTTGCGTTCACTGAACTGATTAAAACTTGCAATTAAAATTATAATTACAATGCACTTTTTTGTATTACAGTTGTGTGTACCTAATTGAACAGAACCCAAGCACGAGCACTGTTCTCATTCGGGTGGCAAAAACTTGTAAGTCAATAGTATTATGGTAAATAAATAAAATTCATTATTATAGTAACAACATATGCGTAAATTATTGTTGTTTTGAATAATATTTTAACTGTATTTTTCGGACCATAAGGCCTTATTAGACTACGAAAAGACGTACCCTTAATTTTGTTATGAAAATGTTGAAATAAAACTATTTATTTTGTTTTACTTTCATTCGCCCTGTAGGGGTCAGTACATGGTTTCAGCGCTCATCCATTTTGTCCATTCTTCTCGCATTGAGACTGCATAACAGTACACTTGCTATTGGTAATGCAAAAGAAAAGGGGTGAGGGATAGCATTCTCCTTGTAGGTTATTAACCTCCTAGCCTCATACAGGGGTAGAAAATATATTTCGATAGTCTTGTGGTCCGAAAAATACGGTATTAAAGCGAAAAAAGAATACAGAACTTACCAATTTTGTTTCTTTCATCTATGCTCTTTACATCGAAATCAGACACAAACTTCGTAATAATTTCTTGCCACGCTTTCATTTTCATGACTTTGTTACTGTAGTCATCGCTTTTCATATCCCAAATAACGGGATGACTTTCCACTTCACTTATAAAATCTTCTGTGTTGATGAACTCTAAACTCATGGCTGCACTGTGTGGAGAACCACTGGGCTCAGTAACGGCTGCCTGTCTGTTGGCAACTCTGCACTGCTGTGTCTGTGATCGGTGTCCCAGTGTGAACACTCCAATACAAGCTAATGCATGTCCGGCGGTGACCGCAGCGAACACAGTGTCGGTGTCCGTCACATGTGGCGAGGGTGAGTCACTGCTGGGTCACCATGACTCGGTGACTCAGTGCAGTGCCGCAGTGTGAATGCTCCAATTCAAACGAATGTATCTCTATCAGTGACCGTCACCGGTGACCGTCACAAGTGTCCCAGTGTGAAACGAGCGTTAGATCATCAAATGAAGTTTACACTATTTTTAGTACACACGCATTAAAAAATGAGAAAAACAGAGAAGGAGCAAGCAGAAATTTGTTGACCAAATGTGTCAACCTAGATCATATTCTATTGAAAGCCACGGTAATGCCACTTGGAGACTGTAAAGCACAAATTGGCAAAGAACATCATCACAGACCCTTAGTAAGAAAATTCCTAACACATAAAACAACCAATGCAAATCGAGAAAAATGTGTACATCTGTGCAGACAGCATAATGTAGCACTAAAATCTACATTATTCAAAGAAGTCCTAGAAAACAAATCACATGGGTATCACCAAATCCAATATGCGGAGAGAAACAACTTGATCATGTTGCTACAAGTGGACAATCTGCAATGGAAGTACTCAATGCAAAAGTAGCTAAGAATGTTGGTTTAGATTCAGATCACAATCTATTGTTAGATTCAATAAAGTACATCATCAACCCAAAATACTTCATACACAGAAGTTGCCTAGACAAAATTATTTCAAAATGCTTTTGGTTAAAAGAACACGTAAATGTTTTCTACAAGAAGACATTATTGATATTATTATTCAGACTGCAGCAGAAACTATTCCTCTTTTCAAAAAATGGAATTGTGGAATGACGATAATGATGAGTTAATTATAAGGAGACGATGAGCTTGGAATATCTGGAACACAAATAAAAATGATAACAGCGAAAATTTGATATAAGCCAGGACACTTACTTCAAAAGGTCTCAAAAAGATCAGACTACAAAATACAAAAATCTACTTAAGTCAGCTGACTAATACAAAGTTTACAATTTATAGACCCAAAACCACAGAAGAGTGCATATAATAGCACTGAGCAGTGCAGAATACTTGAAAGAATAATGCAATTAAAGGCTATTCACAATCCTGACAGCTTGTCAGATGGTGCAAAGCCAACTGAAATATTAATTGGACACCACAATGGTAATAAACTGTTACTTTTATTCCATAATAATGCAAGTACATGGAGCAGCAGGCATTTGAAACAAAAGTAGTAAGTGGTACAAAGATACCCTGACTGATAAGAAGTTGCCTCAACTGACTGTAGGTGAGTGGTTGCCTTTCCCTTAGTTTTTGTTATTTTTAAGTTGTTCCATGATTTCTCTGATTTCCTCTATTGTTGGTGGCTTCGAGTCTGGTTGTATTTCGATCATGTTATCAAAATTAATTTTTTTTTTTTTTTTTTCCCCTGGTGGATCATAATTATGTAGTTCTCTAAAGTGTAAGCTTACGTCAACCATGCTGCACTTTTATAAGGAACTGCGACTATTTATATGAAAATAACAAATAAAACAATTATCTGTGTCAGTCACTCTTTTTATTTCATACTAAGATGTGTTTCAATAGTTTACACTCTCATCTTCACATGGAACAATGATAATATGTTACATTTTTGCTTGTTGGATGCAGACAGTTGTTCCTTGAGGTTTCATTTTGCTACAAAAACGTATAACAGGCACTTATTAGCAAAATATGATTATAAATTTTAAATGGTGATAGTGGGGATCATCGCTAACATATTCATTAACCACTCTGAGCAAAAATTATTCAATAGCAACATCCCATGTATACAAGACATTAACTTTTACAAAAGATATGCAGATGAAATATTACTAATAAGAGAGAGGGAAAACAAACAAGTGTTGAGACCGTAATTCAAGGATTCAACAGCACACGCAAAAACATTCAGTTCACGTGTGAATATGAAAATCGGAACTCTGTAAACTTTTTGGATCTCACCCACAAGAAAAAACAGTGAACACATGCTTAGTATTTACAGAAAATCCACAACTACAAATGTAAATATCCATGCTTCTTCATGCCACCTGCACACACACACACACACACACACACACACACACTAGCAACTTATCGACCCATGTTGCACAGAGCACACAAAATGCCATTAAGCAAAGAAATGCTCCAAAATGAAACTGAGGTGATCAGATAGCAGCAGCAAATGGTTTTCAATCTGCTTAGAAAAATTGTCTAAGAAAGTTAAGAAAGGAATAGATGGAAACATAAATAAGAACAACAAGCAGACAGGCAACAGGACAGTATGTCTTACCTACTTTGGAACTGTTTCACAAAAAATTGCTAATGTATTGACATCATACAATGTAAGAGTTGTTTTCTCAACCAACAATAAATTTGGTATTAGACTGCCACACAATTTAAAACCAGTAAAGATAAATTCTCTAACTCTGGTGTATACAAGATAAAATGCATCCAATGCCTCGTACTATATGTCGGTCAGACTGGACAAAGCTTCTGAATTGGATTCAAAGATGCATTCAAATACAACAATACAAGATGCATTCAAATACAACATACCCAATAAATCTGCCATAGCTACACACATTCAGGACACAAGATTTTCCTTTGATAACATAAAGGACAATCTAGAGATACGTCAGAAAATAAACAGAGGCCACAAACTCAATCTTTATGAAGAACTAGAAATTTTCATTCACAGTAGAATGTATCACTAACTCAAGGTATTTGCCCAGACAGGTTAAAATATGTCATTGTCAAGCTTCTCTACAAAAAAGGGGACACCACAGATGTTAATAATTACTGGCCAGTATCCTTGCTTACAGCATTTTCAAAAATCACCAAGAAAGTAATGTACTCAAGAGTGGTTAGCTGTGTCAACAATAATGTGTTACTTATTAAATCACAGTTCGAATTTCAAAAATGCTGTTCCACCGAGACAGCAATATGCAATTTCACTGCCCACATAACAGAGTCTTTAAATACACTCCTGGAAATTGAAATAAGAACACCGTGAATTCATTGTCCCAGGAAGGGGAAACTTTATTGACACATTCCTGGGGTCAGATACATCACATGATCACACTGACAGAACCACAGGCACATAGACACAGGCAACAGAGCATGCACAATGTCGGCACTAGTACAGTGTATATCCACCTTTCGCAGCAATGCAGGCTGCTATTCTCCCATGGAGACGATCGTAGAGATGCTGGATGTACTCCTGTGGAACGGCTTGCCATGCCATTTCCACCTGGCGCCTCAGTTCGACCAGCGTTCGTGCTGGACGTGCAGACCGCGTGAGACGACGCTTCATCCAGTCCCAAACATGCTCAATGGGGGACAGATCCGGAGATCTTGCTGGCCAGGGTAGTTGACTTACACCTTCTAGAGCACGTTGGGTGGCACGGGATACATGCGGATGTGCATTGTCCTGTTGGAAAAGCAAGTTCCCTTGCCGGTCTAGGAATGGTAGAACGATGGGTTCAATGACGGTTTGGATGTACCGTGCACTATTCAGTGTCCCCTCGACGATCACCAGTGGTGTACGGCCAGTGTAGGAGATCGCTCCCCACACTATGATGCCGGGTGTTGGCCCTGTGTGCCTCGGTCGTATGCAGTCCTGATTGTGGCGCTCACCTGCACGGCGCCAAACACGCATACGACCATCATTGGCACCAAGGCAGAAGCGACTCTCATCGCTGAAGACGACACGTCTCCATTCGTCCCTCCATTCACGCCTGTCGCGACACCACTGGAGGCGGGCTGCACGATGTTGGGGCGTGAGCGGAAGACGGCCTAACGGTGTGCGGGACCGTAGCCCAGCTTCATGGAGACAGTTGCGAATGGTCCTCGCCGATACCCCAGGAGCAACAGTGTCCCTAATTTGCTGGGAAGTGGCGGTGCGGTCCCCTACGGCACCGCGTAGGATCCTACGGTCTTGGCCTGCATCCGTGCGTCGCTGCGGTCCGGTCCCAGGTCGACGGGCACGTGCACCTTCCGCCGACCACTGGCGACAACATCGATGTACTGTGGAGACCTCACGCCCCACGTGTTGAGCAATTCGGCGGTACATCCAGCCGGCCTCCCGCATGCCCACTATACGCCCTCGCTCAAAGTCCGTTAACTGCACATACGGTTCACGTCCACGCTGTCGCGGCATGCTACCAGTGTTAAAGACTGCGATGGAGATCCGTATGCCACGGCAAACTGGCTGACACTGACGGCGGTGGTGCACAAATGCTGCGCAGCTAGCGCCATTCGACGGCCAACACCGTGGTTCCGGGTGTGTCCGCTGTGCCGTGCGTGTGATCATTGCTTGTACAGCCCTCTCGCAGTGTCCGGAGCAAGTATGGTGGGTCTGACACACCGGTGTCAATGTGTTCTTTTTTCCATTTCCAGGAGTGTAGTAAAATGTCACCAATAGGAATTTTCTGTGACTTATGCAAAGCACTTAACTGTGTGAACCATGACATTATGTTACAGAAATTACAATTCTATGATTTAAATGGAACAGCATATGAGTGGTTTACATCATATCCACAGAACAGAAAACAAGATGTTTCTTTACACGGTTTAAGTGATTTAAGGAAGCTTGCCACTTCATCTAACTGGAGTGAAGTTACATTAGGTGTTCCACAGGGTTCGATCATGGGTTCCCTTCTGTTCTTGTTATATGTGAATGACCTCCCTTCTCATCTGAAACAAGAAGCTAAACTGATGCTGTTTGTTGATGATACAAGCATCATTATTAATCCAATAAAAGAAACTCCAATAGATATGATACAAATAAAGGCTTTGGAAAAATTATTAATTGATTTTCTGTGAATAGCCTTTCTCTGAACTTTGGAAAAACATAGTACAGCCAATTTTCTGCTGCAAGGAACACATTTCCTTCAATGAATATAACACATCAACAGAAGTCAGTAGCCAGGGTAGAGTACACTTAGTTTTTTGGTGTGCATATAGATGAGTATCTTGATCAGAAAATTAATATTTTGGTTCTCCTAAAGTGATTGGGTTCAGCAATTTTTGCAATTAGAATAACTGCCAATTTTGAGGCTATATAAATAGCTAACAAACTTTGCATACTTTCATTCTCTGATGTGATACAGAATAATATTTTGGGGTAACTCAATACTTAGGCAAAAAGTATTCATTGCTCAAAAGAAAGTGGTTAGAATAATGTGTGGAGCTCATAGTCGCACATCTTGTAAGCATCTGTTTAAAAGGTTAGGAATTCTTACAACAGCCCCACAGTACATTTACTCCGTAATGAAATTTGTTCTCAACAACATAGACCAGTTTAAAAACAACAGTGACATTCATGATTGTAATACCAGAAGAAAGAAAGACTTATGCTATCCTCTACTTAACCTATCTTTAGCACAGAAAGGAGTAAAATATGCTGCTGTGAAACTTTTCAATAAATTACCAGACTAAATAAAATGTCTCATAGACAGCAGTAATAGTTTCAAAAATAAACAGAAATCATATCTCCTTGACAACTCCTTCTATACCATACATGAATTCTTGAACAGGAATAAATAAATCTACAGGTATAAGATATGCATTTTGTGCCATTTAAGGGAATGGGGTAGGCAATAAAAATTTTAAGCTTAAAAAACCTTGATTCATATGTGATTATTTTTTGCACTTGAAACGTTCCACATCGTAACGGTTACTGTGAAATTGATCAATTGAACATATAACTAACTAACTAACACACTATCATTCACTCAGAATTATGGAGATCATCGGAAGATTCAGCCATGAAAAAACTATTCCAGGTCATTAAAATTTTCTCGATTTTCAAGCCTCACCATTTCAAATAAAACACTTGAACTTTTGAAATCTATCTTCAACAACGACATCATGAGTTGAAATCAATGAGGGCTGGGGCTGGCGCGGTGTTCTGCTTATGTAGATATAATGGCAGTGTCTGAAACCTTCTAGAGATGGCTGGAGTGGTGTATGCACGGAAGGCAATGTGGGCAGCTTGGTGTGGCTCTGTCCACCGCAGGACCAAGTGATGTCACATGGTGTAAACGGCCAGTGACATGTTTGAAGCTGCTGCTACCATGTCCCTACATGTGTCAAGCCTATATCTTTGCTTTTGCTCAATGGCTGAAGTCCGCCTCCATGTCCTACTAAGTGGGTACACTGGCCTCTGTTAAAATTGTTGCTGTTTATCCTGATTTTGATCACTTCCTTGATAACAAAATCCCAATATGATAGTGTCTGAACCAAAACTCTCATTTTTACAAAATTTTTATGCCCCTTTTCTACACAATACCTAGCCACAGCCAACTTCTCAAGTTCCCTTTCTCTGATATATCATGAATGCTCTGCACAAAGGTCAGTGACAGTGTGAATGGTCTGACCTATGTAAATGCTACCACATTCACAGAGGAAACAACCACACTGGGAACTCTAAGAATATCTTTAACAGGGCAAGAGTTTTGTAAAGGGAGACAAAATATTAATACAGCAAGCAGGTTCAAGTGCACACACACTGCAGTAGTTATTCAGAGATGAAGAGGTGTGCACAGGATAGACTAGCATGGAAAACTGCATCAAATTAGTCTCTGAACATTTAAAAAACAAAACAATCATTGTTAAAGAGTCATATCTGGAACATAATATGTGAAGCTAACAAACAGGTGGACTGCAACTATTATGCATAGTCTCTTGAAACAGTAATATTAGATAGATATGAATATTAATTTTTCTGAAATGAAACTCTGCAATTCCTGCTGTTAGTAACTTAGATTTGGAAGGGATGGATTCAACTGTGTTTCATTCACTCACTGAAATCCAGTAAGCAGTTCAACGAAATTCTAATTTTCACAAAAGGGAGCATCTTAAAAAAGGAAAATCTCTTCAAACACAACTATGAAATACACACACATGAAACTAGGCAGAAGATGAACCTACACATGAACACAGTAAATATGAACTTATGTACAAGAGGAGTGTATCATACTGGAGGTATGTTATATAACCATTTGCCTTCTTACCTAAAATGCATACCAACATTAAATGCATTTAAAATAAAGTTAGAACAGTTCTTGCTTGATAACTGCTACTATTTCGTTGTCTGAATTTATGGAACATCGTAATAAGTAAACCTCATTCACCAAATTTTACTAATTGTCAATTCATAATATAGTTTACATTGCACTTATCATGTCATCTCACTTAATAACTGCTGTTATCACATGTAGAAGCAATGTAGTACACCAACCTACATTATCATGCATTTTGATTATGTCAACAATGTAATCAAAATGACTACTGCATTGTAAATTAACAAGGTTTATCACTGTCCTATATCACATGTAGAAATAATGTACTAAAATGATTCTTGGGCAAATAAATAAATAAATAGATTACACCAGTCATAACATTAACAACTAACTGACAGCTGTTGTATGCAGGAGTTTGTGGTTTCGTAACCAAATAAGGGAATACACTGCATCAAAAGAGGAGGAAAAAGGACGTTTAACTGCAGGGACACTGATATAAAAGGTGAAGAGATCTTTGTACTTGAGGAAAAGAGAGATTTAACTGCAGGGACAGTGGTATACAAGGCAAAGAGAGTTTTGTGTTTTGTCTGTTGTGAGCTTGTTAGGAGTGGGAAATGTCTTTTACAACCAAGATAAGAGAGATACGGTATTTCTTGATGGAGAATGCAGACGGAGCACAATGAAAGCAGGTGACTGTATGCACAAAGATATACTGACTGACTGTGTTCAACAATCACGACAGTTTTACAAATGTGTGAAAAACTGTTGTTGAAAGGGCACAGCAATGTCACATAGAGAGTAAGGGGCCAAGCCTGCAATGCAAGGAGCCTACAGTGAAAGGACCTTTTGTTTAAAATCCACATGTTAGCTCTGCAGAAGCTGTAAGTGCCTGTAAAATAAGTTAGTTTAGTGTTATTCACATTTTTCAATAAATCAAATTCCATCCATATTCTGAGTCATTTAAACACCACACTAAGCAGTGGGATCACAGAAGATGTCACATGGTTCAACTGCAGCATGCCTTTCTTTAAGGAACTTCCTTATGAATGAAACAACACTTAAAATCATAAATATCTTAACAGAAGAAATATGCAGTAGTGGGCAGCTGACAATGGACGTTGGAAGACACAAGTTGACCACCAGACACAGCAGAGTGGGATTGTTGAAGATTATGTAATTGGTCCTATAACCTTGCCACTGAAACATATCGCTGCAAGGTCACTTCACAAGCAACCTTAAAGTTAGTAGTACGACTGACAAACAAATGAGGAATAAGAGGTGCTTCATTTTCTGAATCAATTACAGCAACAAAAGCAAATTCTGGCATCGACACTGCTATGTTGCCAGCTGCTGTGTAAGCATTGCATGTTAGTGTGCGACCAACTGCTTCTATATAGCTCTGTTGTGTTACTGCTTCAACTACAGTTTCTATTTAATGAAGAATGTCACCAATATGATTTCATTCACCAAGTGATAACCCGTTGTGTTGTGGAGTGTTATTAAATAGTCAGACTTTTGAATTACTATGAACAATGTGAGAGTTTTACAAGCAAGAAAAAGAATTTATTTCTGTTCGTGGGCATGCATCGATTCCTGCTGATACAGTTCAAAAATACTATGACTAAACCAAATAACTGTTATAAGGAAAAGGGTGCTACTTCAAACCTTGCAAGATATTGTAGTAAACCATATGGAATACATCTCCATGGAAAAAACAGTGTATTTTTAAGTACTACTGGGAAAAAAAGGAAAGCAGCCTTGTCCAGTTACAGATCTTCATTTGTTTCAAACTGATGCAGTTCGATGGCACAATTATGGATATTATAGCAGGAAAGAAAACCCCTCAATAGTGAAGTTGGTAATTTCTTTAACAAATGTCAACTTTTCTCAGAGGGGAAAATGTCACTTAAAATGTTGTTAAAAAGTAAGGGCTTTAACTTTAAAAAGTTATATGGATGAAACCCGTTGTTCAAAAAAGCTTATAGTTGCAGCTCACAGTATTTTCTGACACAAAATTGCAGGAAAGGATACACGTTCAGTTATATGGTTAGGTAAAGTCAATGCAGGAGAAGCAGTTGATAAATGCTGGACAGAAGACACTCCAAACACCAGCAATCATCAACCAATGGAAAAAGGATTCCAATTGATTGTGACCTACCGGGCTCTTCAAATGGTTCTGTATGTGAAGAAATTTTAGGTTTTTGATTGGGAAAAACCTGTGATTACCATAATGATATAGACTACCCACAGTCTATGGAGTTGTTTAAAAAACTTGTTACTCCAGTTTAGTCATTCGACAGTATTTGTAATGGATAATGCACCTTACCATTCTATGATATCAGGCAAAACTCCAACAACCAGTGACCACAAAGAAACTATGGTGCAATGGTGCAGTGGTTACAGGTGAGAGCCATTGCTGCAAACATGAGAATGACAAAACTGCTGTTATATTTACCTGAAAAACAAAATAAGTCCGTAGATGAAATTACAAGGAAACAGGGTCATGTGATAATTAAGCTACTGCCTTACTAGTGCCATTTTAAAATAAATGAATTGGTTCAGAGTGACGTCAAGGCTTACATTCGAAATGATAACAAGTCTTTTACAATAATGGAAGTGGAAAGGCTGTTACATTAAGGTCTTGCTACTGCAGGCACATCACGGAAGAAGAAAACAGACCACGTTGGTAAGCTTTTGAGAGAAGTACAGACTACAGATGGAATTACAAATGAGAATGAACAAGATTTATGATGACGATGATAGTTTTGGCACCAAGTCCAGTGATGGTGGAGAAGAATTGGATGGAATTGTGCCACTGGTATCGTATATTGAGGAGAGTAAATGTTGTTGTTGTTGTTGTGGTCTTCAGTCCTGAGACTGGTTTGATGCAGCTCTCCATGCTAATCTATCCTGTGCAAACTTCTTCATCTCCCAGTACTTACTGCAACCTACATCCTTCTGAATCTGCTTAGTGTATTCATCCCTTGGCCTCACTCTATGATTTTCAGAAATGCTTACCTTGCCATTGTCAGTCTACATTTTATATCCTCTCTACTTCGATCCTCATCAGTTATTTTGCTCCCCAAATACCAAAACTCTTTTACTACTTTAAGTGTCTCATTTCCTAATCTAATTCCCTCAGCATCACCCGACTTAATTCAACTACATTCCATTATCCTCATTTTGCTTTTGTTGATGTTCATCTTATATCCTCCTTTCAAGACACTGTCCATTCCGTTCAACTGCTCTTCCAAGTCCTTTGCTGTCTCTGACAGAACTACAATGTCATCAGAGAACCTCAAAGTTTTTGTTTCTTCTCCATGAATTTTAATACCTACTCCAAATTTTTCTTTTGTTTCCTTTACTGCTTGCTCAATATACAGATTGAACAACATCGGGGAGAGGCTACAACCCTGTCTTACTCCCTTCCCAACCACTGCTTCCCTTTCATGTCCCTCGACTCTTATAACTGCCATCTGGTTTCTGTACAAATTGTAAATAGCCTTTCACTCCCTGTATTTCACCCCTACCACCTTTAGAATTTGAGAGAGGGTATTCCAGTCAACATTGTCAAAAGCTTTCTCTAAGTCTACAAATGCTAGAAACGTAGGTTTGCCTTTCCTTAATCTTTCTTCTAAGATAAGTCGTAAGGTCAGTATTGCCTCATGTGTTCCAATATTTCTACGGAATCCAAACTGATCTTCCCTGAGGTCGGCTTCTACAAGTTTTTCCATTCATCTGTAAAGAATTCTCGTTAGTATATTGCAGCTGTGACTTATTAAACTGATAATTCGGTAATTTTCACATCTGTCAACACCTACTTTCTTTGGGATTGGAATTATTATATTCTTCTTGATGTCTGAGGGTATGTCGCCTGTCTCATACATCTTGCTTACCAGATGGTAGAGTTTTGTCAGGACTGGCTCTCCCAAGGCTGTCAGTAGTCCTAATGGAATGTTGTCTACTCCTGGGGCCTAGTTTCGACTCAGGTCTTTCAGTGCTCTGTCAAACTCTTCACGCAGTATCGTATCTCCCATTTCATCTTCATCTACATCCTCTTCCATTTCCATAATATTGTCCTCAAGTACATCGCCCTTGTATAGACTCCTTCCACCTTTCTGCTTTCCCTTCTTTGCTTAGAACTGGGTTTCCATCTGAGCTCTTGATATTCATACAAGTGGTTCTCTTTTCTCCAAAGAGTAAATGTATACCAAATTAATTCTTTGTGCAACTGAGTAGGCCATGCATCTTTTTCTTTATTTTATTCTACGACTGGAGGATAGTATGTTCTTTGGTATGCTACAGTTAACATTATTATATCACATTTTATATGCAGCTATTGCAGTAACAATTTGGAACAACTGCTCATAAACATTATCAATAACTTTGGTTGTAGTTTATTTCTTGGTTTCACATAATATCAAATGCTTTTTCTCCTTAGTTGCTCTCTCCATTGTTAGAAAAATATTCTTTGTTGCACTTATGTATACTTCATTATGTGATGGCTTATAAACATATTAATTGCAGCCTCCATTTATAAAGCAAACCTTGGAGTTATCAGATTTAGGCATGTGTGGTGGCAGCTATTGCATCCTTGCCATCAGATTATAGCCAACAGCATGCAAGCTATCATGTGGCATATTTTAGTGGTCTGGCTGTAGCTTCATTTAGGAATATTATCACGTAACGGATACACACAATTCCTTGTCAAAGTATCAAGCCTCTTCAAGGAGAGATATTATTTGAACCATGTCGATATATGTGGTTCATCTACTGCTCGTTACCCACAGTGGTTATGCACATGGTCCCCAAGCCCTTTCCTGGTCACTAGATAGTGTATGAAGGCATTATCAGGAGGTCTGCATATTCGCCTGATTCGATACACCAGTGACCTTAACTTCTTTGTCATATGCTCAAAAATGAATTTTATGCTTAAGTTAAAATGACTCAAGACATTTTAAAATAATACACTTTTGCAGTGTATCCAATGACAATGAATGATCTCTTCAGCATGTTCAGATCTCTTTGGTTCAAATGAATATCACAGTAGTTAGTGGGCACATCGAACAATTGATTATGTAAGCAGTTCTGATCACTAATGTTCATGATTTCCTTCTTGTTGTTGTCACTGATACAATTTTGCACTGAAGATGCGTATCTTGATGTTAAATTACTGATAATTTGTTTGTTTGTGTGAAATTATTATTTAAGAATCTTTATTAAATATAGCATATAAGATCTATGCTAGAATAATAACTGAAAGACTAAAACCCATAATGGAGTGCCTGCTGTCAGAAGAATAAAATGGATTCAGAAAGGGGAGAAGCTGTACAGACAACATATTTATGCTACAGCAAATCACAGAAGAACATAAGGAATTCAATAAAGAAATACACATCCTTTTTGCCTATTATGTAAAGGCTTTTCATAAAGTAAATAGACAGCTACAGTGGGAAGTTTTAATAAGAAGAGTTATACCAACACACACTGTACAGGTAATTCAAAAGATCTATGCTAATACAAGAATGCAAATTATTTGGTATAACGAAGAAACAACAAAGGCTATTAATTTAGGAGTTCGAGAAGGTTGCAGCCTCTCTCCAATGATTTTTAATATATACATTGATGACGTTATACGGCAATGGAGAATGAAACTATACACATAACTTCAATCAAAAAGATCACATTATGAATTTATTATTCACGGATGACCTAGTGTTAATTTCGAATAATGGACTACAGAGAGCTGCCTACGAACTATACCAAACATGCCAGATATATAATATGTCAGTAGCAATACAAAAAACAAAAGCCATGGCTTTCTGTGGAAAAAAATCCAGTAAGAACAAAAATGATTATAGACAACAAGATCATAGAGCAAGTAGATAGATTCAAATTGCTAGTAACCACATTAACTACTTAAATGGCACTATTAGAAGAGCCCTCCAACGTAAAGTAAGAACAGAAATGTATCTAAAATTTTATAAAGATATGTCAGTGCCAACATTACTATATGGAAGTTAATCTTGGGTAATGAAAAAGAAAGATAAAATAATATTATAAGCCAATGAAATGAAATTTCTCAGGTACATAGCAGGATATACCAAGCTAGACTAAAGATATCAGGAAAGAATTAAATATTTTCTATATAAACAATAAGGTTGGCGAATACCGACAAAAATGGATATTCCTGCTACAAATGGAGAAGCCAAGATTACCACTACATTTTTGGCGATATACTCTGCAAGGTAAAAGTTGCATTGGAAGACATGCAAAACAATGGAAGGACCAGGTGTAGCTGCAACAGGCTGAGGGAAAGCCTAACGCATGATGGAGGAAGAAGAAGAAGAAGAAGAAGAAGAAAAATCTTTATGCCTCACTTTTCTGTTTTATGTATCCATTCACTTTGTAAGATTCATCTTTATTTTTTGAAAGAAGAAGAACAAGAAAAAGAAGAAGAAAAAGGAGGAGGAGGAGGAGGAGGAGGAGGAGGCGGCAGAACTATTATCATAGTTACCTGGTGAATCACACTACATTTATTGCTTTCCAGTTGGTGTTGGGCTAACTTCTTGCAGCCGAAAAGTACTATTATCAGTTTTCAATGAAAATTTTCTCCATTACTTTGAATCTGCAATTAGACGCACTTAGCTGCATCAGCTTGGAGAAATCCATCAGCTGAATTTAACAGCTCATTTCTGATATCATGATTTTCATATGACAGCAATCAATTTGATATTCAAGGACAGATATCCTAAGTTCAAAATATTGTAATTTCTTCAAAATTACTTTTCAGATTTTTGGAAAGCAAAATGCCACTGAGTTTGTCATTACCCAGCTGATGAAACAAGCAGCAGAAATTATTATAATTCCCCTCACAAACCCAAGTGTTCAAATTATTTATAAACAAATATTTGTGCAGCAGATTGTAAGGTGTCTCTTATGCGAGGAAGACATTTTTTACCAGTTTTAATAAATTATTGTCTCTCATTGATGTATTCATGATAGTTAGGAAGTGCTGTAGTCCATAGCTGGCCATGAATCGGAGAGCATTTCCCACGCTGGCTGGCTAGGTGACAAAGCGACCATATGTCGCATGTAGTGGGATGGGGCTTGGCGCTGGACTGTAGTAACAAGCGTTGGCCTGGGAAATATACATGACGGGAAGTACTGCCATCTTGGCGCCAAAGTCAACGATTTTGTTTATTTATATTTAATAAATAAAGTCATTTATGACAACATGAATACTAGGAGGAGCCTCTAGATGTTTAAAACTATTTATCATAATTTTACCTCGTTAAAATTCACACCCATTCATTAACAGATGCATATCTTAGGAAGTACGAACTTGATCGGAAATCCATAAACTGTGAAGAAACTAGTAAGAGATACGGACTGCGGGCCAAAGTCGGCAGTCGGCTTTAAGAGCTCTTCCTGTCTTGTTTGATGGTAGCCATGCTCTCAGTTACGAGTAGTTTGTGACATGAGTGTTTCATTATTGATCTAATAGGAATAAAAGTGATATTACGGCATTCTGAATGTTAATTTCGAGTAAATAGATACTACAAAGTTGATGGACAGCAATTTCAGATAATTAGCTTCCACTGACAGAGACATCCAATGCACCAATGAAGAATATGCACGGGATGACATTTACGAGAGCTGCACCGCACACAGGTAGGAGGAAATCCGACGACACGACCCACCAAGGCGGATCAAGGAAGGTCCGACTTACACTTGCAAATTCCAGGTGGAAATGCTGACCAGTTTCACTGTATGTCACATATACCACCCTCTACGGACTCGCAGCTAAGCTGAGTAATAACAGTATCAGTTTAGAAGCGAGGGGATCTTGCAAGCTGCAGAAAATTGCTATTATGATAAATTTATAACAGTTTCACTTTGGGGAAGCAAAAACAACTTGACAACAATACTGCTACAAGCAATATTGTTATGGTTTGAGGCTATACGTCATATAGTAGGCATTTTCTTGCAATTAATCTGGGTGAAAACAGAACTGAGATATCTTGAACTGTATTGGAAGTATTTGATGTTAACAGCTTAGGTGAATTATCTTGTATGTGTGGTATCAAGAGTGGTATATGTGTTGAAGATGGCTGACACAACAGATACCATGTTTAGTGAGTTACTGGCACTGACTGTTCGGTATAGAGCTTTTAAATCAATTTGGAGGGAATTGTGGAAACATCAAGAATACAATATGGAAGGAATTCCAGATACCACATCCAAATCTTATAGGTTCAATACACTGAATGATAATGGGAGAGTGAGTCTAAAATTTCTGAAATAATTTTAAAACTTATGAACATGTTATCCTCAAATTATAATAAAATTATGTTCATTGTATGAAAAACTGAAATGTGTTTATTGTGGCATGCAACTCTTGCTATATATCTGGGATCTGTAAACCACATTCCCTGTCAGATATAACAGTACTGGAAATGGAGGATTGGTTACTGGTGTATGCCATATAACAGATGCTACAGCTTCCACTGAATCACAGTTTTTTAATTGTGCTGCTAAACAGGGAAGTGTAGTGTCTTCATAACTTATAAATTACAGGAAAGTTAGCAAGCAAAAGATACTTCAGTTTTTTTGGAGCTTTGTCAGAAATCATTAACAGTACAAACAAACTCTGAAATAGGCAAAATTTCAACTTTAGGATAAATTAATCTTCAGACTGCATGCACTGAAAATCACATGGTAGTATATGAAAAGCTGAGTATTTATGGAAGAAGGAAGTTTCTTATGAATAACTGATCCAGCTTTCTTCAATACATTTAACACAACAGCTGTGCATATGGAAATATTCGTATACAAATCAGCCAACACCTGTATGTGTGAGAGATTTGCATCTAAGTGATGTCCAAGTCATTTCAAAGTATCTCTGAGCACTTCAAACATAGCAAGGTGGAATGGTACCTGTTGCTATAATTTCACTCATTGAATAATGTTTTATTTTCTGTTCTGCAAGTAATGCCTATATCAATGGTAGGAAATGAAAACCTTGTAACTCCACTTGGCTGTGAAACTTAGTAATTCCAGTGAGCAGTAACCCCATTATCAAAGAGAGATTTGAAAGTGCATGGATTTCTTTAATCTGTCAATAGGTAGGCTTCTACTAAATAGTTACATAATAGCTCCTTTATCTTTATCACTTTCTATTTTTAAGAAATGGTTTTTACTTCTCCTGTAAAATTTAACAAAATGGAGTAATGAGGAATTCATTGCCTACCATCGACACTACGAATACACGAAATTTTATATTTTTATCTCTGCTGTATTTTGGTAAACGTTACCCAATGTTTAGTTTTCATACCAACAATGATAACAGTATAATTGTTTTTTTGGGAAAATATTTTCTTTGACGAAATATTCTAAATTTCTTATCACTAAAATCATGTGCTTTTCAAAATTCCACTCTTCTAATAATTATTTGTTTTAGGACTGACAAACATTAATTGAAACCCACAGTTCCCTCTTTCCAACAGACATATTATGTTTTTCAAAAACTGTTGTTGTTGATGTCTTCTTCAGTCCTGAGACTGGTTTGATGCAGCTCTCTATGCTACTCTATCCTGTGCAAGCTTCATCTCCCAGTACTTACTGCAACCTACATCCTTCTGAATCTGCTTAGTGTATTCATCTCTTGGTCTCCCTCTACGATTTTTACCCTCCACGCTGCCCTCCAATGCTAAATTTGTGATCCCCTGATGCCTTAGAACATGTCCTACCAACCGGTCCCTTCTTCTTGTCAAGTTGTGCCACAAACTTCTCTTCTCCCCAATTCTATTCAATATCTCCTCATTAGTTATGTGATCTACCCATCTAATCTTCAGCATTTTTCTGTAGCACCACATTTCGAAAGCTTCTATTCTCTTCTTGTCCAAACTATTTATCGTCCATGTTTCACTTCCATACATGGGTACACTCCATACGAATACTTTCAGAAATGATTTCGTGACACTTAAATCTATACTGGATGTTAACAAATTTCTCTTCTTCAGGAACGCTTTCCTTGCCATTGCCAGTCTACATTTTATATCCTCTCTACTTCAACCATAATCAGTTATTTTGCTCCCCAAATAGCAAAACTCCTTTACTACTTTAAGTGTCTCATGTCCTAATCTAATTCCCTCAGCATCACCCGACTTAATTCGACGACGTTCCATTATCCTCGTTTTGCTTTTGTTGATGTTCATCTTATATCCTCCTTTCAAGACACTGTCCCTTCCGTTCAACTGCTCTTCCAAGTCCTTTGCTGTCTCTGACAGAATTACAATGTCATCGGCGAACCTCAACGTTTTTATTTCTTCTCCATGGACTTTAATCCCTACTCCGAATTTTTCTTTTGTTTCCTTTACTGCTTGCTCAATATACAGATTGAATAACATCGGGGACAGGCTCCAACACTGTCCCACTCCCTTCCCAACCACTGCTTCCCTTTCATGCCCCTCGACTCTTATAACTGCCATCTGGTTCCTGTACAAATTGTAAATAGCCTTTCGCTCCCTGTATTTTACCCCTGCCACCTTTAGAATTTGAAAGAGAGTATTCCAGTCAACATTGTCAAAAGCTTTCTCTAAGTCTACAAATGCTAGAAATGTAGGTTTGCCTTTCCTTAATCTATTTTCTAAGATAAGTCGTAGGGTCAGTATTGCCTCACGTGTTCCAACATTTCTGCGGAATCCAAACTGATCTTCGCTGAGGTCGGCTTCTACCAGTTTTTCCATTCGTCTGTAAAGAATTCGCGTTAGTATTTTGCAGCTGTGACTTATTAAACTGATAGTTCGGTAATTTTCAGTAGTTCTAATGGAATGTTGTCTACTCCCGGGGCCTTGTTTCAACTCAGGTCTTTCAGTGCTCTGTCAAACTCTTCACGCAGTATCTTATTTCCCATTTCATCTTCATCTACATCCTCTTCCATTTCCATAATATTGTCCTCAAGTACATCGCCCTTGTATAGACCTTCTATATACTCCTTCCAACTTTCTGCTTTCCCTTCTTTGCTTAGAACTGGGTTTCCATCTGAGCTCTTGATATTCATACAAGTGGCTCTCTTTACTCCAAAGGTCTCTTTAATTTTCCTATAGGCAGTATCTATCTTACCCCTAGTGAGATAAGCCTCTAAATCCTTACATTTGTCCTCTAGCCATCCCTGCTTAGCCATTTTGCACTTCCTGTCGATCTGATTTTTCAGACATTTATATTCCCTTTTGCCTGCTTCATCTACTGCGTTTTTATATTTCCTCCTTTCATCAATTAAATTCAATATTTCTTCTGTTACCCAAGGATTTCTACTAGCCCTCGTCTTTTTACCTACTTGATCCTCTGCTGCCTTCACTACTTCATCCCTCAGAGCTACCCATTCTTCTTCTACTGTATTTCTTTCCCCCATTCCTGTCAATTGTTCCCTTATGCTCTCCCTGAAACTCTGTAGAACCTCAGGTTTAGTCAGTTTATCCAGGTCCCATCTCCTTAACTTCCCACCTCTTTGCAGTTTCTTCAGTTTTAATCTACAGTTCATAACCAATAGATTGTGGTCACAGTCCACATCTGCCCCTGGAAATGTCTTACCATTTAAAACCTGGTTCCTAAATCTCTGTCTTACAATTATATAATCTATCTGATACTTTCTAGTATCTCAAGGATTCTTCCATGTATACAACCTTCTTTTATGATTCTTGAACCAAGTGTTAGCAATGATTAAGTTGTGCCCTGCGCAAAATTCTACCAGACGGCTTCCTCTTTCATTTCTTAGCCCCAGTCCATGTTCACATACTATGTTTCCTTCTCTCCCTTTTCCTACTCTCGAATTCCAGTCACCCATGACTATTAAATTTTCGTCTCCCTTCACTACCTGAATAATTTCTTTCATCTCATCATACATTTCATCAATTTCTTCATCATCTGCAGAGCTAGTTGGCATATAAACTTGTACTACTGTAGTAGGCATGGGCTTCGTGTCTATCTTGGCCACAATAATGCGTTCACCATGCTGTTTGTAGTAGCTTACCCACACTCCTATTTATTTTTATTCATTATTAAACCTACTCCTGCATTACCCCTATTTGATTTTGTATTTATAACCCTGTATTCACCTGACCAAAAGTCTTGTCCCTCCTGCCACCGAACTTCACTAATTCCCACTATATCTAACTTTAACCTATCCATTTCCCTTTTTAAATTTTCTAACCTACCTGCCCGATTAAGGTATCTGACATTCCACGCTCCAAAAACTGTGTATTTACAAAATTATTCCTCTTCAAAATTATGATACTCCACAAAATTTGAATCTTAAACTGTAAACGTTTCATAATTCCAGTGGACAGTTTTGTAGCCCCAATTTTCCTGTTTCCAAAAATATATACTTTAACTAAAATAACATGTTAATTAACAAACTATTCAAATTAGTAAATGTAACTTTCCACAAAATTCTTGGCATTCTTCAGAATCTACAGTGCATATTACAACTTCCCTTTCATAAAATAGTACCTACCATTTCTACCATTTTTAATTACATAAATTACAGTTAAATCAAATTACTTTACAGTCTAATTTGTATATGCATTATATATCTTTCCTAGCTTTTACACTGTTGCTGAAGATGAAATTACTGCAGATTTTACCATTTTGTAATTTCTGTACTAATTGGGTTTTTAAATACGCATCACGCAGCAGGTCACAGTCAATCAGTGGTAAACATTTAATCAGCACAGTACCTCAGTTTCTAGGCACTCATGGTTGCACAGTTAAAGTGTGTAGTTACTATGTCTTAGTCAGTCGGCATCCAGTAGCCAAATGTAAATTTCTACACCAGTTCCAGATCAGTACTATTCAGTCATTATTTAGCATTCAAAGAACTGAGTTATTATGTTAATTATGTGTGTTTCCACTTGTAAATTTTCTTGGATCACTCATACACTGTGTGAACTGCTGGCCTGTGTTATTATGTCTGTCAAAGTTACTACCTAATTTGCTGGTCACTGTGACTCATCGTGACATGTGTAGTATCAATAAATGTAATGAGAATGAAAAATAAACTTGTTAGTGTTACGCACAATTATTTAACAACTGTTTACAACACCAAATAATCATCAGCAGGTAAGCAGTACAAAAAGAGGAATTCAAAACATGTCTATAATGTTACACACTTTGTGCTTTATTTTATGACATTTCACTATTTTTGAAAGTGATATCTGAAAGGGAGAGAAAGAACAAACAAATTGCACAGAACATATGCATAGGAAGCAAAAAACAGCTAAACAGTTAGCAAGTAACAATGGAAATGCTAAAGTGGACAGGGTAAATAGCTTCAAAACATAGACTTCATCATCAAGAGTGCAAAAGGTGCCCACTTTCAGAAAATGTTATGCTCCCATAATACTTCATGCACAAAGCAATAAGCTCACAATCTTTCATTGAAAAATCTCAATGAGTAATGAATTTATGAAAGAAAAACCATCTATTCTCTGTGAAGCAGTACATCTAAATTCTCTTTTATAGCTCACTAGTGCATTTGTTCATCATTTTTGAAGGTCCTTAACTTTTCTCAGCAGCAGCATTAAACAATGCTGATTCCTGATGTTGATCAAGAACTACACAGGAAATTAGGAAAGAATTCAACTACTGTAAAAGTTAGGGAAACTACTTGTTTTGTAGGATCATGTGAACTAACCGCAAGATAACAACACAAGTCAATAAAGAGAATCCAAGGTGAACTAATACAGTAAAAACACTGGATTATTGTTATTGTTATTATTATTATTATTATTATTATTAATGTTCTCATGACCATGATGATAATTGGAATGTGTGATGAGTGCTGATCTAAGTTAAGAACACACAGTGTTTACGATTCAACTATGAATAATGAACATGGTACGGATGTTTATCTATACCCCAGCTTTTGTGAAGCTAATAAAAAATATAAAGACAATGAGAAACATTCAACAGTGATCCCCATATTATTACAGTTATACTATATGCCTTAAAGTTAAAAATAGTCTAAAAATACTGCTGCTATATTTCAAAATTTTGTTGAACATTGGAAACAAACCTCCAAATATTTACGTAAGTCTAACACGGTTGCGGGTAAATGGGTTAAGAAATTTATCAAAAGAGCTGGTAGTGATGGTAATGTAACTGGTAGTGTTGCAATGGCACCAAGCAATGCTCTGGCAAGGCCTGTTTCACTACTGGTCAAACGATCCACTGCAGCCATCATCCACACAATTACACTGTAGCTGTTTGTAAGAAGTTTGGCTGCACCTGGCACTTTCAGTGCAGATTCCAACACTGAGACAATCAACACCTGTAAATTAAAATCATCAATATGTGATAAGCATAAATACATATAATAAAATTAAAATTTTGTCATCATAGAGGAAAGTACAATGACTCTTGATTGTAAAAATAACGTTGGGAGAGGATTTCTTTTCCCACCTTATGGAAGAGTTAAAATGGACAAATACATCATTTACAACTGCCCAGAATATGGCTTAACTTCCAGATATGGCAATTAAATTTCAAAATTGATGGTACCAATACATAAGCATCTCTTAGGTTATCTTTAAGATGATATTATTTATAACTAAAAGTGGTGATATTTGGTGAAAGAAGGAATATAAATGGAAGAAGAAAAAAATAACACTGCTTTGGGGGGGGGGGGGGGAGGGGGAGGTGGAGGTTGGAACCGCCTCACAAACATTTGACTGCAGAGATGATTTCATGGCAAATATAAATTTCCATGTCCTCTTGAGTAGTGCAGAGCTGTGCAATGAATATTATCCCAGTATTTGGAACTCTTAGTAAGTAAGGGTGAAATAGGAGAATGAATGCATTCATAGACACACTATTACACTTATGAATGTGGTCACTTTAGCTAGTGAGAAAGTGTCAAGACATTGAGTGACTTACCACTACAAGCAACAAGCTATTCAAAAACTAGGTACTGGCAAAATTTTGAGGCAGTGCTTGAAAAGGTTGAAAATGATTCTTGGCATTTCATGTGATAGGTGGCTCTCATCAGCATTTAACATTCCATGCACAAAGTCATTTGCATAGAATAAAACACTCTAAATGGACAAGAATGAGGGAATAAACTACGTGTGGTTTGCACACTGAATGTATTCACAAAACATGATTTAACTTAAATTGCAATCTGGAACATAATTCTGTTAGTCACATAACTTCATCTGAATTGTGTTTATATCTTTAGTGCCAAATCAGTCATAAAGTGTCCCAGGAAAATGTTATCATCAAGAATAGTTTGCATTTCTGGGACACTAACAAGGGGAGGCCACAACGTTTGGAACGCGGATTTACTGATCGATTTGTACTATGAGTGTAAAGTGCCTGACGTGCCGTAGAGTCGTTAGCTCCGGGGTCTGGTGTGATGGATGTAGTAACTTTTTTCATTGGGGCGATTGTAGTGGCGTGGGAATTGGGAAAATGAGCGAGACTCATCAGTGGTTCTGTAGGCTATGCAGTAGAGATAGAAAGATTGTGGAACAGGATGGGAAAATTGCTGCCCTTCAGGCTGAGTTAGATGAGGCTAGGTGAGAACTGGGCAGGTTAAGGAGGGAGAAGGGTAAACAGGGGTGGAGAGTGGCAACAGGCGTAAGGAACAGGCCAAGAAATTCTTCTGACAGCTTTGTTATTACTGTAAAAAATAGGTTTGACCTGTTTCCTCAGTCAGAAACTGATGAGCCTCTCACAGAAGTAGATGTAGACAGGACTCAACAAGCTTTCAGAAGCAAATTGTATAAGAATGTAGGAAAGTCTGCAAAGAGAAAGAAAGTCTTGTTGCTAGGTAGTTCGCATGCTAAGGGTGTGGGCCAACTTCTGCAAGATGAATTAGGGTCAGAATACCAGGTCACAAGTTTTTTCAAACCTAGTGCTGGACTGGGGCACGTTACAGAGGATTTAGGTTCACTATGTAGAGGCTTTACTAGGGAAGGTACCGTGGTTATTGTGGGTGGGCCGGGCAACAGTATTGACAGAGATCCGGGGTACAGCATAGAGTGTGACCTGGCAAAGATTGCATAAACATCGAGTCATACCGGTGTTGGGTTTGTGTCGGTTCTGGAGCGCCACGACCGACCTCATTTGAGCTCTTCTGTCAGGAGAGTTAATTTGGAGTTGGAACGGCTACTTAGATCTGGTGCAGGGTCACACATTGGTGTGGTTCCTGTTGATTCACTCTGTAGGTGGGACTATACTAGACATGGCCTACACCTCAACAAGAAAGGGAAGGGTAAACTGGCTAGGCTGATAGCAGGATATTTAAAGGGGGGAGGAACTACATCTCATGGTGGAAACTCTTCTTTAGTGTAAGATCAGTGTCCAGTGGGAAACTCAGCCAGGCAAGTACTAAAGATGTTAAAAAAGTTCAAGATACTCACAAAAGTAAAGTGAAAAATAATGTTAGCATATTTCATCAAAATGTTGGGGGATTGAAGAATAAAACTGATGAGCTTCTGCTTTGTTTAGAAGATATAGAAACTGAGAATGTAATAGATGTACTATGCCCGTCTGAGCATCACATTGTCACTGATATGCAAAAGGTTAGCATCAATGGGTACAAATTAGCTGCACATGTAAGTAGAGATAATATGATGAGAGGAGGAGTTGCCATATATGTCAAAAGCTTCCACAGTGTAAAAAATTTAGAAACTAAAAAATTTTGTGTAGAGCAACATACAGAAGCATGTGCCACTGAACTAAAACTAAATGATGGCACTTTCATAATTGTAACAGTGTATAGGGCCCCCTCATGGAATTTCCACCTATTTCTAGAAAACTTGGATGCTTTGTTGTGCTATCTGTCAGACAGGGGGAAGCAAATTATCATTTGTGGGGATTTCAATGTTGATTCCCTGAAAGAGTGTAATAAGAAGAATGACCTTGTAGTATTACTCAGTTCTTTCAATTTAAGCTCCGCCATTGATTTTCCTACTCGGATAACAAAGAACAGCAGATAACTTTTTTATAGATCAAGATAAGTTTAAGGACATAAATGCTTATCCTGTTGAGAATGGTCTTTCAGATCATGGTGCACAGCTAGTTACAGTACATGACATAGCTCCATGCAGTATATCAAATCAGAATTTCAAAGCAGTGCGTTCAATTAACAATATAAATATTGCAAACTTTAGGGAAAGCCTACAGCAGCTAGACTGGGATGAAGTGTATAAGGAACCCGATGCAAACTTGAAATGTAACTTATTTCACGATACATTTTTAAGGGTATTTCAAAATTGTTTTCCCAAGAAAATAGTTAACCATAATTCCAAGAAAACATATAAAAAACCTTGGCTAACTGAAGGAACAAGAATATCTTGCAACCGTAAAAGAGAACTGTATCTAACAGCAAGAGGGAGTACTGACCCCGAAATTGTTCAATGTTATAAAAACTATTGTGCGGTACTAAGAAAAGTTATTAAAAAGTCCAGAAGCATGTGTATCATGTCTGATATCAGTAACTCTGATAATGAAATTAAAGCAATTTGGAATATTATTGAAAGGGAAACAGGGCAACCAAGAGCACAGGAAGACTTTACTGCCATAAAACTGAATGACAAGTGTACTAACAAACAATCAGAAATTGAAAATATTTTCAATAATCATTTTTAAATGTTGTGGAGAAAATTGGATCTAGATCTTCACTAGAAGAGGCAAGGCTACTAATAGAAGAGGCCATACCTGTGCAGTTTGAAACAACTATATTTCCACCAACCTCTCCCTCTGAAATCAGTAAAATAATAAACTCACTGAAAAGTAAAAGCTCTTAAGGAATTGATGGCATTTCCAGCAAGGTACTTAAAGCTTGTTCCCCACAGATAAGTAGGATTCTCAGCCACATATGTAATAGCTCTTTGGAGCAGGGTGTTTTCCCCAATAGACTGAAATATGCCATTGTAAAACCATTGCATAAAAAGGGAGATACGTCAGATGTCAACAACTACCGCCCAATCTCTCTTCTGACAGCCCTATCAAAAATTTTTGAGAAAGTAATGTATTCAAGAGTAGCCTCCCATATTTGTAAAAATAAAGTACTAACAAAATGTCAGTTTGGTTTTCAGAAAGGCTTTTCAACAGAAAATGCTATATACGCTTTCACTGATCAAATATTAAAAGCTCTGAATAACCGGACATCACCCATTGGTATTTTTTGTGATCTCTCAAAGGCCTTTGATTGTGTAAATCATGGAATTCTTTTAGATAAGCTAAATCATTATGGTTTGAGTGGGGCAGTGCACAAATGGTTTAATTCATACTTAACTGGAAGAATGCAGAAAGTTGAAATAAGTGGTTCATGTAATGTTAAAACAACAGCTGATTCCTCAAACTGGGGGGCTATCAGGTACGGGGTCCCACAGGGTTCGGTCTTAGGTCCTTTACTGTTCTTGATATACATCAATGACTTACCATTCCACATTGATGAAGATGCAAAGTTAGTTCTTTTTGCTGATGACACAAGTATAGTAATAACATCCAAAAACCAAGAACTAAGTGATGTAATTGTAAATGATGTTTTTCACAACATTATTAAGTGGTTCTCAGTAAACGGACTCTCTTTAAATTTTGATAAAACACAGTATATACAGTTCCGTACAGTAAATGGAACAACTCCAGTAATAAATATAGACTTTGAACAGAAGTCTGTAGCTAAGGTAGAATTTTCAAAATTTTTAGGTGTGTCCATTGATGAGAGCTTTAACTGGAAGCAACACATTGATGGTCTGCTGAAACGTCTGAGTTCAGCTACGTATGCTATTAGGGTTATTGCAAATTTTAGTGATAAGAATCTCAGTAAATTAGCTTACTATGCCTACTTTCATTCGCTGCTTTCGTATGGCATCATATTCTGGGGTAATTCATCGTTGAGTAGAAAAGTATTCATTGCTCAAAAACGTGTAATCAGAATAATTGCTGGTGCCCACCCACGGTCATCCTGCAGACATCTATTTAAGGATCTAGGGAACCTCACAGTATATATATTCACTTATGAAATTTGTTGTTAATAATGCAACCCAGTTCAAAAGTAATAGCAGTGTGCATAGCTATAACACCAGGAGAAAGGATGATCTTGACTATGCAGGGTTAAATCTGACTTTGGCACAGAAAGGGGTAAATTATGCTGCCACAAAAGTCTTTGGTCACCTACCAAACAGCATCAAAAGCCTGACAGATAGCCAACCAACATTTAAAAATAAATTAAAAGAATCTCTAGATGACAACTCCTTCTACTCATTGGCTGAATTTTTAGATATAAATTGAGGGAGGGGAAAAAAAACCACTTTAAACATTAGTGTCATGCAATATTTTGTGTAATGTAATATCTTGTACAGACATCTTTTATTAACCTGACACGTTCCACATCATTACGAAGTGTCGTATTCATGATCTATGGAACAAGTATTAATCTAATCTAATCTACTGCAAACTTCGTACACTTGTAGTACTCCACGAGGACAACAAAATGTGTAAGCAGTAGCGCGTACTTCTCAAGCGTTATTGAGAAAATCGCAAGATAATTTCGGTCGTCAAATATATACCTGTGCATGGCCATTTTTACCATGAAGTGCCAACAGCCGAGTGGTTAGCGTTCCAAGCCCCATAATCGCGGGGTCGCTGGATCGAGTCCCACTTGTCAGTTTTTTTAATTTCTAACACAGTCATTTTCTTTAGTATTTATACTACAATTGATGTAATGGGAAAAATACACGTAATCGGATGAACTTTTATTAAATTTACAATGTTATTTGGCAGTCTACAAATTTTTATTATCACAAATAATATAATATTCATAACTACCGATTAGTAAACAACCAAACGCATAAAGTGATACTGAAAATGTATGCTTGTCCGTGTCTTCAAAATTGTTCTTATTTAATCGAAACAGAATGAGAAATTGCTTCTCGTGTAGACACTATTAAAATAAACTCGATACTGCATGACCAATGATCAGCACCAATATTTAAGGAAATGCTGCATTATGCACGGTTTGTTTGCAAATTATCAGCCAAAAGAGAGGTTTTTGAAAATGTTAGTGAGGTTTGTTTTTCCACGGAAAACCTCAAAAGACCTTGCGTGTGTGGAAACATAGCATTTATTCAATGTCGCTGGTGCTGTTTAACTTTGTTTTTCATGTTTTTACGAAAAATACCATCCTGCAACTTGTACTCGTAATCTATCCTGCAACTTGTACTCATAATGCTGAAAGCGACGATTAATTGTATATCTTTCGAAAGCCGTCTGTGCCGGTCAAAACTTGGAGGTAACAAGTCGTGTCGGGCTCCTTCCAGGTATAAAGGATATCTCAAATCACAAACAAGCACACATTTTCAGCATCACTTTACGCGTTTGGTCATTTACTAGTCGGTAGTTATGAATATTATATTATTTGTGATAATAAAAATTTGTAGGCTACCAAATATCATTGTAAATTTAAAAAAAAACACTGACGAGCGGGACTCGACCCAGTGACTCAGCGATTACGGGGCTTGAACGCTAATCACTCGGCTGCCGGTGCTTCATGGTAAAAATGGCCATACACAGGTATATATTTGACGACCGAAATTATCTTGCAATTTTCTCAATAACGCTTGAGAAGTATGCGCTACTGCTTACACATTTTGTTGTCCTCATGGAGTACTACGAGTGTACGAAGTTTGCAGTAAATCCATGTTCCCAATGTTGTGGCCTCCCCTTGTAAATCAGAAACAAAACAAAAATATAAGGAAATACAAAAATACTTAGGCAGATTTCAAAGTCATCATTGATGGATCAAAGAGGCAAAATAGTTTAAAACGTGGAGGAAGGGAATTGCTTTGAGAGGAACTAACATTGTAAACAAGACTAATTTTAGTTGGAACTGAAACATGCATCAAAACGAAGTATTTGTCAAAGTACATCTGATATCTGGTTAGATGAAATGGCTAACTTAGTTTAAATCTGTCTACTGATCACAAATATTATAAATCTGTTTTATACAGGCTGGTGGCCTTCATTTTTAGTTTTCTTCTTTGTGTTACATTACCTTAGTTTCAGTGTCAGCCAAAACTGAAAAATAATAGTCCAAAAGTAACTTGAACAATACACATCTGAAGCACAATTCAATGTCTTGAGGACTCTTTAAACCATCTCTTATAACTTCCAAAATCCACTGTCGATGAATACTGTATATGAAAGAAACAGACAGTTCAAATACATTTAATAAATACAAACATGTTGAACACCAAAATAAATTTGATATGGATGTTACCTGAATTATATAATTTGAAAATTCTACATCTACATCTACATCTACATCTACATTGATACTCCGCAAGCCACCCAACGGTGTGTGGCGGAGGGCACTTTACGTGCCACTGTCATTACCTCCCTTTCCTGTTCCAGTCGCGTATGGTTCGCGGGAAGAACGACTGTCTGAAAGCCTCCGTGCGCGCTCTAATCTCTCTAATTTTACATTCGTGATCTCCTCGGGAAGTATAAGTAGGGGGAAGCAATATATTCGATACCTCATCCAGAAACGCACCCTCTCGAAACCTGGCGAGCAAGCTACACCGCGATGCAGAGCGCCTCTCTTGCAGAGTCTGCCACTTGAGTTTATTAAACATCTCCGTAACGCTATCACGGTTACCAAATAACCCAGTGACGAAACGCGCCGCTCTTCTTTGGATCTTCTCTATCTCCTCCGTCAACCCGACCTGGTACGGATCCCACACTGATGAGCAATACTCAAGTATAGGTCGAACGAGTGTTTTGTAAGCCACCTCCTTTGTTGATGGACTACATTTTCTAAGCACTCTCCCAATGAATCTCAACCTGGTACCCGCCTTACCAACAATTAGTTTTATATGATCATTCCACTTCAAATCGTTCCGTACGCATACTCCCAGATATTTTACAGAAGTAACTGCTACCAGTGTTTGTTCCGCTATCATATAATCATACAATAAAGGATCCTTCTTTCTATGTATTCGCAATACATTACATTTGTCTATGTTAAGGGTCAGTTGCCACTCCCTGCACCAAGTGCCTATCCGCTGCAGATCTTCCTGTATTTCGCTACAATTTTCTAATGCAGCAACTTCTCTGTATACTACAGCATCATCCGCGAAAAGCCGCATGGAACTTCCGACACTATCTACTAAGTCATTTATATATATTGTGAAAAGCAATGGTCCCATAACACTCCCCTGTGGCACGCCAGAGGTTACTTTAACGTCTGTAGACGTCTCTCCATTGATAACAACATGCTGTGTTCTGTTTGCTAAAAACTCTTCAATCCAGCCACACAGCTGGTCTGATATTCCGTAGGCTCTTACTTTGTTTATCAGGCGACAGTGCGGAACTGTATCGAACGCCTTCCGGAAGTCAAGAAAAATAGCATCTACCTGGGAGCCTGTATCTAATATTTTCTGGGTCTCATGAACAAATAAGGCGAGTTGGGTCTCACACGATCGCTGTTTCCGGAATCCATGTTGATTCCTACATAGTAGATTCTGGGTTTCCAGAAATGACATGATACGCGAGCAAAAAACATGTTCTAAAATTCTACAAGAGATCGACGTAAGAGATATAGGTCTATAGTTTTGCGCATCTGCTCGACGACCCTTCTTGAAGACTGGGACTATCTGTGCTCTTTTCCAATCATTTGGAACCCTCCGTTCCTCTAGAGACTTGCGGTACACGGCTGTTAGAAGGGGGGCTAGTTCTTTCGCGTACTCTGTGTAGAATCGAATTGGTATCCCGTCAGGTCCAGTGGACTTTCCTCTATTGAGTGATTCCAGTTGCTTTTCTATTCCTTGGACACTTATTTCTAGTGAATACATCAAGAAAGATCACATTTTACCATCAGTCTATGAATGTAACTAATATACTCTAATTTTCACTCTCAGACGGATATAACTGCGCAACATCCAAATTACAGTAGTAACAATGGTTTGTATGAAGCTAACTAACAACAGTAAAAGCCCCAGGCATCACAAAAAAATGACAAATCTCAAAACGAACACAGTCATGCTATAGTACTGATTGATTATAATTAAAGTGCAGCTAGACACAGAGGTCCAGTGCAGGCTGTAATTATCATATTGCAGCAAAACTTGGTAGATATGCTAAAGCTTTAATATGCAACCAATTTACATTAAAAAAAAAAATTAGTTCCAATTTTGATCACCATGTGCAAATCTGGCTCTGTGGAATGTAAGAAGGACATACAGAAATTTTTCCATAGGTAAAAGATTAGGCATGCTATGTGGCCAGAAAATGTCAGACAAGTGAGAAAGACATAAGGTTGATTTTATTATTAACCGCTGCTTATACATATGAGCACCGAAGACATTGACGAGATGTTGCATACGTAAAAAAATGTGATCAACAATTGCTCGCAGCAGTTCCAGTGTTCCTGCTAACACATTCTTCTAGATACCCTAAGAGCCAAAAATCACATGGATTCAGGTCAGATGATATTGCTGGCAATGCATCTGGAAAACCTCAGTAGATTACACATTTGTGGAAGGTTGCAGTAGGCCAGTCTTTCACTGGGCATATAATAATGCAGAACCTGAAAAAAATGTTGTACAGGGAGGTCTTGATAATGTGCAGACACCATGGTACGCATGGCAGGACATCTAGGTACATTCTCTACAAAGAAAAATGGACCGAGAGTAATGGTGCTTGTGAATCCATAATACACAGCCATACATGGCAAGTGCAATGGCTCTTCAGACACAACAGGTAGTTTAACAGTGTCCCAATTTCGGCATTTCTGTGTATTGATTGCACCCTGTAGTGTAAAATGTGCTTTGTCCTCCACAGAGTATTGCCCAGCCACAAGTCATCAGCTTCACTGTGTGCCAGAAACCTAAGAGAAAATTCAGAACATTTCTGCAGATCATGAGCTTCACTGTGTGCCAGAAACCTAAGAGAAAATTCAGAACACTGCTGCAGATCATGAAGTTTCAGTTTTGTGCACCATCTGGATATTGTACAGATACCAGTGTGAAATAGACTGCAAAACTTTCCATACTGTTGCCAACGGAATGGACAATTCTCATGACACTGCATGAGCACTGTCACTACCTGGTCACATGCTGCATGGTCAGTTAGAGCAGCAGTAACCTTGTCAATAACTTCCACTTCGATATGACATGTTCCTCTTCTCTGTGCCATACCGAGCTCACCTGCATTTCCAAAGTTCCTTATCATCTTTAGGCCATTTAATGACATCAGGCCTCTCCTCAGACTTTTCAGTCAGTGACACTCTCTCAATGCAGCTCTGTAATTGCTGCCATTCACATAAAACATATCCACACTGTACACTAATGTTATGGCTTGTCAAACGACAGTATGGATACCGTCATACAGTGTACAGTGGCAGATTTGCACTTGATGTAC
Organism: Schistocerca piceifrons; assembly: GCF_021461385.2. Lineage (NCBI taxonomy): Eukaryota > Metazoa > Arthropoda > Insecta > Orthoptera > Acrididae > Schistocerca > Schistocerca piceifrons. The sequence goes on from NC_060139.1 coordinate 612,664,800, forward strand.
AAAACTGGAACTAATTTGTTTACGGGTTCTGCATTATCACATTAGCATATCTACCAAGTTTCACTGACATACAATAATTACAGCCTACACTGTGCCTCCATGAGTAGCTGCACTTTAATTACAACCACCGCGTAGTACCAATATTATGAAAAGGAAAGTTGCTACTCACCATTAGCTGAGATGATGAGTCGCAGATAGGCACACCAACCTTCGCGAACAACACACACACACACACACACACACACACACAACTGCAGTCTCAGGCAACTGAAACCACAATCAGTGTCGTTTCAGATGCCTGAGACAGCAGTCGTGTGTGTGTGTGTGTGTGTGTGTGTGTGTTGTTGTTGTTGTTGTTGTTGTTGACGAAGACCTTAATGGCTATCCAGAGTCTCCACTAATGGTAAGTAGCAACTTTCCTTTTCATAACATTATTACATTCCATCCTGGATTTTCCATTGTTTGATTTTTACCATGTAGTATCATGTGGAAAAAAAACTGCACCCACAATTTGTAAAGAGAGATTAAATATGTATACACAAAACTACAGACTGAAAGAAGTGGAACACACATGAACATGGTATATAAAACAAAACTGACAAATGCTTTGAAAGAAACAAAACCACAGAAAAGAAAAGATAAAGGAGGTTGATATGGCAGAAAAATTAAGAAGGTAGTAAAAATAAGAGACTTAGAGATTTTTGGCTTATGAAGGAAGAAATTCTGCAGTCAAAACAAATGGTTAAAAAAAACTGACCACTCTCAGAAACATCAAACAGTCCTGGCAACCAGCAGTACAACCCACAATGACTGACAAGTGAAGAATTACAGATGCACCAAGAATTTTCAAAATGACTGCCTTATTAATGCAACAGATTGAAGTAATGCCTTGTGTAATACTTACCTAGCATATTAAGTATCCTATCAAACTATTGGAAAGGGAATCAATGATCGAAATGTGTTGGAACATTTTTATTAGTTTAATGATGGTCCACCTTTTGCAGCTGAAATGTAATGCCTCTTGTCCATACGACAATGGTTCAAAGGAAGATGTTCCAGTAGAAAATATTTTACACTGTAGAGTACATTGACTATGGCAACGAAAGAAACTGGCTCTGTTATGTAATATCACAATCTTTTAAGTTTCAGGAATAAAAAATGTAGATGGAAAAATGAAGAAAAACACTGAAACATACTTGGAAACTGGATTGAAACATTTGTGTGTTAAGTTTTCAATGACTATGTTTGTATGTTTCCTATCTGAATCTTGTTCCATTTCAGGACCTCAATGTTACAAAACTTGTTTGTGAGGGCTTTTATTCCCATTCTGGGTGTGTGCAGTTATTGTGTTTACTATCTTCTGTTTTTAATCCATTGTTTCCTAAATACATTTATTGGAGGATGTATGATTTATTACATAAGACAAACACCTGACAAAAAAAGGGGGGGGGATGAAAATCAATTTGTGATTAGCTATGCAGGGATAATAAGTTATGTAGTTTACCTTGTTGTATAGCATTTGTTTAACAATATATTGCCTTCAAAGAGTGGCCAGTGTTTTAATTTGTAACTATAAAATAACCTGCACAGAAGGCTAACAGTATTGCATGTAATGTCTACTTGGTATGCAGTATTTGTGACTAGTAATAAGAAAAAGGATACTATGAATACTACATAGAAACTTGTAACAAACAACTATTGAATTAAATGTTTTCTTAACAACAGTTGAAATTATATCCCTGAATTCCACACATCTGCTCTGTTACAAATACAATATAATAGTGCTGTAATAAGATTAATATTCTTACCTGTGCTGAAGATCAGAACTATGAAAAAGTGGAAGGAATTCAGGGATACTCAACAGGTACAACGAAGGTTTGGCAAGAATGAAATTATGCAAAGGCTGATACAAAGGATGCAGTGGTTGAGAAATTAACAGTGAAGCCCTGGCGAGGAATGTTGACACTATGCATGAAAGTTTTGGAGTGACAAATTCAGTGTCGCTCTTGTCAGATTTCATGATATCTGCAGCACCACAGCGAATGACATCCAGCAGATGTAGCCATAGGTGGCGTTCCTTACCAAAGCTGGAAAAAAATAGACTATATTTAATTATATGATGCAAATAATACTGCAGAGTTACTCCTATGGGACATGAGCACGTTTGAAGAGTTTGATGTATTGTGACACACTTATGCAAGAAGGAGACAAAAAATAACAGCTTTTTCAAGCAACATCATAACTACAGGAGGCATGAAACACAAAGCATGTTATTGATTTGTATGTTTTCTTGAGGATGCTAGCAGGTCAATGTCCTTCAGCTGGGTCTGCAGGAATTGTGTATAGAAAATTGTGTGTTCTTTATCTTCACATGTTGCAGCCCATTTTCTCTAGTGAGTTGGTGATGATCGAACAGTTCCTAGCACAGAAACCTCTTATTAATTTGCTGAAGTTCACTTATCTGATAAACAGAAAATTAAATAAGCATGTAAAGGAACTGTCTTTTCCATCCAACATTTTCAATTTATGACCTTATTTCTACATTAACATAAGTACCTTCCTTTTGATTGGCTTTAAACTTGTGCCTCATTTTCACAGAAGAGACAAAGTGTCATAGACTATTAATTATGATCATGACCCCTCCATAAAAAGAATGTAAAGAAATAATCATAAAAATTGTTGAATGAAATTTCTGCGTCATCTGAACAAGATACAGCCATGGCAGAAGCACCACAGGCGCAAAGAAGCAAGCTGTGCTTGTGACACAGAGACTTGCCACTTGCGCGAATTCCACCAGTGACACAGGCGGCACTGAAGACGAAGATATTGACTTTGCCTCAGCCAATTGCGGCCAAGTACAATTCACCAATGACTGGAGACAGTGGACAGAAGCCTACTCTGAAGGTAGGAGAGCAGATCTCACCTACTTGGTTATATATCACTGTCCAGGGCTGACTTAGACAGGGAATGTCCTTTAGTGAACTCTTAGTAGTGAACAGACAGTTGTAAATTGCATTTGCTATGAACTGTGAAATTTACCTATGACTATTTGCACTAAGCCATTGAGAGCCTTTTTTGTGTTATATTACATGCAGCATTGCAGACTTGATCATTCAACTAATCACAAACGTAAGTAAGCCTTTTTAACTCGTTTGTGTGACACTGTTACTAATTTGTTGGAGTGTTGTAGAACCTTCGCTCTCCTATCCTGTTGCCTGACCCCGGGCATAGTTGTGTAATAGTGGCAGGGAGAAATTGCCCTAGTGGTGTAATGCACCAGAAGCCATTTCACGAACTTGCTACCGTAACAACAGTGGAAACTAGGCCTCCACAGCAGTAGCGACAAGGCCTTTACAAAACTGGTGATGAGAGTTTACAGAAGAAACAAGTGGCTAATAAAAGCAACACTACACCAAACACCTGCAGAATTGCAGAGAGAGTTAAAAAGAGTTTCTGTTCAAAGAAAGATTCAGTGTCACAATTTCCACATGAAAACTCACACCAATGAACTTCTTTTGAGAAGATTTACAATATAACATTGAAAGAAAAAGAAAGTCAGTGAAAAAGGTACGATGGTAAAACAATAACAAAACATATTTTCCCATTTTAAAAGAATATAGTGTATTTAGCAAGAGAGATACTAATGCTAATTTATTAATTAATGATGATTTTTCCAGGAAGTATTATAAAGTCATCTGAAACATTAAAATAGTTCCTCTCTGCATTACAGACATTGTCTGCCAATACAAAGCCTGACATACCCAACATTATCAAAATACTATTATACAGACTGTGGCACTAATGGAGCAACGCATGCTTCATTCAGCTTACAAACTCTAAAGTCTAACACTGATTTACGTATTTGGTGAAGTGATGAAATAGTGCATGCAAGGAGTAACACAGTGAATACAGTAACGTTTTATTTCTTTCTTTCTTTTATTTTGATAGATTTAGTGAACTATACACAATGTCAGATGTTTTTCTTACTTTTTTAAAAAAATAATTTTGCCATCCTCTTCAAAAGTAACTACCAATGAAAGACAGGGATGAATCCAGCAGTAATGCAATTCCATATTTGGGATACACACAGATGTAATTTTCAGAATTGGATGAGATGCCATTTGAGAGTAAACTATAATATTAATTTTTGACAGTGTTTGCAATTTATGTGTAGACATTAATCAAATTTTTGTCACTGCATAAAACTGCACTAGGAAACACATGTGTGTGAAACATCAAAAATTGGTGATTTTTTTGTGCATGTAAAACTGATTCTTTCATTGTTTAGATAACTGTCCATGTTGTCTGTCACTCTTTTTTTCTCTAAGTAATGTGTTCACATGTTACTTTTTTCCACTAATCATACACACGCAATTGCAAAAATGTAAGATATTCTCTTAATATGTTTGTTGTACATGTTGCTTTATTATTTCACACTAACAGGTAAATAAACAACTTAAATAGTCATACAATGTTTTTTTCTGTTATTGTGTAAGAAACTATGCTTCATTTTTTTTGATGCCACATTTTTCTTCGCATTATTTTCATCAGGCATTTTAAATATTTCCTTTGCAGTTTCATCACGTTAACTTCCAACTGGAGGGAAGTATGTGTAGGTACAGAAAATTTTTGTTTCTTCTACATGTTAGTTTTTGATGACATGACTTGTTGTAAATGAGGGCACATGGTAGAGAAGTTAGCTGGCTGTTTTGATATGTTCTTTCACATTTTTGGGATGTGTAATGTGTCAGAACTTTTATCACATGGTCATCTTTGTCAACTAAGTGATGTAAGGAAGATATTTCTTTGAAGATATAATTAGAGTTTTAACACATCATAATTTTATGAAATAACAACAAAAGTTTATTTTTATATTTCATGTTCAACGAGCAGGGATTACAGCAACATGACAACACGTATTTTGTTTGGAGGGGACCATTGCCACAGCAGAGTGACAACTTACACCAATGGCCAGTGACTGTGAGAAGATATTGTCACTTTGTTCTAATTTCCTGTGACCATTATTAACATTTCCGTAAAATGAAAAGAAAAAAAAAGTGTACGATTTTAATTTCTGTAACATTCGGATGCCAATTGCATCTCAATCTGAAAGGATATTTGTTATATGACTTATTGTGAAACACGATAGGAACTAGCTGTAACTGTGTTTTTCTTACAGGAAAAAAGTGAAACATATTTTATTTGTAAAATGAGAAAAGCTACAATGTACAAAAAATTTACTTTGATTCCCATCTTCTTTGTGAGAAACGTAAAAAACAGGAAAAAGAAGGCGTAATATTTTTACAAATTTACAAGATAATGTACTAGATCTATCATTGCAAAATTATGTAAATATCTGCAACTGAAGTTCCTGACAAAGTTTCAAATATGACAAACATTATGGAAAAAGAAAAGAGAAGTGATATAACAATCCCGAATATGCCACAGATTACAAAATATTGAAGAAAACAAATTCCTGAAGTCGACTAATCTCTCAGGCACAAAGATAAGTTATATCACTAACTGGCAATATAGCAACAAAAAATAAACAACATTCTAAGGGTGTTATTTTACATATTTGTTAAACTTGCAAAACTTTCAAGATGGTAATAATAAATATTCCTGGCAAGAAACTGCAGATATGGGAGATTATGCTTATCCATGGCTATACAGGGAGTTTCAAAAAGGTATGGCCAAACTTTCAGGAAACATTCCTCACACACAAAGAAAGAAAATATGTTATGTGGACATGTGTCCAGAAACGCTTACTTTCCATGTTAGAGCTCATTTTATTACTTCTCTTCAAATCACATTAATCATGGAATGGAAACACACAGCAACAGAACGTACCAGTGTGACTTCAAACACTTTGTTACAGGAAATGTTCAAAATGTCCTCCGCTAGCGAAGATACATGCATCCACCCTCCGTCGCATGGAATCCCTGATGCAGCCCTGGAGAATGGCGTATTGTATCACAGGCGTCCACAATATGAGCACGAAGAGTCTCTACATTTGGTACTGGGGTTGCGTAGACAAGAGCTTTCAAATGCCCCCATAAATGAAAGTCAAGAGGGTTGAGGTCAGGAGAGTGTGGAGGCCATGGAATTGGTCTGCCTCTACCAATCCATGGGTCACCGAATCTGTTGTTGAGAAGTGTACGAACACTTCGACTGAACTGTGCAGGAGCTCCATCGTGCATGAACCACATCTTGTGTCGTACTTGTAAAGGCATATGTTCTAGCAGCACAGGTAGAGTATCCCATATGAAATCATGATAACGTGCTCCATTGAGCATAGGTGGAAGAACATGGGGCCCAATCAAGACATCACCAACAATGCCTGCCCAAACGTTCACAGAAAATCTGTGTTGATGACGTGATTGCACAATTGCGTGCAGATTCTCGTCAGCCCACACATGTTGATTGTAAAAATTTACAATTTGATCACGTTGGAATGGAGCCTCATCCGTAAAGAGAACATTTGCACTGAAATGAGGATTGACACATTGTTGGATGAACCATTCGCAGAAGTGTACCTGTGGAGGCCAATCAGCTGCTGATAGTGCCTGCACACGCTGTACATGGTACGGAAACAACTGGTTCTCCCAAAGCACTCTCCATACGGTGACGTGGTCAACGTTACCTTGTACAGCAGCAACTTTTCTGATGCTGACATTAGGGTTATGGTCAACTGCACGAAGAATTGCCTCGTCCATTGCAGGTGTCCTCGTCGTTCTAGGTCTTCCCCAGTCGCGAGTCATAGGCTGGAATGTTCCGTGCTCCCTAAGACGCCGATCAATTGCTTCGAACGTCTTCCTGTCGGGACAGCTTCGTTCTGGAATCTGTCTCGATCACAAGCGTACCGCACCACGGCTATTGCCCTGTGCTAATCCATACAGCAAATGGGCATCTGCCAACTCCCCATTTGTAAACATTGCACTGCTGCAAAACCACGTTTGTGATGAACACTAATCTGTTGATGCTACGCACTGATGTGCTTGATGCTAGTACTGTAGAGCAATGAGTCGCATGTCAACACAAGCACCGAAGTCAACATTACCTTCCTTCAATTGGGTCAACTGGCGGTGAATCGAGGAAGTACAGTACATACTGACGAAACTAAAATAAGCTCTAACATGGAAATTAAGCGTTTCCGGACACATGTCCACATAACATCTTTTCTTTATTTGTGTGTGAGGAATGTTTCCTGAAAGTTTGGCCGCACCTTTTGTAACACCCTGTATAACTAAAAATATATATGATGATAATGTATGCCAGTACATAGTCACATAAAATGAGATGTAACACACTACATGTGGCAGAAATCTCCCACATAAAGAAGTCTTACTTTTATTTTAGATTTTTTACATAAATTAAAAAAAAAAAGTGCATTACGAAATTTAAGCACCCTGATGTTATATACAGTATTTTTTTCTTTTATTCAACTGTAGCATTTTAGAAATTGGCACTGTTGTTGAATCCTACAGCTGACAATTGGTAATAGAACTGGTTGCTATAGGATGGATTGAGTGTTGGCTCTCACGACAAATATACGTGCATGGGAAAGATTACAGAATTTAATGGTGTTGTATCATGATCAGAACTGAATAATGTGTATGGACAGGCTAAATATATACTTACAGTGATAGCAGACTAACAACAATGGCTTATGTGGTGTGAAGGTTGGTTTTATAGAAATTAACAAGTGCTGTTTAATGCGATATATTTGACTGTTACTGAAGATTAATACAGTCGATGAAATGTCAATGCCATCTTATTTAGAAACCCAATCATTTAACAAAATCAGTAAAGAAAGAGTACACTGGTCATAATAAAAAATGTGGTAAATGGTAATAAATAATGCTCCACAAGCCCAAACCAACTGTGGTGTGGCAGATGCCTAGCCACGATTTTTCATCAACAGTTATCCACCCCATCAAAACACACAACTCAATCTGATGTTCAAATCATTTTATTAATAAATGGTTCTACTCTTCTTATGATACAGTTAATTACTTCAATACAACTGTTACTGTTACTGGGGCTGAAATTAATGACAAGTACCACCACAACTGTATGTCACAGTAATCAATGACATTTGCAGATACTACCTTCACACACTCAGCCACGTGCCAACTGATGTCTTCCTGTTCGAGCACTTACAGGAAAGCGGGAGCATTTTGTTCAAATAGGCAACGTGATCAAGTCAGTTACTGGGTGAAGTTGAAGGATTTAACCTGAATATGAATGTGGTTGAGATTTGATTTTATCTGTCACATGACTGTTGTGCAAATATTTGCATCTTAGATGATGAAATAATAAGTGTATTGATTACAGAAGTTTGAGTCCTTAAACCCAAAAATTAATTTGTGCAAATAAATATTTGTAGCATTTGGGATGAAAATGAAGAATGTTTCATTTTTACAATGTTGTGAAGCAGTCTCTCTCATCAATGGTGTTTAGTACTTTCACAATACTACATTTCTTTTGCAAAATTGGTAAAAATGAAAATCAACTTTATGCTAACTTTCTGATTTATAGCCTTTATAAGAACCAAGTGCTTACTGCTTTTAATACAGTGCAATATGAGTAACTGTTTAATCAACACAACTTTCAGTTTGGCTTTGTATTACATTCCCCGAGATTCAGCATACACTAATAATATTACAGGGAAAAAGGAGTTTCATTTATATAAAGACGGTAACAAAGAAATTCGATATTTCTTAAAACTTACTTGGTAGCTTCAAGATGTGTGTAGAGTTGTCCAATTACATGCCAAGCTGCTGATCTAGTTGTGTTACATTCGCTCCCAAGAGCAGCAAGAACTAATGCCAGTGCATCACTGTGAATGACCTTTTGTGGTCTTACTGGTGATTCTGGAGCCAGCAACTTACTCAACAGAGGCAAGATAAATGCAGGATCATAAATACTTGAGTCGTCATGATGCATATTATTTAAAACCTGACAAGCAAACATATTGATATTTTATAGTATTAAATTTAAAGAATATATAAATAATAGCAAAAATGATAGGGCACAAGGAAGTCATAAAAAGGTTGAGTGATTTATCTTTCAAAACCAGACTGACTGACAGGAACATATATTACAAAAATCTGAATAATTTCTCAAATTCCTTCCAACTGTTGATTTTTTAAATATGTGTTCTCTCAATCACTGTGTGTCAGAATATAATTCAACAGCTACCTCCTACTGGCACAGCTGTTTCTTCTCATTTGATGTTTCTGATAAATCCAATACGCACACAATATTTCTGTACATGGAAAAAAAGCAAAACTCTGGGAAAACAAGGTATGATTTTGCCCACATGAGCAAGTAGCTCATAAAAATATGGTCATCAAGCTAAAATACAGGTTGAACACCCATCGCTTTATTAGGCACTGTTTCTGTTAGAGACTTTTTCCCTTCCACATATTGGTGAATTAGCTCCTTCAGTCAGTTTCAGATGGGTTCTCAGATTATTTGTGAATCAATACCACAGTTCAAGCTGCTTTTTCAACACAGTAAGAACTGCGGTACTAGAGATTAAGGCCACATTAAAAGACGGAAAAAGGGCTGAACCAACTGATTATAAGACGAGAACCTTTAAGTGCATAGCTTCGTACTTACCCTCAGAACTTCTAAGTCATACATATAAACTACTAAACCACATCCTTGTGTACTGTTCTGCGTACAGTGTTTTTTTTTTTTTATCAATAAACACTTCCGGGCTAAGTTGCCGTGGTCGATCTGTAGAACTTCTTCTCCCTGACGTTTCGTTCTCAACTACGGAGAACATCTTCCGAGGTGAGCCAACGACTGGCTGCTAGGAGCTGGGGCCGCCGCTTATATGGATATCGTAGAGGGCGCCACTGCTCGTCACGTGGCGTCGATGTGCAGCTATCTCTGGCTATCGTCTGTTCTCTCGATTGCAGGCAGTCGATTGTCACGTGATTGATGCAACGTCGACCGCCATATCTTATCCAATTTTAATCCTTCTTCTTTACGATTAAAATTGTATTGATGTTTGTGGATTTCAATTGCCTCTCTATACATACGTGTATAATAATGTGACGTCCTCGCTAGCACGCTTGTTTCACCAAATTTTATTTCGTGATCTCCATCCTTAAAAACATGTTCCGCTACTGCCGATTTGTCGATAGGTCCCAAGTGACAGTTTCTTTTGTGCTCCGTCAACCGTGTATTGATGCTTCTTTTTGTAGTTCCTATGTAAACCCCGCCACCACTGCACGGAGTTTTATATACCCCTGGGGTGGCTAGGGGGTGACAAGCATCTTTTGTTGATCTTAGGCATTCACTAATTTTCTTAGTAGGTCTGAAAATGGTCTCTACGTGAAACTTGGCTAGTACTTTCCCAATGCGATCCGTGATATTATGGATGAATGGAAGAAATACTTTTCCAGCTGATGGTTGTTGCTGTCTCTTATTTTTAGGCATTTTTCTATTTGGGTGAAGTGCTTGGATAATCTCGTTTTTCGTATAACCATTTTTCGCAAAGGCCATTCGTAAATGATTTATTTCTTCTTGTAAGTAGCCTGGTTCACAAATATTATTGGCCCTATCCACTAATGTTTTTATGACCCCCCTCTTTTGCCTAGGGTGGTGGTTTGAGTTCTTATGGAGGTAGCGATCAGTATGTGTACCTTTCCTGTTGACCTTATGGTCTAAGGTCCCATCCGCCCGTTTGATAACTGATACATCCAAGAAGTTAAGTTGTCCGTTCTTCTCCTTCTCCATAGTAAATTTAATCTTTGGGTTGATGCTATTTAAGTGTACGAGGAAATCATTCAAGTCTTCTTCCTCATGATTCCATATTACAAAGGTATCATCCACATACCGATACCACTTCGAGGGGCTTTTTTTGGCCGACTGCAGTGCTTGATGTTCAAAATATTCCATGAATAAATTTGCAATTGCGGGACTTAGGGGGCTTCGCATGGCTACCCCATCGATCTGTTCATAAAATTCGCTATTGTACTGAAAATAGGTCGAGGATAGACAGTGTTGGAACAAGGCTACTACATCAGTAGGGAACATATCGGCTATATGGGAGAGAGCTTCATCAACTGGAACCATCGTGAACAAAGAGACTATATCAAAACTGACACGGATGTCATTAGGACCGACAGTAATTTCCCTCAATTTCTCAATGAAGTGTAGAGAGTTTTTAATATGACTCTCAGTTTTGCCTGTGTAAGGTTGTAACAAAGAGGCAAGGTGTCTGGCTAGTTCTTGGGTAGGAGCTCCAATTGCGCCGACTATTGGTCTCAAAGGAACATCAGGCTTATGTATCTTTGGTAATCCATATAATCTCGGAGGATAAGCCTCCGTTTTACAAAGATACTTTTTAACTTCTGTAGGAATGGAAGACTGTTTTATCAGACGATTGGTGGCATTCAGCACATTCGTTGTGGGATCCTTTTTCAACTTCTTGTATGTGCTGGGTTCCAGGAGATCACTGATCTTCTTGTGATAATCCTCAGTATTCATTAAAACAGTAACATTTCCCTTGTCAGCGGCAACTATAATAACATTCTTGTCTGCATTGATCTCTCGCAATGCCTTCCTTTCCCCTTGAGACAGACTGCTGCTGGGTGGCTTAGCTTTGCGTAATATCCTGGAGGTTTCCATTCTAATTTCGTCAGCAGAATATGATGGTAACTGATGAATTCCTGCCTCTATATTAGCAATAATATCCTCCATAGGAATCTTGGATGGAGTTATTGCAAAATTCCCTCCTTTAGACAGAACAGAAAGTTCTTCCTTAGACAATTCTTTTTCCGATAAATTAATAACCGTTTCGGTATTGTTTGGAATCGGTGTTTCCTATCGACCCTCTTGCAGACGATCATACTTCTCCTTCTGCCTATTGGAAGACACTTCTGCACTAATCTCCATAGATCTAAATGTTAAACTGTCCACTTTGTTCCAATGACAAAACTGCATAGTATTGCTAATAAGTAAATGAAGATTTAGCAGTTGACCATCACATACCGCCAGTCCTCGTCGTGTCTGATGTATCCGCTCACGTAGTAATGCCAGTTCCATACGAGAGTAAATACGGTTAGCTTGTGCCGAATGAAACATTCTTCTCACTTTTAAAAACTTGGGAACTATACCGGTATCACGACAGCGTAGCAGAAAAGTGAGTGAGCAAAGTTGTTGACCTTTCTTCTTGCGTAGGTTCTCCAGTTGTCGTACCCTAGTTGACATTTCCTCCCCGTAGAGGTGTTGAATCATTCCATGTAGGCTTTCACGGCCGGCGTCTTCATCAATAAACACTTCTGGGCTAAGTTGCCATGGTCGATCTGTAGAACTTCTTCTCCCTGATGTTATGTTCTCAACTACGGAGAACATCTTCCGAGGTGAGTCAACGACTGGCTGATAGGAGCTGGGGCCGCCGCTTATATGGATATCGTAGAGGGCGCTACGGCAAGTTACGTGGTGTCGATGTGCAGCTATCTCTGGCTATCGTCTGTTCTCTCGATTGCAGGCAATCGATTGTCACGTGATTGATGCAATGTCGACTGCCATATCTTATTCAATTTTGATCCTTCTTCTTTACGATTAAAATTGTATTGATGTTTGTGGATTTCAATTGCCTCTCTATACATACGTGTATAATAATGCGACGTCCTCGCTAGCACGCATGTTTCACCAAATTTTATTTCGTGATCTCCATCCTTAAAAACATGTTCCGCTACTGCCGATTTGTCGATATGTCCCAAGTGACAGTTTCTTTTGTGCTCCGTCAACCATGTATTGATGCTTCTTTTTGTAGTTCCTATGCAAACCCTGCCACAACTGCACGGAATTTTATATACCCCTGGGTTGGCTAGGGGGTGAAGAGCAACTTTTGTTGATCTTAGGCATTCGCTAATTTTCTTAGTAGGTCTGAAAATGGTCTCTACGTGAAACTTGGCTAGTACATTCCCAATGCGATCCGTGATATTATGGATGAACGGAAGAAATACTTTTCCAGTTGATGGTTGTTGCTGTCTCCTATTTTTAGGCATTTTTCTATTTGGGTGAAATGCTCGGTTAATCTCGTTTTTTGTATAACCATTTTTCGCAAAGGCCATTCGTAAATGATTTAGTTCTTCTTGTAAGTAGCCTCTCTATACACGTATGTATAGAGAGGCAATTGAAATCCACAAACATCAATACAATTTTAATCGTAAAGAAGAAGGATTAAAATTGGATAAGATATGGCGGTCGACGTTGCACCAATCACGTGACAATCGATTGCCTGCAATTGAGAGAACAGACGATAGCCAAAGATAGCTGCACATCGACGCCACGTGACGTGCGGTGGCGCCCTCTACGATATCCATATAAGCGGCGGCCCCAGCTCCTAGCAGCCAGTCGTTGACTCACCTCGGAAGATGTTCTCCGTAGTTGAGAACGAAATGTCAGGGAGAAGAAGTTCTACAGATCGACCACGGCAACTTAGCCCGGAAGTGTTTATTGACGAAGACGCCGGCCGTGAAAGCCTACGTGGAGGGTTTTTTACCCCCCCCCCCCCCCTCCCCCATTGACAGCAAATATCGTAACCATACAAGTGTATCTGACCAGTTACAGTTCTTAGAGTACTCCAGCAACAGGAATCAAATGGCAACAATGAGGTTATTAGAGGTGGAGCAAGTGCTTCAATTGGACAGGGATTGGGAAGGGAATTAGCTACATTTGTCTAGGGACACATACGGACATTACATGTAAGTAATAATGGAAAATAACATATAACCTAAGTCTGAATTCTTTGACAGAGATTTAAATTTGCTCTTTCTAAATGAGTCAAGTGTCATAAACACTGTACATCATCATTTGATGGGTGAATAAGGCTGTAGACAAAAGATGCAATCGAAAATGTGCAATGAAATAAGTTAAATACCAGACCACTGAAACGAACATAAAAATAATATATTCTTACACAAACAGTGTGCACATTCCTAAAGTTTAATTATTAACAACTGAAAGCAAAGGTTCAAAGTCTCAAAGTTACACTGAATTGAAAATTATTTCAGTTCATTATCACTATAAACATTCCATCTTTAATATTAAATTCCTATGGCTTGTGCCACAATGCTAAAAAAAATTTTAAAAAAGAAAAAAAGGAACAGTTAACTGCATGAACAAATGCACCTGTTAGTATTAATCTTACCTGTACATCTCTCTCACTGGGAAATCTTGAAACTGTTGTCTGCAGAACAGCAGAATCCAACATATCTAGCACTTGATTGGCATGGGGCTGCTGCCAAAGAGATGAGCTACCTTGGACTCTCACACTATAATGATTCACTGCTGCCTCGCCCCATAAATAAGGCTGGCATCTCTCAAGTGTCACACCTGACGATTCATACTTCTGTAACAACTGAATGATCACACAGAATATAACAACAGTACATATTCACTTTGATAAATAATATGGGCTTGAGGAAAATTACCACCACAATACAACTATACATACAGCAAAATGTACATGGTCCAGTCACATTAATGTGATAACTGCCTGTGTTCGACATCAGCATGCAATAACCACTCACAGACGGAAGATGGCAGCACAAGTAGTGGAGGATATATAAAGTAAGTCAGGGGATGTGGAAAACAGTGCAGCCATTGTCATTACGCAAAAACAGAGAGATTTATCTGAGGCCCAAAGGTGTATGATCATTGGCTTTTGGGCCAAGGGAGAAAAAATTCTGGAAACAGCTAGCTTTGTAAATTGTTCACTTGCTGCCATGCTTGAAGTATGCTGTGTTTGGCAAAATGGTGCAATGCAAAACTGGCACTGAGGTAACTGTGGTGCACCAAAGGTCACTGATGGACTGCAGAGATGTGTATGGGCAAATAGATGTACAATTGTTGAGCAACTGAACATCCACCCAGAGGAACCTAGATACTACCAACAGTGTCTCCCCAACAACCGCTCAGTGAACATTGCTGCATATGGGCATCTGCAGTAGGTGTCTAGTCTGAGCACCCATGCCGATTGCTGTCCACTGGCAATGAAGGCTGGAATTTGCACACCACTACTGCAACTGGTTGTCCAAGTTGAGGCGGCAGGTTGCCTTTTCAGGTGAATCATGTTTTATGCTCCACTAGACAGATGGCAATTACCCTGTAACAACTGTCAGAAGAGTCCAGCCCAGAGGAAGGAGGGTTATAATCTGGGGAATGTTTTCATGGCATTTCCTGGGTGATCTCATCATTGTGGAAGACACAACTGATCAACACAAATATGCACCTATCCTTGGGGACCACGTCCACCTTATATTTAATTTGTTCTTCTTTGGCATGATGGTATCTACCAGCAGAACAATGCAACGTGTCACACAGCGTACATGTGTGGTACAAAGAACACGAGGATGAGTTCAACATACTCCCCTGGCCACCAACCCCCCCCCCCCCCCCCCCAATTTATTAAACCCAATGGGGAATTGATGGAACCACCTTGGTCGAGCTGTTTGCGCCATGGGTCCTCAACTGTGAAACCTAGCACAGCTGCCATGGCACTAGAGTCGGCATGGCTTTACATCCCTATTGGTACCTTCCAGAACCTCCCTGGCACTCTTTCTTCAGGTCCTTGCTGCAACCGGTGATTATTCAAGCTTTTGACAGGTCATCACACTAATGTGACTGGACTGTGTATAATCACCCCATCCACCTAAACACAAATTGACAACAAGTTGCAGAGCATAAACTAGGAGTGGTGAAAAGTAACAGCTTTTAGAAGATGATATGACAAAATAATAACTGACAACATGTTTACTAGAAGGCCAATACGTTAACCAATTTATTTAATTACTGAACAAGAAGTGTTCCTATTTCCACACTTATTGCTTCACCAAATTACAACACTAAAGAACATGAACATAATTAGGATAATGACTACACAGATCCTGATTGGAATATCAATAATCAGAGGACAGAGCATAAACAAAGGACCACATGTAGAAAACATACAGAAATAAACATTATAGTTCTATTCTTCTACAGCTGACATCAGACAGGAAAATAAATGTGCTCAAATGTTGATCCAGCAAAGTTTCAAGCTGTCCCAAAAGATTTCTTCAGCATGCTTGTGTCTGTGTATGTGCGGATGGATATGTGTGTGTGTGTGCGAGTGTATACCTGTCCTTTTTTCCCCTAAGGTAAGTCTTTCCGCTCCCGGGATTGGAATGACTCCTTACCCTCTCCCTTAAAACCCACATCCTTTCGTCTTTCCCTCTCCTTCGCTCTTTCCTGATGAAGCACTCGTTGGTTGTGAAAGCTTGAATTTTGTGTGTATGTTTGTGTTTGTTTGCATGTCTATCAACCTGCCAGCGCTTTCATTTGGTAAGTCACATCATCTTTGTTTTTAGATATATTTTTCCCACATGGAATGTTTCCCTCTATTATATTCATACATGTGTAGTGCATTACAAGACAATTTCTGTCTATAAAAATTACGTTACCGAGACTGATTCCATTAACAAAATTCTTTATTGAACCCTTTCTGGCTATGTGATATCTATATATTACAAAAATGGATGTATGTACAAGAGGTGTCAAATAAGAAAAGAAACACTTTTTTTCTTTGTCAACTAAGGTTGAAAAAATGCAGAATTTGTTGTGGGACATCATGGAATAATCCTGCTTCAGCCCCTATAGTTTCATCAAGTTCCGATAGGTTGTGGCGATATACGTATCCTTCAAAATGTCATCTGTAATGGTGGTATATTCCAAGTAGAGCACATTATTGAGTTTCCTTTGGTGGAAAGCTAGATCACATGCAGAATGCCTACAGAGAGCTGGCAGTGAACAAAAGTGAGTCATTGGGCAAGACGTCTGTCATCACTGCAACAAGGTTGCACTACTCTACCCAATCTCCCGAGTGCTGACTGCCCACACAAAACTGTGACTCCTGCAATGTTGGAATGCGTGGATATTCTCATTCAAGGTGATCGATAGATCACACTCAAAAACCTCGCTGCATAACTGGGAGTCTTTGTTGGTTGCACTAACACATTCGTCCACTAGTTGGGGTACTTAAAGATGTATGCTCGCCGCCTAACAGATGACATAAACAGAAATGATGGAGCATTTATGCAGATTAAGAGGCTGATTGTAACAATTTTCTCATGAATGTTGTCACAGATGATGAAACATGTGTGTACCACTTCAAACCAGAAACAAAACAGCAATCCATGGAGTGGTGCCACACCAACTCTCCTCTGAAGACACCCTCAGCCAGTAACGTCACGATGACAGTCTTCTGAGGCTCTGAAGGGGTTATTCTGTTTGATGTCCTCCCTTCTGGTACAACAGTCAACTCTGAAGTGTATTGTGTTACACTCAGGAAACCGAATAAACCATGTTCATTGTCACAAAACAAACAAACTTCTCCTTCTCCATGACAATGCAAGACTTCACAAAAGTCTGTGCACCCAAGAGGAGATCACAAAATTTCACTGGACTGTTCTTCCTCATCCACCCTACAACCTGGATCTCACATCTTACGACTTTCATCTATTTGGCCAGAAAAGGATGCACTCTGCAGAAAGCAGTACATAGATGATAGGGAAGCTATTGATGCAGCAAGACGTTGGCTGTGACGTTGGCCAGTAGAGTGGTACCATGTAGGCATACAGCCCCTTTCAGTAAGGTGGCAAAAGACGATTATGTTGAAGAATAGGGTTTTGTAGCAAAAAGGTGGGGAATAATATGGTGTATTTGGGAGTCCTGACCTGCTTTCAGAAAAGATGAGTTGCATTATTTATTGAACACCCCTTGCATGTGTGTGAAACAGAAGTGATGCATGAATTCCCAGACTTGTGTACTCCCTTACCTGAGAACGGGAGCATTTAGTGACTTGCAAGAAACTTTACATATTACTTCAAACCTTCATGAAACTTTTTCTTGCTGACAGTTGACCTTCAGTAATAAAGAAAGAAAAAATGATTATAACTTACTTCTTTTCCTCCGTTCATGCAGTAAAAGCACTGAATGATGCATGGTGTTATAATTTATTATTTATTATTTCTGCAGGCATCACAGTGGCTAACATCCTTCACTTAACAACCGAGTGCAATGGCATTTGCACAGAGTTGTTGGTGCTTATCAGACAAGCAACACTGTGTGAAAGTGGTGAAATCAACATGAGATGTGAGACGGACATATACATTAGGACAGTGCAGTGAAATATGGCGTTAATGGGCTATGGCAGCAGATGACTGACATGAGTACATTTGCTAATGGCACAACATGGGTTCATGACCATATCGGTTGACAGGAAAACTGTGGCCTAGTCAGATAAGTCCCAATTTCAGTTGGTAAGAGTTGACAGTACGATTAAAGTGTGGTGCAGACTCCACAATGCCAAATTAACAACAACACACTGTGCAAGCTGGTGGTGGCTCCCTAACAATGTGGGCTGTGTTTACAAGGAATGGACTGGGTCCTCTGATCCAACTGAATCGATCATTGACTGGAAATGGTTATGATTGGGTACTTGGAACCCATTTGCAGTCATTCATGGACATCATATGTTTCCAAATAGCAACACACCATATCACCAGGCCATAATTGTTCAAGATTGGTTTGAAGAACATTCCAGACAATTGCCCAACGTGAATCCCATTGAATGTCTAGAGGACATAACCAAGAAGCCATTTTGTGCACAAAATCATGCTCCGGCAACACTTTTGCAGTTATGGATGGCTTTAGTGGCAACATGGCTCAATTTTTCTGCAGGAGTCTTCCAACAACTTGTTGAGTGTATGCCATGTCTATTTGTTGCACTACACTGAGCAAAAGGAGGTTCAACACGATATTAGGAGGTAGCCCATGACTTTTGTTACCTCAGAGTAGTTCAGGAGATACGATATCATAAAAAATAAGATGTATGAAAAACTGCTGCATCATGCATGACCTAGAAATTAATTACATCTTTGCTGCTAGGTCTACTCAAAATAAATTTTGCAGACAGTACAGACATATGCTGCTGAAATATACCTACAACACGATATCAATGTACAAAACCTGTTCAATGTCACATCATAAACAGTGAGAAACATGAAAAACTGCTCCTTGGTGCTCGATGTTTAAATTTTTTGACTTTGTTGCTACTAACCCTATTCACAAAACATTTTGCAGACAATATCCACACACGCCTCTACAGAATTATATCATTGTACAACATGTAGTTCAGGAGATATGACATCACAAACATTCAATACAAGGCCAGACACTGCCTGTTACGGGTGTGGGATGCACAGCTATAAACAAACACCTGGACAACAATGGGTTTTTCCACTATCATATGTATGCATACAGGATTTTTCTCCTAAGTCTCCTAAGAGAGTTGTCAGGTGCAATTTCTCTGGTGTTTCCACAGATATTTGCAATTCTGTTTTTGCATTGTGTAGCTGGAGTCGGCCCAAACAAATAGTGCTCACCCCATCTTTCATATAATTTTCGACAGAAAATGACGGTTTGTTTCCCGTTACAAACAAAATTATTTTTAAAACAGAAATATATGTGCCCACCAGAAATAGCAGTTCCAAATTACGCTAGTGTGATATTCGTTTTATTGAAATGCATTCACAGGGACAGTAAAACTTGAAGAATGAACAGCAATACTGCATCAAATCAGTAGTGTTGCATGCTTGGCTTGTAACACTCTGTGCAGGCCAGGGCAGTCATCTCGGTGCTGAAATATTCACTATTCTTCATGTTTTATTCTTCCTGGTAATCACATCGATAAAATGAATACAGTATTGCATTAGACTAATCACTAGACACTCTATCAAATGACCATATAAAATTCTGATTTAAAAATAATTTTGTATGTAATGGGAAACAGACTGATGCTTTCTGTTGACACTGGACATCACATGAAATACATGATGAGCACTATTTGTTTGGGTTGAGTTTATCTACACATTGCAAAAATGAAATTGCAAAAATATCTGTCAGAAACACCCAGGAAAATGCACCTGATGACTCCAAGGAGAGACGCCCTGTATATATTAAAGTTTCTCTATTTCTATGTACATAGTTAATTAGTCAATAGTATTACATTTGCTCAGTTGCAGGGGCAGCATCTGTGAGGGTTTTAGTTTTAGGTATTTCCCATGAATGTATTCTTTGATTTAACATTTCTTTACTCTCAACAATAAATATGAATGAACAAACATTAATATTTTAAGTCTGATGTAATATGAAAAAAAAAAAAAATGAAATGAAGTCCCATGCTTCTTTACAGAGCGTAGGGGAACGATGCGGGAGACCCGCACCACCTTACTAGGCAAGGTCCTAATGGAGGTGGTTTGCCGTTGCCTTCCTCCGACTGTAATGGGGACAAATGATGATGATGATGACGACACAACAACACCCAGTCATCTCGAGGCAGGAAAAATCCCCGGCCCCGCCGGGAATCAAACCCGGGACCCCGTGCTCGGGACCGCGAGACCACGAGGGCGGACCTGATGTAATATGAGCAACAATAAAATAAAGTTTTGATTTTGGTATTAGTTACTTATTCCATAATATGTATGAGATTAAATTTCTGCTTGTGTTTCATAATTTCTGTTTGAGGTATTCGTTGGACTTTGTGCAGTGTAGCAGACACAGTGATAGATGCTGTGATGTCAGCACAGGAGCAGCAGAGAGACCCCAGTGCCGTACATCGTCCCACAAATGCTTCAAGCAGAGGCCTTTCTTGGAGAAACGTTAAGAATGCCAAACAAGAAAAAAAAGGATGGATTTTTGATAGGAGAGAAAGTCAGTCATATGAAATACTGTAAGCTGGAAAGGTCTATGAATTCACAATATGACAATAAACCAGTTGGATGGAAGTCCTCAGTTACTCGTTGCAGTAAACTTGAGTAACATCAATATGTCTACATTTAAAGGAATAAAGTGGAAAAGTGTTCTACGGGACCAGAGGACATATAATTTTCTCCCGGTGGACCTCATAATGCCATCTGAGAAAATTGTGAGCTGGGTTTTACCAAGTTGTATTTCAAATGATTGATGTTTTCAGAAGCATGGCGAGGACTTCAGTCTGTTTGAGATACTTCACTGCGTTTGAACACAAAATATCTTCTAGGATTTTACAACAAATGGGTATCAATGAGACTGGATAGAAGTTTCGGGGATCACTTCTGCTACCTTCCTTGTACATGATTGCGACCTGTGCTTCCTTCACTGGGAAGATCTTTTGTTCACGTGATCTACGGTACAAAGTGGTTAACATGGAAATTAACTCAGGTGCAAATTGTTTGTAATATCTGACAGGGATTTTATCAGGCCATGGAGCACAGCTTAATGTTAGCAGTTTTGACTGTTTCTCAATGCCAATGACACTACAATAAATGTTGGCATCAGATCACAAAAACATCAATGCTACGCAAGAGTTGGAGTGGGAAGTTAGTTGGAATGGACATCTCATGGAGTGTTTGATAGCACGGACACTCATTGGCAGTGCTTTCAGGAGCAGATTACAGACAGAGTGGGAAGGTAGCAAGGAGAGAAGTGCAGACAGAGTATCAGGTGAACGTTCATTAGAAGGTGCTGTCTGTGGCTTTGAATCTCAGATGGAGTGGGAAGACAGCAGGAATGGACAACAGACAGTGTGGGAAAGGCAGCAGGAATCGACAACAGACGGAGTGGGAAGGCAGCAGGAATGACAGTGCATAGAGCATTGGGCAGCTCGGACACTTGAGGGCAGTGCCTGCAGGAGCTGACTGTGGATGGAGCCGTAAGGCTGAGGGTATTAATTATGGTCACACCCCATCTGACAGTCAGTCTCAGGTAGCAGTTGATGAAGGCGACAAGTCACGCCAACAATGTTGTTGTTGTCTTCAGTCCTGAGACTGGTTTGATGCAGCTCTCCATGCTACTCTATCCTGCGCAAGCTTCTTCATCTCCCAGTACCTACCGCAACTTACATCCTTCTGAATCTGCTTAGTGTATTTATCTCTTGGTCTCCCTCTATGATTTTTACCCTCCACACTGCCCTCCAATACTAAATTGATGATCCTTTGATGCCTCAGAACATGTCCTACCAACCGATTCCTTCTTCTAGTCAAGTTGTGCCACAAACTCCTCTTCTCCATGATTCTATTCAGTACCTCCTCATTAGTTATGTGATCTACCCATCTAATCTTCAGCATTCTTCTGTAGCACCACATTTCGAAAGTTTATATTCTCTTCTAGTCCAAACTATTTATTGTCCTTTGTTTCATTTCCATACATGGCTACACTCCATACAAATACTTTCAGAAATGACTTCCTGACACTTAAATCTATACTCGATGTTAACAAATTTCACTTCTTCAGAAA
Source organism: Schistocerca piceifrons (assembly GCF_021461385.2). Lineage (NCBI taxonomy): Eukaryota > Metazoa > Arthropoda > Insecta > Orthoptera > Acrididae > Schistocerca > Schistocerca piceifrons. The sequence continues at coordinate 612,687,144 of NC_060139.1, forward strand.
CGCTCTTGCCATTGCCAGTCGACGTTTTATATCCTCTCTACTTCGACCATCATCAGTTATTTTGCTCCCCAAATACCAGAACTCCTTTACTACTTTAAGTGCCTCATTTCCTAATCTAATTCCCTCAGCATCACCTGACTTAATTCGACTACATTCCATTATCCTCGTTTTGCATTTTTTGGTGATGTTCATCTTATATCCTCTTTTCAAGACACTGTCCATTCCGTTCAACTGCTCTTCCAAGTCCTTTGCTGTCTCTTATAGAATTACAATGTTAACGTCAACAATATCATGCAAGAAAGACGGTGATATCTAGCAGTACAGTCAACAACTCTAGAATGCCATATTAGACAGAGTTTATAGGACTGTTAAGTACTATGCTTTATCTCAAGTTATCTCGATATAGAGCAATTTGATATTTTTATACATGTTACACATTTTATTCTATCTGTGTTTTGCTAAGTTCACAGTTTGCTTGATAATAACAAAAAAAATTGAAATTGGTCAATGAATAATAAACATTTAAATTGTTCAGCCCATTATGGACAACATTTTTCATACTGGAGAAAAAAGAAGGCACCAGGCAGAGCAATGTGACGGGTCTTGTGATCAGTGAATGACAGACTAGAAAAAGCAATGGTTGTGGATGTGCAAATAGATTATTGAGTATAAAATTGTGAATATAACAGCAAGAATACAGCTGGCAAGAATACCATATGTCCACGGACAAGTGATATGGTCAAAAATGATCAGAAAATATTGTTTTCCTCCAACTTGTACATTTGGTATTCTGAGTGGCTTTTTTCTTCCATTTAACATATGAACATTTTTTTTCCTTCCACTTGCCTTTTCTCCTTCTCCTGTCAAAGGAACTATTTTAGATGTTTTGAAAGCCACAGACATTGTGACAAAAAAGGAAAAGACCTTTCTCCATTCATTACTGTAAAGGTATGTAGAGAGTAAATGCTTCTCTTTTTCCTCAATAATTTCTTTAAATTTATGTTCTATGTTGCTGAAAGGAAGAGAGACCATAAAGTGTTAAGGGAAAAAGGAAAGTCTGACAATGGACTCTAAAGGTTTGTAGAATCGTATGAGAACCACAATGTGTCACTTGGCACCTTTCTACTGGAGGTGGTCCGTACTAACAGAAAGCAGCATAGAAAACTTCCAGTCAGGCTTAAGGACCTCTCATTTTTCTGTTAAATTTATGGTTATTTTGGAGTATATGTCCGATTACAGCATGTTATTGCAGGATTTAGGATTTAAGTTATATGTACGTATTTTCAGCAATAAGACACATCCAAAAGTAAAAGGAAAACATTACTTAGTTTTCAGAACTAATAGTTTCTTCCTTACGGAGGTGAGATTGAATTTTCCTTCAAGTCAAGGACATATTCTCCTCAGACCCACCTGTATTGTGAAAAAGGGTTCACACTCCCTGTCTATCCTTGTCCTCATCACAGGTGGGTCCCTCCCATCCTTCGGTCTGAGTCACATGTCAAAATGGCTCTGAGCGTTATGGGACTTAACATCTGAGGTTATCAGTCTCCTAGAACTTAGAACTTCTTAAACCTAACCTAACAACATCACACACATCCATGCCCTAGGCAAGATTCGAACCTGCGACTGTAGTGGTCACGCTGTTCCAGACTGATGTGCCTAGAACCGCTTAACCACACCGGCTGGCAGTCACATGTCCTTCCTGTTTTACCTTACCTAACATACTCCTCTCTTCTTCCTGATGAAGGAATTATTATTTCCAAAAGCTAAGCAATTTGTTCCTTTTACCTTTATATTTGTTTATATTTGCCTGCTGGGAGTACTGTACATTTTGCCTCCTGATGTTAAGTATTGGCCCCTAATTCAGGTCAACAGTTCATTAATTTTCTTGACTGCGTCTTCATTTGATACACTTACATATTTTCTTAAGACATAAATTTCTTGAGCAGAACAAAATATGAATGCAAGGAACTTTGAGGTTTGGAATATTCCATATTACCTGCAAAATCAACTGGTCTGTGCTAGATAACGTTGCACCATATGCTCCCAAAAGGACAGGTACATGTTCTGGAAGCATGACAGATGGTGCTCTTGTTGCTAGCATCAAAAGCAGTCTCACAAGGTTACCTAATAAATTTGTAATCAAAGTTATTCCAGAAGAAAAAATGCTGAAAATAAAAGTTGTTTAGAGATAACTAAGCCCTTACCCTTTGCCTGAGTTTTGCCAAGGACAACACTGAGAAATCTTGAATGAGATACAGTCATTTGGAATAATTTAACTGCCTCAGCAGAATTGCTGTTTTCTTCGTAGATGCCACTGATGAACCTGGTGAGAAGTGGAAGTAGCACTGAATGATATTCATTTTCATTTTGTAGCCCAAATTTCAAACAAACTCGACAAAAGTTGAACCACAATTGTGTCCCTTTCAAAACTTTCAACTCAGTTAAAGAGTTCAATTTGTCAGCACAATTATTTATCAATTCTGGTAGTATGACCAGATCTGCAGCAGATGTTGTGCCTTCTTCCAAAACTCTCACAATTAATGGTAGAAGCATCTTCACAAATGACAGTATGTGTTCTGTATTCTTATTTTCATTTTTCCAGGCATTAAAAAATACAGCTTTTATAAGGTTTAAATAAAATTGGTCAACAACTGTCATTTGGGTTATGTTTTCTGATATTGTTGGCAGGATTTTTGAATACGTTTCATGATCTGAAAAACAGAGAAAACATAAAACTAACATTTTGGCTTAGTTTCAACCATGCCAGTTTCAAAATCACATATTTATGCACTACAATACAAATGGTTTTGAATCAAACCATAAAAAAGACACATCAAGTTGCAGACAGTCACAATTAAAAGACACTCACATATGGCTTTCAGCCACAGCCTTCATCAGTAGAAAACACACACACACACACACACACACACACACACACACACACACACACAAAAGCAAGCACACGTCACACACACGACTGCCAAATCCAGTATCTCAGGCAGACCGAGATGCTGGAGTCGGTGATCATGTGTGCTAGAGGTGTGTGTGTGTGTGTGTGTGTGTGTGTGTGTGTGTGTGTTTTGCCAATGAAGGCTGTCACTAAAAGCTATGTGTGAGTGTCTTTTAACTGTGTATATCTGCAACATGTCTTGTCTTCTTTATGATAAGCAGCACTTTTCCTATGCTGTTTATATTTCTACCTGGAGTTTCCATGGTTTGGTTTTGAACAAAGTTCTTCAACAGAGCAAACAAACCTACACATGAACAGCCATTGTTCTCTTCTGGACTGGGGGAAAATGAAAAGTGTATGGAATGGGAAAAGGGAGGTAAGGAACAGGTGGAGGTTGGTTCAAATGGCTCTGAGCACTATGGGACTTAACATCTGAGATCATCAGTCCCCTAGAACTTAGAACTACTTAAACCTAACTAACCAGCCTGAAGCGCCTAGAATTGCTCGGCCACTCCGGCCGGCGGTGGAGGTTTTCTTGTCTTCTTTACGGTAAGCAACACTATGCTGTTTATTTTCCTACCTGGAGTTTCCATTGTTTGATTTTGAACAAAGTTCTTCAACAGAGCTAACAAACCTATACATGCACAGCCACTGTCCTCTTCTGGACTGGGGGCAATAACGATCTCCTGTAGCACACATTATGCGAAAATGAAAAGAAAATGAAAAGTGTATGGAATGGGAAGAGGGAGGAAAGAAACAGGTGGAGGTTAAAAAAGTTCATGCTGGATTTGGGGGCAAGTTATGGGACAGACATGTTGGGTGGTACACAATGAAGAAAGGAACAGTGGAGGGTATTGATAGAAGGATTCTACGAAAGAGACAGAGACAGAAAAGTCCTGGGTGGCACACATACACTTGAGATGAGTGAAGATAACTATTCACACCTGAGGTGTTGGACTACTAGACAGGCACAGAAACAAGATTTGGAACATGTAATTTAGCTTTTGGACAATAACATTCTCCAGAGTTTGTTTACTCTGAAGAATGTTTTTTCCAAAAGCTAAGCTACAACTTTCGACGCCTTGTATATGTACCTACCTATTGCCCAATGCCTCAACACTACAATGAATTATTCTTGTGGTATTCATCACTACTAAATCTCTGCACCGAACAGCGGTATACTTCTCTGTGCACGGCCTGCTGCTAGCATCGCAGGCCGCCTTCGTGTGTGCATGCTTCAAACCACAACAATTGGCCACCCATAACACTCAGCAACTGGCCATTGAGAATATACAGCAAACCCAGCAACCAGCTCCATTAACTACGGAGCCTTATGTAGCGCCGCTACTGACGTCTACAAGTGAGTTCTCATTGTGCTATGTTCTACTCCACAACTAGGAAGAGTTACACTGTGGTGGACCTACTGTTCAATGTTGATCTGGCTGCACTCTGGACTTAGAATTCAAATGTGACACTGGAACTTGGACATCAACATTCACTATGCTTAATATGTCAACGGACTTGTGATTTCTGCTGGAATTCTGCATTTCACTTGCACTTCCCAGACAATGGTACAACCACCATCAATTTATATAATTTCCATAAAGTGTTCCTCTGCAACTTTGTTCTTGGTAACAGAATTATTTCATTTCAGTGTTGTGTCAATAAACTGTAGAACGGTGATATACTTATTGTGTTATTCCTGGTTATAAGACAATCTACTTTGAAAGTTCTACTCACACAATTTATTCATCAGCAGGATGAGAACCAGAAACTGCTATTGAACATGCTCCAAACACTTCTTCGAGGATAACTCCATTCGCAAGCAACTCAGCAAGTGCCATCTTTTCCTTACTTTGATGAGGCTTTAGAGGATTGGGAAGCCTACAAATTACTGGAGCATTTCCACACATTCAGAGTAACAGATTCCAGCCTCATGAAATCTTTGTATTTGTCTTGACCAAAACCTGAGATTTACTGGCTACTGTACAAATTGGCCCCCTTATCTAAGCCTTCAGAGCTCACCTTTTCAATATTCGTTTGTTGCTGACTAAATATTACCAATGGCATACCCATGTTATTTCCTTCAGGGTAGCATTTTACTAATGCAAGAAGCAGCCAACCCAGATTCATAGAGAATAGGCCGCAGAGTTGCAAGGTTTATGGCAAAACGTTTGGGACAAAAAGTGTCATTTTGTTGCCCCTAAAAGTAAGGAGTCCTACGCAGAAGAAATGATCAGGGACATGATCATCCAGGGTACTCCTGACAGAGATTTCCAGCATGAGGCACTTAAACTTAAAGAGCCATCATTAGACACAGTTCTGGACTTAGCACAAAGCTTCGAAGTGATCTGAGCAACAAGCAAGAAACTAGTCGTGGATTGACATAGCAGCCATTAATGTAAACACATCTGAGCCGGCAGCCAATGGCCACACTAGTGGCGATTTGGACATGGCAAAGTACAGGTGGGATGCCATAGCATTAACATATTAAACAACAACATCGTCCATCCCACTCGAGCCGATCAAACCGGTCCTGGGTACTGAAACGATTGCTGCCTTGTCCAGATTGTTTTAAAAAACATCGATGTGAAGACTGTCCTGACAGGTGGGCCTATTGCCAACACTGTTCTTTCAACAGCCATTTAGCTTCTGTATGTCATAAGTCCTGTCAGGCAAAACAACTTCCCATCCGACAGATGGATGTTTATCTGGTAGCCACAATAGACCATCACGAGACCTCCAACAGTCTTTTTGTAGAAGTGCAAATGGCAAAGAAACCAGTTCAATTACAAGCAGACACTGCCACAGCCATAAACATTCTGAATTACAGTATCTATTTGAAACTTGGAGCTCCTGCCTTGCAAGAAACAAAGAGATATCTAATGGCGTACAATAAACATACCATCCCAGTACGTGGTCAAGTCGAACTGCTAACGACATATCATAATGTCACCCACCACATTACCTTCCAAGTCATTAACAGTGATTCCACTGAGAACTTGTTTGGACTGGACTCTTTTCAGAAATTTGTATTTTCAATACACAGTTCTGCCAACTTGATATCTAATGATGTTCCGTACTCTGTCCTAGAGACACTTTCCCAGGATTGAGGACCTGTTCACCCCAGTACTCAACACTGCAAAGGATTTTGATGCACACTTGGCACTGAAACATAATTAACATCTGTACTTCGGAGCCCGCATCATTTCGTTAGCTCTCAGAGACCAAGTAAACAAAGAATTGGATCGTCTAACTGCAACTGGAGTTCTAGAACCTATTCCTTCCAGTCAATGGGCTATCCCATTAGTCAAGTGGAAAAGCCATCGGAGAAAGTAACTGTCAACGCCCAATTAGAGACTGAGACATGTCCCGTTCCTAAGCCAGAAGAATTACTGTCAAAATTAAAAGCTGGGAACTTTTTCTATACAATAGACCTCAGAGATACATACCCACAACTTCCCCTTGATGCAGAATCTCAACACTTTCACACTTCACATGCTGCATGGGCTTCATCATTTGAAATGCTTAATGTTTGACAATGGAAGGACCCCCACCATTTTTCAACAGTTTTTGGAACAATCAGTACTTCAAGTGGATGGGTGCATTAATGTTTAGAGGAAATCATTGTAACAGGGAGAACCATGTGGGGAAAACCTTCACAATTTGAAATCTTTATTCAGTGTCTTAAGGGAGGCAGAAAAAAACAATGTTGTTTTTTCCAGCAGTAGACTGAGTACCTTGGCCACGTAATTTCCAGCTCACACATTTGTCCACTGAATAAACATGTCGAAGCCATACTCAAACTTCCCAGACCAACAACACTTATGCAGCTTCGTTCCCTTCTGGGGAAGATATCATATTACCGAAAGTTCTTACCCACATCAGCAACAGAAACTGCCCCCTTGTCCCAGTTATGAAAAAAAGGTGTGCCTTTCCAGTGGACACCAAGCTTGCAAGTGTGCCTTCCAGTTATTGATGGCCCCTTGCCTCGCACATTTTGATCCAACAAAGCAGATAGTTATTGCAAAGGTTGCATCTGATACAGGTGTCAGAGCGGTCCTAGCACACAGGGAGGTAGATGGTTCTGAGCACCCTGTAGCCTATGCATCGAAAACATTGATGACATGCAACGCAGGTACCCCCAAATAGAAAAAGAAGCACTGGCCATCATCTTTGCATTAAAGAAATTCCACTTTTTGTTTCTAGCACAAAGTTTCATCTCATCACAGACCACAAACCGCTGATCTCCTTATTCAATCCAGCAGCAAAGATTCCAGACCAGACTGCTCACCACCTCAGTGTTGAGCTTTATTTTCGGTGTGCTACCAGTATGACATTTACATCCGCAAAACGACTGAACATGCCAACTCTGATACCCGATCCAGGGTTCAACAAAGAGGAAATTTTGTGTTTTCATATCAATGAAGAAGCAGAAGCCACCACAGATTCTTTTCCCATTACCAGCTTGTCAGTCACAGATGCAACCAGTAACAATGAGGTACTCCAACAGGTCCAGAGTCACATACTTCATGGATGGCCTGAACAACAACTTCCTAAGGCTTCTGTGGCATTCTGTCAGTTCTTTAATGCCCACCATAAGTTCATGTTGATCAACAGAGTAATTCTACTCGTTTCAAATGAGGGACACTCCCAGGTGGTCATTCCTTATTCTTTATGCCAGCACGTCCTGCAACTATTGCACCAAGGTCACTGGGATGGTATCCTGAACTAAACTCCTGACTCACAGGATCACGTACTGGCCAGGCTTGAACCAGGAGATTGAATGACTCACCCAAACGTGTCCCTCCTGCCAAAGTCAGCAGGCAGCCCCACAACATTCATTTATTTTTTGGCCACCAAGTGCTCGCACTTGGGACAGGGTAAACATTGATTTAGCCGGACTAGTGTTTAACGACATGTTCTTGATAGTGGCTGATGCTTATTCCAGATTTCTGTACACTGTTCGATACAGTGCTTCATCAACCACCAATACCATCAAAGTTTTTGAAGCTGAAGGACTGATGGAAGTGCTTATAACTGACAATGTCCACAATTCTGTAGTCAAGAGTTTCATACTTTCTGTGCCCAGCATGGCATTCGCCACATTTCAATGCCCCTTTAATTCACAATCTAATGGATAAGCTGAGAGGATGGACCACTCCTTCAAAATTCAGATGAAGAATACCTCCACAATCACTCCACCGATGCTTCACTAACTTTTTTTTGAGCAGTTGCAGGTCCACACCCATCGGAGGCAAAAGTCCAGTGGAACTTCTACATGGATGGCAGCCCCAGACCTTCTTCAGCCTACTCATGCTGACGCCACAGCCAGCGCCACCACTGCCTGCTTCCAAGTTTCACCCTGGCACCTTGGTGTGGGCAAAAGGATTTGGCTGACAACCAACCTGGATTCTGGGAACAATCATTCAGCACTGGAGCTGGAAGGTCTTCAGGGCACAGCTTCCGGACCGGGAGATTCTGCGACATGCAAATCACTTTGTCTCTGACTAGTTTCCCAAGTTTTTTTCCATTCCCCTCTCTACACCATCATTACCAGTCTTCTAGTTCCCATCCTATCCCAAGCCACCCAGCCAGTGCAAACACATGCCTTTTGCCCACAGTCAGCTGACCAACACCAAACCACAACAAGAGCGACTTACCCCAGCCCCACAGGCTGCCCTTCCCGGATTATGAGATGTCACCTGGTCACCAATCACGAGTAATTCTGGATGAAGATGGAGACATGCCCCTGGCTGCTCCTGTTCCACCTGCTCCACTGCTGAGGTCCACACCATACAACCTTCACCCTCGGCCAGGGCGTTTTTGTACATATGCTCCTGCGTCCTGAATCACCAACGATGCTGACACCTCAGAGGACCCTTTGGATGTGGCGTATACTCGCAGCAGATGCTTCCCCGCTTCCACTAGGTGAAGGGGTGTGGTATCGACCACTATTAAATCTCCACAATGAGCAGCAGCATGTTATTACATGTGGCCAAGAGACACATTGTTGGCAGTACTTCTCTGTGCGCGGCCCACTGCTAGCATCACAGGCCAATTTTGCGCATGCATGCTTCAAACCACAGTGACTGGCCACCCATAACACTCAGCGACTGGCCACCCAGGATATACAGTGAACCCAGCCGCTGGCTCCATTAACTATGGAGCCTTATTTAACACCACTACTGACGTTTCATTGTGCTATGTTCTGCTCCACAACCAGGAAGTGCTATGCTGCAGAGGACCTGCTGTTTGATATTGATTGCTCTGTGTTCTGGACTTAGAATCCAAATACTATACCGGAACTTGGAATTCAACATTCACTAGGTTTAGTATGTCAACGGAGTTGTAATTTCCACTGGAATTCTGTATTTCACTTGCACTTCCCAGACAATGGTATAACCATCATCAATTTTTATAATTTCCATGAAGTGTTCATCTACGACTTTGTGCTTGGTAACAGAATTATTTTGTATCCGTATTGTGTCAATAAACTGTAGAACGGTGATATATTTATTGTGTTATTCCTGATTGTAACAATTCTCATTGTTAAAATGGCACAAAAATACGAAAAGGTTCCTAAAGAGAGAATAGGAATGGAATCTTTAGATCACACATACACTGAGGCATGAAAGAAACTGGTGTAGGCATGCATATTCAAATACTGAGATAAGTAAACAGGCAGAATATGGCACAGCGGTCGGCAACACCTATATAAGATAACAAGTGTCTGGCGCAGTTGTTAGATCGGTTATTGCTGCTACAATGGCAGGTTATCATGATTTAAGTAGGTTTGAACATGGTGTTATAGTTGGTGCGCGAGCGATGGGACACAGCATCTCTGAGGTAGCAATGAAGTGGGGATTTTCCCGTATGACCATTTACCGAGTATACTGTGAATATCAGGAATCTGATAAAACATCAAATCTCCTACATTGTTGCGGCTGTTAGGCAGGTGTACCAGTTTCTTTGGCTCAACAGTGTATGATATATTAGCCAATGTAACATTCTACAACCCTCCCCTCCCCTCCCCTCAAAAAGAAGTCCCTTCTTTACTGTTTGTTCTTCAGCTAGAGATTGACAGACAGCTTGATGGATTGCTTATGCATACTACTGGCTAACTTCAGAGGCAATAAAATTGTATAAAACGTGAAACATCTGAGACAAACACAGCACTTTTCAGGTGACTGTTAATGTAAGTGGAAGGTGATTCACATGTATATTGAGTTTTTCTTTTTAATTTGTAAACTCAAGACTATATTGTTATGACGGATTTAGCCAATGGAGGTAGACAAACTATTTGAAATTCCATTGTCAAGGAAAACAGTGCAGTGTGTGTATGTTGGGCTGCAGAGGTAAAAACTGATGAATACTGAACACTGGTGGTGTTCTCGATGGAAAAATGATTCATCTATCAATGATTAGTGCCCCATTTTAAGCCGTGTTTCTTTGACTTTATCTATCCTTGAGGGAAGGAACACCATGGTTGGGCCACTGGCTCTGCTGATCATAGCCCCCCCCACCCCCCCCCCCCCCCCCATTTGTCTTCCTACTGATAAATGATCACGTATCTTAACATGTGAGAACATGTATAATATCACTTGCAGAATCATGGTCTACCTTATGTATCACAACTTTCCTGGCAGGCTGCAAAATAACACTTGATTTCCTCTTTCTCCACAGCTAGAGAAGAGTATCATATAGACTTGAATCTCTGCTGATTACTTGTACAGAATGGTTTCAAAGGTATTTAGAGTCTCAGCTATAACAAAGAATTGTACCCTATAAGTAAAAATCATTGTTTCCAGGGATTTCAAAATACTGAATGTGAACCTGTATCAAGCATTGGGTCTGTTTCCCCACAACCTGTAGTTGCAGCATTTCATGACTTTCAATGCACTGCCTTTAAATAATCTAGGAATGTCAACCATGCAAGCATTTCACTGGAAGTGAAGCCTGTGAACCTTTTCACATTTTTAAACTGAGATGTGTAATTAATAAGGTGATGAGACTGATTTTAAGATCACACTCCAATATCTCGAATGTACCAAAGTTTACATTATCTTTACACTATTTTATTGTCAGATGCCATTGATGGATAGTTCATACAGGATGCGCAATGGTGTAGTCAGTTCGAAACAACTAGATGTGTGTGAAGGGGAAAAGCATGGGGGGGAGGGGGGTTGGGGGGGGGGGGGGGGGGGGGGAGTGGTGTATGTTATAACTTTGCAAGTTAAATGTTGTAGCAGGAAGATGATTCTTGGCCATGGGGTGTTCAGTGATGAGGCAACATTTCATCTAAGTGTAAAGGTAAATACCCACAATATTTGTATCTAGGGGTCAGAACATCCTCAAGAACCTGTACAATATCAAAGAGATTCCCCATTTAAACACTTTCTGTACTATGTCTCAACATCAAGTGTATGGGCCATTTCTTTCAGACGGAGCATTAGGCAATGATTGGGGAAAGGAATACATTAGAAGATAAATGGGTAGCTTTGAGAGATTAAATAGTAAGGCAGCAGAGGATCAAACAGGTAAAAAGACAAAGCCTGGTGGAAATCCTTATATATTACAAGAAATACTGAATTTAACTGATGTAAAGAGAGAATATAAACTTGTAGAAAATGATGCAGGCACAAGGGAATATAAACATCTAAAAAATGAAATGAGAGGAAGTGCACAATGGCTAAGCAAAAATGGCTAGAGGACAAATGTAAGAATTTAGAAGCACATTTCACTATGTAAACAATAGATATCACCTACAGGAAAATTAAAGAGGAAAAAAAAGAGAGACAGCTTTATGAACATCAAGAACTCAGATGGAAAAACAGTAATAAGCAAAGAAAGGAAAGCTGAAAGGTGGAAGGAGTATATAGAGGGTCTATACAAGGGAAATTAACTTGACCAGAACAGGGGAAATGAATACAGTAGAAGACAAATGGGTAGCTGTGAGAGATGAGATAGTGAAGGCAGTATAGGCAATATTATAGACAGGGATGAGGACTCAGATGAAGATGAGATGGGAGATATGATAGTGCAAGAAGAATTTGACAGAGCACTGGAGGATCTAAGGAGAAACCAGGCCCCAGGAGTAGGCCAACATTCCATCAGAACTACTAACATCATTGTGAACACAAACCATGACAAAACTCCATCTGGTGTGCAATGTGTATGAGACAGGCAAAATACCCTCAAACGCCAAGAAGAAGAATGTAATAATGACAATTCCAAAGAAAGTAAGTTCTGATAGCTGTGGATATCACCAAACTATCATGAATTCTTTACAGAAGAATGGAAAAGCTGGTACAAGCCAACCTTGGTGAAGTTCAGTTTGGATTCTGGAGAAATGTGGGAACTTCTCAGGTGTTACTGAATCTACAACTTCTCTTACGAGATAGGCGAAAGACAAATCTACTTTTATTGCATTTGTACACTCATATAAAGCTTTCGACAACGTTGGGTGGAATACTCTCTTTGAAATCCTGAAGGTAGCAGTGGTAAGATACGGGGAGCGAAAGGCTATTTACAACTTGTACAGAAACCAGATGGCAGTCATAACAGTCAAGGGGCATGAAAGGGAAGCACCAGTTGGAAGGGAGTACACAGAGTTGTAGTTAACCCTGATGTCATTCAATCTATACACCAAGAAAGCAGTAAAAGAAACTGATGAAATAAAACTTTTATCCATCCGGATTTGGAACTCTGTGATTGTCTTGTTAAAGCTTTCAGTAATTACTGCAACCAATCACCATTTTTTCTTCAATTTTTATTATTCATGACCGGATTCAAATCGCCTGGTGATTCATCATCAGATATTACAATTTAGTTTGGAGTATTGTGGGGGTCGTGCATCTGTGGCAAATACAGAGATGGAAAAGAGAGTACTGTATGTGAAAGAATATTACAATTGTAAGATTAAATTGATGGTATTACTCACTGTTTTCATTCTTGTGGCATACACTGCTCCGGAAAACATAATGTGTGCTTACCAGTATCATTAAATATCAAGTGAAACAGGCAGTTTTCCACTGATGGCGGACTCCCCCACACTTTACAAAATATAAACAAACCAAAGAGTGTGGCTGTTGTATCCAAAGAGTTTTGTGGAGGCAGAGAATTTTCTTTGCTCATTTTTCGTTTTGTGTGGCATTTGCAATAAAATATATATTTATTACATTACTTTCTTTATAAAAATTGTTATTATGATTTTACATTGCAAAATTTCTTATGCTATTTACAAAATCTACAACAAAGTGTTTAGGACAATATTTCTGGTAGTGAAGTTATGCTTGGCATGTTTCTCATTGCTCAATAAACTGGATAGTATACATATGGGGAGGGGGGGGTAGTTGGGAAGGGGGAGGGTAGGGAGGGAAGGAAGGGGGAAGGGGGGAAGGGAGGGAGGGAGGGAGGGAGGGAGGGAGGTGGAGGGAGGGAGGAGGGAGAGAGAGAGAGAGACGAGAGAGAGAGAGAGAGAGAGAGAGAGGGGGGGGGGGTGGATGATGGATTGTGTGTGTGTAAAAAGAGGTAGAGAGGATTGGTGTTTAGGTGTGGTATGAGCATCTGGGAAGGGTATGGAGTGAATGAGTACAGTATTTATTGGGTTTTCAAATTTAAGGGCTCTTTAAAATTTTGGAAGAATGGGTTGTTTACTAAATCAATTTGTTCATTTAAGAAGAATTTTGGAAGAATGGGTTGTTTGCTAAATCAATTTGTTCATTTAAGATGGTGTGGGGTGTTTTATTGTTATGTATAAAGATTACTAATTGTTCCAAGAGGTCCATTTTTATTCCTTTGTCTACAGTGTGTAGAATTTGGAGGTTGGTTTTTATATCTGTGATGACTATTTTGGGCTAGATGGGCTGCAAAAGTGGATTTATATATTTTTTTAACTTTTTAAACAGACTGCATCAGTTTGCTCTTTGTATCGGATTTCAAAATTTCTTCCTGTCTGTCCTATGTAGTAGCAAGAACAGCTGTCACAAGTTAATTAGTATATACCTGATTTGTAATATAGTGGGCTGGTTGTTTTAATGTTGTGAGTTATTTTGTTTTGTATTTTGTTGTTTGTGTGGAAACTAATTTTGACTTTGTGTGGTTTAAATAGTTTTGCAAGTTGATATGATGCATTACCAAGGAAAGGCATACAGACATTATTAGTTTCTGTTGGTGCTGAGGAAAGGTTTTTTTTATTGTTTTTTGCTTAGTTTTCATTTTCGCACCCAGTTTGTCAACTGTGGTTGGGTCATAAGCATTATTGTGGGCTATTGTTTTTAAAATGTTTAGCTCCTTGCTTTTTACAGCAGGTTCAGCATGAATTTTATTTACACGGTTGAGTGCTGGTCTGAAAAATGCTACTTTATGCTGATTTGGGTGGCATGATGTATATTTATTACAACATCTGTTGTGGTGGGTTTCCTGTAAATTTCAAATTATATTTGGCGTTGTGACATGTTATGTTTAAGTCAAGAAAATTAATTCCCTGTTGTGTTTGGTGTTCAACAGTAAACTGTATTTTGGGATGTATATTATGCAGTTTAGTGGCTAAGTTTTCTATTTCAGTTGTTGTTCCATTGTATAGTAAATGTGTCATCAACATAGCATTTGTAATAAATGACTTTGTCTTTTTCCATTGGATTATCTTTAAAGAATTTGTTTTCCAGATAATTAATATAGATGTCAGCTAGTAGGACAGCTAAACCGTCTTTCTGAATATAAATTTTGTTATTAACATAGGACAGACAGGAAGAAATTTTGAAATCTGATAACAAAGAGCACACTGACAGAGTCCATTTAAAAAATTAAATAAATCCACGTTTGCTGCCCATCTAGCCCAAAATAGTCATCACAGATATAAAAACCAACCTCCACATTCTACACACTGTAGACAAAGGAATAAAAATGGACCTCTTGGAACAATTAGTAATCTTCATACATAACAATAAAACACCCCACACCATCTTAAATGAACAAATTGATTTAGCAAACAACCCATTCTTCCAAAATTTTAAAGAGCACTTAAATTTGAAAAACCAATAAATACTGTACTCATTCACTCCCATACCCATTCCCCACAATGCTCATACCACACCTAAACACCATCCTCTCTACCTCTTTTTACACACACACTCACACACACACACACACACACACACACACACACACACACACACACACACACAGACAAACAAACAAACAAACAATCCATCCATCCATCCAACCCCCCCCCCCCCCTCTCTCTCTCTCTCTCTCTCTCTCTCTCTCTCTCTCTCTCTCTCTCTCTCGCTCCCTCCCTCCCTCCCTTCCCCCCTTCCATCCCACCCTACCCTCCCCCTTCCTAACTACCCTCCCCTCCCCATATGTATACTATCCAGTTTATTGAGCAATGAGAAACATGCCAAACATAACTTCACTACTAGAAATATTGTCCTAAACACTTTGTTGTAGATTTTGTAAATAGCATAAGAAATTCTGCAATGTAAAATCATAATAATAATTTTTTATAAAGAAAGTAATGTAATAAATATATATTTTATTACAAATGCCACACAATACGAAAAAATGAACAAAGAAAATTCTCTGCCTCCACAAAACTCTTTGGATACAACAGCCACACTCTTTGGTTTGTTTATATTTTGTAAAGGGTGGGGGAGTCGCCATCGGTGGAAAAGTGCCTGTTTCACTTGATATTTAACAATACTGGTAAGCACACATTATGTTTCCTGGAGCAGTGCTTGCCACAAGAATGAAAACAGTGAGTAATACCATCAATTTAATCTTACAATCATAATATTCTTTCCACACAGAGTGCTCACTTTTTTGTCTCTGTATCTGCCACAGATTCACGACCCCAACAATACTCCAAACTAAATTGTATCATCTGATGATGAATCGCCGGGTGATTCGAAACTGGTCATGAATAAATAAAAATTGAAGAAAAAATGGCAATTGGTTGCAGTAATTCCTGAAACCTATAACTGATGAAATATTTGGACTAAAGTTCAAGGAGAAGGAATAAAAACTTTGAAGTATGCCTCTGACGTAATTTGTCAGAGACAGCAGAGGACTTGGAAGAGCAGTTGAATAGAATGGACAGCATCTTGAAAGGAGGATATAAGATGGACATCAACAAAAGCTAAACATCCATTTTGTTATATGGGCTGCAAAAAGAAATAATGATGACTGAAGTAGAGGGGACATAAAATGTAGATGGGCTATGGCAAGAAAAGTGTTTCTGAAGAAGAGAGATTTGTTAACATCAAACATAGATTTGAGTGTTAGGAAGGCTTTTCTGAAGGTATTTGTCCGGAGTGTAGCCATGCATGGAAGTGACATGTGGACGATAAACATTTTAGACAAGAAGAGAATAGGGGTTTTTGAAATGTGGTGCTACATAAGAATGCTGAAGATTAGAAGAGTAGATGGTGTAACTATTGAGGAGGCACTAAAAAGAATTGGGGAGACAAGAAATTTATGGCACAGCTTGAATAAAAAGAAGGATCAGTTGACAGAACACATTCTGAGACATCAAGGGATCACCACACCACCAACGTAGTATTGGCAGAGAGTCTTGGGGCAGGATTAAAGATCATAGAGGGAGACCAAGAGATAAACACAGTGAGCAGATTCAGAAGGATGTAAGTTGCAGTACTTATTCGGAGATGTAGAGCCCTGCACAGGATAAGAGTAACGTGGAGAGCTGCATCAAACCAATCTTCACACTAAAGACCACAACAACAAACAACATGACCATAAAGTTCATAAATGAGACATCTCCACTGGAAACTGAAGATATTTTTGTTATAATAACTATGGAATGGACAGTGTCTTGAAAGGAGGATATAAGATGAACATCAACAAAAGCAAAACGAGGATAATGGAATGTAGTCAAATTAAGTCGGGCGATGCTGAGGGAATTAGATTAGGAAATGAGACACTTAAAGTAGTAAAGGAGTTTTGCTATTTGGGGAGCAAAATAACTGATGATGGTCGAAGTAGAGAGGATATAAAATGTAGACTGGCAATGGGAAGGAAAGCGTTTCTGAAGAAGAGAAATTTGTTAACATCGAGTACAGATTTAAGTGTCAGGAAGTCGTTTCTGAAAGTATTTGTATGGAGTGTAGCCATGTATGGAAATGAAACGTGGACGATAAATACACTCCTGGAAATTGAAATAAGAACACCGTGAATTCATTGTCCCAGGAAGGGGAAACTTTATTGACACATTCCTGGGGTCAGATACATCACATGATCACACTGACAGAACCACAGGCACATAGACACAGGTAACAGAGCATGCACAATGTCGGCACTAGTACAGTGTATATCCACCTTTCGCAGCAATGCAGGGTGCTATTCTCCCATGGAGACGATCGTAGAGATGCTGGATGTAGTCCTGTGGAACGGCTTGCCAGGCCATTTCCACCTGGCGCCTCAGTTGGACCAGCGTTCGTGCTGGACGTGCAGACCGCGTGAGACGACGCTTCATCCAGTCCCAAACATGCTCAATGGGGGACAGATCTGGAGATCTTGCTGGCCAGGGTAGTTGACTTACACCTTCTAGAGCACGTTGGGTGGCACAGGATACATGCGGACGTGCATTGTCCTGTTGGAACAGCAAGTTCCCTTGCCGGTCTAGGAATGGTAGAACGATGGGTTCGATGACGGTTTGGATGTACCGTGCACTATTCAGTGTCCCCTCGATGATCACCAGTGGTGTACGACCAGTGTAGGAGATCGCTCCCCACACCATGATGCCGGGTGTTGGCCCTGTGTGCCTCGGTCGTATGCAGTCCTGATTGTGGCACTCACCTGCACGGCGCCAAACACGCATACGACCATCATTGGCACCAAGGCAGAAACGACTCTCATCACTGAAGACGACACGTCTCCATTCGTCCCTCCATTCACGCCTGTCGCGACACCACTGGAGGCGGGCTGCACGATGTTGGGGCATGAGCGGAAGACGGCCTAACGGTGTACGGGACCGTAGCCCAGCTTCATGGAGACGGTTGCGAATGGTTCTCGCCGATACCCCAGGAGCAACAGTGTCCCTAATTTGCTGGGAAGTGGCGGTGCGGTCCCCTACGGCACTGCGTAGGATCCTACGGTCTTGGCGTGCATCCGTGCGTCGTTGCAGTCTGGTCCCAGGTCGACGGGCACGTGCACCTTCCGCCGACCACTGGCGACAACATCGATGTACTGTGGAGACCTCACGCCCCACGTGTTGAGGAATTCGGCGGTACGTCCACCCGGCCTCCCGCATGCCCACTATACGCCCTCGCTCAAAGTCCGTCAACTGCACATACGGTTCACGTCCACGCTGTCGCGGCATGCTACCAGTGTTAAAGACTGCGATGGAGCTCCGTATGCCACGGCAAACTGGCTGACACTGACGGCAGCGGTGCACAAATGCTGCACAGCTAGCGCCATTCGACGGCCAACACCGCGGTTCATGGTGTGTCCGCTGTGCCGTGCGTGTGATCATAGCTTGTACAGCCCTCTCGCAGTGTCTGGAGCAAGTATGGTGGGTCTGACACACCGGTGTCAATGTGTTCTTTTTTCCATTTCCAGGAGTGTAGTTTGGACAAGAAGAGAATAGAAGCTTTCGAAATGTTGTGCTACAGAAGAATGCTGAAGATTAGATGGGTAGATCACATAACTAATGAGGAGGTATTGAATAGAATTGGGGAGAAGAGGAGTTTGTGGCACAACTTGACAAGAAGAAGGGACCGATTGGTAGGACATGTTCTGAGGCATCAAGGGATCACAAATTTAGCATTGGAGGGCAGCGTGGAGGGTAAAAATCGTAGAGGGAGACCAAGAGATGAATACACTACGCAGATTCAGAAGGATGTAGGTTGCAGTAAGTACTGGGAGATGAAGAAGCTTGCACAGGATAGAGTAGCATAGAGAGCTGCATCAAACCAGTCTCAGGACTGAAGACAACAACAACAACTACTACTACTACTACTACTACTACTGAACTGTGCATGTGTATTTTGTGGACCATGTTAATGCGCATGTTCCTTTACAGCTTTGTTCGGTTCTCTACAAGCAATAATTTTTCTTCATGCACTTCCAAATTTTATTCCCAATTGTTGTTTACAGTTATTTTAACATTTCTCTTTCATTTTGAAGCTTATTTATAGCTTGTAACCTGACTGTCAATCAAACTTAGTTCCCTTTTGATCTCTTTCTTTAACTCCTTGTTAGTGTCAATTCCTTCTTACTCTCATCATTACTTCCCTCCCTTTCCAGTTCTAAACAACAAACTTTTCTACTCAAATTGATGTGTCCCTTTTCTATCTCACCACATTTAATTTATTGTTGTATCTGAGTACATATTAAAATGAATACATGCCATAAAAGTATGCAATGAAGTTTTCTGTCAGGACACAATCAGTAATGTATGTATCTTCATCTCTTTGGAGAAAGAAGAAACATTTTACACAAAAAATTAAACAAATAACTGTAAACAGTATCTTACCGAAACACTTATCCAACACTAATGTTACACCTGGAACATTAGTAAGCATCCATGACTTAGCTTTACTTGGCTTCTTAATGCTTTTGTGAATATCAGGACCATGCAACTCATAAAGTTTTCTAAGAAACTCATCATCTTTTGACATTTCATTTTGGACATGACTGGAACATGTCAGTAATGAGAAAACAAGAGATGCACACTGTAAAATGTCCATCTTCTTCAATACAGTTCTTCTGAATGATGGCAGAAAACCTGGATTGTGCCTGAGAAGTAAAACGGAGAGCATGGTGGCAGAGTCCTTTGAATGTTGCTTCAAAAGGAATTTGAAGAATGCTGTAAATGAAATATAAATTTCGAATAACAATCAACAGTAAACAGGAAAAAAATGACTTAAGAGTTTTTTTAAGGGCACAACTAAAATATCTTTTGTGTTAACATATTATTACTTTCAAACACCAAACAGTGTATGGTAATTATATTGAAATGATCTAAAAACAAATCATACCATTTTACAGTGAACTTCATGCAGATAAAATTTTCTCTGTTATTAACACAGGGTAATTTAAACAGGAATTTATGTAGTCATGTAAAACCTGAATCAGAAAGGCTGAAGATGGATCTGAAGCCTGTTCCTTGTTAACACACCCCTAATCTTCCCACCAACTCCAAGAACCAGTTGCAAAAAAATACTCTCCCTCCCCAAAATAGCACCCAATATCATCTCTGACTGGAGCACCTGATTCAAGTTTTTTGCCAAGGCTCCAACTATCGAAGATAAAATTTTGTTTTGGCTGTACAGATAATTAAAAAACCTGATGGAACTTTAGAGCACAAAGTCCACAGATGGCCTACTAACATACATAGATGCCTTCATCAAAATTCCAGTCATCATCCCAAGCAGAAAAGAGGAGAGATTAACATATCAGTGCACTGTGCTAAAATAATCTGTGAATCAACATTATGTGAACAAAGAGCTTGGACATTTAGGAACTACTTTTAGAAGAAACAACTATTCTTAAAAGGTCAGGAGTATCTAGTAAAAAAGAATCAACTAAAGGGGAAGTTTTCCCCTAAATCATATAAACAGTCACAGATTGCATCAGCAGATGCTGTGAAGAGACAGCATCAATAGTGTTCAAACCAACAAAAAAGGCGCACAAATCTTTGGCCAATGGAAAGAACCTATGTCCACCTTTTGCCAAAGCAGAAGTATGCGAAATCCCTTGCACATGCTCTGAACTGTGCACAGAAACTACAAAAAGAACACCTGGCTTATGGAACACAGGAGCAATTGTCATCTGGGAAATGTAGCAGTAAATAATGTACTTGGACCAGCGAACTACAAAATTTGGTGCTTCGATACTACAGTTTTATCAAGGTCCCAGAATTACTATGCTAAGATGTATGGAGGCCATAGAAAATCAAAAGCAGAAAAACAATTTAGACAAACCACGGGTCTTAATGCTAAATAAAGCAAACAACCCCAACTGTACAGCACTGTAAGCTCCATAGCGCATGTCGGCGCAACTTCACAATCTTAGGTAGCAATCTGACGATGCCACAACCTGATCGCTACAGTTCAGCTTGCTGAACTTATTTAAGTTTGAAACTTGCTATCTGAATTTTTATAGCCTCTGGTGACATCTCCAGCATACAGAGACAAAGCAGTAGGCACACAAATATGCCTTCACCGGTGACAATTTTTAAATTTATGCACACTATGTTGAACAGAACCTGTTACTACAAGATGAAAGTACTTGGAGAATTTGAGTGGCCTCCAAACTTTTCAAGAAGTCTCTCTAAACAAATTATGCAAGCATGGTAATTACCAGATTACCATCTATGCATCGGACACTGGCCAACACC
Organism: Schistocerca piceifrons; assembly: GCF_021461385.2. Taxonomy (NCBI): domain Eukaryota; kingdom Metazoa; phylum Arthropoda; class Insecta; order Orthoptera; family Acrididae; genus Schistocerca; species Schistocerca piceifrons. The sequence continues at coordinate 612,708,458 of NC_060139.1, forward strand.
TCTGTCGACAGCCAATAGGAGGTGGAGGCCACTAGCAGGAAACACGGCAGCTGAACGACAGTGCAGCGCCAACTACTGTGCAGGCACATTCAGCACCCCCTGCAACATACGCCTATGTAGGTGAGCGCCAATCATCGCTCACTCTCATTCAGCTCTGGCTCCGCGTGCGACTCACTTCATCACTGAACTGTGTTTATGTTTTTCTTGCCATGCATCGCCCTAGAGTGTTGTACTTGCACTATTTTCTCTTGTGCTTGAGATCCGAAAATATATTTTTCCTAACAGTGATGGCATGTTTTTATGTTGAGTTAGTTGTTGACTTTTATTTTCCTATAATTCAGGAGACTTTCCCTCATGCTGTTAAAACACACAAAAGAATTAGTTTTAAAGCTACTGAGTTCTAGTTTCCATGAAACTGGTTTTCTTTGAGGTAATATCAGAATACAATACAAAAGAATAATATAACATTTTAACTTAGGTATAGATTCCTAGAGAGATCACAAGTAAACTTGCACAATCAAGTTACAAAGGAGCCTGAAAAAAGAAGAAATGGAATATACTAATGTAAATACTGCTACTATCTTCATGTCACACAAATGAAATAATTTTAAAAACAGTTCCATATAAATTAATCTAACACACATTGCACTCATATCATAGTACCTAACATAAATGAATTAACATGTCTGCAGTTGATGAGTAATATATTTACTAAGAAAAAACACAAAACATGCTACACAAAGATGCTCTTTGTCTCCGAGTGATAAACATAAATGGAAGCAAAAACTTAAAAACTGATCATACGTACACTGTGGAAGGGATCCAATAAGATGAGGGCATTCTGAAAGAAGCAGTCTGATGCTGTCCTGAATTCCCAAAGTATTTGCTTTATCAGATGTAGTCATTATAAATTCAGCCAATGCCGCTATAGACGAACCTGCCACCTGGCCACATTTCAAATAGGCAGCTTTCTTAAGAAGGTATTCCAATAACTTCTGCCACTGAGGGAGACAAATGAGTGGTGAAAGAGCTACTGCATCCAATAATGAAGCAACTTCATGATGTTCCAGTGTGAAACAAACTAGTATGTTTGACAAATCTCTTGTAAACTCTGTGGATCGCTTTCTCTTGCTTGATGTTTGCCTCACTATCTCACTCATAAATTTCATTTTTAGTGGATCAAGAATGTTGCAGAGATTAGATTTATTTCTCACAAAACAATTTGCAGAGGACATTAAGAAACATATTAAATCTGTCATCAGCATATCAGACTGCTGCTGGTCATTGCACAGTGGATTAAACATTTCAACAACATTCTTGTTTCTCAAAGCTACTTTCAGACACTTCTCAACAACAAACTCTTGAGCTGCACTGGCTGTTTCAAAAACAACACAATCTATGGATGACAAGCCACTTAACTGTTCTGGTTGCTCTAGTTTATTTGCTATCTCCATAAGATGCTGAAGAGTGTACTTGCATTTTTCATATACCACAAGTGTAAGTGCGTTGTGCATAGCAAGACGACTTGCATAAAACAGTGTCTGATCAAATAAAGACATTATCAGTTCTGGATCATCATTTACTTCCATGGAATCAAAGAAATTAACAATAGCTAATGGTTTCTCATCAATGTGTGTGTCAGTTTTCAGTAGCTTTTTGCTGAGCTTTCTTAATGGACAAGAAGGTGGAAAAGGCTTTCCAAGTGGGTGTGCTACTGGTGACTTGAACCAACTGTCAATATAGCTCACAACTGCTGGTGGCAAGCGGCAGTGAGGCATATGTACCAAGGAAGAAAGCAATGAGGGAGAGGCCTGCTGGTGAAATAGACACACAACAACATGTGACAGGAAATATGGAACAGCACCTACACAATCTTCATCAGAGTCTTCTTTTCCTGTAAACAATGCTGCTACAAGCAGAAGACTTGAAGATTCATGGTTCTCCATTGTTCTGGCCATGCAGGTAGGGGTATGGTGATCTTCCATTAGATCTGAAACAACAATTAAAAAAAAACTATATATAAGGGCTGCATAAAAAAGAAGTCATTATACACTAATGTCTGTGAAAATTGTAACACCAAGGAGACATATGATTACAGTGAAATTTATTTCACAGATTATGCATATGACAACACACCAACGGTTTGAATTACAAACCTGTATATACACTTTGACTCTCAGAATTCAGTATGGTTTGAAGCTGCCATATGTTGCAATCAGGGCGTCTAGACATTGTAGCATGGAACGATGACTTAGATATGTTGTTGGGGAACACATTGCCACAAAATTTGTAGGTGTGTCCACAAAGCATCAACAGCGATTGCTGGAGCACTACACTGAAGAAACTGCCGACGGACCATATTCCAGAAATATTCAATGGGCGACATGTCAGGTGAATATACAGAAAGAAGCCTTGCACATTCCTTGTCACAGGTGACCAGACATTATAGCATGTTGGGCTGTCTGGAGGAGGAGCCTCCAGCACTAAAACCTCCTTCATGCAGTAGTTGCTGCTGCTGAAAGTAACATTGTTACATGTTGTTGTTGTTGTTGTTGTTGTGGTCTTCAGTCCTGAGACTGGTTTGATGCAGCTCTCCATGCTACTCTATCCTGTGCAAGCTTTTTCATCTCCCAGTACCTACTGCAACCTACATCCTTCTGAATCTGCTTAGTGTATTCATCTCTTGGTCTCCCTCTACGATTTTTACCCTCCATGCTGCACTCCAATACTAAACTGGTGATCCCTTGATGCCTCAGAACATGTCCTACCAACCGATCCCTTCTTCTGGTCAAATTGTGCCACAAACTTCTCTTCTCCCCAATCCTATTCAATACTTCCTCATTAGTTATGTGATCTACCCATAGGCGAGATCACACACTATAACCAGCAGAACCCCAAAACACCTTACCTGGTGTTAGTCCACTACACCACTCAAAAATGCAAATGCCAGATTGCGTTCACCACAGTGGGTTCTAACACATACATGGTAGTCACTGTAGGCGAAGTCAAAGTGGGAGCCTTCCAAAAAACACCATATTTTGCTATTCAGCAAGCCACTGGTTCACATCCCCATTGCAGTCTAAGGTGATGGTGCTTTCTGGTCAATGGAAGCCAATGCTACGGCATGTATGCCACCAGTCCAACCCACAACAGATGGCATCGCAATGTCGACACAAGTGCAATGCCCCAAGATCAAGCCCAACACTGTGGACCGAGTTGTTCTTTCTGTTACGACCATGGGAACAAGATGGCAGTTATAAAATTGAGTGGTCCAGTACCCATTCATCACTGTATACAAACCTCTTGCATCCAATGGTTTTACACACACACACACACACACACACACCACTATCATAGCAGCATGCCCTGTACAAGCCGTAATGTCACAGTATGACAAACCCATTTTCTGTAGACCAATCATTCTCCCCATTCAAACTCACTCACTCATGCTGATATTGGATCCTTTAAAATCAACAAGGCATATCAGCACTTGCTTTTACATTTGCAATTTGTTTGGTGGCTTTGCATTGGCTGAGAGTCTCCCAAAAGAGGGCATTACTGGGCCTGGGTGAATGGTCCTTCTCTGCAATCTTAATCAATTAATATGATTCCACTGTTCTATACAGTCTCAATTTTGGAGTGATTCAGACCATTTTTTCTGGGTATCACAATTTTCACAAACAGTAGTGCATAAACACGGTAAGGAAACTTCTAGCAGAATGTAAATAATTTAGGAGTAATGGAGACACCTCAGTGAATAGAGAGAACATTGAGTCATTAACAGGCAAACAAAAACTGGAAACTTAACTACATTGTGCTAGCTGAACACACAATGCCACGACTGCAGTTCGGCAGGTAGTCTTGATGAGGGACTGTGTCGTATCTACCGGCAAACTGCAAAATGTAGCTGCGCAGGTTTTGTGTGTGTGTGTGTGTGTGTGTGTGTGTGTGTGTGTCCTCTAACTCATTAAAGGATTCTTCTGAAAGCTAGAAAGTCTGCATTTTTTCTTTGTGTACCCACTGACACTCAATGCTTCCACTATTTGGTGGCTTGTCTCCTTCACTCTTAAATTATTTATTAAATGACAGACACTGAAAACTAACCAAACTAAAGATGATAATTGTATATTTATCAGAATACAAACAAGTACAGTCAAGCAGCCAAACACAAACAGAGACGGACAAGAAAGCTCAAATTTTTCAAATAGGTATTATCTCATCAGGTGTGAGAGGCAAAACAGGAAATGAAACACAGTAAAGCAATAATATAAATGAAATTTTCAGAAGATGAAGGCAGTTTTACACTTTTGGCGATAAATATACACAGGATGAAGGTACAGCACTTGATATTACATTTTATCTAGTAAGTAAAGATAAGACATTGTTTAACATTTATTCAGCCCCCCTTAATCCCAGTTTAACTGGATTCGTTTTTTTGTTTTCTTTTCACTGGTCCCACACTTTCAGCTCCCTCCAAACATAATGGCACTTCTACAACTGATGGATTAAGGTGTACTGGTGAGCACAATGTGTACACAGTTAACAGATACTGAGTAAACTAACTGCAGAATAGGGAGAAGTTAAGTTTGATTCCTGTACTGGAACTGGTAAATACCAAAGATGTGATTTTTATGGTTGCATCTTCTTAGGATCAAGTTCCTGAGCCATCAATTCTGAAGTCACGGACAACAATATGGCCTGCTGTTTGCAGTTCCATTACTGAATTTTTGATTAGTTGTCAAACCTCTGAATTCCTTGAAATGTCATCAAACATTCCTGGTTGTTAGGATGTAGACAACAGTGCCGTAGGTGCTTGGTTGGAGAATGACAGTGATGACCAATTACAAAATCTGTATGGCCGCTTGTTACTCTACAGAGAATGATATCGATGGTAAAGTGGACAACAAAAATGACACAGGAGGGGAAGAAATAATGACCCATGCGAAGACAATGGCACAGCTGAAAAAAACTAAAGGTTTACCTAGAACATCATCCTGAAACAACTCCAGACAAACTGATGTTAGTGACACATCTAAACGATTGTGAAGCTCTCAAACACCACTCAAATTTGAAACAAAAGAAACTTACACTCCACTTTAGTAAATAAATGTGAGTGGACTACAATATAGCATTAAAGAGGCAAAAAAAAGTTTCTTATTAGCACCAAAACAAAAGATTAGTATATTGTAGCACATATTAGTGTTTTTGCATTTAGTAGAACATTTCCAGATTTTTGGTAATCTGGATTACATCCGGTCCCACCTAGTCCAAATGAATGAGTTCCTTGTATATCTGAAATTCTGAAATTATTACACAATACTCAGAGAGAGAGAGAGAGAGAGAGAGAGAGAGAGAGAGAGAGAGAGAGAGAGAGAGAGGATTAGCAAAAATCTCGAAATTCCTAACCACTTTATTTTAAATTTTTGCACAATACTCTAATAAACATTCAGCTAGACACTGGAATGCAAGCGCACGTGCTCACACTCACATTCCCATGCTTGCTCACTCATGTTCTCTCTCTCTCTCTCTCTCTCTCACACACACACACACACACACACACACACACACACACAAACACACACAATGTATATTTTTTTCCGTTAAAAGCAACTGTGACAGAAGAGCACCCTTAATAAAGATAACAAACAAAAGTGTAGTGCCATGTGGGACGCAACAGTTGACCTTTCGAAACAGATCTATCAAACACAGAGGCCACACTTATACCCATATATGGCAACACTGTGACCACTGGTAACATTATAGCTGGCAACTAGAGTATGTAAGGATCTAACAGTAGCCCATCAGTAGACTTTTCACTTAATCTGTGAATCTAGTAATTACTTGGATCTCTGGCCACTATGATCTTTTGCCAGATGCTTCCATGAACAAATGTAAAATGATTTCTTCCAGACGCTTCCATGTACAAATGTAAAATCATTTCTTACAAATAACAACCTTGATGCTTTTAAATTTGATATTACACAGAAGTGATACGTCTGTGTCATGAGCACTCATGGAAAAAAGTTGAGCAAGCCCAGACTGATGAGCAGGAAGTTTCTAATTGAATTCAAATTGTTTCCTAGCTTTAATATTTTTTTAATCAAAAAATTAAATGGTAATACAGGGTGTAAATAAAGTCTGGGAACACTTTCAATTATTTATTGCACAAGAAGCAAACATTGTACAGATATGATACGTATGTCATTTTGAAGAGAAACCCTGAAAGTTTTTTCATGTATACCGCCACAGCATAGATTGGTAATTTGCTGACAGTCAGCTCTAGTTGCAAACATAGCAAGTTCAGGTGCAGTGCAAGCTTTCTGTGTGTTGGAGTTCAACAAAAACACGTGTGCTACAGCTGTTCAATAGATGTTTAAAACCAAGTGCAGTAAGAAGCCACCAACAAGGAAGGCCATTTACCACTGGCACAACAAATTCATTACAATGGGTTGCTTGTGCCCAGCAAAGAGAAGAGGATGTCCCAGTGTGAGTGAAGTGAACGTGGAGCGCGTACGAGAGACATTCATAAAGAGTCCAAAGAAATTGTTGTGTCATGCATCCCGTGAACTCAAAACGACTCCAATGACAGTGTGGAAAGTCCTGCGAAAGAAGCTGTCTATGAAACTATTCAAATTGGAGCTAATGCAGAAGCTCAATGATGACAATAAAGACAAGCATTTTCAGTTTTGTTCACAGTTGCAACAACTAAATGCGAATGGGGATGGCATTGTTGATGCCTTAAATGCAATCGGACACTCTGTTCATCTTTACGCAGGATGGGGCACCAACCCATTTTCATCGTGAAGTTCGTGGGTACCTGAACACGGAGCTGCCGCATCGATGGATTGGCTGTGGTACAGAAGGGGACAACTGTTTCATGAAATGGCCTCCCCGATCACCAGATCTCACTCCATGTGACTTTTTTCTGTGGGGACACATTAAAGATCTGGTGTATGCAGAGCTCTGGAAGAGAATACGGGAAGCAACTGCCACAGTCAACGATGACATGCTGGGACAGGTATGGGAAGAATGCGATTACCATATTGACATCTGCCGGGCCACTCATGGTTTGCATATTGAATGTTTGTAAAAAAAACTTTCAAAGTTTCTCTTCAAAATGCAATATGTATCACATCTGTACAATGTTTAGTTCTTGTGCAATAAATAATTGAAAGTGTTCCCGGACTTTACGTACACCCTGTATGTTATAGATCTGGGGTGCCTAACCTTTTAACTTAACTAGGCCACATTGGAAGAAGATTAGTATTTTTGGGTCACACATAATATCCTGAACTTCACTAGAAATGAGAGAGAGAGAGAGAGAGAGAGAGAGAGAGAGAGAGAGAGAGAGAGAGAGAGATAGGGGGGGAGAGGGAATAATCGTGGGAGAGGGAATAATCGTGGGTGGGAGTTTCGACTGAAAATATTCAGTTTATGATAACTTACGACATTGTTTTCTTTTTCATACCAGTCATGTGCTAAATGTTCACTTCTTGGGCCGCACACTGATCCTAGCTTTGGGCCACATGCAGCCTGCAGGTTGGACACTGCTGTCATAGATGGCTGTGCCCCTTAATCACTCATCTGTGCTGCTAACAGTAATTTCATTCAGAAACTATATTTACCAAAGGTACCAGAAATATCCATTCAAGCCCATTCAATGATATATTCACCATCCTTACAGCACTCCTGCTTGCAACTACTTACTACATGAGTCCAAACTATGCAAACGACATAACTTCAATACCTGTGCCACGTATCAAGCCAACGTATCCTATTCCAGTCTTATGAGTATTATATACCACCTCTATTAAAGGCAGGGTCGCCTGTGAAAGCAGCCCCATCACACATGAACTTTGATGGAGCCACTGCATGGCTTGTTACATAGAGACACCATTACTTTATGATCCAGCTGTACCATCACTAAACTTCATTGTTTCCTATTCTCTTATACGAAGTTACTTATCTATGCCAAAATGTCTTGATGCTCTTCCAGAATATGTGCACATTCTTTCAATCAACAGTATACATTTCAGGCTTGTGAGTGCTTCGTTTATTGACATGTTACTCCTCAGGAGTTACTGCAAATGGTACTTCATTTCCGCCTTACCATCTTTTCAATACTGGATAGCAGAAAATCAAACCTGACTACAAATTGACCATGGAGCAAAGTATGATACTTAACTTCCTTAGTTGATTTACTGTAATCAAAATCCACATCGTAAAGCTGCTTGTGATCATGAGATTCTACTTACAACTCTCTTTCCAACCACATTGAATATCTCATTTGAACCAATAAAGGAAACAATGTCTCAATACAGCTGTAGCTTGATGAAGTGACTTGTGACAACAGAGCTGCCAGTGTGTAGCTCAGCTTACACCTTACCTGGATTCCTTAATCAGTGACAGATTACGAGAAGTTCATTTTGACTCCAAATCTCTTATCTATAATGGAATTCTGCCAACTACAAACATCATGATATACAATTTGCCATTATAGAGCATGTACTACTATCACGATGAATACAGCACAGAATATTCTATAAAAGCTCCAACAGAAACTAGTGAGGGCTAACCAATGTGCAGCACAACATGACAAATGATGAAGTTGATTGATGTTGATTAATTAGTGTTGTCAGTTGTGGAGTAAATGTTACAAAGTTTTCAGTAGTTACAAATATAACTGTGTAAAACAGTCTTGGTTATATACTTATGTTACTTATATCTCCAACCAAGGTTTAGGTTAGACTGGAAAGTGGCAGCTTGGTTGAGTGTGTGGCATAGCTCTGCGAGATCTTTACAACGGTTGTTGCAATTGTAGCAATTCCAGTGTATATAAAATGGACTTGACCCAGAAAGTGATTTCCATTTTTGTACCAATGCACATGGAGGCTTTTTAAACAGAATTCTGGGTTATGTGCTAGTGACGTGTCATCAACAGCAATCTCACTACTCCCACCATCAAACTGACCAGGGTCAAGCTTGACCACCCATTGAGGATCGCAGTACTCATCAGATGCAGTCATCTTGATTATTTGCTTCACAATCTGAGGCATTTGGATTCTTCCACCTTGAAACACCACAGTGTCTTATTTTTATAGGTGTAAACTGTTCCTTCAACATAGTCTTTAATACTGCAACCCCCTTGGCACATTTTTCATTAATCCTTGTCCTCCATCCTCCTATGTAGCAACAATAGTTAACTTACACCTGTGTGGCAGCAAAAAATTCAGGGTTCGAGTTTGAAAGTTGATATTTGAAGATATTTTCATTCGCAATATAATGATACAAAGAATGAAGGGTGATGCTAAAAATTTCCTGATCACAAGACTGGATGTCAACATTCTGTGTCTTGTGAAGTGGTGGCGCGACATCCCATTGACACTCATCCGTTCATAAGAACGAAATGTTATAATTCGCAGCTTGGTTAGTATTACTTACGAGGACAGGACTGACCTGCACTAAGTTTCACACTGTTCTTTCTGTTTCATGATCAAAGACACAAATACAGCACAGCACAATATCACACCTCATACATACTCTTCACAGTAACCTGCACAAAAAATTTACATATGATAAACCTGACATGCAATCAATTAAACTGATGTCAACTACAAATACTTTTACCATGATATTAGGTAAATAAATACGAAAACCACCTTCTGTACATGCTTCTGTCCCCATGTCATTTCTTTAGAGTGAATGGATATGTATGTAGGTGAGGTTGTCATTCTATAAATGTATTTCTTCAAATACTGATGATTTAGGGTAATGTCCTTTACATGGCAGTTCGTAATGGTTATGTTTTTGTCGATACATGGTTTTTGTTAAATGTGTGTCACCCAGTGTCTTACCGGCCTGATGAGATGATCAATCTCAGAAAATAAGATATGGATTTTCCTTCTCCAATAGGAAAAAAAGAAAAAAATGGGCACAGTGGAAAAGAAATGCAAAGCCAAAACCCGGGGCAGAGGGAAAAAGTCAAAGATAATGTAATATGAAATGAACACAGCAAACTGGAAAATAATAGATAACTTGATCCTGAAGAAGAGATTCAGTTAGACAATGTAGGAAAAATGCATTCAGCAAATTAGGAAATAAAAGTATTTCGCTGCCAGTAAAAATTCTGCATGCCTGCCTTAGCACATTCTGAACTTTCATGCAAGAACTCAAGCTAAACCATGGTTGGTTACTGAAAAAATATAATTTAGTTTAACAACTACATTGCAGTGCAGTCAGAGGCTTTACTGATACTGCAAATGTTGCATGGTCTTTAATGGATCATCACTGAAATTCCACAAGATTTTCAAACACCATATGAAAATGAAGAGCAAGTACACTGTCAAAATACTGTGAATTTTTAGTGACACCACAAGAGGACATATGTTCAGAGTTTCAGCAATAATAAAACTAGTTTTCAATACTACTAACCATCCAAGAGCTCCTGCAAGGAACCAGCAGGAACATGATGCAAGGCATCTGTCTGGAAAGTAGAGGCTTCTTCTTCTGCACTTTGTAAAATTTTCAGATAACTAGCAGAGTCATGTGCTAGATGCTGAATTGTGTTCACAATGAAGGAAGCAACTTCTTGCTGACTATCAGGCACCATTGTAGTGTAGCTGTGTAGCCAAACTGGCAACTCTCTTTGTGCACCCTCTAGTTGCCCTGATGCCTCAAACAGTGCAGAAAGTGCTTGCCTAGCAGGTTTAGAGCCTTGGGCCACTAAACTGAACAGAGCTAGTGATACTTTTCTGAAGATCTCCTGCAAAAATAAATTAAATTTTCTTGAAAATTAATAACCGGTCCCCTGCAAATGAACTGGTAGGTAAAACACAAAATATACAATTCTGTAGTGGACAAAACATGTGCGCATTATCAGCAAAAAAACTTGGGTGAAAATCAACAAATGAAATAACAGTTTAAATTTTCAGGTCTTTACATTGATAAAAAATGAACTGGAAGTCACATCTTGGAGCTATTATTAAACATCTAAGCTCTGCAGCTTTTGCACTACATATAATACTAGATTTTGGAGCTGAAAATGTCAAAAAGGTGACTTACTTTTCCTATTTTTATTTACTGATGTATGACAGCATCATATACTGGGGAAATTCTTATTTCAGGAAAAAAATGGTCACCACACAGAAACTGGTAATAAGGATAATATGAGGCATCCACTCTAGAACCTCTTGTACACAGCTCTTTACTGACAACAGTCGAATAGTACAGTTGCTCCTTTATGACAACAATAAATCACAATTTGAAAATAACAATAAAACTCAAAAATATAATACCAGAAGGAGAAATGAGTTATTCTAGCCACCACTCAGCCAGACTGTGACACAAAAAGGAGTGATGTATTCAGAAATGAAAGTCATTGACCACATACCAAGTTATGCGAAGAATCTGACAGACGTTAGAATTTACTTAATAACACAAACTTCAACCATGTCTTGTTGACAACTACTTCTACTCCACAATATAATTTCTGACTATATAATAAAATAAAACAGATAGGGGTGTGTGTGAGTAATTGTATTTCAAATAAGGTGCTGTGAAAAATAACCTACAGGTCACTCTTGTCGAGCCTATGTTTACGTGAACATCAGAGAAATCGGTGAGACAACTTTTTGTGAATGTTCATACATAACAATGTGGGCCAACAACATAGATAAACTTAGCTCACTAAAGGTCAACAGATGTTAGCAGCATTAATAAATGATACAATCTCACAATCAACAATGACGTGCTTTAAGCACTTATCGTTGTCAGTGTCGCAAATAAAAACCAATTTTTTAAGCTGTTATTGTTCTCTGTGTCTCAAATAATAACCGATTCGCTCCACATCATAGTGAGACATCACAATTACAATCCTTGGAACATGCACATAACTAATTAATGATTTTTACTGCTTACATTAGACTTCACTTCAAGATTCCATATCTCAAAATTATTTCAAGCAATGCAAGAAGAGATTTTCAGATCTCTAAAATGGGAATTCTCAAAGGAATATCCCCTTGTCTTGCTTATGATACAGCACAGGTCTGTTTTAAGTAACCTAGGAATGAATTATGATACAACTAAAATAATGTGAGAATACTAAAAATAAGAACAATTAATGTAGAGAATCATTTGATCAGTGTTACTACTTAGAGCAGTAAAAGATGACTAGATGGAGCAAAAAATAAATAAATAATAAAAAATGAAAACCAGGAGAATGGCCTGGTAAAGAAAAACTAGTTTTCAGAACTAAGCTTACAATGTGTCTTACACTCGATCTGTATCACCAGTTTTGAGTTTTAGGAATGACATAAGGACTTTTGGGGTGGAAGTCAATAATAAGTAGTGGGTTATCCACAAGCAATCAAAAGATGCACACTGAGAACTACTAGGAGATATAGAAAAACAAACAATACTTTTCAGATCACAGACTGTAGTGGAAGACATAATTAAGTGATTTTTGAAGTTTTCGCTGGGTAATAGCATTGCTCGAGATATCAGGATTGCACTCAAATGATGTTGACTTGTTATCTTGACATTTCAGTAGACAACCAAGGAGGAGAAATTTGTGACTGGAGATTCCTGAGTCAAAGTGCTATGTTTACAGGGTGTTACAAAAAGGTATGGCCAAACTTTCAGGAAACATTCCTCACACACAAAGAAAGAAAATATGTTATGTGGACATGTGTCCAGAAACGCTCACTTTCCATGTTAGAGCTCATTTTATTACTTCTCTTCAAATCACATTAATCATGGAATGGAAACACACAGCAACAGAACGTACCAGCGTGACTTCAAACACTTTGTTACAAGAAATGTTCAAAATGTCCTCCGTTAGCGAGGATACATGCATCCACCCTCCGTCGCATGGAATCCCTGATGCAGCCCTGGAGAATGGCGTATTGTATCACAGCCGTCCACAATACGAGCACAAAGAGTCTCTACATTTGGTACCGGGGTTGCGTAGACAAGAGCTTTCAAATGCCCCCATAAATGAAAGTCAAGAGTGTTGAGGTCAGGAGAGCATGGAGGCCATGGAATTGGTCCACATCTACCAATCCATCGGTCACCGAATCTGTTGTTGAGAAGCGTATGAACACTTCGACTGAAATGTGCAGGAGCTCCATCATGCATGAACCACATGTTGTGTCGTACTTGTAAAGGCATATGTTCTAGCAGCACAGGTAGAGTATTCCGTATGAAATCATGATAACGAGCTCCATTGAGCGTAGGTGGAAGAACATGGGGCCCAATCAAGACATCACCAACAATGCCTGCCCAAACGTTCACAGAAAATCTGTGTTGATGATGTGATTGCACAATTGCGTGCGGATTCTGGTCAGCCCACACATGTTTATTGTGAAAATTTACAATTTGATCATGTTGGAATGAAGCCTCATCCGTAAAGAGAACATTTGCACTGAAACGAGGATTGACACATTGTTGGATGAACCATTCGCAGAAGTGTACCCGTGGAGGCCAATCAGCTGCTGATAGTGCCTGCACACGCTGTACATGGTACGGAAACAACTGGTTCTCCCGTAGCACTTCCATACAGTGACGTGGTCAACGTTACCTTGTACAGCAGCAAATTCTCTGACGCTGACATTAGGGTTATCGTCAACTGCACGAAGAATTGCCTTGTCCATTGCAGGTGTCCTCATCGTTCTAGGTCTTCCCCAGTTGCGAGTCATAGGCTGGAATGTTCCGTGCTCCCTAAGACGCCGATCAATTGCTTCGAACGTCTTCCTGTCGGGACAGCTTCGTTCTGGAAATCTGTCTCGATACAAACGTACCGCGCCACGGCTATTGTCCCGTGCTAATCCATACATCAAATGGGCATCTGCCAACTCCGCATTTGTAAACAATGCACAGACTGCAAAACCATGTTCGTGATGAACACTAACCTGTTGATGCTACATACCGATGTGCTTGATGCTAGTACTGTAGAGCAATGAGTCACATGTCAACACAAGCACCGAAGTCAACATTACCTTCCTTCAATTGGGCCAACTGGCGGTGAATCGAGGAAGTACAGTACATACTGATTAAACTAAAATGAGCTCTAACATGGAAATTAAGTGTTTCAGGACACATGTCCACATAACATCTTTTCTTTATTTGTGTGTGAGGAATGTTTCCTGAAAGTTTGGCCGTACCTTTTTGTAGCACCCTGTATATCAAAATTTGGTGTGATGGCATGTGCCCATAGGTCTTGACCACATGACCACCCTCTGTTAAATTTAGCACTCTGTTTTAAGGTGTGCTGTATCTAGCATGTGGTAGGAAAAGTGCGTCAGTGTCATTGCATGCATACCCTCTATCAAACTGTAGGCCTGCAGAGTTAAGAAATGATTGTCAAATGCAGAAGATTGCCACCAGATGTGAAACTATGCATTTAATTTTGTCTTCATAAAGAAATTAAAGAAATGGCAGGGCCCATGCCTTGTCCAATTTAAGGCTGTCATTTCAATTAATAAGGTTGCTCACCACACTACCACAGCTTCTATTGGTGTGGAATTTTTGGTATAAACTTAAGTGTGTGGTTCAGCATTCTCCAATAGTAAGTTTAACCTCTAGCAGCTGCCTGGTTTGCACCCAAAATGTTGAGACAAGAAGTCAACGTCAACTGGCTGCAACCCAGAAATCTTGTGGAATAGACCGAATTATGACTATAATGAAGATGGCATGGCAGTGGATAGGACATGCGAACAGGTGAATGGATGGTAGAAGGAACAAGAAAGTTTCTTGCTGGATTCAAAGTTAAGAAAAGATTTAAGCAAAGATCTACTGAAAGACAGCATTCCAAAACATGGAAGCGTATAGCAAAAGACAGTAATGCATGGAGAAGTCTGGAGGAGGTCTTCATCCAGCAGTTAATGTTAACGGCACTTATGTTTCGTAATGCACTAATCTCTACTTTGTCACAACATCGACAAATACTTAATACAGAATACAGCACTGGACAACACAGTCCAATAATGATCTCGTACTGCTTAGCTTACTTCAATAATGACTCATGCCTCCACCCTTCATCACTGATCTTTCAGCACATTTAATTCAATAATGAATTAAATGCACTGAAAGATCAGTGACAAGGGGTGGTGGCACAATCAGATAGCCTAGTGGTGAAGACAACTGCTTGAAATAAGAATGAAATGTGTTCCTGAGTCCTGGTTTGGCACAAATTGCCAATTTTCACGGCATATTCTTCAATCTGTATAATACTTAAATAAATAAATAAATAAGAATTGCAACTAATGCAACAGAAAAAAGTGATGCAGAAAAAGTGGTGTACAGTGTTATAACTAAACTTATTTTAGAAGTCTTCAAGTGCAAACCTTTTGAACATCAATTTGTCATATTCTTACCATTTCCACTTTAATTAAGCCACTGATCAATAAAAAAGGAGTGGGTAACATCAAATAAAACTCACCGAATCAGGCTTTAGAATGGAGCTGTCAGTGGACAGTGAAAGAAATGTAGCTCTTGCCAGCATAAGTGGGAAATCCTTGTTGGGTTGTAATTCCAGCAGATTAGGCAATAATGAACATATCCACTGTGACATAACAGCTATGTCAATTAGCTGCGGACACATTTGCTGATACAGCAGAAGCAGCTGGAGCAGAGCACATTCATAGTCACCAGCGTCCGGTAAAGATGGCCCATCATTCCTATCATCTTGTCCCACAAGACTATCATCCTGTTTTCCCCAGGTCTGATGAATTAATTGTGCATCTGGAAGATGCTGAAATTAAAAGAGAAGCCCATACTCATTTCTCTTTGTTGCTCAAATTCAAGAATTTTACTAGAAGGAAACACATATTCATTAAGGATCAAAATAACCATTTTAAATTAGACACAGAATGGCTGGACAGTTCTTATCCTCACAATGTGAAATTTCTAGTACTGCCAACTAAGTCAGTTAAAGTAGAAAATAGAAATCCTTTTAGCAATCCTAAACAACTTGCCTCACTCAGATTTACTATCTTCATGATTTGGACCTGTCGCAAGAACATATTCTGTCAGCTATTTAATCCAGAATAAGACATATCGTTAACTAAGTTACTTGGGAATTTGTGAGATGTTATTAACCCTTTATACAGTTAATGCCTTTTTATGAACTCACTATTCTCTGTGAAGGAATCCATCTGATCTGAATCAGTTAATATTACACACCATCAACCATTAGTGTAGGCACTGATGAGTAACAGACTATTGGGCCCACGCCTTTCCTATAATTATTTGGTGACAACCTGTATAACCTAGTACGAATGCATATTCATTTTATGATGCTCATTATTTGCTATGGTACTGAGAAAACCCTGCAACTCTGGAATCCCGTTTTAAGTAGGTGTTAGCTGCCCCCACCCCTCCCTCTCCACCCCTCGGGAACCATAGTTTCTGCACTATGTTCCTGGGCATCTTGCATCACAATACAAAGCTTTAAGGCAACAAAGCAATTCCTTTTTAAATATGTTTTTTAGTTGTACACATTATAACCTTTCTGAAACTGGCTTTTACTTTCTGCCAAAAATCCGATTAAAGAATAAACATAATGAGAGTAAAATGTTTACCAATTTTAGAAAACTATTGTATAATATTCACTTGTCAACTTCAAACACTTTTACCACTGCCTGCTATAGTAAAATGAATTTTTTAATAAAGATTTATGTTGACAAAATTGAAGTATAAAATAATCAGTAATGCTGCAATGGCGATAAGTAAAACATTCACCTGGAGAAGTGACAAGAAAATGGAAACAAATATACTTGTATCAAATTGTCAAGAGAAACTCATTTTGAAAATAAATAATAGCAAAAAGGAATGAAAGAAGGAAGATTGGGTTTAACACCCCACTGACATTGAGGTCATTAGAGCCAGAGAACATGATGGATTGTGTCAAGAATGGCGAAGGAAATTAGCAGTGCCCTTTCAAAGGAACCATCCCAGTATTTTCCTGGAGCGATTTAGGAAAATCACGGAAAACTTAAATATGGATGGGACGGATGTGGGTTTTAACTGTCAGCCTATCGAATACAAGGCCAGTGTGCTAACCACTGTGCCACCTCACTCAGAAAAATAAATATTAGCCTTAATGTAATTAGATATATGTTCTTTATCAGTAAGAACTGTACCTGTATAAGGTAGGCTGACACTGCATCTGCAGATAAACTCACTCCCCAATGCAGTAACTTCATCTGATAATACCTCAGACGTAAAAGAAGGGACACTAGCAGTAATACAGTCCGATGTCTGACAGCCAAATGGGAATGAGTGACACCAGCTTCACCCACAACTCTCAGTGGCACAGTAGGAACTGTAAGAGTTAGCACCAAACTCAACAGTCGGTTGTCATGTGCATTTTTGTGTGCAGATTCAGCAAATGATTTCAGATGCTCTGGCTCCACAGATGTTACTACCTATTTAAAATAAAACAAAACAGATTCAAACTCTTTTAATGCACAAGTATGAGATACAAACTTTAAGAAATAATTAATTACAAAAAGTGTTTCCTTGCTGTCTGTAAACTCTCAAAAGTCACACACACACACACACACACACACACACACACACACACACACACACACAGTCTTTTATTCACTGTGCATATGCTTTGTACTGAATAGGTACAATGCTCTAGTCAGATTTTTACATTGGTTACTTCTTATGTTACTTCTGTAAATGGTGATTCTGACTAGATTTTAGACCACAACTGTTTGTCTATGCTGCACCTACCTTTTGATGATAAACAGATTGTTGTCACATCTGCTAGTTTCTGGAAGCTGGGATACATTTCTTGGGCAAAATTCCATGAAGGAGGCAGCAGGAAAGGAGTAGAGGGAATTCAATAAAATGATGCCAGCAAAAGATGAGAAATAAAAACAATTAATATGAGTAGAGACTGGGTAGCTGGCAAATTCACAGCAGCTGCAGCGCAGCTAGGGCTAGGGGGGGGCAAGGACAGTAACAGTAGGAGTTTTAGTTGTGAATTCCTTGTTTCAGTGAGCAACAAGAGGTAGTTGAGAGCAGAAAGGACTGAGGAATATTTTTTACTTGAACAGAGGAAATGGGGAGCGGGGGATAATCCAAATAACGCAAGTCATAAAATTGTTGTTTGTGGTGGGTAATTTAAATGATTTACTTCATTATTGTTGATAGTTATATGGGCAAATATTCATCCGCATGATCAAATGGTTAGTTGTGATGTCCACAGATACTGCTGCACAGAGATTGCAGTTGAACTGCTACTCTCTCATGTCCTTCCGCTCTTTATGAACTCTATCATGTGGCCGCAACATGACTGATGTAGGTATTAGTAGGTGAACACGTGGGATAGGTGTTAAACTTCGATTGTTTACAGAGTTATTACTCAGGGCAAGGTTCGTATATCAGACAGCAATATATCAAAATATTGATGTATTGGAATCAGTTACGTTACGTGATATCTGTCCAGCTAATATATCAGTAACATTAATATTTTGTGGCCATACTCAGATAATATTATAACCATTATCAATTCATAATAGAGAAAACTCATCTCTGCTTTCTTTTTAATATTGTAATACTTACAACATAAGACAGTTAACTACAGTTTTTTTGCTTTTAGCTTTTTAGAGATATTTTGACTGTTGGCAATTGTGCATTTTCATATCCTCATCTCACTCAAAAATACAATGTAAGGTTGGAAAAATGTTTGAAATGTAATTCTTGAAACCTCTTCCATTTCCATTGTTCGTTGACTGTTGTGTGTTTATATTAGTGATATTGAAGTGTGAACAAAAGAAGGGTGGGAGGGGGTGGGGATGGGGGGGGGGGGGGGGGGGGGGGGAGAAATGCCTCTCAAAAAGTGATTTGCACAAGTATTTTACATATAAGTGCATAGTGTAGTAAAAGTGTGAAGTGCAGTTATTGTAAGACATTACTCCAAACTTAGAATCTGTATTGTTATTATTATTATTATTATTATTATCATCAGATTTCTCTATTCATACATAAAAATAATGTATAGCCTGACTTTTAAAACTAGTTTTTTGGCACCGCTATATCACAATCCAATATTTTTCATTTGATTAATTGATGGCCTTGATATTTACTATGGCAGTATTCAATTATATCAAATATCCATATCTATCTTTTGATGACCCATCCCTAACCCAGGGCGCACGGGGTTAAGGGGTGGAAATGGTGTAATTATATACTGCTTTGAGAATAAGGATTTGAGGTAAATTTAAGCAACACATTTCTGATTTAAAGATGCAATGAAATAAAGTTATGGTGGAGAAGACGAGTTGTGCTAAACAAGTATGAGGTAGTACTGTGTCATGAGGAGGGTGCTGAAAGGCATGTTCATGGAATTATCTGGTGAATGGCAGTATATGACATGGAAAATTTTGTTTATGGGTCACACAGAGGAAGATTCTCTTTGTCAATAAAGGCCTTGGCAAAAACTTTGGCTTACTGCGTGGAGACTTCTTATCACTGCATCTGAGGCATCCATTCCGTAAGTATGATGCCTTTTTTATAAGGAAAATGGGACAGCTATTTAACTTGGTTTAATGTAATCAGAGGTTATTTTGAAGCCATTAAACAGGCAGAGATCAAAGAGGAGAAAGCTGGCTTATTAAGATGATGAGGATTATCAAGAGCAATCAATTTGGCAAAAGATGACAAGGTTCTGAAAGAATGAAAGAAAACCTCTTGTTCACTGTGGATCCAAAACTTGGTGATGGATTCAATGAACACTAACCTAATAAATGGTTTAAATAGTGTCCAATGACAGTAAGTCCCTCAGTGAGGGAACTACTGGCACAGGACGTAGCACTCAAAATAACAATAATGGTCTGATTTAATTAATTTACTAAGATTAAATCTGTGAAACTTCATAGTCTATCATATATTACTATTTAGACAATATCATTTGTAAAGAATTACATATATTCATATGATAATTTCATAAT
The DNA here is from genome assembly GCF_021461385.2 of Schistocerca piceifrons. Lineage (NCBI taxonomy): Eukaryota > Metazoa > Arthropoda > Insecta > Orthoptera > Acrididae > Schistocerca > Schistocerca piceifrons. The sequence continues at coordinate 612,728,419 of NC_060139.1, forward strand.
TTCTCGACTTTTTTTCTCTGTGCTACTCATGCAGTTATGAAGAGTAGTTGGTACAGCACGAATTACTCCAGTGCACATTTGGAAAAATTTGCACAATTGCTTCAAAATAGAAATAATAATGACTGTGGAACATAAACACAATGTCACAACAAAATCAACTATTGGACAAAGGAGAGAACAGTACATATGCAGAAATTTTCTACGGGTACTTATTCCATTCAGTTGCACACAAAATACCTTTTCTACAAAAGAAACTGTTTTCTCCCATTTTATTGACGGCCTCGGTGGAAGAAAAGATTCTGTGTTTGCCAGTGTACTTTTGACTAAATCTGGACACAATTGTAATATTTTTACAACTAACTCTGATGTAAAAACATTGTCCCAAGGCTGATCCAACCCCTGTAAATAAACGAGAAAACAACGAGAAAATTAGCAAATTACACATTCATAATAAATTCACTATATTTGAGCAAATTCTAAATAAAATCTATCAAGAAGAAAGATTATAACTAATATAAAATAGTGCAGATATTTAATAATGACATACATGTCGCTGGCACATACGATCAGTTTCGTACTTCCAGAAACAGAAACAATCTCAAATTCCAAGAATCTTTGTTAGTATTTTTTTTATGAGAGCTCTTTCTCTTTCAAGTGAAATGTTAAATACAATGTTCTGTTTGTTGCCCCTCAGTTCAGCAAACCTGAGATGCACAATAGACCCCACAGCGTACTGTTTTGAATGTTGCACAGTTACTAGTGTTATTCCAACAACATATATGTGGCTGCCTACTACTAAGAATATCTTTCTTTTAGAATAGTAGTAAATGCCTTGCATTTTTTAAAAAATATTTAAGTTTACTGAAGTAATTTTGTGCACATATGACATGAAGTGACACTTGGTACGAAGACAGACAACTTGCCATTGTACATAGAGTGTGTGTGAGTGTGGGAAAGGGGGGGGGGGGGTGCACACACATTCTGATGAACAATATAAATTCAATAGTTTAGTAACAATATCTATTTTTATAAGTCTGTTTGTCATTCTTGATCTGTTCTCATAATACTGTCATATTCTGCCCACTATTTTCGATTGCCACAGTAAAACAAAATTTCTTCTTCCTGTTCTTGTTCTTCTTCTTCTTTTATTTTCTTCTTCATCTTCAATTTTAACCTCTAACATTTGTGACGTTACCCATCTAGTGCATGGTATATCCTCTTATCTTCTGCATTAACATTTATACTCTTCAGATTTTATGGGTAATGGTGCATCATTAATTTTTTCCCCGTACGCTCATAACACTTCAAATGCTTTATGTTTATAGTTCTCTTATTTTTTCATTTAATCCTGTCTGTTGTCTGTCTTCATACAGCTTTTCATTGCTGTAAGTAGTCTCATTTCTACTACTTTGTTCCTTGTAAGGATTTAGTTTACAGTCGCATATGTAAGCATGAGGACTGGTACTGTCTTATTGGATTTAATTAAACTTATGAAAAGGATAGATTGCTACTTACCATATAGAGGAGACACTGAGTTATAGACAGGTGCAACAAAAAGAGTGCTATACATTTGAGCTTTTGTCCAAAAGGCCTTATTCCAAAACAGAAAACCCACATACATTCACACAAGCACAACTTGCACATTATGGCTGCTGAGGCCATACTGCCAGAGACAGTGAACAACTATGAGTGAATTGCGTTTGTGTGAATGTGTATGTGTTTCCAACTTTAGCGTCACGATCGGCCTCATCTTAATAAAGCCGTCAGGCGTAATAACATGAGACTTGGGGGTGCGTTGATGACAGAAGACATGAGTCACATTTCAGTGGTGTCGGTGGAGTCTATCAGCAGGACGGGTTTCACTAGACATGGCCTGCACCTCAACAGGAATGGAAAGGGGAGGTTGGCAAAGCTTATAGGTGACAGCATAGGTGGGGGTGGTGGGATCACTCATGGGAAAATTCCGGTAGTTGTGGGTGTTAGAGCTGTACCTTTTTTAGATTGAAGTCAGCTGATAGCTATTCCTGCTTAAGGGAAGTCTCTCTAACAAAGAAACCACTTTCGACAAAGCTTAGGTATCCGATTAATGAGGGAATTAGTATATTTCATCAAACTATACAAGGTATTAGAGATAAAGTTAGTGAACTGCTTATAGATGTTGACTCTGAAATTATTAGTATATCTGAACACTCCTTAAATAAGGAGATAATTCAGAGGCTTCCTTTACCAGGATACAGGATGGCTAGCAGCTTTTCTAGGAGCTCTTTGCGGTGTGGGGGAGTAGCCATGTATGTGAAAAACGGTATTCCATTTGAGTTAATTGATGTTTCAAAGTACTGCACTGAAAAGGTGTTTGAATGTTGTGCAGGTGTGGTTACATTTAGTGGAGTTAAACTTCTTACTGTTGTTATTTATAGATCCCCAGACTCCGATTTCGCAACATTTTTCCTAAAGCTTGAGGAAGTTCTTGGTTCACTTTATAGGAAATACAAAAAGTTAGTTATATATGGTGACTTCAATATTAATTGTATAAGTGATTGTGCAAGGAAGAGGATGCTGGTAGACCTCCATAATTCATATAATCTTATGCAAACCGTATTCTTTCCAACGAGAGGGCAAGGGAACAGTAGAACAACCATAGACAATATTTTTGTTCATTCCTCATTACTAGAAGGGCATTCTGTTGGCAAAAAGGTGAATGGCCTTTCAGATCATGATGCACAAATTTTAACTCTAAAAGATTTTTCTGCTGCAACACATGTTAAATATAGTTATCAACTTTTTAGGAAAGCTGATCCAGTTGCTGTAGAGACCTTTGTAAACCTTATCAAGGAACAAGAGTGGCAAGATGTTTATAGTGCTGATACAGTAGACGATAAATATAATGCTTTCCTCAAGACTTTTCTCGTGCTCTTTGAAAGTTACTTTCCATTAGAACGTTTCAAAACAAGGTACTAGCACAAACAGGCAGCCTGGGTGGCTGACTAAAGGGATAAGAATATCTTGTAGGACAAAGTGGCAATTATATCAAAACGTTAGAAACAGTCACAATCTAAATGCAGCAGCCCATTACAAACAGTATTGTAAGGTGCTTAAAAAAGTTATTAGGAAGGCAAAAAGTATGTGGTATGCAGATAGAATAGCTAAGTCTCAGGATAAAATTAAAATCATATGGTCAGTCGTAAAGGAAGTGGCTGCTCTGCAGAGACAGGTCGAGGATATTGAATCAGTGTGTAGTGGGAATGTCCGTGTTACTGATAAGTCACATATATGTACAGTATTTAATAATCACTTTTTGAATATAGCAGGTGAACTAAATAGAAACCTAGTCCCAACAGGGAATCATATAGCGCTCGTAGAAAAAAGGGTTCCGAGACTGTTACCTGAAATGCTCCTCCATGATACTGACAAGAGGGAGATTGAGTTAATAGTTAAATCACTAAAGACCAAGAACTCTCATGGATATGATGGGGTAACTAGCAGAATACTGAAGTATTGTTCTATGTATGTTAGCCCAGTACTTAGCCATATCTGTAACTTTTCCTTTAGGAGTGGTCGGTTTCCTGACCGATTAAACTACTCGGTACTGAAGCCACTTTATAAAAATGGAGACAGGGATAATGTTGACAATTATAGACCTATTTCTATGCCATCGGTGTTTGCTAAAGTTATCGAGAGGGTTGTATATACAAGGTTACTGGAGTATTTAAATTCACATAATTTGCTGTCAAATGTACAGTTTGGTTTTAGAAATGGCTTAACAACTGAAAATGCTATATTCTCTTTTCTCTGGGAGGTTTTGGACGGATTGAATAAAAGACTGCGAACGTTAGGTGTTTGATTTAACGAAGGCTTTGACTGTGTTGAACACAAAATATTACTGCAGAAGCTGGACCATTATGGAGTAAGGGGAGTAACTTACAATTGGTTCGCCTCTTACTTTAAGAACAGAAAGCAGAAGGTAATTCTCCGCAATATTGAGAGTGGTAGCGATGTTCAGTCCCAATGGGGCACTGTTAAGTGGGGCGTTCCCCCAAGGGTCGGTGCTGGGGCCACTGCTGTTCCTTATTTATATAAATGATACGCCTTCTACTACTACAGGCGATTCAAAAATATTTCTGTTTGCTGATGACACCAGCTTGGTAGTGAAGGATCTTGTGTGTAATATTGAAACATTATCAAATAATGTAGTTCATGAAATAAGTTTGTGGATTGCGGGAAATAATTTGATGCTAAATCACAGTAAGACTCAGTTTTTACAGTTTCTAACTCACAATTCAACAAGAACCGATATTTTGATCAGACAGAATGGGTATATTATAAGTGAGACGGATCAGTTCAAGTTCCTAGGCATTCGGACAGATAGTAAGCTGTTGTGGAAAGCCCATGTTCAGGATCTTGTTCAGAAACTAAATGCTGCTTTATTTACCATTAGAACAGTATCTGAAGTAAGTGGCAGTTCAACACGAAAAGTAGTCTATGTCACATATTTTCATACGCTTATGTCATATGGTATTATTTTTTGGGGTAATTCTTCCATTTCAAAAAGGGTATTTTTGGCTCAAAAACGTGCTGTTAGAGCTATTTGTGGTGTAAGTTCGAGAACCTTTTGTCGACCTCTATTCAATAGTCTGGGAATTCTGACATTGCCCTCACAGTATATATTTTCTTTAACGTCGTTTGTTGTTAGCAATATTAGCTTATTACCAAGAGTTAGCAGCTCTCACTCAGTTAATACTAGGCAGAAATCAAATCTGCATGTGGAATGCACTTCCTTGACTCTTGTGCAGAAAGGAGTGCAGTATTCTGCTGCATCCATTTTCAATAAGCTACCACAAGAACTCAAAAATCTTAGCAGTAGCCCAAACACTTTTAAGTCTAAACTGAAGAGTTTCCTCATGGCTCACTCCATCTATTCTTGTTACATTGTTGATTTTCTTTATTTAAACTTACGAATTGTCGCCTGAATATGTTTCTTATATTTCATTTTATCTGTTTCCACTATCATGTTATAATTTCATGTATTGACTCGTTCCATGACCATGGAGACTTCTCCTTAATGCAGTCCCACAGAACAATAAATAAATAAATAAATAAAAGAAGGTCTCTTGGCCAAAAGCTCAAATGTATAGCACTCATTTGTTGTGCCTGTCTGCAACTCAACATCTGTTCTATATGGTAAGCAGCAATCTATCCCTTTCATAATACTGCCATTACTTCAACATGGATTTTCCACTGTTACAAAATTCCATTAATCTTACATTATATGTTTTATTTCCTTATTGTTTGGTAATGATTCTACATATGTTTTTTCCATCGACATTATGGGTGTACTCATACTTTCTACTCATTGTATTATTTCATTATTAATTATAATCCTTGATCATTATTGATCTTCTCTGATAAAAGTCATTTACTTAAACTTCCTTTGAAGAAATTTTCAGATTTTATTTATCACATATTTACAGTTTTTTCCATTTAAAGTTCCTGTCAAGGTAAGAACAGTTAATTTAAACAAACAGTTTCATGAGGAATGGAACATATATTTGATGATCAAAGTAAGTACAATTTTGAGTTACGGTTCATATAGGTTATACATGACCAATTATCAAACAGTTTGCACATTATGCATAAAGAATTGACATAAAAATGATCAGCAACATGAGAGTAATTTATTGAAACAATTATTTATTGCAAACAATAAGAATGATTTACAAACTTAATTTAATGTTTGTGATATCCCAACAATGACTAACACACTTTCCAGTTCTTTCCACAAAACTGGTTCCCTCTGGCTGTAATGTTGGACAAAATTTGTGCCTTGTGTTTACTATTTCAATGTAGACTTTGCCTTCGATCTATGTACGATACACCCAGAAACTATGATCTATGAAATCAGAAAATATTAGATTTGTATGACATGTAGCAAACACAGACATACTGTAAAAATATGACTCAACAATGGAAAATCCAGGATGAAATGCAACAATATTATGAAGAGGATAGTTGCAACTCACCATATAGCAGAGATGCTTAGTCGCTGATAGGCACAACAAAAAGACTGTCAGAAAGCGAGCTTTCGGCCAACAAGGCCTACATGGAGATAGACAACATATGCACATACACTCACACAAATGCAACTCACACACACGATGGCAGTCTCAGGCTGTTGAGGCCACACTGCAAGCAGCAACACATGATGGGAGAAGCAAGTGGCCAGCGAAGATAAGGAGGAGGCTGGGGTGGGGAGGGGAGGAGGAGGGTACAGCAGAGTATGGGTGGGGAATGGTAAAATGCTGCTTCTGGGAGCATACAGGAACGAGGTGGAGAGAGTTATGGCAGCTAGGTGCAGTCAGGAGGTTGGACGGAGGGTAGGGTTAGCAGAAAAAGAGGGAAGTAAAAAGACTGTGGGTTTGATGGTGGAATAGAAGGCTGTGTGGTGCTGGAATGGAAACGGGAGGATCTACAAGGGTAGGGACTAAGGAAGGTTGAGGCTGGGAGGTTACAGGAAATAGGATATATTGCAGGGAGAGTTCCCATCTGCACAATTAAGAAAATATGGTGTTAATGGGAAGGATCCAGATGGCAGAGGCTGTGAAGCAGTCATTGAAATGAAGAATGTCATATTGGATGGTGGGCCCAGTAATGGGGTGGTCAAGCTGTTTCTTGGCCACAGTGTCGATGGCCATTCATGTGGAAAGACAGCGTATTGGTTGCTGTGCCCACGTAGAACGCAGCACAGTGGTTGCAGCTTAGCTTGTATATCATATGACTCATTTTGCACGTAGCCCTGCCTTTCATGGAATAGTTGATGCTTATGACTGGATTGGAGCAGTTGGTGGTGGTAGGATGTAGTTCTATTAAAGGGCTATGAGTCATGCAGCACGAGGTTGGGAGCAAGAGTGGTGTAGGGTGGATGAGGATACTGTGTAGGTTTGATGGGTGATGGAATACCACTGTGGGAGGAGTGGAAAGGATAGTAGGCATGACATTCCTCATTTCAAGGCACGGCGACAGGTAGTCGAAACCCTGGCAGAGAATGTGATTCAGTAGTTCCAGTCCTGGGTGTTCCTGACTCACAAGGGAAATGCTCCACTTTGGCCAGATGGTGGGTTGGTGGGTGACTGGAGATCTGGCATGTGAGATCTGTTTTTGCACAAGGTTGGGAGGATAATTAAGGGCTGTGAAGCCCTCAGTGAGACCCTCGGTATCTTTGGAAAGGAACTGCTCATCAATACAGATGTGATGGCCGTGAGTGACTAGGCTGTATGAAATGGACTTCTTGGTATGGAATGGGTGGCAGCTGTCAAAGTGTGGTATTCCTTGTGGTTTGCAGGTTTGATATGGATGATAGGTACTGATATAGCCATCTTTGAGGTGGATGTCAACATTGAGGAAGGTGGCTTGTTGGGTTGAGTAGGACCAAGTGAAGCAAATGAGGGAGGAGGTGTTGAGGTTCTGGAGAAATGTGGATAGCTTGTCCTCACCCCCAATGCAGATAATGAAACAAGTGAAGGGTTTGGGATTCTGGATGTTTAAGTAGGATTCCTCTATATGGCACACGAACAAGTTGGCACAGGTTGTTGCCATGTGAGTGCCCATAGCCATTCCCCAGATTTGTTTGAAGGTAATGTCCTCGAAGGAGAAGTAATTGTAGGTGAGAATATAGTTGGTCATGGAAACTAGGAAGGAGATTGCAGGTAATGGGCTGCAGGTATTGGTCTATGAGAGGTGAGATTCTCTCAGTTGGGGCAGAGTCACCGGTCACAATGGGGCCTCCTGGGTGGTTTGCTTCATGGACTTCAGGAAGCATGTAGAAGGTAGGAGTGCGGGGAATGGTATAGGTGAGGAGAGAAATGGACTCTGGGAAGAGGTTCTGGGATGGGCCTAAGGATTTGAGGAGAGACTGAGGATTCTGCTGGATGTCTGGAATGGGGTCACTGTGTCAGGGTTCATATGTGGATGAATCTAACAGCTGGCAAAGTCCTTCCATCGAGTAATCCTTGTGGTTCAAAATGGTAGCGGTGGGGCCTTTGTCAGCAGGTATGATTATAAGGTCAGGATCAGTTTTTAGGTAGTGGATTGCAATTCTTTTTGCAGATGTAAGGTTAGTTTGCATGTTGAGGGATTTTGGGAATGATGGCGAGGCAATGTTCAAGGTTAAGAAGTTCTGGAAAGTTAGCAAGGGGTGATTTGAGGGCAGCGAGGATGGGTCACGGTTGGATGGAGGAGTTAACTGAGGCAGGCAGAGTTCAAAATTGGTCTTTGGCCGAGTCTGATTGGTAGGGTTGGTGGCAAAAAAGTGTTTTCACTCTATGGACCGGCAGGAGGAGAGAAGGTCTTTCACAAGTCCTGCATGACTGAATTTGGGACTAGTGCAAAAGATGAGGTTTTTGGAAAAGGCTGATATTTCTGCAAGGCTAAGCCTTTTGGAGGAAAGGTTCATGGCTGTGTTTCAGATCTGTTTAGGTTCTGGATTCTGTGTGGTGGTGGGAGGGAGTTTTTGAGGGTGAAGTAAATATATAAGGTCTGTGAGGCAGGGTTTGTAAGCCATGATGGGATGTGGGAGAGGTCTGGAGGTTGTTGCAGAGGTGGTGGATTGTGGTAGTCCAAGATGGGAGAAGGAAGTGAACAGGCTGAGGAGTTTTTTGTGGTGGTGGTGTGCATGTTGCTCTATTTCATGGAGGGCAAGGATTTCAGTGTGTGACACGGGATCCAGGAATTTGGGATTGCATGGCAGGAGAATTTTATGGATGGAGAGGAGATACTGAAAGGTGGTTTGAGCCTGACTGATATGGCTTTGCAGGCCTATGTTGTTGAGGGTTAAGGACTAACAGAATCTGAACACATGGATATCACTGTCCAAGGAAGGGTGGCAGCTGGAGATGGATAATTTGGTGGTAAGGCCACTTGCAGGGATTTCATGAGCCAAGCAACAATGCAGGAACAGTATGTGGAACTGGGTTCTGACTAGGGATAAGGAAACTTTTTTTTATTGATGCAGATGGAAGGAGCGAGGACCTACAGTGGAGGATAAAAAGGCGTAAAAATATGTCAATAACATACAAGTACATCCAAATCAAATTTGCAGGAATACACCCAAACACGTGGGAAACATCACAAAAATGATGAAATGGATGAAGTAGGGAGAAACAAACAGAAATATGAGGGAGTAGGCCGATAGTGAAGGCAAAAACCAACCGAAATTGGGGTGAAGACACAATGAGATTAATGAAAAATTAAATAAAAGAGTGGAATGAGGGTTACGAATGGATAAGTGTGAAGAAGGGGGACAGCAAGTATGACCTGATTAGGTGAAGTTAGTATGTGCTAACTGGCACAGAAAGAAGGAGTGGGGGTGGAGAGGGGTTGGTAGGATGAGATACAATTCATGTGGCACAGGAAGATAAGGGAAATCAATTTGAAGGTATCGGATTAATGATATCAGCAGGAGTAATGTGGGACATGAGATGCTGCATCAACAATCATCGTGGTCTTGTAGCTTCTGTTGTGCGTGGCCGAGATGGTTCATACAGTGTGTCTCGTAAATAGAGTGTGTAGTATACGCCTGTGAGGCGACAAGAGAAACACAGGAAAGAAGAGAAAGAAGAACGAATACTCAGAATAGTAATGCATTAGAAAATAGTAATAAAGGATAACAGTACTGGGTTACAGAATGGAAGAAAAGCCATCAAGCACAATTCAACCATGGAAAATCCAGGACGAAATGTAACAATATTATAAAAAGGATAGCTGCAACTCACTATATAGCAGATATGCTGAGTCTCAGATAGGCACAACAAAAAGACTGTCTGAAAATGAGCTTTTGGCCAACAAAGCCTAGCCTACGTCAGAGATAGACAACGAACACACACACGTACTCACACACACACACACACACACACACACACACACACACACACACACACACACACACACACACAACTGCAGTCTTTGGCTGCTGAGGCCATTCTGCAAGCAGCAGCACATGGTGGGAGAAGCAAAAGAGTGGTGAGGGTGAGGAGGAGGCTGGGGTGGGGAGGGACAAGGATAGTAGGGTAGGGGTGGGGGTGGTAAAGTGCTGCTAGTGGGAGCATACAGGGACGAGTTGGAAAGAGTGTAGGACAGCTAGGTGTAGTCAGGAGGTCAGACAGTGGGCAGGGGAAGGGGTGCTAGCAGAAAAGGAGACAAGTAACAAGACTGTGAGTGCGTTGATGGAATAGAGGGCTGTGTAGAGCTGGAATGGGAACAGGGCAGGAGTTAAAATGGTACGGACAATGACTAAAGAAGGTTGAGGCCAGGAGGGTTATGGGTACATAGGATATATCCACAGGGAGAGTTTCCACCTGCACAATTCAGAAAATCTGGTGTTGGTAGGAAGGGTCCAGAGGGAACAGGTGATGAAGCAGTCACTGAAATGAAGACCTTCATGTTGGGTGGCATGCACAGCAATGAGGTGGTCCAGGTTGTTCTTGGCCAGCACAGTGGTTGCAGCTTAGCTTGTAGATCATATGACTTGTTTCACAGGTAGCCCTGCCTTTGATGAAATATGTGATGCTTGTGACTGTACTGAAGTAGGTGATGGCGGGAGGATGTATGGGATAGGTCTCACATCTAACTCTATCACAGGAAGATGAGCCATGAGGCATGGGATTGGGAGCAGGAGTTGTGTAGGGATGGGAGAGGATACTGTGTAGGTTCAATGGGCGGCAGAATACTGCTGTGGGACAGGTGAGAACAGGGGCGCCAACTTATAAAAAATATTGGAGGGGGGGGGGGGGGCATACTGGGGGTCTTGCCCTGGGAAATCTTCTAAATTTTAGATGAGTTTTAAAGTTTTTTTAAAGCATTTTAGAGTCATATGATCAACATTAAAACCCCGAAAACTGGACTCTCGATAAATCGACACTCCGGGAAACTCAAAAAGCCTGACACATTTTTTGGCTTTGAAAAAACATAAAAACACACGGTATTTTCGTAAAAAAGCTAATTTAATTTACAGTAATAATTATGCTTATAGACTATTACAGAGCAGCGAATATATAGCTCTGAAGAGACTGAAATTATATTTAAATAAATCCTAAACTATCATTAAAAGAATAAAACTTAAAATATTGCTGTCACACTTTGATTAATAAATGAAATAGCTAATTTAAGCTTACTTTGAGTACTGCAATTTTGTCATATGATGATGTGGTTGGAGACCGTGGCTGTCATTTGAAGACAAATGTTGGTGTTGAGACAGCAACCAGCCACAAACTTATTTTCAATTTCTTTATTCAAAGGGTACTGTTACCGGTTTCGAATTGTTATGATTCATCTTCAGACGCTTTACATTCTTTCATTACAACATATGGTGCATTTTTTCACAGATTAATTATCGTGAAATGTCAGTTTGGAGTGTTTGTTTTCATTGCATTTGTCCAACAGATGTGAATAAATTTCCACTGCATTCTTATCATTGCACACGTAAATTTTTCTCACTGAACACTTTAGATTTGTCACACTTTGATTAATAAATGAAATAGCTAATTTAAGCTTACTTTGAGTACTGCAATTTTGTCATATGATGACGTGTTTGGAGACCATGGCTGTCATTTGAAGACAAATGTTGGTGTTGAGACAGCAACCAGCCACAAAGATTTCTAACATGCACCACATGTTTTGATATATACAAAGTGCTGATACGTTGAATAAGGTTTAGGGTTCATTAAATAAAAACAGTATCTCAAAGTTAATGCTTTAATACAGTTAATAAAGTTCGTACAGTATGCCTAATACTTTCAGTCAAAAAGTATGTAAAAAGTGGGTTTTAATTGGGTCTTACACCCTAAAAATATTTAAGTATTTGAAATTAACTAATATAGTACTATAGTAATACAGTACTAAAAAAAAGCACTCTGTCTTCAGGCCACGAGTGACCTACCGGGACCATCCGACCGCCGTGTCATCCTCTGTGGAAGATGCAGATAGGAGAGGCGTGGGGTCAGCACATCGCTCTCCCGGTCGTAAGATGGTACTCTTGACCAAAGCCACTACTATTCGGTTGAGTAGCTCCTCAATTGGCATCATGAGGCTGAGTGCTCCCTGAAAATGGCAACAGCGCATGGCGTCCCGGATGGTCACCCCTCCAAGTGCTGACCATGCCCGACAGCGCTTAACTTCGGTGATCTCACGGGAACAGGTGTATCCACTGCGGCAAGGCCGTTGCCCAATACAGTACTAAACTAGTACTAATATTTCGAAACTGAAAATTTAACATTATGTGCGTATTTAATTCACTATTTTATAAAGTTTTTTAACATTACTCTAAATGCCATTATTAGGGTTAGAGTGTCTTTAGAAAGGTGCAAATGTTGACCGTCTGACTGGATTACTGAATATGACGTCATTGCTTACTGGTCGGATATCCAACCGTCTGACTGGATTACTGAATATGAAGTCTTTGCTTAGTGGTCGGATATCCAATTCATCCATCCAATACATCTCAGTGGGCATGAAGAACAGACGAGTTGTTCAATCGCTTCTGTCACATTGTTGATCAGAGATATGACTTCAGACGTCTAAGGGTGCTAAATGACCATTCTGCTGTTGCTGTCACAATTGGAACTACTTGGAGAAGCTTAATGCACTTCACTACTTCACATAACATTTCTCCAACTGCAGGCTCTTGTGTAACGTACTTTCTTACATCGATGTTTTTTATAAGACTACTCTCTTTTATTAGCAATATCGGCTAACATATTCAAGTGTAAGCGCAGTCTCTCAAAGTCTAGGTCTTTTCAGAACAACTCAGTTGATTTTTCCAAATTTGTTTCACCTCTGTTTACTAAAAACAAGCACTCTTGTTCAGCTGCAATGACCTGTGTGAGTCCAGCTGAAACAAACCACTCAGTAATGCAAGATTGCACCATTTCACAACCTTCAATGTAAATAGCTTTGCAGTATTCCTTTGGGGTTTTGAAAGTGTATGGTGAGCTGGCTTCGTTGTCTCCATACTTCTTTGGTATACTTCGATTCCGAGGAAGCGAAAGATCATCAACTTGTGAAGGTTTTTCTTTAAAATTCCCAAAAGTGTTCAAAACTATCACACCTTCCACTCAATATACAAATCAAGCCCTCATATATTTTTTTCCTGATCAGCACCACTTAAAAAAAGTCCCATCTTTTTGTTGGATTCCCTTACGGTGTTTATTAAGTCCTTGGGTAAAGCCGTAATATCCCTCATAAAAGTGAGATGGCGGAGACTGTCTAAAAGTGGCAAGTTTAAACTGTGAGCAGTACAGTGCACATATTGTGCCTTTGGTTGTATATCCAAAACTAACTTTTTTAGTCCTTTGAACTTACCTCTCTTATTCGAGGCACCATCATAGCACTGTCCATTGACAAATCAAGACGAGCAAAAACGTCTTTTAAAACACTAAACAGAGTGTGTGATTCAGTGTTGGGGGTCTCATATAAGCCATTAAAGTCTTCGTTTATGATTAAGGAATCATCAACAGTACAAATAAAAAATGACACTTGTTCGCGAATCGAAGAATCACTCGTTTCGTCAACCATAATAGAAAAATGTTCAGTCTTCTTGATGGAAGCCAATACCTTTCTCAACACAGACTTTCCTAGTGGTTCAATGATCTCGTTCTGAATATTGTGGGACATCCACTTATACTCTGAATGTCCTAACCAATTTTTAAACTCAGGTATGTCATTCTTTTGGAGTTCCAACAATTGAAAAAATTTGAGTTTACATCTTCGTGCCCTCTAATTGCTAGTCGTTGTTGGCATAGAAATCGCACAGCAGTAAAAATTTTCTCAAGAGCTAAATGGCCTTTCTTCATATCACTATCTAACCGTTCATTCAATTGGGAGGCCATGCTTCAATTAGTGACAGAAGTTAGTTTCAGAACACCTTCTTTGTGCGTAAACGTATTTTCATGACAGCCTTTTTCCAGTTAGAAAACCCTACAGAAGTAAATGCATCTTCTTTTTTTGAAGAAAATATTGTCGAGGTTTGGGCTGTGAACTGTTCTCGCCTGAAGACGACAAAGCAACTGATGACACAATAATTGTTGGAGGTTGACTTACAGTATCATCAACTTCCAAGGGTGCCTTTTTGGTAACAAATTTATCAAATGGTTCAAATGGCTCCAAGCACTATGGGACTTAACATCTGAAGTCATCATTCCCCTAGACTTAGAACTACTTAAACCTAACTAACCTAAGGGCATCATACACATCCATGCCCAAGGCAGGATTCGAACCTGCGACCATAGCAGCAGCGCGATTCCGGACTGAAGCGCCTAGAACCGCTCGGCCACAGCGGCCTGTAACAAATTTATCCATTGCAAAACTTAATTCACAATATACTAATGTAAACGAATAAAATGTAGTCATATAAAATAGACCACTACACACTAAAGTTGGAACACTAAACACGTCTGCAGCATACACTGAACGAAACTATCCTCAATGAATGACTGCGACAGCAGGGTGGGCTTTATACAGCCATGGCGTCATAATGTCTCGAAGTGTCAGGCGACGCAAGGTGGAGGGATCCAGGTGCTTCTGCTCCAGTCCTTTTGGTGTCGCCATGGCCGCAATGTTGGCCTGCCAGTGCCAGACTTTACCCGAAGGTTCCCGCACCGTGACAAATTCTAAGTCTGCCCGCAGCACCGTAACACTATCATGATTCACACCACTCGTTTTCTGTTAACCTGCTTACTACCATAGTAATTATTTGTTTTAACTCATTACTGAATGTATTTTAAAAGGTAACTATCGTCAAACACGGAAAATAAAAAATTCCAACATAATTTGGTAATTTTAGAAAGCATAAAGCTCCGCCCCCCCCCCCCCCCAAATGAATTTTTGAAGGGGCTCGGGCCGCCTCAGGCCCCATGGAGTCAGCACCTGTAGGTGAGAAGGATAGTGGGTAGGATATTCCTAATTTCGGGGCACAGCAAGAGGTGGTTGAAACCTTTGCAAAGAATGTGATTCAGTTGCTCCAGTCCTGGGTAGTACTGTGTCACAAGGGGAATGCTCCTCTGTGGCTGGACAGAGGAACTTTGGTGGTAGTGGATGACTGGAGATACAAGGCACACAAGATTTGTTTTTGTACAAGGTTGGGAGGGCAATTACAGACTGCGAACACTTCATTGAGACCGTTGGTATATTTCAAGAGGGACTGCTCATCACTACAGATGCGACGGCCACAGGTGGCTGCCTGTGTCCTATCCACATTTCTCTAGAACCTGAACACCTTCTCCCCCATTTACTTCAACTGGCCTTACTCAACCCAAAAAGCAATCCTCCTTGATGTTGACCTCCACCTCAAAGATGGTTACATCAGTACCTCCATCCATATCAAACCTACCAAACACCAGGAATGCCTCCACTTCAGCAGCTGTCACCCATTCTATACAAGTCCCTTCTATACAGCCTAGCCACCCACGGCACTGGTAAGGTCTTATGGGACCAAACTGCTGAGGTCATCGGTCCAGTCACCTGCGGCCGTTGCCTCTGTAGTGAAGAGCAATCCCTCTCAAAAAATACCAAGTGTCTCAGTGAGGCCTTCACAGAATGTAGTTACACTCACAACATTGTACAAAAACAGATCTCCTGTATCTTATCTCTCCAGACACCCACCACCTACATAAGTCCCACTGTCCATCCACAAAGGAGCATTCCCCTCAAGACATAGTACCACCCAGGACTGGAGCAACTGAATCACATTCTCAGCCAGGGTTTTGACTACCTACCCCAGAGCCCTAAAATGAAAAATGTCCTACTCACTATCATTCCTACCCCTCCTACAGCAATATTCCACAGCCCACCGAACCTGCACAATATCCTTGTCCATCCCTACACAACTCCTGCTCCCAACCCATTGCCTCAGGATTCATCTCACTGTAATAGTCCCATGCATCCACCCACCACCACTGCCACCTACTCAAGTCCAGTCACAAGCATCACATATCCCACCAAAGGCAGGGCTACCTGTGAAACCAGTGTGGTCTACAAGCTAAGCTACAACCACTGAGCTGTATTCTATGTGGATGTGACAACCAACAAGCCATTTGTCCACAAAAACGAGCACCTACGAACTATGGTCAAAAAACAGCGGGACCATCCCAATGCTGAGCAAGCCTCCCAACACGATGTTCTTCATTACAATGACTGCTTCATCATCTATGCCATCTGGATCCTTCCCATCAACACCAGACTTTCTGAATTGCATAGGTGGGAACTCTCCCTGCAATACATCCTGCGTTCCCATAACCCCTCTGGCCTACGATAATTATTATCCCTACCCTTCTAATGCCTGCCCTGTTCCCATTGCAGCACTACACAGTCCTCCATTCCACAAATGCAACCTCAGTCTTTAGTTCTCTCCTTTCCTGCAAACTGCAAACCACCAACCCCCTCCCCCCCCCACTGTCTAACCACCTGACTGCACCTAGCTGCCATACCTCTCTCCACTCTCCACCTTGTCCCTGTATGCTCCCAGAAGCAGCACTTTACCTTTCCCCATCCATACTCAGCTGTACCTCCCCCTCCCCACCCCAGCCACCTTCTTATCTCTGCTATCCACTTGCTTCTCCTGTCATGTGCTGCTGCTTGCAGTGTGGCCTCAACAGCCTGAGACTGTCATCGTGTGTGTGAGTTGCATTTGCATTAGTGTGTGTGCGTATGTTGTCTATTTCCAATGTAGGCTTTGTTGGCCAAAGCTCACTTTCTGACAATCTTTTGTTGTTCCTATCTGAGACTCAGCATCTCCGCAATATGGTAAGTAGCAAATATCCTTTTTTATAATATAGAAATATGACTGGTCTTTTAGGCAAATGCACTCATTCAATATGGTTTCTTTTTTAGGGTGTCTCTACATCCAAGCCCAGTAAGACAATCTGGTAAAATAATAGGCGCAATTAACCAACTGTTGATAATATCAAACCACAAATTTCCAAAAAAATAATATTTGAAATAGGTCTCTTAATTTGTATGCCAACATCTGTCAAGCAACCGCTGTGTGTTATATGCAAATCTAATGCTGTCATGCTACTTCCTTCATTGGACTGTAAGAAAGAAATTACTCAGTGATTAGCAATTACATGCAGATAAAATTGCACCTGCTGAGGTTCATATGCTGATATGATGAAAATGATGCAAGTCAGGTCAGTCATCTTTTGTACATGCGGCACTGATATTTCTTGGACAGTTTGTTAAAAGTACTCTGTAGCTATGAAACCACCTACAATGTCTTTCACAAGTAACAACCTATGGTCATATAGCCTGTTGATTTATTTTGCATGTATAGAGATGTGGTGCAATCAAATGTTCAAATGTGTGTGAGTTCTTAAGGGACCAAACTGCGGAGGTCATTGGTCTCTAGATTTACACACAACTTAAACTAACTTAAACTAACCTATGCTAAAAACAACCCACACACCCATGTCCGAGGGACGACTCGAACCTCCAGTGTGAGGGGCCGCGCAGTCAGTGACATGGCGCCTCTAACTGCGCGGCCACTCCGCACACCGTGGTGAAATCTTTTAACTATTAATATTATTAGTCAATCGGCTTTAAATTGCAGTGCTATTTGATTTAGGCATATCAAAAAAGGAGTACATGCGAACTGCGAACTGTATCAAAATGAAAGCCATGTATAATACCTACACCAAGTGACCAGATGGGGAATTGGAAACCTTCTCAACCCAAACAAGAATCTTATTTGTTAAATACAGTACTGCTTCATGTGGCTGGTCATGTCAGGGGGCAATTTAAGTTATAAAATGACAATACTGTAGCTACAATCAAATTTATCAACTAAACAAACAAAGAATAAGGTTATTCTGTACCTATATTGCAACTAAAAGTCAGTCTTTCAACAGCAACAATACAACACAGTAGATTACATACTTTACGAACAAAAATTAAATGCGCTACCTGTAGAACACCATACAGCACTGGATTTTGTTTATTACCAGATGTACCTAAGGTTTTATCTATGAATGCAATTCCATGCTTCCGAGAAGTGCACAGTACAATCAGGAACTCGTGCACTGATTCACACACCACAGATTTGCCTTCCTGTTCGTCTGTCTGTAAATCATAAAGGATAAACTGTACAAACAACAACAAAAACGGAAAACATTCACTAGCATTTAAGAAAAACTCACAAGGATGGTACATGAAACATACCACAGTTTCTAACAATGGAAAAACCAGGATGGAATAATGCAATATCATGAAATGGATAGATTACTGCTCACCATATTGGAGATCCTGAAATGCAGATGGGCACAGCAAAAAACAGTAAAACAAGTAAGCCTACAGCCAAAAAGGCCTTCATCAGAATTAGACCACACACACACACACACACACACACACACACACACACACACACAAATGCAACTCACACAGACATGTCCACAGTCTCTGGCCTTGGCAGCCAGAGAGACTGTAGGCCTGTGTGTTTGAGTTGTATTTGCATGTGTGTGTGTGTGTGTGTGTGTGTGTGTGTGTGTGTGTGTGTGCACGCGCGTGGGTGTGTGTGCGACCGCGAGCACAAGTGTGTTTTATCTAATTCTGATGAAGGACTTTTTGGTCGAAACCTTACTTGTTTGACAGTCTTTTTGTTGTGCCTGTCTGTGACTCAGCATCTCTGCTATATGGTGAATAGTAATCTATCCTTATAATAATACTGCACTATAAAACACAATTTCTGCAAGTTGTATCAAGGATGTTGGGTAATATGTATATCTAGTTATGTTCTATATTTGCCTTCGGTAAATTGTGTGTGTATGTGTGTGTGTGTGTGTGTGTGTGAGTGAGGGTGGTGACCAACTAAAACAGCAGTGACTTTCCCTCTGAATACCCTAAAGGGCTTTCTAATTTGCCAGACTTGGACTGTTACACAAACGGATATGCTAGCAGATGACAAGAGCTTGGTGGTGGCAGTGGTTATTGTGGTATTTTTGTTTTGCAGACACAAAATCGTTGAAACCATTAGTGGCCATATAATTGTAGCTCATGGATTGCCTCAGCGTATACCTTTTGTGCAATGTCTTCTATCTAAAAAATTTTATCATCATTTTGACACTACAATGAAAATGGAAGATTACTACACGCCATACAGAAGAAATGTTGAGTCACAGACAGACACAATAAAAAGACTTTGATATATGTTGAGCTATTGGCCAAAAGGCCTTTTTCTGCAGTAGACAACCATGCACTTTCAAACAAGCGCAATTCACACACAAACACGACCACTGTCTCTAGCTAACAAGTTGCGCTTGTCTGAATGTGCATGTGTTGCTTATTGCAGAAAAAGGCCTTTCGGCCAAAAGCTCAACATATATGGCAGTCTTTTTACTGTGTCTGTCTGCGGCTCAACATCTCTTCTTTATGGTGAGCAGCATGATTTTTAACTATTTATAATCTTTAAGGTTACTGGTTACTTTTTTATGAGGAAACACAAGCTCACAGGAAAGACAAATTTTAGGATTACACATATAACATTAAATAGATTTACCCTTTGACTGCTGTAGACGCACTGCATAATTATTGTGTAATGCTTAATGAGAAAAACACTGTGTTAGGGAACGCAAATGAAAGATTTGAAATTGTTTGGAGAATTCTGGGGAAGAAGAATGCACTTGGCACGCTAACAGCATACAAGACATTAGTGTAACCTATTAAAGAGTGCACCCCCATGCAAGTGTAAGTGTTTGCACATGGGCACATGGACACATGCGTCCACCCCCCCCTCCCACATACACACACACACACACACACACACACACACACACACACACACACAGAGAGAGAGAGAGAGAGAGAGAGAGAGAGAGAGAGCGGGGGGGGAGGGGGGGCGGGGAGAAAGTAATACTAACAAATGTAGTACTTTCAGAAATAAAGTAAACAAAGTCAGAAAGTCAAATATGAACATTTCAGTTCCTCTTCGTAGGGAGAGGTGTCAAACAATAAGTGATAATGGTGGACAAATAACAATGGAAAGTAGTGAGTTGGTCTAAAGTTCATGATTCACCAGGTAACCGAATCACAACTTTGAAATTGTAAACTCGATATGAAAGTCAAAAGTGTAAGTTAGAAATGGAGTAGAAAGGAATACGGTTGAACTAATCATGGTGCTTACTAACTGACATTCTATATGCATCTATCCTCAGGGGACCATACCCCAAGTTTCACAAGTCATAGTAGAGGCACAGTGCATCCAAGAAAGCTTTTGGGAATATTTGAACCATCCTGAACATGCCACAGTAAGAGGGGTGGCCATCAATTTGCCAGCTAAACAATGCTACAGTTATGTAGTTAAACCTGGTACCAAAGACAGGGATTCATGTCAAATTCTTCTGAATGTCTTATGTGAGAATTACTTCAAGCAGATAGCTTGAGAACTGACTCACCTTAGGTCTCCAAGGAACTAACAGACTTGAAGTTTTTGAGTCATGACAAAGGAATGAAAGCATCATGTCATACTTAAAGCTTTGTGATATTCATTCAATACCCTAATTTCCAGTTATTTGTACAATACAGATTAAATTGATAACACAGTTAATAAATATGATTTCAATTACAAGGGAAAAAGCATGTCAGCAAACTTCGACTGACTGCTTGAGTTACAAATTCGCTCTTCTTTCTTTTTCAAAATGATTGTCAGATTAAACAAAAATACCTCAACCTGTTTCATTGAATTATAAAATAAGTATTAGAGTGGTTCATAGTGTGAATAGAACATTTACGACTGGCTCACAGCATACCTGTTGTATCAGACTATCAGCATCTCCTTTCCATTTCTGAGGACCTTTCCATTCATACAAGCCTATAAGAGACCGAATTATAGGAACACTAAATGTTCGCAATTTATTGGTCTTTGAGACTGATGGGTTTTCTAGCACTTTAGACCGTAATGTAGCTAATACCAGAACTACCAAGTCAGCACTATCATACAGAAGGCCAGGAATTATGCTGTTTATATATCCTGCAACAGACAGGATACATTTTATTATGCTACTAACAAAGAAAAATCACAGTTCATATTCCTGAAAAAACATTACACAAAAAATAAACATAATACATTGTGGAAACCAAAATAATAAAAATGCAGCATGTAATACACAAAAAAATAAATAGCACATAGGATTTTCTGTTTAGTTTCTCAAGAATCAAGAAGATCCGAAATTAGTGTGGGGATTTTGATAAAGGTGATTGGTGAGCCTGGAACTAGCATAAATAACAAGCGTTCTTATTTTAACACTCCTCTTCTTTTGCAGATATCATAAACTTTCTACATCTGTGTGTGTGGTAAACAAAAAATCCATCATCTGTTTTGCAAATACCATACTTCTAGTCTTATACTGTGCTAATGCAATTTACTACTGATTAACACTGAGCTCTCCATCTTTCTCTAAACAAAATAATTCTCATAAAAATGTGTTTCAAAAGGTGGTGACAACACACTTACCTTTATGATTAGGAAACCATATTATAAAAGAAAGTTATCAAATATGACATATCAACAAAACAATGTATGTGAAATTACATATAATGTATAACAGCTGCGGATTCTGCTTGGAGTATGTTCTTTTGGACATGTGTGAAAGAACAGACACCATGCATTCATACAATTCAAAAAAACAAAATAATATATATGTGCTTGCAAGGAGGAGCACATACATTGCTCTCCCCCCCCCCCCCCTACACACACACACACACACACACACACACACACACACACCAGTAAATTAGCTATTTCTTATTTTCCTATGCTCACCTTTTCTATCAAGAAGCAGGCGAATAGTAAAATCCGATCCACTCACAAAGAATGACAATAAATAATGTATGAAGCAACTTCGCACGTTGTGTTTTTCCTCTGATGCCTGTGAATGTTTCACAAGAAGCTCCAAGACAGGAGGGCTCAGTGTTATTTGTACTGCCACCTCATGTGCCAGTTCAGAACTGACGGTCACAACAGCTGTAATAACAAACAATACATTCAAATGTTTATCAGTACTCAATAATTCTAACCAAACTAAAAAGCAAAAGTGAGGCACAAGCAAAAAAGGGGGGAGGGGAGGGGGAAGATGGGGAGTGGGAACAGCAAAACAGTGATGTGTCCTCTCCCTTAAGCACCAATAAAATTTAAACATAACAATCCTTACAAAATACATATGGTGTACATTAATAATTTGTATGCAAACAGTTACAACCTAGCAATGTACTTAACATCAATTCTTTGCATATTTGAAAAGTGTGAACATCATATTTCCAATCTGGTGGATTTTGTTTGACAGCTGAATTCTCTGAGGTAGAATCATTTGGATTTATTTGTGAGTTTTTATGTGGTACCTCTATTTATGCAGGTCCCTTTGGAAGAGTCCTTAAGTTTGATTAGTGAAAAACTCAATGAGGAGAAGGTGCAGCTTTTTTCACCATGCACCAACATCTGTGTATTTTTCAATTAATGACAATATTTTTGAACAGAATGATTGAGTGGTTACGGGTAGCCCTGTACCACCCACAGTTGCCAATTTTGCATAGAGGACTTCGAGGATAGGGCAGTGAGGAATTCAGCTTTGCAATCAATGTTTTTCTGAAGGTATGCTGACAACACTTTTGTTGAGTGGCCCGAAGGAAGTACAATGGGACACAGAGTTCACTGTAAACCAACGCACACCAATCATTTCTGCATATAAATATTGTGATCCACTGGACCAACATGGTGGCATCCTTAGGACTCTGGTACGTAAAACATACGCTATTTCCGACACAGATAGTCTAACACAGGAACCTGCACACTTGGTGTCTGTGTTTAAGGAAAATGGATACTTGAGAAGCAGATTCATCAGACAATGGAGCCTGGACCATCCCAGAAGTGCACGAAGAGGAGCTCAGATCTGTGGCCTTTATTTCTCATTGTGGGGGCATATCCATTACGAATGAAAGAATTTTAATGAAATTTAACATTAAGGATGTGTTTTGCCCAGCTGCCAAGATTAGGGCATTACTTGCCTCTATGAAGGATGATTTGGGATTTAAGAAGCCTAGCACATAATTTTTACTTGTCACTGAGAGAAAGCTTATATTGGCCAATCGATTCACATAGTTCAGGATAGGTGTGTGGAACATCGCTTACAACAGCCTGAAAAATGGCAGCAGCAAAATACTGCTTAAATGAGGGATAGAAGAAGATATTTAATAAGAACCTGATAGCTGCCAGCACATCTAGTTTTTAGTATATTGTTTACAAATTAGAGTAGTAGACAATTCAATCAATAGAGACAGGATTTTCCTGTTAGTATGACATGGAATCCTGTATTATTTCTTATTAAAAAACAAAATTTTTGGTGCAGCCAGCCCAAGTGTTTGAGAATAGGCTGGGCTAGGTGTTAGAGAAGAGTCACTGAATGCTATACATAGTTAGCACTGTTGTTCTACTAGGGGCATCACCACAAGCTCAATCTTGGGGGCAACACTTGTGATGGGCTGCGCATGCACCATGTTCAGAATGGGGACCAATACAGGATGATGAATTCAGGCCTTGGCATCAGTTTTCAGCACAACTCAGCTGCAAGAAAACACCCAATATTTGGGAGTTAAAGGGGGTAGGACGTCAAACAGGCTGGCTGGGAGCAGGAGAGGCACCATAGGACTTTTTAATTTCCACTGTCTATACTTTTACAAATAAATTCATAAAACTTTGTCGGCATGACCAGGAAAGATTCAGGATTTACACTCATAGCAGTGAAAGTCCAAAAACATACCAAAATAAATTTTTTTACATGTGAAATTTCATTTTTTTTTTTAAACTTACTGTTGGTTGCATTTGTTGCTATAGGTACACTTTCCTTCATAAGTAAGAGAGATTCTTCGATGAATTTTGCACAGCATACAAACCATACTTACAGGTGTATGAAACTCTAGAATTTATTTAATTTATGAAGAAATGAATGAGCTGTTACATTTTAAACTTCATGTTTAGAAAAAAATTCAAATTTTACCACAGGTTTTAATAGATATGGAAAATTCTAGAGTAATCTGTAATCTCAGAAAAATGAGGTGCCTCCAATGAAGCAATAATATTTTCAATAACTTAAAAACTGCAGAAGTTCATATTTTACAGTAATGAAATATTTTTACAAGGAACCTTAGACCTAACAAATTTTAAACATTTCATGTATTGCACCATTGCATCATCCCGAAAACCTACATGTATGTATCAATTTTATTTATTAATTTAATATGACTCCTATGCACACTCATACCAGGCTGTTCATTTGCGATTTATTTCATCATAAAATACGCCTGGAGAAATTGAAGAATCACATAATTTCATATGTTTTTAAATGTTTTTCATCATGGAAATAATTGTCAGAATATCATATCGTCCACAGTAATATATTGTTATTTTTGGCAATAGCATTGTTTCAATGTGACTGCAGTTAATATAAAAAACCACTGTAATTTAAAAGTGGTCAATAGCTTGTGTTAGCTGACACCACCATCGAAAAGAGTGGCAAAAGACACTTCTATTGAGGAGATATAAAATAAATGTTAAAAAATATTTAACAACATTTTGTTTTCTTTCAACATGCGTGCACTGCCACAAGAATGCTAGCTTTTTTTTTTTAACAAACCTTTATTTATACTTATTGTGAAAGGTCTGAGTGTTATAGAATGTTTATAACATTCCTTTATTAAATATTGTTGTAATGTACTAGTTTGATGCACATAGTGGTGAAGTTGATTCAGAATCATGCCTGTACAACATAAGAATGATGTGTTTTTGGTGGAGATGCCCTTCTGCCAATAATAGTTAGACACTGCTGGAAGACTGCTGGAATCATGTGAAAACAGAAACATTCTGAATAGGATGCCCAAGGAAGAAATTCTGGACACTTTTATGTTAAATGAAACTATGTGTTTCCAGAGGTTTGGACATAGGTGTGAATGGTAATTTGGAACAAGGAGGAAGGTATGCTAGGGTAATCAGTGCACTTGTGCAAAGCTGCTGTGCCAGGGTGGCATAGCAGTTAACAGAACTGCCTAGTGAGCAGGAGACACGGGTTCGAATCCTAGCCTTGGTACACATTTTCATTTGTCACTTCAGTCCGCTTATATAGATCATAGATGTTTGAGACTTGAAAAGGTCTCTAGAACCATATGGTTTCATTTGATTAAAGCACCTATGCCTCGGTTTCAGGCATGTAGTTTGAGATCCTCTGCAATGCCGTTCAAGTTTAGGGGTAATACCTCATGGCAGAGGTGTAATTGAGAATCTGGATTGAGGAGGAAGGTGTGCTAGGGTAATCCATGCAGTTGCGTCAAGTCACAGTGCCGCGATGGTATAGTGCTGACTGCTAAGCAGGAGACCCAGGTTTGACTCCCGGCCTTGGTACAAATTTTCATTTGCCGTTTCAGTCTGCATATACACATCACTTATAACTTATTTTTGGAAGGAGGCAGATCTGCCTGTGGTAACGCGTGTTGTTCAGTAATGTTGGTGACAGATTGTGGGCAGTGTACAGCCCAGCCACTACAATACTTTTAGCCGTGAAGGAACTCTGACTTTTGCAAGGTCTGAAAATGCTCCAGTGCAAAACTTTAACTTTTCCACTTGCACTTCAGATATGAGAGCAGACAGATTATGAGTTCCTACTCATTATCACTTGTGTGTTATTGTGTAAACTGCCATACTCTGAATTATTTAAGCTATCAAATATTTTGTGTATTATGGTCACAAAATACACTTACTTTTTTGCAAGATTTGGATGACTATTTTGTTTGAGGATTCTGCTAGGATTTTCTTAACACTCTGAACGCAAATTTACTGTGTTTTATAAGGATATCTTTCTGTCTGTGTTAAAACTGGTTATCACAGGTACGCTTTCTATTTACGTGAAGTTTATTTTCTTTAATAAACAGTAATCAACAGAATTCTCCACTATCACCTACATCAATTACTGACATTAGAATGGAACGCTTTTTTATTAACTATTCATTTGTCTTTTATTTAATATTTATGTTTATTTTGTTAATTCATAATTCTAGCCAATGCACTTAGTGTCTGACTGCAGGACCACAGCTAGAGGTTGTTATTTGCAGCGAGTTATCTGCTGGGCGTGAAAGTTATTCACTTTAAACAGCATCACGCATAGCCCATTACCTACGGTACAAGTAAAATCAGGTAATATTGCAATGGGTCTGCTCGTATGGGATGCTGGGTGGAGCAGTCACAACTCAGCAACAGGATAACCATTAAGTAACATTGCATAGTGTCCTGATCTTTCTTGCGTTTACGTCTCTCTCAATTGCCAGCAAAACTATTTCACTGAATTTAAGTCACATTTGGTCAATGCCTACTAAGTTGGTTCAGAGGGAATGGAGAGTGTCCTTAGGATGATGTCAACTGAATTTTTATCTGCTTTTTTAAACAGATATATTGTGTGTTTACTTTTGGAGGATTTAGATGTTACTGTATTCAATCTCACTACAACAACCTTGGGGTCAGTAATTCCTGTATCTATCATGACACTCTCTATTCACTCTGGACTGTTTGTCACTAACATGTATAGTATTATTATCAAAACCATTTACACTTTGTGTGAGCTTCTCATTCATTGTTTAAAATAAATTATTATCAGGAAATGGCTAAAATATTTTGTGCCATCCTACAAATATTTGGAATGTAATGCTGTCACATTTCCACCAGGAAAGCAACATATTATTGTCTTTGCTGTCTGGCTTGCTCGTCATTAGGAGAAGTTGCATCCCATCTTTAACACACATTTTGACATTCTCAAGTATGCCATCCTAAGAAACCCAGTCTCACAATCTGCTATTCTTGGACAAAGGGCTTTTACTGATTGGTATAGTCTCATGTTGTACATCTAAAAAAAGAATCAGTACCTACATTTAGAAGAAAAGACTGTGAGATGACTGTTACATAAATTAAAATGTCAAAGCTTGACTTTGTTTTCTAATCTCATGTGTAAAGTTAATCGAGAACTTTAATCCAAAAATATCTCTTCTCCTAATGTATTTTGTGTAAGTACTTTTCCCTGCCACAAGCTAAACGTTCACATGTTGACACACTATGATAGACTCAATAGCTCCATAGTTTTATTTGCAATCAATGCATGTTCACAGCATTCATAATTACTACTTGAATAATTATAGAAGCTCTTGCTACAGTAGGTCCATATCAAACTAAACCAATTAAACAATATCAGTTAAAAGAATGCAATAAACTTTGGTTCCCTTCGTTTAGTGATACTACATACACAACTGTAATGGTATTTGCCCTTCTGTTAGCGACCACATTCTTTACCTAACACGGATAAAATTTCTGTGGACATGCAGTTTACTCTGTGGCTTAATGCACACCATTTCCATCAACTGGCATGATCATTAGGGAAATGTTACGATGTTGCACCAAACAGCAGTTTCATCTCATATGTCAAGATATAATTTTTCCATTATAAAAAAAAAAAAATCTGCTCCAATTGTACTTGACAAATCCTTTATTTGGATAAAATTGTACATGCAGCCCAGGTTTTTGGATGGAAATCCCATCCTCAAGTGCTACAAAAAGCAAGGATAACTGTGAAAAGGTATTCTTCATAAAACTGATTAACATTAAAAGAGGCCATACAAATGTGATCATCAGGTTATGCCTCGATTATGTACGAGAATGTCATGCCAGTCATGTAAAAAATCCAGCAAATTTATCAAGTAGCATGTGAGTTTCAATGCCGGTGAGGCATAAAAATATTCTCTGAGTCAACCAGTACCACACTTTTTTTTTGTCATCAGTCTTCTGAATAGTTTCATGCACCCCACCATGAATTCATTTCCTGTGTTAACCTTTTCATCTGCTAATAAGACTTGCAACCTAAGTCCTCCATTATTTGCTGGATGTATTCCAATCTCTGTCTTCCTATACAGTTTTTACCACCTACAGTTCCCTCTAGTATCATAGAAGTTATTCCCTGTTGTCTTAACAAATGTCCTGTCATCCTGTTCTTCTTCTTGTCAGTGTTCTCCATATGTTCCTTTTCTCACCGATTCTGCAGAGAACCTTCTCATTTCTTATATTGTCAGTCCACCTAATTTCCAATATTCTCCTGCAGCACCCCATCTCAAATGCTTCGATGCTCTTCTGTTCTGGTTTTCCCACCAGCCATGTTTCGCTACCATACAATGCTATGCTCCAAATATACATTCTCAGACATTTCTTCCTCAAATTAAGGGCTACGTTTGATACAAGAAGACTTGTCTTGGCCAGGAATGTCCTCTTTGCCAATGCTAGTACGCATTTTATGTCCTCCTTGTTCTGTCCATCACAGGTTTTTTGCTGACTGGGTAGCAGATTTCCTGAACTTTGTTTACTTTGTGATTACCAATTCTGATGTTAAGTTTATCGGTATTCCCGTTTCTGGTACTTCATTGCTTTTGTCTTTCTTCTATTCACTTTCAAACCATATTCTGTACTCATTGGAGTGTTCATTTCATTCAAGACATCCTGTAATTCTTCTTCACTTCCACTGAGGATACTAATGTCGTTGACGAATCTTACCACTGACATCCTTTCACCTTGATTTTTAACCCCACTCTTGAACCTCTCTCTCATTTCAGTCATTGCTTCTTCGACTGAGCAGCACGGGTGCAAAACTGCATCCCTGTCTTAAACCCTTTTTAATCCGAGAAATTCATTCTTGGTCTTCCACTCTTATTGTTTCCTCTTGGTTCTTGTATGTATTGTATATTATCCATCTTTCCATATAGCTTACCCGTTTTCCTCAGAATTTCGAACATCTTGCACCATTTTACATTGTTGAACACTTTTTACAGGTCAACAGAACCTATGAATGTGTCTAGCACTACCATATGTCCAAGGCTCTCACCACCCCCCTGGCCTTAATTTATGTTAATTCATTCCGTCTCAGCATTTCTTCACAGTAACTACTCTTTTCTTCACGTTTCAGTTTTCTACTGCTTTCATTGTCCTACACATCTATTTTTCACAACCGGACTCCCACCTCTGTTACGTAAAATGCACTTAGCTTTTCACTCTTATTAACTCGTGCATGATGTTTAAGCAGTAATCTCTGTCTTGCACATTACCCTGTCTTCCACCTTTAAGCTCTCAGTGTCTGCCATCAAGGTCCTATTCCTGTGGTACAAACTGACCTGCAGTCCCTCCTTAAAACCTCCTCAGGCCCTTCATAAGGACTAACACCTCAGTCCATAGACCTTCTCACCCACCCAAACCATGCACCCCAACCTTTTCCCTTCTTCTTAAGAACTACAAACCCAATCATCCTGGCTGTCCTTTAGTTGCTGGCTTCAAATCACCCACCAAATGTATATCTGCCTTAGTTGATCAGCACCTGTAACCCATAGCACAAAGACTCCTCTCCTATATCAAAGATACCAACCATTTCCTAGATCGTCTGAAATCCGTGCCAGTCCCACTCCCACCATACATTTTGCTTATCGCTACTGATGCCACCTCCCTTTATACCAACCATCCCCCACATACACGGTCGGTCTGCTGCTAAACATTTCCTCTGTCAGCGCCCACCTGAATCTGAACCTATGACAACCTCCCTACTCACCTTAATCCACTTTATGCTTACCAACAACTAATTCACCTTTGAGGGGCAGACTTACAAACAGATCAGGGGTACAGGCTCCTACCTATGTCAACCTTTTCATGGGCTTTCCTGGACCCCATATGTCTTTAGCCCATGGTTTGGTTTAGATACATTGATGATATCTTTACCATATGGAGGCATGGTGAGACTGACCTGTTAAAATTCCTGGAATCTCTGCATACCTTCTCCCGATGAAATTTCACATGGCCCTATTCCAAATCCCACGACACATTCCTTAATGTTGAACTCGTCCTCACTGAAGTCCAGCTACAAACTTCCGCCCACATTAAACCTACTAACAAACAATGTACTTACATTTTGACAGTTGCCATCCTCTCCATGCCAAATGTTCCCTCCCATATAACCTTGGCATTTGAGGCAAATGTATTTGATCAGATGCAGACTATTTACAGCAACACACCGCAATTCTCACCTAACCTTCACTGCACATAATTACCCCACCAGCCCAGTTCAAAAGCAGATTTCCTGGGCCACCATGTTCAAGCATGGTACTACTGAAACCTCCAAAAAATAACTTCGGAGCACACCATTGGTGACTCGGTATAACGCTGGTCTGGAATGTATTAATCAGCTACTTTGACAGGGATATGATTTCCTAAAATCATGCCCTCAATTGAGGTCCATTCTGCCTTAAATTTTACCCACCACATCTAGAATAGCGTTTCGTCACCCTCCCAATCATTGCAATATTCCTGTCAGACCCTATGCTCCTTCTGCACCCATTTCCCTACCCAATGACTCCTACCCTGTGACTAACCATGCTGCAAGACTTTCCCTATGCACCCTCCTACCATCACCTATAGTAGCCCCGTAACTGGCAAAGCATATTCTATCAAAGGGAGAGCCACCTGTGAAGTGACACATCATATACCAGCTGTTGTGTAAACACGGTTTGGCCTATTGCATTGGCGTGACTACAACCAAATTATCAGTTACGATGAAGGGGTATAGGCAGGGGCTGTATACTGGCAATTCACAATATCCTGTCGCAGAGCATTCTCTAGAACATGACAATCATAACTGCGGTGTTTGTTTCACCACATGCACCATCTGGATTCTTTCCCCAGACACCAGTTTCTCAGAACTCCACAGGTAGGAACTAGCACTATCACATGTCCTTGGTTCTCACCACCCTCCTGGCCTTAATTTATGTTAATTTCTTCCATCTCAGCATTTCTTCACATTAACTACTCTTTTCTTCACTCTGTTTTAGTTTTCTACATCTTTCATTGTCCTACACACCTATTTTTTCACCACCGCACTCCCATCTCTATTACGTAAATTGCACTTAGCTTTTCATTCTTATTAACTCATGCATGATGTTTAAGCAGTAATCTCTGTCTTGCACATTACCCTGTCTTCCACCTTTAAGCTCTCAGGTTTTCAAATCTCATCGAATGCAGTCCCAACAATCAGTCTTTCCTTCTCATCATGCACCGAGAGGCTTCCCTGACCCGCAGTTCTGGATGACTTTCCTGAAATTTACCCCTTTTCCTAGAGCTCTCCAGTCCTTTTCCTTCACCCCTCTTTCTTCTCCTTCAACCCTTCTGCCTGAAAAAGGAGCCACTGACTCCAAAACTTTGCCTAATTACAACCTTCTTTTATATGTGTGTGCTCTGCTGCTGCTTGGTAAGTAGATTTTCTAACCTGACATATTTTGCTATTACCACTCAATAATATCTTACAAAAAAATTTTCAGGGGTAATTCATCACTTACAAAGAAGTGTTAATAGTACAAAAGTGAGCAGTAAGAAAAATGTATAGTATTCTCCCAAGTGTATCATGTTGATACCTCTTCAAGGAGTTGAGCATTTTAACTGCGCCATCAGAAGTCATATATTCACTACTGAAATTCGTAATAAATAATTCACTGCAGTTTGAAAAGCACAGTGATGTCCATACCTACAACACTGGAGGGAAAAATGACATTTAGTACCTTTTGTGAAAGCTGCCAGTGGCTCAGAAATGAGTTCAATATGCAACAACAAAAAGTTTTTATCATTTTCCCAATATCATACAAAGTGTGACAGGTAACGAAGCAAGTTTTAAATCTAATTTAAAATCATTTCTCCTTGACTACTTCTTCTATTTCACTGATGAATTTCTTGAGTAACTAGTAGCCAGTAAATGAAAAAAATAGGGTAGATTTATGTGTTGGACTATAAAAATAATGTGTTCATTAATATTAACACCAATCATATATATACATGTGTACGTATCCTGTAAACTGACTTGTTCCACATCATTTTGATAAAAGAATTGTTCAAATGATCTATGGAACATGGATCTAACTAAATAACTAACTTTAGCTGATGATTATGGGGCAGTCATGTTAGCTTTTTATCAAGGAAGAGTTCCAAAAGTCTTTTATGCTTTTGAAAGACAGTAGGTAAATGATGCTGAAATAACTACAAAGTGGGTCGCAAGGTGTTCAACAAGACACACTGGTTCAAATATCACCACAGAGGATGAGATCTGGAACAGCTGTTGATCTTTGGTGGCCAGCTGTTGATCTTTGGTGGCCCGTAAGACTACAGAATATTGCCCACAATCAGGATGAAGAGGCAAATGTTCCCAAGAAGGAGATGTAGCATTCTCACGATTCAATCTTTTTGTGTTTAATTAGCTACCGAGCCTTAGCACAGAGCTGCTTAAAAGTGATGAGCATGGTTTGTGAAGAAACGTCCAAGAATCATGAATTGCTATTTTAATGTTGTTGGTCTACCACAGCACCAATTGGCAGTGGAGAGGCCTGTAGTAGAAAAGGTAATAGCAATTCCAGCGGTGCAGACAATTGTGTTGGAAACATCTCCCATAAACTCACTGATGCAATCTGACTGAGAAGGGTCGCAGATGACAGCAGATGCACACAATTGCCAGTTGGCTCTTCAAAACTACCATCTTGACAACTGGTCTGTTGGGAAGTAACAAGGAAGTAACAGGATTACTGGAATGTGATCAATGTGATGAAGATTGTCATGTAGTGACCATTCTAGCAAAGCCACGTGACTGGAGGAAGATGAGGTTGATAGCCAGAAAGGTGCCATGGGCAGCACTGAAATGTCCCATGGAGGAGACAAAGATCCAGATCAGAAAAAAACCTGCTCAATCAGAAGGTTGCAACCAGAAGATGTGATCTGTCATTGTTGGGTCTAGAGCAACATCACTAAACATCAGTTCAGAGTCTGATGGCATGGGAGAATCTGGTGCCTCAAGGGTCACTGGAGTAGCCTTCTCCAGTGATTTCTTTTTCTCTTTCATTTTTTTTGGCAGTCCTGAATCATGTGAGAGCTTATTTGTGCTGCAAGGTGTAGGAAACAAAAGGGAGTGGGCACGCCAAGGACACACAGTTGGTGACTCTTTTAGGTACTGGCTGGCATCTGGTTCTTGTCTGTGGAATTGTAGAGAATTCCTGAATGGATGCCCTGCCATCAGTACCCATTAGATGAAGATGCTGATTCTCTGGCTGTGTGCAGGGAGTCAGTGCTCCTGTAAATGAAAATTCAGGAACCATGAGAGGGCAGGCCTCTTGCCCCATGGTCTAATTTACATGCACGGCTACCAGAGGTCTATGTGGAAGTAGTAAATAGCACGCCCTGGCCACAATAGTAGCAACAGTAGATATCATTGGGCAGTACATGAACAATCGTATTTGTTTGTGAGCATCAAATAACGAGACATAATTGGACACTTGCGATTCCTGAATTATGCATTCTTTAATTAGGGTTGTACATTTCAGGGATTTGGAGAGTTGTCATTTCCACAATTAACACAGACAGCTGGTAGGAACATGGAAGTTCTTACATAGCAGTCAACCACAGTCTCCACAGTCGGGTCATATGTACATTGGCAAACCATATGCCCAAAGTGTTGGCATCCAAAGCACGGCATCGGTGTGCATCATTCTACATCAAATCATGGAGGTCGTGACACCTATCATCTCAGATTTTCCTGAAACTTTGCACATTTTCTTATATTTATAACATAAGAACTTGTGCAAAATCTTTTTTCTCTCAGACTAATACTTTTTTTGTATCAAATTTTAAATGTAGTGATATTCTGATAACCAGGCTCCGGAAAAATGTCAATGCAAAATGGCACTTACCTACATGAATGCTCGTAACTCAGGTGTTTATGAAGCTTTTGATATGGAATTTTTTTCATAAGTTACGAGAAGCACATACTTAACATACATGTAATTATTTAAGCAGTCACGCTACAAAGAACAATAGAAAAAAATTTAATTTGTCGCTTTCCAATTTCTGGAAAAAGTACAGATATATTGAAAAATGCTTATATCACAATCCTCCAATCTGGTGCGAGCTTATAATTGGTCTTAAATAATTCCCAAGGAGGTACACATTGTAATAAAATAAAATTATTAATGTTTTCTATGAATGGACACACAAATAAATCTGAAATCACAATACTTTGTGTTGTGATGACAAAAATAATAATTCTAAGTAAGATCATCCATACCTGACACCCATTGCTTCAGATTTTCATGAAACTCTTTCTACTTGTTACTTTCTGCATGGCAATAGTCAATGCAAAAAAAGGGGGAAAAAATGGAAATTTTTTACAGACATAAATGCCACAACTGAAGTTCGTCATTTGGATTGCATTACTTCAGACAAAAATTAATAATAACAGAAAGTATCTGATTTTCAACAAATCAGTCATACTTCCCCAGATATCACAGACGGGATGTATCTTTATTGGAAAAAAAAATTAATAAATATTCTTGACTTAAGGGAATACAGAAAATCAACTTAAGCTATTATGGTCCAAACAATGAATTTTAAATATGTAAATAATATGTAAAACACTTTCTGACAGCTGATACAAGATTTGTTTGTATCAAAACTCGGATACTAAAAAAAAAAAAAATCCTGAGTTTTGATAGATATTGGATGTTTGTTTAACATACATCTCATCTCATCATTGTTCAGATGATCATCCAAATCAGATTATGTAAATTGACAACCAATTGTAAGGCTGAAACTTCCTGGCAGATTAAAACTGTGTGCCCGACCGAGACTCGAACTCGGGACCTTTGCCTTTCGCGGGCAAGTGCTCTACCAACTGAGCTACCGAAGCACGACTCACGCCCGGTACTCACAGCTTTACTTCTGCCAGTACCTCGTCTCCTACCTTCCAAACTTTACAGAAGCTCTCCTGCGAACCTTGCAGAACTAGCACTCCTGAAAGAAAGGATATTGCGGAGACATGGCTTAGCCACAGCCTGGGGGATGTTTCCAGAATGAGATTTTCACTCTGCAGCGGAGTGTGCGCTGATATGAAACTTCCTGGCAGATTAAAACTGTGTGCCCGACCGAGACTCGAACTCGGGACCTTTGCCTTTCGCGGGCAAGTGCTCTACCAACAGAGCTACCGAAGCACGACTCACGCCCGGTACTCACAGCTTTACTTCTGCCAGTACCTCGTCTCCTACCTTCCAAACTTTACAGAAGCTCTCCTGCGAACCTTGCAGAACTAGCACTCCTGAAAGAAAGGATATTGCGGAGACATGGCTTAGCCACAGCCTGGGGGATGTTTCCAGAATGAGATTTTCACTCTGCAGCGGAGTGTGCGCTGATATGAAACTTCCTGGCAGATTAAAACTGTGTGCCCGACCGAGACTCGAACTCGGGACCTTTGCCTTTCGCGGGCAAGTGCTCTACCAACCGAGCTACCGAAGCACGACTCACGCCCGGTACTCACAGCTTTACTTCTGCCAGTACCTCGTCTCCTACCTTCCAAACTTTACAGAAGCTCTCCTGCGAACCTTGCAGAACTAGCACTCCTGAAAGAAAGGATATTGCGGAGACATGGCTTAGCCACAGCCTGGGGGATGTTTCCAGAATGAGATTTTCACTCTGCAGCGGAGTGTGCGCTGATATGAAACTTCCTGGCAGATTAAAACTGTGTGCCCGACCGAGACTCGAACTCGGGACCTTTGCCTTTCGCGGGCAAGTGCTCTACCAACTGAGCTACCGAAGCACGACTCACGCCCGGTACTCACAGCTTTACTTCTGCCAGTACCTCGTCTCCTACCTTCCAAACTTTACAGAAGCTCTCCTGCGAACCTTGCAGAACTAGCACTCCTGAAAGAAAGGATATTGCGGAGACATGGCTTAGCCACAGCCTGGGGGATGTTTCCAGAATGAGATTTTCACTCTGCAGCGGAGTGTGCGCTGATATGAAACTTCCTGGCAGATTAAAACTGTGTGCCCGACCGAGACTCGAACTCGGGACCTTTGCCTTTCGCGGGCAAGTGGTAGAGCACTTGCCCGCGAAAGGCAAAGGTCCCGAGTTCGAGTCTCGGTCGGGCACACAGTTTTAATCTGCCAGGAAGTTTCATATCAGCGCACACTCCGCTGCAGAGTGAAAATCTCATTCTGGAAACTTCCCCCAGGCTGTGGCTAAGCCATGTCTCCGCAATATCCTTTCTTTCAGGAGTGCTAGTTCTGCAAGGTTCGCAGGAGAGCTTCTGTAAAGTTTGGAAGGTAGGAGACGAGGTACTGGCAGAAGTAAAGCTGTGAGTACCGGGCGTGAGTCGTGCTTCGGTAGCTCAGTTGGTAGAGCACTTGCCCGCGAAAGGCAAAGGTCCCGAGTTCGAGTCTCGGTCGGGCACACAGTTTTAATCTGCCAGGAAGTTTCATATCAGCGCACACTCCGCTGCAGAGTGAAAATCTCATTCTGGAAACATCCCCCAGGCTGTGGCTAAGCCATGTCTCCGCAATATCCTTTCTTTCAGGAGTGCTAGTTCTGCAAGGTTCGCAGGAGAGCTTCTGTAAAGTTTGGAAGGTAGGAGACGAGGTACTGGCAGAAGTAAAGCTGTGAGTACCGGGCGTGAGTCGTGCTTCGGTAGCTCAGTTGGTAGAGCACTTGCCCGCGAAAGGCAAAGGTCCCGAGTTCGAGTCTCGGTCGGGCACACAGTTTTAATCTGCCAGGAAGTTTCATATCAGCGCACACTCCGCTGCAGAGTGAAAATCTCATTCTGGAAACATCCCCCAGGCTGTGGCTAAGCCATGTCTCCGGAATATCCTTTCTTTCAGGAGTGCTAGTTCTGCAAGGTTCGCAGGAGAGCTTCTGTAAAGTTTGGAAGGTAGGAGACGAGGTACTGGCAGAAGTAAAGCTGTGAGTACCGGGCGTGAGTCGTGCTTCGGTAGCTCAGTTGGTAGAGCACTTGCCCGCGAAAGGCAAAGGTCCCGAGTTCGAGTCTCGGTCGGGCACACAGTTTTAATCTACCAGGAAGTTTCATATCAGCGCACACTCCGCTGCAGAGTGAAAATCTCATTCTGGAATTGTAAGGCTGCCTGATGAAAGTACAGAGCCAAAAGTTATATATTTAATGGAAACATTTTCATTACACGGGTTAGATTTATTTAGGGTGTCTAATTAGGGTCTTTAAACAACAATTATTCTAGCCACACTAACATTTTCATTACACGGGTTAGATTTATTTAGGGTGTCTAATTAGGGTCTTTAAACAACAATTATTCTAGCCACACTAATGTTAATTTAAAACGTTCATAGAGGGAGACCAAGAGATGAATACACTGAGCAGATTCAGAAGGATGTAGGTTGCCGTAGGTACTGGGAGATGAAAAAGCTTGCACAGGATAGAGTAGCATGGAGAGCTGCATCAAACCAGTCTCAGGACTGAAGACCACAACAACAACAACAACAACATGTTCAGAAAAGAATGACACTACTGGTCCAGGTGGTTAGAAAAAAATTAGTTTAACATCTCCTTCTTCATCACAGACATTTCTGACGAAGGCAAAGTACCACCTGTCACCGTATACAGCTGCTGCAAAAGAATTTTGTTGAAGATGAGAGCATGTCCATTGTGGGGCATTTTCACTGAATGCAAAAATCAAGGAAGGCTTTCCTGAAGTTACTCTTCTAATCGCTAAAGAATCACAAGGAAGTGGTTTGTAATGGTGAAAATTCCTGGTACCAGGTATTGTGTGGGTTGTTGAAAATCTCTTCTCAATGTTCTTGCATAGGAAATCTAAAGCGAATTTCTCTAAGAAGTGAAAAAAAACATTTGTCAATATTAGCTTTGCAGAAATCGTAAACACCAGATGCAGTTGTTATTCGTGCATCATCTACTAGCTGAAGACCAGTTATTCTCAATATACATTTTATACCTCCTGCCAAACCATCACACACAGATTTATTGTGACTATTAGCAAAAACGAAATGCTCATCATCAATAGAAAAATAATTTTTGTGCTCATTTAAATTTTTAAAGCTTTTTCTATTCTTATACTGGGTAGCACATCCATCAGTGAAATAATGCACTTTCTTCACTTGCAGGTAATGCTCTGCCAGCCACTTAAACATTTCTTTCCGGACAGCATTTACAAATCCTACATCATGTTCCATATCACCACTTATACAGCAGTGGCTCAATATTACCAATTTACTTTCTTCATTTATCACACAAACACACACGGGATGGATAGTACAGCTGCTTCTTGTCCACAGGTAACTCCGAATTTCATTCTGAATTAAAAAAACTGTAGTTTTCAGTTAAGTCCATTAACAGAATTGCTTTTTCCAGGGTTAGATGCTCTTTCAATTTTTTCAATGATTTTGACTGACACTTAGATATAAATGAGTGTTGTTTGATTCCCTGTAAATTTGTTAACAACAAGTTGATGTATTCACTAACAGTAGCAGACTGCTTTACCAATTCTGCCCGATGACCTGTGTTTATCCATTGGCTGAACTCAATTTCATCATCAGCATCTTTGTAAGCTAACTTCTGCCTTAATAATTCTGACAGTTTGTCATCACTGGGACCGTTACCACAGTGATTAAGCCTGCAGTCAATAGTTTTCAGAGTCATATACAAGAAATGTTATAAGTTCTTTTATGTTTCTTCAATGTGTTATGTATCTAAAACCAGTTTTACATTTTGGTAGATCACACACACACACACACACACACACACACACACACACACACACACACACACACACAGAGAGAGAGAGAGAGAGAGAGAGAGAGAGAGAGAGAGAGAGAGAGACTCAGCAGCACCAGCTAAAATACACCATTTCAATCTTAGTGAACAAAATTTAGAAAGACCAAAGTTAATGTTTGTATTCTCCCATTTAAAACAAGAGTATAGTTCTCTTAAGTTGCGAAGGATGAGTCTTTTTGCATATACACATTCTTCTGAATGCTAACTTTGTCTTTTGCTCATGGTAACATTCGAGTATATTCATCAGTTTGGTATAAATTAGTGGCAATGTCTACCACTTCATCAGCAATAACTTTTCCCTTTTTTGGTTTCCTTGCTTATCAGACCACACATACTCATTAACATTAAATTCTGACGTTATGTTTTCTTTTGACCAAGAGGATGGAGCTATAGTCAAAATTTGAATTTTTTCAGGTACTCTTACAGTAGACATTTTTTCTTTAGTTAACAATATCATGGCATCAACACCTTTGGCTTTCTTACCAAATTCACCATCAAATTTTTCTTCTCTATGGTCATAATCTTCAATACTGCAATCTAATG
Organism: Schistocerca piceifrons; assembly: GCF_021461385.2. Classification (NCBI taxonomy): domain Eukaryota; kingdom Metazoa; phylum Arthropoda; class Insecta; order Orthoptera; family Acrididae; genus Schistocerca; species Schistocerca piceifrons. The sequence continues at coordinate 612,767,662 of NC_060139.1, forward strand.
CCCATCACACTTTTCTTTCCAAAACATGCTTCACTTTTTCTAGCTTCTTTTTGCCATATGGAGCCTTGCTGTGAATTGGAATACAGTGAATTTTTAAGGAAGAGCACCCCACATCATGTAAAGTTTTATTTGCATCCTCAATACTTCGACTTTTTAGTATTGATTTGTGAAATGTCACCTCAGGGGCATCTGCATCACTTTCATTTCTATCACTGATGTCAGTTTTCTGTTCATTAATCTTACAAAATGTGCACAGTTTTTGGCCTGGTTTTACACAGATTCTTTTAGCACTTAATGTTTTAGGCAATGACAAGCAAACTGACCTCAAAGATTTTTTTCACTGTTTGTCTGTGTTTTTTGAACGAACCACAACAAGTTTGTGGCAGTGATATTTTTCATTTCTGGTGCAAAGTGATATCAAAAGTGCGCGAGAGTTTTTTTTTGGTCGTCTTTTATTTTTTATCTTTTCCGTAAGACTATAGAATCTCCTAGTTTTTGTTACTTCTCCATTTTATTTTATTTTTTTATTTATTTATTTTTTTCATTGTGAGTTTTCACAAATAAATATTTTTTCGTTAACTCATTATACCGGATGGCTATGCAACTATTTGTCGTAGACAAGTCGCCTACACAATCGGTGACCTCCGATTAAGGAACTTTAAATCTTTCGTTAGCTACGTCGAACATTAACTGCAAAAGCTATGAACGACGACGGCAAACGATATGGTTCGATAACAGAGGAAATTCAGAGGCTTCAGAATGAGATAGAAACTTTACAGTTGCATATTTCGAAAGATCTGAACTTAAAGCATATACCGGACCAAAGGAATGACGTTGGTTCAACAACCATGGCAGCACAAACACAGCAAGTAACAGCAATGGAAGTACCCACTGGTTTCAACACTTCACCAACTCAACAGTTGCAATTACGGGCGCCCCCATTCATGCCTTCTCAGCCACACACATAGTTCGCGGTAATGGAAAATCTATTTCTACAACAAAGAATAGTCAGTGAAGTTCACCTTGGTGATAAGTAATTTGGACCATCAGACCTCGGTTTTGATATCTGACATTATAGTGAACCCGGCTACAGAATGAGCATACTGTAGACTGAAAGAAGAATTAATTTCTCGGTGTGTGAAGTCAGTCGACATCAGAGTCAAACAAGCTGTAGCAAGAGAAACGGGGAGATAGGACCCCGTCAGAATACTGGCGTCATTTACGCAGCCTGGTAGATAGATCGACAGTCTCTGATAGACTGTTACTCCACGTATGGCAACAACAGCTACCAACGCAAGTAAGAACTACACTAGCTATATACGACGAAAGATCAGTTGACAAACTGCTGCTCGCTGCAGACAGAATCTACGAAACACACAAGCCTAATGCAACAGTCGCAATGACGTTGACAGATGCCACGTACGGTAACTACCATTACCAGCAAGACCAAACTGACGTTATAACAGTAAACTGTGCCGTGGTCACAATGCGACAAACAACAAAAAGTTCAAACGAAATTAGAGATTTAAAAACTGCAATAGAGGATTTGCGAGCACAACTACGCACGCTACAGCAACCACAAGTTATCTTTAAGTGCAAAAGAGACCGGGCTGGGTGTGAAACACGAAGTCAACAAGAGGACCAGCGTAAGGTGTTTGTACACAAAGACTTGTACAATTGCTCTCACGTAATGTTGCAAACAGACTCAGTCAAATCACCTTTACAACCACCATATATGGGCCCATTTCAGGTGCTGAGTAGAAATAACCATGCCGTGGACATAATGTACAATGGTGTTCCGACAAAGGTATTGATTGAACGTGTCAAGCCAGCATGGGTTTTATCCTCTCCGACCTCTGACACCACGCCTGTGAATCAACACATGATGGTCGCAGAGCATACCGAAACACCGCTCAGTACATCGTCCGAGACAGGTGAATCACCACCACAAACAACAATGTCACTGCCCCCGAGACACTCAACGCACACCAGAGCTTGACGTCGAATAAAATTCAAGTATCAAGATATCCCTGGGGCTTCGCACTTTAAGGGGGTGGGGGGGGCTGTGTGGCAGTGATATTTTTCATGTCTGGTGCAAAGTGATATCAAAAGTGCGCAAGAGTTTTTTTTTTTTGTCATGTGTTGTTTTTTATCTTTGCCGTAAGACTATAGAATCCCCTAGTTTTTGTTACTTCTCTGTTGTTTTTTTTTTTTTTTTTTAGTTTCTTCTCATTGTGAGTTTTCATGAATAAATATTTTTTCGTTAACTCACTATACCGGACGGCTATGCAATTATTTGTTGTAGGCAAGTCGCCTACAAGTTCTTTGGTGACTTTCAAAAAATTTTAAGTAATAGTATCTGCGACACCCACATATAGTAGCACTTTCTTGATCTCGTGGAAAGCTTATATTGGATCGCAGCAATATCAAATCTCATTGGTCTTCAGTCAGCTCTTCTATTTTTTGTAGAGTTTTTACTAAGGTATGGGTTGTAAAATGACATGGTGTTTTTAGTAATTTTCAAACAGTGCATGAATCCACATTTTCCACTGCAATTAATTGAGCATTAATTCACTTCATACAAGTGGAATGTCTCACAGAAAGTCAAAGAGCAACTGAGGCCAAATAGGCTAATTGTTGCATTCCAGTTATTCTCAACTAAGAATTCCAGCAATTGTTGCATTGTTTTCGAATTAGTCAAATGAAAGGAAGTTAATTTTCACACTTAAAGTTAACTTGCCTGCCTAGAATGAGTTATACTTAAATATGCTGATTTGATACCCTTGCATCAGAGGCATTGAGTGGATGAACTTACTTAAAATGACCCTTTTCCATAACAGTAAAAAGTATTTTGATTTCAAACTGTGTGTCAATTAGCAGAAGACCCATTTAAATTTTTATTTTGTTAGAAAACTTGCAATCAAGGGGTTCTTTTGAGAGCAAAATCAGGTTCCCAGCAGGTTGGAGAAATGTGACATAGCATTTTTTCACTTCATTGCAATTTTTCTGAAATAAAAAATTGACATATATTAATATTCTTTAAAAAATTTATTTATAACTTTACTGCTTAAATAATTATATGCCTGTTAAGTATGTGCTTCGCTTAACTTATGAAAAAAAATTCCAAATCATAAGCTTCATAAACACCTGAGTTATGGGCATTTATGAAGATAAGTACCATTATGCACTGACATTCTTGATGAGCTCAATTATCAGAATATCACTACATTTAAAATTCAATATTAAAGTTGTAGTCTGAGACCAAAAAGATTTTGCAGAAGTTCCTGTTATAGGTATAAGCAAATGTGCAAATTTTTGTGAACATTTGAGATAGAGGGTTACAAATCCTTGAATTATTGCATGTTTTGACATGGAAATGACCCTGTTGCACATCACAGTGGTAAATCATGATTATCATCTCCTCTGGAGAATTCCTCTCAAATGTAATGATGAATGTGCCAGTTTCAACTTTGTTGTCTGATACATCTCGATGTACATAACATACAAAATGGATCCCACAATTATGCAAGTGTTCGTGTAGCCTTCACAAGTCTGCACCTACTGGGCTACAATGGTTATATACACTGCTAAGATGCATATGGACTTAGAAATGTGTGCCTGAAGAATAGGGAAAGGGAATAATAATTCCAGTGTTCAAGAACAGAGACAGAAAATAATGTGAAAACGGTGAAGGGATACAACTCATACCAATAGTAGCAAAAATGATGAAGAGGATACAGGAAGCAAGACTGAGGGAAAAAGTGGAAGGTCAGTTGAAAGAGGAGCAGTGTGACGTTTGACATGGTAAATCAACAGTGGGCCCAATCTTTAGTATGAGATAGTTGATGGAAAGACATTGGGAGTATGTCAAAGATCTGGTGGTGATATTTCTTGTCTACTGAAGGCTTACTATAGTGTCCTCAGAGAAAGTTATGGGAAACATTAAAAAGAAATGGAGTTGGAAAAGAAATGATTGAAATCCTTCAAGCAATGTATGACAAAAGCTTCAGCAGTGTCCACAGAAATAGTCTGAAGAAGCAATTGATTCAGGAATGTTAAAGGAGTGAGGCATGAGAATGTGGTGTCACCATCATTATTTATAATGGTTGAAACGCGATGTTGGTGGTTTTTTGGTGGTATATTTGCTATGATTCCTTTGCACAACCTGTAACCCTTTGATGTTAGATGTTAATACAATTATTTAGTAAATTTCTCTCAGTCACCGTTCTTGATGTTTTCTGTGGTGGCCCTGCTAGTCAGTTCCACCAACAGTGAGGCAGCAGTCTGCACTGGACTTTATCTGTTTGTGCGTGGATGGGTGCTAAAAGAGAGTGTTACCTGACTTCCAAGCTACTTGTATGACATAAATGATTAGACTTTAAATCTCCTTCTCTTACAAAAACAATCTCATATACAAAGCAAGTTGACAGATCTTTTTAAACTGATGTTGCAGGCACAAAATCAAGACAAGAAGTTTTCTCTACACAAGCTAGTTCACTCAGCAGATGGAGAGGCTCACTCGCCGTCTCACCTTGTAAAAGTGGTGGGTTCATGACATTCTCCCATCTGCACGTACTGTAACATCTCCAAACACTTTCTACTAAACATCTTCCGTCATCACAGAAGCCAGCAAGTGGGTAAGCAATCCTAAAAATGTCATGTCACACTTCATAGTGATGGATGAAATAGATAGAAGCAGCTCATGGAGGAAGAGAGATGAAGTTATTGCTATTTCCTGGTGATATTATGCTGTGGTGAATCAACATTAAGGAGGTACAAGAACAAATAGATATCTTAAACAAAATCGAGAGATATAGAATCAAATGAAATGTGGAGAAAAGCAAAACTACAGTGGAAACCAGGAAAGGCAAGGGACAAATTAATGTTAAAGGTCAGAATACTGAAAGATGGATAACTAAATACCTAGAGCGTATGATACGGGGAAATTCAAGAACGGAGGAAGAAATTATCGAAAGGGAAGAGAGCAATGTATTTTACTAGTGCATGAGGGGCTTCGTCTGTGGAAAACTTTATGTTCTGCAGGTCTTGTCATGGGGGAAGCCTCGTCAGAGAGGTCCATTGCATGAGCAACTAGGGAAGTGATTCCAGTGGTGGTTTCCCGTTACCTTCCACTGGTGAAGATCAAACGATAATGAGGACAATAAAACACCCAATCCCTGAGTGGAGAAAATCTCCGACCCAGCCGGGAATCGAACCCGGGCCCCTTGGCATGAGACACCGCTGTGCTGACCACACAGCTATCGGGGAGGACTGTCTGTGGAAGGGAGGTGTCAATTAAGTATAAGGAAGTGCTGTACGAGACGTACTTCACACTAATACTGACATTTGCATCAGAGTCCTGGACAATGACAAGAAGAGAGGAGAGCAGAATCCAAGCCAGTAAAATGAAATTCTTAATAAGTATGTTAGGAAAAATGAGGAGAGACAGAGTAAGAAATAATACAAAAGCTGAATGAGAGAACTAAGAAGAACAGGTTAAAATGGTTTGGATTCATAAAGCGAATGGATGATGGCAGAATACCAAAAAAATTACGGAGGCCAAGTCTGAGGGCATAGGGGAGACCTAAAGTTAGGTGGATTGACTCAACAAAATGAGTTTAAGAAGAAGGAATCTGGACTGGAACAAAACAGTTACACAAGACGAATGGTGGAAAGACAGAATAAAGTGGAGAAGTACTCTTAATGTCCCAACCTGGTCTGGTGCTGGATAAAGGGAAAACATAGTCAATGGGCACATTCAGACTGTTATGGTGTGTCACGGTAACATGTACATCATCTCATTTTTATTTTTTTTTTTATACAAGAGAGTAATGCCCATTTTAATTAAGGTGGAAGCACTAAATAATTTACCAAGGGAAGAGATTTTTCCCAAATAACTTTTCAGTATTCTCAAAACAGAACATCAGCTTAGTAGAGAGAAAGGACCCTCCATGTGTCCTAAAGCAAATCTGGAATTGAGGGGAATACGTTTCTGAAAGCTGCTCAAGTTTGCTTTCCTCCAATGGTGTGGCAAAGGAGGGTAAATTCCTAAGGTCATACCAACCCACACAGAAGAACTCAGGTCTGTCTGAAGAGACTGCTGGAGCCTCGTGGCTACCACCTGATAGTTTAAATCTTTTCACGGTATCAGGTATCTGCCATGATACTTCTTACTCCAAATGAGGGCTCTCTCCACAGGCACTACTCAGCTAGAGCAATCGTCACATGATTTGATGGTCATTTCCCAGAGTGCCAGTTTCCCTAAATGGACAAGCACCTACTCTTCAGCATGTGCGAGGAAATAGTGCCCTCAGTGTGCAGTAATGGGGCTACCATCATATGGGTACCTGACAACCCTTCACATGGACTGGTCAAAAAAAAAAAGAAAGGAAGTTGGAGGTCAAACCTAGATGTGGGGATTGAACATAGGTTAAACAAAATAGCTGGCAAAAAAATAATGTAGCGAAGTGGGAAAAGCCACAATCAACATCCAAAAGCAAGTTACGTTGTCAGCTTGGAATTTGTCCTAGAGACAAACTCTTAGAAAAGATATAATCACAGAGTAAAATTGTGGCACAGGACAGGAAGAATATCCCAAAGCCTCATGTTACCATGCTCCCTAAACACGCACTCACAAAAGAGCTTTGAGCACTCTGAGGGAATTTGATATTTAATGAATATACAGTTCAGAAGAGTCATGATATAATAACAGTTCCTGAAAAGTCTGAGAATTATTTACTTATTTCACACTGAGACAGATATGAAATTCAGCAAAATAACTCAGAAACACTTGAAATGAACCTGTTACTTATGAGACAAGTGACAAAAGGTACTTTATCTGAGCAGAGCAGTTCAGAAAAATCAACTTCATCTGAGGCAAATAGAACTCCTGCTCCCTCATACAAACTCAAATTCTTAGAAGACCATCAAAAATTCTGCAATCAGCAAGAATGGAAGATTGGATGCCATATTACTCTACAGTGAGAATTCCCAAATTTTTCCTCTGAAAGGACACTTTGAGAGTGCTGATACTTCGATGGAACAGCTTGTTTTTATTTTGAAGATATGTTTTAAATGAGTAAAACTTGTTTTATTCAGAGGTTATTCCAATTTTAAATTACGAGGGCCGTTCAGAAAGTAACCTCCGGTTGATTTAAAAAAATACACCAAGTTAAATAAAAATGTTTTAATATATACATCTTACAACTACATCTTTGCACTATTTTTCTACATAGTCTCCATAGCGATTGAGGCACTTATCGTATCTCTTCACAAGCTTTGAAATTCCTTCTGCATAAAAATCACCCGCTTGTGCCTGGAGCCAGCCTGTGACCGCATCTTTGAGCTCTTCGTCGTCATCAAACCGCTGTGACCCGAGCCATTTCTTCAAATGCATGAAGAGGTGATAATCACTTGGCGCCCGGTCTGGGCTGTAAGGTGGATGGTTGATAACGTCCCACTTGAAGGACTCAAGAAGGGCCGTTGTTCTGCGAGCAGAGTGAGGACGGGCATTATCGTACAAAAAAACGATACCGGAAATCAGCATACCACGGCGTTTGTTCTGTATAGCCCGTCATAACTTTTTTATTGTTTCACAGTACACGTCTTGATTAATGGTCGTACCACGTTCCATGAATTCAACCAACAACACCCCTTTGGCATCCCAAAACACCGTTGCCATCAGTTTTCTGGCAGAAAAATCTTCTGAGGCTTTTCTTGGTTTGGTAGGCGAATTTGAATGTGCCCACATCTTTGATTGTTCTTTTGTCTCAGGGTTCACATACTTAATCCAGGTTTCGTCACCGGTCATGATTCTGTTTAACAATGGTTCTCCTTCGTCCTCATAATGTGACAGAAAGTCTAATGCAGAGGCCATTCTTTGAGTTTTGTGGTGGTCGGTAAGAATTTTGGGCACCCATCGTGCACAGAACTTACGGTAACCCAATCTTGCTGTCACTATCTCGTACAAGAGAGTCTTAGAAATCTGTGGAAAACCAGTAGACAACTCCGACATTGAGAAACGTCGATTTTCACGAACTTTTGCATCAACTGTCTGAACGAGTTCGTCAGTCACCAATGATGGTCTACCACTCCTCTGTTCATCATGAACGTTTTCTCGTCCACTTTTAAATAAACATACCCAGTCACGGACAATTCCTTCACTCATAACTCTTGGTCCGTACACGGCACAAAGCTCACGATGAATAGCTGCTGCAGAATATCCTTTGGCTGTAAAAAACCTTATGACAGCACGCACTTAACATTTGGCGGGGTTTTCTATTGCAGCACACATTTCAAACTGCCACAAAAACTAAACTAGCGCAGGTACGACGTTCACTCGACCACGGCTTGATGCCGACTGACCTGTTGAGTGCGTGAACGCACAGATGGCGTCGCTACTCCCCCCACAACCCGCACTGTGACCAATCGGAGGTTACTTTCTGAACTGCCCTCGTATAATTAATACCACAGAAACCATACCATTTTTTTAAAAAAAAATAGTATCATTAAAATATCAGAGAAAATGCCATATTATTAATAGTTTTTCATGCAGCACTTTTTGCTTCCTGTGTAACACAAGTGTTCCACATACAATTTGGGAAACCCTGCTCTATAGACACAGTTTTCAGATCTGTCATCACAGAAGCAACTTTGCAAAGCACAGTCACACATATGGCTTCAGGCAATTAAAGATTTGCACTCATGTACTGAAAAATCAGACATGGGTAAATGCTGTTTTACCCAGAGATAAAAAGTTAACAAACATCAAGTGCAGTGTCAAAGCTGAACGGGATCTTCAACAGCACACTACCAGGTTCCCAGCACATCTAGCAGTTAAAGTAAGTGACCAAACAATTGAGTTTAGAATGTGAAGAAACATATGCTCCCACAATCTACTACAATTCAATAAGTTAGTTTGGAATAACACATTAGTTTGGACTAGCAAGTAAATACAATCCAAAAACAGATCACTTAGATAATGTTACAGAATTCCTACAAGAATATCTGAAAGAGCAGACTTGTTTTAAAATCCCAAAAACTGATTTTGTCACTCAAACTGTTTAGGACAAATGTATCAAGAGGCTTTAAAAAGGCAGCCTGTATGTTAAAACAAGGTAGTTGCAACACTAATATTAAACTAAATAAAGCACTCTTAAACTTCAAAGTCAAACGATGTAGGCCTGTGACAATGTGGACCTGTTGCAGATTTATGATTTTATAAGAGAAGTAAAGGATATGATGTACTAACTGTTACAATTTATATACTGACAAGTTGATTTTTTTAAATAACCTGCAAGAGAAGGACACTTTCAAAAAGAAACCCAAAGAGCAATTTAAATTGAAAGAGCTAAGAGAAGTGTCAAACAATCTGTTGTTATCTGGACTGAATGGAGAGTTACCTAATCTAAAACACCCTCATGTGCACCCCACACACAGTCAGCTACCTGAGTAGCAGTCTCTGGTGTGTAGTGCACACCTACCCCATTGAGGGGGACCCTACAGTTCTGAGCCCTATAGTGCAAGTTCAGGAAGCCATAGCCTAGCTTGTCACAGAACCTTCATAGTCTCTGGTTCAGTCCTTCCACTTGACTCAGAACCAAACAGCTACGATCAATTCTGGGGACAATGCTGCAAATTGCACAGGTTGGAAAGTGAAATCACTCAGTTTCCTTTCAGATTTTCTGCAATAACAAAAGCACGATTGATTTATGCAAAACAAGAGTTACTATGGACAACCCAAACACTTAAGATAAAAGACATCATTTAACTAAAGAAAGATAAAGACTCGGATGAAGTAAAGCAGAGTGATGGTATGTTGATGAAGTTGCTATCAAGAATATGATATCAAATGATTACAGAATTTTGACTAGCAGTATGAAGATTCCACAGGCATTGATTCTAGTGGGCACATTGTAGATGACAATCTATGCCTCCTTTAGATTATGTATTCTTTGCCAACAGGATTATCAATGTTGTCATTGATTTGTGTTTCTGTGTTCTACATGTGTAAAATTGTTTTGTGTGCTACTAAAAATTAAAGTAAAACAACATTGATCGACTGAGCTGTGGCAAATCCGAATTCTATACTTGGATATGAATAACAAAGCGATTGGCACTACTCATTTACAGATCAGTTAACATATTAATGATCAATAAGACAATGTGCACCTTGCTGCCTTTTCTTCATTTCACACTTTTAATATTTCTCTGCAAGCTCAAGTGGCAGCTATTACAGTCAGTAGTACTCTGCAAAAGTATGTAAAACTGTGGCAAGCTTATTAACATTTTGTAAAATGAATACTGTCTGCATGCTGCCATAGCCATACTGCAGGCAAAGGTATCAATGAATTTCCAATGTCAGTTCCTTCCATGCTCAACTATGCATCATTGTCAATTACTTTGTTACTCTGATCACAGTTTATGTGGATATGATGTCAAGATACTGAACAATTCACATAATAAGACAAAAGACAGTCAACAACAGGAGGCTATGTGTGTCTCTCATTTCTTTGTATTGTAATTTTGGCTGTGTATCATCTGCCACAAAATTATTGTTACTGTTGTTGTGAATATCTTGTGAACATGTAGGATAATGTCTCCTGCTCATCTGAATACATTGTGCAGTCTGTAGTTAGATACATGTAGAGGTTTGACTCAACTGCTTCAATACAATAATACAAAACATGTCAACTGCCTGCTGCTCTCTCACTAGATATTTGGAACCCAGTTGTTCACACTCCTATACTACCATAAAAAAAATATGGGTAGTACTTCCATAATAGTTCCTTGAAACATGTAAGCAATGTCTGCCTGTATCCTACACTGTGGTCCTTTAATTCACATCTGTTTTACACTAAATTCTCTCTCATTGATTTAAATTTCATTACATTACTACTATCTACAAAAAAAGTAAAATTCAGTCACAATTGTTAGGACAGTGCCTATTTTATTACAGGAATCATATTACTGCCAATTTTATTGTGAGAAATGCATTACCTGTCAAGAGCCTCAAAACAATTTTTCTCTGATGAGCATTACTGTTCAGTGACAGCATTGTGTTGATTATGGGCAAGAATGCACGCAATAGATACCTACATCCAACTTCTGCCTTAATGTAAAACTGAGGTAAATCAGAGAGAATCCTGTGAAAATTAAAGACAGTATTATAAACAATGGATAAAAGTACAGTTAACAGTTTCTTTGTTTAAAAAAAGATTTTGATGCCATTAACAACATACTATTTCATTTTCCTGAAAAATGATTTATGCACTATCTCATGAAATGCCTTAGCAAGTATATAAAACAATACTATGGGATAGTTTTTGACAGCTCAACCAGAATGTAATTTGTGCAGTCACACACAATAGAGAATTCTTCAAGAATGCCAAGTTGGGAAGTGATTAACTCATTCTGTTCAGAAAACTGAATCTTGATCATATATATACTACTTTCTGATTTTCTTTAAGATTTGAAGGAGTGAAGTGGGTCTCCAACTAGATGTTGTTTGCTTGTAATCATCTTTAAAGACAGTTATTATAATAATGGGCAGTTGAATGAAAATGAGACACATGAAAAACAATAAGTAATCTGTCTATTATTTCAAAAGTAATTGCCATAATTGTTAATACATTCATCCCACTGTGAGACAGGTCAATGCCTTCATGGAAAAATGTTTGCAGTTGCTTATGGAACCATGACTACTCAGATGTCAACTTCTTAACTCACAGCAAATTCACAGCTACAAATGTATTTCCACTGGGCTGCAAAACTTTGTAACCCACATTGGGATAGAATGGGACTGTAAGAGCTTCCCAGTGAAACTTCTGTAGCGCACTCTAAACAACCTTGGCAACATGCGGGCCAACATGTTGGCAACACTGTTTTGAGCACTTTGCACAGTTTTGCTGGGAAACCCAAGCACATCCTTCATAGAATCCAGATTTCTCATTATGTGATTTCCATATTTCTGGAGTCCTGGAGAAAGACATATGTGGTCGTCAATTTGTTTTGAATGAAGAGGTTGTCAAATTTGAGTACAGGCATGGTTCTGTGTAGGCAACTGCAAACATTTATCCATAAATGTATTGACTGTCTTGTATCACAGTGGTATCAATGCATTAACAGTTGCGGGGAATAGTTTTGAAATAATAAACAATTCACTTTTTTTTTCATCTGTCTTGTGTTCATTGGTTGCTCCTTATACAAAAGTTTGTCAGGGAAATATGTTTGCACTAGCTGACTGGTTACAATGACAGTTCATGATTTAACAACCTACTAGGAACACCTTCATAATCATATCTAACAACACAGATTATAAATGAAACTAATAAATGCAAAAGACTAATGTATTTTTGTGAATGGTACAATTTAGGAATGACAGCACACATTGAGTTCTCAAAGAAACTGGAACATTAAGTCATCATAACGCATATAACATTACTTCATTATTTAAAAAAGAAGAACACAGCTTTCCAGCTTGTATATAAAAGTATAACAACAGCTTGATTTCTACTGCTGTCTCACCTCATTAATATGACACGAACAGCAGAAAAAGCAGCTGTTGCAAGGGCCAAGTTCTTCTTCTCATTAACATTCACACACTTCAGAATCTCCTCAAGACCAGCACCACTTGCTAAGTATTCCTTAACAACATTGTCATCAACAGTTTCAAAGGATTTGCTCAAATTCACAAATGACTTCAAAGCTGTAATGAAATTACAAAACAAAAAACACAATGTTAAACAGGTAACTGTACAAAGCAATTCTGGAGAAGAAGAAAAGATAGAGTGAGATTATACAGTATAGGTAATAGTAAATGGGGGAATGCACTATGAAAGGAAAGAAAGACTTAAAGGTTAATATGCAACAACAGAGGAATATTCATGGGACTAAGAATCACCCTCTAGTTCTCTGTGATGAGTTGTGAAACAAATGGTTGGTTAGTTAGTAACATGTTCTATGGATCACTGTGTTACATTCTGAACATTCCTAAGGCTTTTTTTCTTTTTCTGTCCCTAAGATTTTGGCACATGGGCATAATTCTTCAGGTTTATCTTGATATATACCACCACACACCTTGTTTGTTCTCTGTAAGATTTCTCATGCACCTTTTTCACTTTTTCAGGGAATAGACACTATCAGTTTTATCAACTGGCAGATAATATCTATTTTAAAGGGCACTTGCTGTATTTTTTCCTGTAGAGAATGACTTCTCTATCTGTTACTACTCATTCAAAGTGTTTCCTGAAGAAAAGTATACCAGTCACTTTCATCTGCAATCTGCATTTGACATGGTGGTCCACTGCAGGCTGTTAATGAAGGTATGAGCATATGGAATAAGTTCACAGATAGGAGAGTGGCTTGAAGACTTCTTAAGTAATAGAACCCAGTATGTTGTTCTCGATGGAGAAATGTTCAACAGAGACAGTAAGGTGTTGAAGGTGAGTGACTGAAGGAAGATACAAGATGACTTACACAAAATTTCTAGCTGGTGTGATGAATGGCAGCTCTGCATGTGAAAAAATATAAATTAATGCAAATGAGTAGGAAGAAAAAATCTGTAATGTTCGGTTACAGTATTATTAGTGTTCTGCTTGACACAGTCATTTACATATCTGAGCGTAACAGTTGCAAAGTGATATGAAATGAAACAAGCATGTGAGAACTGTGGTAGGGAAGGTGAACTGTCGACTTTGGTTCATTGGAAGAATTTTAGGAAACAGTGGTTCACCTGTAAAGGAGACTGTTGGTGGGACATATTCTTGAGTACTGCTTAAGTGTTTGGGATCCGTATGAGGTCGGACTGAAAGAAGACATCAAAGCAATTCTGAGGTAGGCTGCTAGATTTGTTGTTATCAAACAACACCTAAGTGTTACAAAGATGCTTTGGGAACTCAAATGGAAATCCCTGGAGGGAAGGTGATGTTTCTTCAAGAAACACTATTGAGAAAATTTAGAGAACCAGAATTTGCAGCTGACTGCCAAAAGATTCTACTTCCACCAACATATGTCATGCATAACGACCATGAAGGTAAAATTCAAGAAATTGGGGCTCATACAGAGGCATATAGACAGTTGTTTTTCCCTTGATCTATTTGTGAGTGGAACAGGAAAAGAAATTACTTGGGTACCCTACACAGTGCACCATACAGTGACTTGTGGAGTACCTATGTAGATGTTGATGTAGATGTGTATGCAGGTGTATTTACTCAAGACCACACTTACTCACTTCATTTGCTTACCATATACTGAAATTTGCTGGCCCACTACTTACCTACGGGAGGCACAACTCCCAGTACTGCTGACAGAATAACTTAAAATAGAAAACAATATGCATGCCAGTACCTCTCACAACTGCACATTTCTCCTTCAAGGAGGAAAGATACTAAACTGCATCATGGTTCAAATTTCATGCTAATTTTAGTCCTCTATAAGTGGTTTGGTGAGGCAATGTCATATCATCTGTCACATAAATGTAGCTAATGAACTGCTACATTCAAACCTCCTCCCATTCCACCCAGTTGATGACTGCCTTACACATTTATCAGAAAATTCAATTTAACATTATTTCAGGTTTTGGTATTGATCAAAACTCTGGGGCATTCATGATTCCTGAATGCATGACACTGCTACAATGATCCTTCATGTTAGCATTCGTAAAGCCCCAGATCCTGAAATATTTCAGCATTTTGTTGGCTTCCAACATTTCCAAATAAATTATTTTCACTACTGTTGAATGTCAAATGGTAAAACATTATTTTGCTTCTCTATCAGAGCAAAACATTTGAACATGTAGATAACAATGGTGGATTCTGAACTATTGTCACATTTGATATCAGCCTGGTGAGGGTATTGATGACATATAATCTTCTTGACAGAAGACCAAACTGTTTCTTTCCTCTTTTTTTTTTTTTTTTTTTTTTTTTTTTTTTTTTTTTTTTTTTTTTTTAGATGCTTATTTCGTAGGCTTCCTGTAATTCTGGTTTAGGCTACATGTAGACACTACAGTGTGCTTCACCAAGCTTTAACTATCTCACTGTGTATTGTTTGTCCAGTTTTGGCAACCATATTTCCATATTTCATTCTCCAAATAGGATATGAGTGACAGCTTTTACAAGTCGCCTACTTCACTGAATAAGGGTCACTAATGGCAGTAATCAGAACTCTGTTAAATCATGGCTTGGGTTACGAATTTTTCACCTGATCCTTGATGATGAATTAAATTGCATGCTACACCATTATGTGGGCTCCACTGTGAACTTAATTTGTGCTGCAACATGGGGCTAGGAAGCAACAGACAGGAACAATACAGCGCTTCTTTCATACAAAAGACAAAAACCCCATACTGTTAAACAACCTTTTGTCCACTACCAAACAATGGAATCTCCGGAAAGGAATACCAACAATGTAGGAAAAGACATATTGCTATTTTCCATAATGACGACACGTTAAATTGCAGACAGGCACAATTAAAAGACACTTACAAATAAGCTTCTGGCCACAACATTCATCAGAAAAAGAGAAACACGCACCATCCGTTCACACAAGCAACTCCAGCAGCTCAGGCCAGAGTGCAGCTATCAAGTAGGATGGAAGCAACAATCTGTGAGGAACAGGGAATGGATAGGGACACAGTGTATGGGTGGAGGGAGCAAGGAGAGCTGTCTGAAAAGTGAGCAGGGAGTAGAATGCCAACAGGTGTGGCGTCAAGAGATTGTGGGACAGGGGAGGTGGGCAAAACAAAGCAAAAAAAGAGAAGGGTGGGGAAAGATGGGTCAGTGTATTGGTAATGGATGGCATACAAAGAGGTTAGGGGCGAGAATGGGGAGGAGGCAATAGGACAGAGGAGGTCAAAACTGTTGGGTGGAGCGTTTCAGGAAAATATGTTACTGTAGGTTGAGGACGGAGTAATTATGGAAATGGAGAATGTGTTTAAGGATAACTCCAATCTGCACAGTTCAGAAATACTGGTGGTGGAGGGGATACAGATGACTTGGGTAGTGAAGCAGCCATTGAAACCAAGCATGTTATGTTCAGGTGCATGTTGCACCACAGGGTGGTCTACTTTGTCTTAGCCACATTTTGGCAGGAACCGTTCATGGTGGTTGACAGCTGGTTGGTAGACATACCAACTTAAAATGCTGTGCAATGATTAGAGCATAGCTGAAATGGACATGGTTGCTTTTGCAAGTGGCTCAGCAGCTGATGGGGTAGGATAAACCTGCGACAGGACTAGAATGGCAGGTGCTGGGTGGGTGGATTGGACAGGTCTTGCATCTGGGTCTTCCACAGGGATATCGTCCTTGTGGCAAGGGGTTCGTATTCGGATGGGGAATGCATAGGGATGGAGTAGGATGTTGTGGACGTTGGGTAGGTGATGGAAGACCACTTTAAGAGGGGTGTGAGGCTCTTGGATAGGATGTCCCTCATTTCAGGGCATGATGACAAGTAATCAAAGCCCTGGCGAAGGATGTGGTTCAGTTGTTCTAATCCAGGGTGGTACTGGGTGACAGAGGAGGTACTCCTTTGTAGTTGGTTCTTGGGGGGTGGTGACAGGATTCGGAGGTGTGAGGGAAAATGGTACAGGAGATCTGTTTGCAGACAAGGTCTGCAGGTAATCCTGTCTGTGAAGGCCTATGTGAGACCCTCAGCATACTTGTGACTGCAGATACGCCATCCTCGGGTGACCACACTGTATGGGAGGGAATTTTTGGTGTGAAAGGGATGACGGCTGTTGAAAGGCAGGTACTGTTGGTGGTTGGTGGGTTTAATGTGGACAGAGATGCAGATGGAGCCATCAGAGAGGAGGAGGTCAACATCCAGCAAGCAAGGTTGAGGAGGACCAGGTGAAGCAGATGGAAGAGGATGTGTTGAGATTGTGATGGAATGAAGATAATGTGTCTTAGCCCTGAGTTCAGATTATGGAGGTATCATCTGTGAACCTGAACCAGGCTAGGAGTTTGGTGTTTTGGGTGGCAAGGATGGTCATCTCTAGATGGCTCATAAACAGGTTGGCATAGGAGGGCGCCACGCGGGTGTCCTTGGCTAGCCGCAGATTTGTTTGCATACCTTTCCTTCAAAGGACAAATAGTGAGGATTAGGATAAAGTTATCAAAGTGAATGAGGTAGTGAATCTGGAGTCTGAAGGACACTGGAAAGGTAGTGTGCAATAGTGGCAAGATCTTGGTCCTGAAGATGTTGGTGTATACGTAGGTGGTGTCAACAGTGATGAGTTGGTATCCAGGAGGTAACAAGGTGGGGATGGTTGAGATTTGGTGAAGGAAGTGGTTGGTATTTTTTACATGGGAGGCTAGGTTAAGGGCAGGTGGTTGGTGGTGTTGGTCAAAGAGGGCTGAACTACTTTCAGTGGGGGCACAATTACCAGTCACAATGGGGCGTCCACGATTGTTGAATCTGTGGTTGGTTGGTTGACTTGGAGGAGGGAACCAAACAGCGAGGTCATCGATCCCATCAGATTTGGGAAAGATGGGGAACGAAGTCAGCCGTGTCCTTTCAATGGAACCATCCCAGCATATGCCTGAAGCGATTTACAGAAATCACCTACACCAGGATGGCTGGACAAGATTTGAACTGTTGTCTTCCTGAATGCAATTCCAGTGTGCTAACCCCTATGCCACCTCACTTGGTTTGGGTTTGTGGATTTTGGGGAGCATGTACATGAGTGTTCAGTGTGTCATAGGGGTGAGGAGTGAAATGGATTCAGAGGAGAGGTCCTGGGAAGAGACTAAGGCCTTAAGCAGGGAGTTGGACTTCAGGGATGGGATCACACAGGCAGAGTTTATAGGCGAAGGAGTCAAATAATTGGCGAAGGCCTTCCGCCACATAGTCACTGTGATTCATACCAACAGAGGTGGAACCTTTGTCTGCATATAGGATGATTAGGTCAGGATTTATTTTGAGGTTGTGTATGGCTGTTTTTTCTCCTGCTGAAGGATTGGTGTTCTGAGGAAGGTAACTGGGTAACAGTGGTGAAGTGAAGTTGGAGGTAATGAATTCCTGGAAGGTTTGGTGGGTGGGTGGGTAGGGGGGAGATCACAGGTGGATGGTGGTATGAACTGGTAGAGGCAGAGTTTAATGTTGAAATTGTGCTGGGTTGGATTGGGTTGGGTTGGAGGGACTGGCAGCAAAGAAGTGTTTCCAATACAGGAATCAGGAGAAGGAGAGTAGGTCTTTGACAAGTCCAGCAATGTTAAATTTATGTGTGGGGCTAAGAAACTTCTGTGGTGCTGAGGGTTTTGGTGGAGCACTTAACAACAGTGTTATGGGAAAGATTTGGCTCAGTATTTGGTGAAGTATTGTTAGGGTGTTTAGGGGGATGTGGCAAGTTGGAAAGGTCTGTCAGGCAGGGTTTAGGTGCTATGAGGGGTGGACGAGGAGGAACGCTGTTGGTATGATAGGATTTGGATGGTGGTGCTCCAAGGCATCAGGAGGAGGTCAGCAGGTTGGATAACTTATGGAGGTGGTGTCTGGAATGGTCCTCCAGGTGCTGGAGAGCAAGGGATTTTATTCCAGAGATATGATGTACGAAGCAGCGATTACACAGTAGCAGTATCTTACAAAGGGGGCAGACGTGGTTCTGAGATGTTTGTGTCATGGGGATGTGTTTTTGCAGTACAGTGCTTGTGAGGGTCAGGGACTGGTGGAATTCGAAAACATGAAGGTCAGTGTGGTTAGGCCGTTTGAGAGAATTCCATGGTTTAGGCACCATTAAAGAAGTAGGATGTGGGAGTGGTTTTTGCCAAGGAAAGGGATACATTTCTGAACTGGTGTAGAAAGGACAGGGCAGGTGTCCATTGTGGCAGGAGTGGTGTAAAAGAAACAGGATTGACAGGGAAATGGGCAAAATAGGTGTTAATGGTTGTTAGAGGAGCTGGATATGAGAACAGATGCCTAAAAAATAAACAAAAACATGCACAGATATGAAAATATGTGCACAAATACATAATAACATGCAAAAATATATGAAACTGTGTGAAACTAAATAAAAATACGCACAAATACATTAAAAATGTACAGAAATGAGGGAGAAAAGGAGCGGATGAGGTATGCGAATATGTGTGTGTTGCAATAAGGGAAGAGAGGGGGGAAAGATGATGATTTAGTCAAGGATCACAAGTTCATGTGGTATGGGCAGATGTGGAAATTAAGGCACTAAAGTATGTCAGAATGAGGGATGCAGTGGGATCAGTAGGAATAAATATAACTATCAGAGGAAAGAATCTGGGGCATCAGGTGCTGAAACAATGCTCTGCAAAATGAGTGTTAATGGTTGTGAGAGGAACTAGGTAAGAGAAAAGATGTAGAAAAATATGCAGAATCATGTAAAAACAACTACAAATATGTAATAATCAGGTATCTGCAGTGAGAAGAACTCCCTTGCCCAGTATGCTACAGGTCTCATCAAGGCCTTCATAGACAGACACTACCCCAAGACCTAGTTTGCAAAATGATCTCCCATGCCATTCCCCTTACACCCCAATCCTCCCACCACCCCCAAGAACCAGCCACAAACAAGTGCCCCCTTCGTCACTCAACATCACCCCAGACTAGAACAACTGAACCACATGCTTAACAGGGCTTTTATTACTTATCATCATGCCCTGAAATGTGGGACATCCAGATCCTTGCCACTTCTTCTAAAGTGCTGGTCCATTGCCCACCCAAACTCCACAACATCCTAGTCCATCCCTATGCCACTCCCAGTTCCAACCCCATGTCACAAGAATCATAATCCTGTGGAAGACCCAGGTGCAAGACCTGCACAATCCACTCACCCAGCACTTCCTTTTCCAGTCCTGTCGCACGTTTATCCTACCCTGTCATGGGCCAGGCCACCTGCGATAGCAGCCATATTATTTACCAGCCCTGACAAAATAAATGCACAGCTTTTTATACTGGTATGACCACCAACCACCTGTCCATCAGGATGAACAGCCACCATTAAACTGTGGCCAAGGACAAAGTAGACTACCCTGTGGCACATCATGTAGCTGAACATAACATGCTTGATTTCAATCACTGCTTCACTACCTGAGCCATCTGGATCCTCCCCTCCACCACCAGCTTTTCTAAACTGTACTAATGGGAATTATCCTTACAATACTTTCTTACTCCCATAATTATCCAGGTTAACATACTGTCCCCACACACTACACGCAACAATTTTCAGCACCTCTCACCCCCCTCCCGCCCTTCTGTCCTATCATCACCTCCCCACTCTCATCTCCCAACCTCTTCATTTGCCATGCTCTGCCAACATGCCTGACCACCTTTCCCCACTTCTCTCCTTTTTCACTCTGTTTTTCTCACTTCCCCACCTCACAACTTCCTCATACTGCATCTGTAGGAATTCTACAGTGCTCCTCTCCGCTTCCACCTGTACTTTGCTACCCCTATCCCTTCCCCATGCCCTCGAGATTGCTGCTTGCATCCCACATGATAGTGGCATTTTGGCCTGAGCTGTCAGAGTTAGCAGTCATATGTGCTTGTTTGTGTGAATGAATGATGTGTGTTTCTCTCTTGCGGAGAAATGCTGTGGCCGGAAGCGTATGTGTAAGTGTCTTTTAGTTGTGCTTGTCCGCAACTTAATGCGTCATCTTTACAGTAAGTAGCAATCTATCATTTCCTACATTGTTGATACTCCTACCTAGAGTTTACATTGTTTGATTTTGCTGAATGGCTTTTCTTCCACCCTACAACCACATGATGTTTTCCTTTGTTACTATTCTCTGTAGCATTACTCTTCTCAGGGTCTGTTCTTTCTCTTCTTTCCTATGTTTATTCACCATCTTCCAAATTCCATCTACTTTGAAGCAACACAGTGTCAACAATTGCTCATGCAGAAGATATGCTTCATGATTGCATGGATTGCTGTTGCAGCATTTAATGTCTCAGATCTTTCCTCCAGTAGTTATAATTATATTTATTCCTATCAAGTACACTTCATCCGTCACTTTCACGTACTTTAGTGCTTTATTTCCACACTTGTCTGTGCCACACACACACACACACACACACACACACACACACACACACACACACCTGATCTGTTCCTTTTCTCCCATGTTTCTGTACACTTTTAAGGTATTTGTTAGTATTTTTAATTAGTTTCATGAATTTTTGCATATTTTTAAATATCTGTGAACTTTTATATGTATCTGCACATATTTTTGTGTATCTGTGGTTGTTTTTGCGTGTCTCTGTGTACTTCTTGTGTGCCTTTTCTCTTACCAAGCTCCTCTCACAACTATCAACACCTATTTTGCCCATTTCCCTCTCATTCCTGTTTCCATTATACCATTCCTGCACAGTGGATCCCTCATCCATCTTTCTGCACCAATTCAGAAAAGCATCCCTTTCCCCCGCTAAAACCTAGTTACAAATCCTACTTCTTAAAAGGCCTAACAATAAAAATTCCTTTTTTCCGCAGCCCACCTTACTTCAACACTGGCCTTCATATTTTCAGATTCCAACAGTCCCTGAGCCTCACAAACCTGGTACTACAAAAATATGTCTCCATGGTACAGCCATTCCAGAACCACCTCTGCTCCCTCTGCAAGATATTTCTACTGTACAATTCATGCTTCACAAACCAAATCTCTGAAATTGAATGCCTTGCTCTCTAGCACCTGGAAGATCATTCCAGACACCACCCCCATAAGTTTTCCAACCTGCTAACTTCTTACTGCTGTCTCAGGCACCACTATCTAACCCCTCTCCTACTAACAGTACTTCTTCTCGTTCAATCCTCACTGCTCCTAAACCTTGCCTAGCTGGCCTTATCAACTCATCACATCCCCCCCCCCCCCCCCCAAAGCTCCCCACCAACAGTACGCCAAATCCAGAACTGAAACATTCCTATAACATTTTTGTTAACCATTCCACCGAAACCCTCAGCTCTACAGAAGTTTCAGTCCTATCCAAAGGCCTCACCTTCAGCCTTACATCCAAATTTAACCATGCTGACACCTACTCTCCTTTCCCAATTCCTGGAGTGGAAACACTTGTTTGCCACCAAAACTTCCAACCAAAGCCAACCTAACTGCAACACTGAACCTTGCCTCTCCCAGTGCATACAATCATCCAACCATGACTCTCCCTTCTTCTCACCTAACAACCCATTGGTCACCTTCCTGGAATTCTTTACCTCCGACTTAGCTTCACCACCATTCCCCAGTTCCCTTCCTCAGAACACCAACCTTTCAGCAGGAGAAAGAACAGCCATACACAACCTCAATCAAATACTGACCTAATCATCCTACCTGCAGACAAAGGTTACACCACTGTTGTTATGAATTGCTGCGATTACCTGGCAGAATGCCTTCACCAATTATTTGACTCTTCCACCTATGAACTCTGCCAATGTGATCCCATCCCTCAAGTCCAATACAACCTCCAGTCCCTGCTTAATGCCTTAGTCCCTTCCCAGAACTTCTCCCCTAAAACCATTTCACTCCTCATCCCTACGATACCACACACACCCACCTACATGCACCACAAATCCAACAATCCTGGACACCCCATTGTGGTTGCCTACTCCGTCCCCATGAGAGAAGTTCGGCCCTCGTTGAGCAACATCACTGACCAGTTGCCTGTAGTCTAGTCTTGCATGTCAAAGATATCAACCACTTCCTTCACCAATTCTCAACCATTGCCACCCCTTTACCTCCTAGATCCCACATCATCAAAGTTGATACCACCTCCCTATACACAAAAATCCTTCATGCCCAAGATCTTACTGCTATTGAACACTACCTTTCCAATGTCCTTCAGATTCCAAACCCATTACCTAATTCCTCATACACCTTACCAATTTTGTCCCAACCCACAACTACTTCTCCTTTGACTGAGCAATATACAAAGAAATTCACAGTACAGCCATGGCCACCACCATGGCACCCTCCTATGCAAACCTGTCTATGGGCCATCTAGAGGAGACCTTCCTTAGCCTCCCAAAATACCAAACCCATAGTCTTGTTCAGGTTCATTGATGATATCTTCACGATCTGGGCTCAGGGCCAAGGCATCCTATCTTCATTCCTTCACAACTGCAACACCTTCTCTGCCATTCGCTTCACCCGGTTCTCCTCAACTCACTGTGGCAACTTGCTATAGATGTTAACCTCCTCCTCTGCGATGGCTACATATGCTCCTCTGTCCACATTAAACCCACCAGTCACCAACAGTAAATGCATTTTGACAGCTGTAATCCCTATCACACCATAAAATCCCTCCCATACAGCCTGGACAACCAGGTGGTGTAAAATATGAAATAAAATATGACGTTTCAGTCTTCGATCACTATACTTTATTTTCAATTACCGGTTTCGGGCTAGCTGCCCATCTTCAGATCATATATTGTAGTTACAGAGTAACTTGCCCGTACAGAACACTCGGTTCACTGTCATATGACAGCGAACCGAGTGTTCTATAGGGACAAGTTACTCTGTAACTACAATATATGATCTGAAGATGGGCAGCTAGCCCGAAACCAGTAATTGAAAATAAAGTATAGCGATCAAAGACTGAAACGGCATATTTTATTAATGAACGATCGCAGAATTCCCATTGAGACAATTATGTCTAGTTTTGATAAACCAGGTGGTGTGTCAGCAGTGACAAGAACTTCCTTGCCCAGTACGCTGAGGCTCTCACCAAGGCCTTCAAAGACAGGCACTACCCCCAGACCTAGTATGCAAATAGGCCTCCCGTGCCATTTCCCCTCACACCCCCAATCCTCCCACCACCCCCAAGAATAAGCAACAAAGGATGCCCCCTTCTTCATCCAATACCACTCCAGACTGGAACAACTAAACCACATCCTTCACCAGGGGTTTGATTACCTATCAGCACACCCTGAAATGAGGGACATCCTACCCAAGAATCTTCCTGCCCTCCTAAAGTGGTATTTGATCACCTACCCAACCTACACAACATCCTACTCTAGTCAAGTCCAACCCTATGCCTCTCCTAATCCCGACCCATTGCCACAATGATCATACATGTGTGGAAGACTCAGATGCAAGACGTGGCCAAGCCAACTGGATGTCCCCCCCCCCCACTCACCAACATTTTTGAACTGCACAGATGGAAGTTATCCTTGAACACATTCTCCCCTACCATAACTAACCTGGCCTCAGCCTAAGGTAACATACTGTCCCCACACCCTCCACCCAACAGTTTCCACTACCTCTCCATTCTTGTCCACCACCCTCTTTGTCTGCCCCCCTCAGCCTATGCATCCATCCACTTTTCCTCACTCCTCTCCTTTTTCACTCTGTTTTCCCCACCTCCCTGTCCCACAATCTTCTGACTCTGCGCCTGTTGGCATTCTAGCCCCTGCACACTCCGCCAGATAGTACTCCTCTCCCCCCCTCCCCCACCCATACATTGCTACCCCTTCCCCCACCAGATTGCTGCTTGCATCCCACATGATAGTTGCATTCTGGCCTGAGCTGCTAGAGGTGGCAGTCATGTCTGTGTGAGGAGTGCTTGCTTATGTGAACGAATGGTGTGCGTTTCTCTTTTTCTGGCAAAGGCTGTGGTTGAAAGCTTTTGTGTGTCTTTTAATTGTACCTGTCTGCAACTTTACATGTTGTCTTTATGGCAGAGCAATCTATTATTCCATACATTGTTTTGTCCATTACGGTATTTCTCATTATCGAAGAAGCTCAGAGCTGGCATCTCTATCTTTCACCATCTTTGCTTTCATATGTGATTGAGATGTCTTAAAAAATCGCTGGAGTCTGAATCTTTATTCCATCCTGATCACTTTGACAGCAAAACCGTTTTTCTGCGACAGATATGTTGGCCAGACAAGTGGAACTGGCAAACTGTGGAGTTTATTATTTCTCACTTCTTGCTGGATGTATTGCATATGACTGGGTCACAGAAATGTTGAACAAAGTAGCTTCCATAACCATCCCAAGGGAAACTATTCACTACTTACACAATATGATGTAATTTGGAATGCTCGAGTCATTGCTGTAAGATCAACATTACGAGAATTTAGATAGCAGCCCACACAGGAAATGCCCCTAAAATGCAAATGTATCAACGATGGGATAAGATGTTTGAAACAATGAAACAGTGAAGCTTTGAAGTTTTTCTGTGTTTCAGTGATGAGAGGTGCTAACATGATAGACGTGTCAGGTGCTAAAATGATAGACATATGTCAGAAAGTCAAGAGGTTTAGTAACATGCAATATGTTAAAAACATCAGAAATAGTCACATGGTGGATACGGCACTTTGCAGACACCATCACTCCACCACCCTGTTAATTCTCAAGCAATTTAACTTGATCTTATTCTATGCACCCCATTACAATTAGGAAATTTAAAATGGTAATCAAGTACAAGTGTAACAGAAAACATGAGGTTGATAATTTTTGTTCACCAACATGACAATTGTTGTCAGAAGCATTGCAACTTCAGCTCTGGTGCTCAATGAAATGTGGCCTTCAGAATTGCTCCCAATGACATGGGTCAATCATCCTGCGCACATTGAAGCAAGGAAGAGAGCCTGGTCATGCTGGACCTTACAGGCCAGATGCACTAAACTCGTGTCAGTAAAACCACAGATTATTACAGGACT
Source organism: Schistocerca piceifrons (assembly GCF_021461385.2). Lineage (NCBI taxonomy): Eukaryota > Metazoa > Arthropoda > Insecta > Orthoptera > Acrididae > Schistocerca > Schistocerca piceifrons. The sequence goes on from NC_060139.1 coordinate 612,793,277, forward strand.
GGAATGATGATTTGAATACAATTACTTAATTCCATGCACTTAGAGTGACTTCAGAATAGGAAGGGGAACATACATTTGAATAACATATTGGCTGTATTCCCTATGGCCATCACATTCTTCCCTGGTATCTCAGCTGCAGACAACAATGTGTAAGTCCCTATACTAGTACATAGAATACCAACATACATTATGTTATCAGAAGTATCCGGACATCCCCAAAAATATACGTTTTTAATATTAAGTGCATTGTGCTTCCACCTACTGCCAGCTACTCCATATCAGCGACCTCAGGAGTCATTAGACCATGTGAGAGAGAGCAGAATGGGGCACTCCGTGGAACTCATGGACTTTGAACGAGGTGAGGTGATTGGGTGTCACTGTGTCATACCCCTGTATGCAAGATTTCCACACTCCTAAACAACCCTAAGCCCACTGCTTCCGATGTGATAGTGAAGTGGAAACCTGGAGGAACACATACAGCAAAAAAACACACAGGCCGACCTCGTCTGTTGAGTGACAGAGATCGCCCACAGTTGAAGAGGGTCTTAACGTGTAATGGCCAGACATTTTTCCCAACCGTCACACAGGAATTCCAAACTGCATCAGGATCCACTGCAAGTACTATGATAGTTAGGTGGGAGGTGAGAAAACTTGCAATTCACAGGCGAGCGGCTGCTCATAAGCCACACATCATCCCAGCAAATGCCAAACGATGCCTCGATTGGTGTAAGGATCATAAACATTGGACGATTGAACTGTGGAAAAATGTTGTGTGGAGTGACGAGTCACAGTACACAATGTAGCAATCTGATGGCAGGGTGTGGGTACGGCGAATGCCCGGTGAACATCGTCTGCCAGCTTGTGTAGTGCCAACAGTAAAATTCGGAGGCAGTGGTTTTATGGTGTGGTCGTGTTTTTCATGGAGGGGGCTTGCACCCCTTGTTGTTTTGTGTGGCACTATCACAGCACAGGCCTATATTCTACATTGATGTTTTAAGCATCTTCTTGCTTCCCGCTGTAGAAGAGCAATTTGGGCCTGGCGACTGCATCTTTCAACACGATCGAGCACTTGTTCGTAATGCACGGCCTGTGGCGGAGTGGTTACATGACAATAACATCCCTGTAATGGACTGGCCTGCACAGAGTCCTGACCTGAATCCTATAAAACACCTCTGGGATGTTTTGGTACGCCAACTTCATGCCAGGCCTCACCGACCGACATCGATACCTCTCCTCAGTGCAGCACCCCGTGAAGAATGGGCTACCATTCCCCAAGAAATATTCCAGTCCCTGATTGAATGTATGCCTGCAAGGGTGAAAGCTGTCATCAAGGCTAAGGGCAGGCCAACACCATATTGAATTCCGACATTCCCGATGGAGGGCGCCATGAACTTGTAAGTCATTTTCAGCTAGGTGTCTGGATATTTTTGTTCACATAGTGTATTTAACACAGGTATCTGTGGCTTACTATTACTCATTGGGCATACATTTGGTTGAACAGCAGGTTGAGTGGCATATGCAGAATATTGCAATGCCTTCCCAAGGGGCAGCCTCTATCACTTACTGTTGAAGTATTACAATATGAGAATATACACACCTATAATCAATGATCATATCCCTCTGTAAGAACTGGCCATAGTCTCAATTAAACTACCATATACCTGATGGAAAGCTGATAGGAAATGGGCTCGCAATATCATATCACAAATCATAAGTAGTTGTGCCAACTCTCAAACATCTCCAGGATTAGCCCTGCAGCGGAGGCACAAAATAAAACTGTTGTACTGCCTTTGTTTGCTGGCAGCAGAGTAGTGTTGCTGCAGTGTTCATTTTCAGCACTATTCACAAGCTGATGATTTGCATTTTTCTTGCCACATTAGTTTTTTGGCCACTTCCATGGGCAAACGGTGAATGACCTTTTCCACACTTTCTGCTAATGATCACTTGGTGTGGCATGTTTCATGGAGCTGATGAAAATCTAAGACCTTTCAACAGCACTGATTTTGCTGGTACTTTTAGTTCCTTGGCTGTGGGATTTACTATGTGCCTGTGTTCACATCCCTGCCAGTCAGCTGTGAGATCTTGGGAGGTTATGAGAAATGACGACGACTTGGACCAATTGTCACCTAAGGAGGTCAGAATAGTGACAGTGACAGGGAGAGAAATTTAATTAACATAGGTACTGAAATGGCTAAGTCACCAATCGTGTGGCTTGCTGCAATTTAAACACTTTAAGTTTACAGCTAGTCACAGTCTAGAAGTGGCTATAGATGTGAGCAGATGGATAATTATCAGTCATATTTACATCCAATGTTGCACTGTAACTCCAATACAGTTAGTACTTAATGTGACTGCATTCACACATGACCACACCTCTAATCACACAGAAATGCTTGTTGTAACTTGGGGGGTAAGTGAAGTCTGATCAATTAGGGGCTGGCTCACCAGCTGTGACAGATTTGTTTGTATCTTAGGAAGAAAAGGTAGTATAAATCTGTTTCTGTACTAGCTGGGCAGGCTGTTGTCTGCCTGTGACAAAATTATCACTCTTCCTAGCCTCAGCAGATGTTGCCCCAAGGCAGCCATACTTGTAGAACAGGGACTTTTCAGTACGGAACAACTGGCAGCTGCAAAAATGGAGCAACTGTTGGCGTATAATGAACCTGGTATGGATACAGATTTTTATGGGTCCACCATATGGGTACAGATATCCATGCATAAAGATAGTGTGTTAAAAGATGTTGACATTCTGGGAGTTAGAACACAGGCTGCCTTGACACAGACATTGTGAAGTTTCAAAAGTGATTACTGTTTTGCTATCTGCATGAGTGCTTCTGTTGAATTTTGAAAATAGAAAAGAAAGACTGCCAAACCAAGGTTGTGTCACACCATTTAATATGCCTGGATAAATTGCTTACAGCATTGTCCACAAAATGGTTTTGGTTTGGCTCATTGTTTTAATATCACAAAAAATTGTCATGAAGAATTTGTTGAAATGGTGTCAAATGTAGGGTCAAAATTGAATTCTAAACAAAGTTAAGGAACTGGAAAGCTGAGTGAAAGAACCACACGTAAGGACTGGAAAGTTGCACAGGGCACACCAATAAACAAGAAAGGAAACAGAAGTAATCCACTGAATCACAGATTCTGAAACATATACTGTGTCTAAACATTATGAATTACCTCATATATAAAACAATCTATACACATAGTTAACATATATTCAAAAAATATCGTTCTTGTGAAACACATCAGGGTCTTTATCCACACGAAGTTAATGATGGGGCACTCAAGTTGATTCCATATTTTTAATTTCCATGAAGCTTTTGATACCATTCCTCACTTCAGCTTCTTATCAAATTGCATTACTATGGAGTAACGTCACAGTTCTAAATCTACACTCTGAAAATCACCATGAGGTGCACGGCAGAGGGTATGTCCCAGTGCAACAGTTAACAGTGTTTCTTCCTGTCCCATTCACATATGGAGTGCGGGAAGAATGTTTGAATGCTTCTGTGCATGCAGTAATTATTCTAATCTTATCCTCAAGATCCCTATGTGAGTGATACACAGAGGTTTGTAGTATAACCATAAAGTAATCATTTAAACCCGGTTCTTGAAACTTTGTTATTAGACTTTCTTGGAATAGTTTATGTCTTTCTTCATGAGGCTGCCAGTTCAGTTCCTTCAGTATCTCTGTGGCACTCTCGCACAGATTAAACAAATCAGTAACCATTTTTACTGCCCTTCTCTGTATAAGTTCAGTATCCCCTGTTAGTCCTGTCTGGTGCAGGTCCCACATACTTGAGCAATATTCTAGGATGGGTCACATGAGTGATTTGTAAGCAATTTATTTTGTAGACTGATTGCACTTCCCCAGTATTCCACCAGTAAACCGAAGTCTACCACCTGCTTTACCCATGACTGAACCTACGTAATCATTCCATTTCATATCCCTAATAGGTATTTGTATGAGTTGGATTATTCCAACAGTGACTCATTGATACTATAGTCATGGGGTACTAGATTTTTTCCTTCTGTGATGTGCACAATTTTACATTTCTGAACATTTAGAGCAAGTTGCCAATCTCTGCACCACAATGAAATCTTATCAAGATCTGACTGAATATGTATGCAGCTTCTCTCAGATAGTACTTCATTATAGATACCTGCATCATTTCGCTATTAATATTGTCTGCAAGGTCATTAATATACAACATGAACAGAAAGAAAGACTTACACTATCCTCTACTTAACATACCTTTGGCACAGAAAGGTGTAAAATACACTGCTGTAAAACTTTTTGATAAATTACCAGATGAAATAAAATGTCTGACAGACAGCAATAACAGTTTTATAAATAAGGGAATGGGGTAGGCAATAAAAATATTAAGCTAAAAAAATTAAAACATTGATTCAAGTGTGCATTTCTTACGCACTTGACACGTTCCACATCATAACGGTTACTGTGAGATTGATCAATGGAACATGTAACTAACTAACAAATAGTAAGGGTCCCAACACACTTCCTTGGTGCACACCATAACATGCTGTGTCCTCCCTACTAAAAAGTCCAGTCACAAATTTCACTTGATACCCCATATGATCGTACTTTTGACAATAAGTGTAGGTGCGGTACTGAGTCAAATGCTTTTCAGAAATCAAGAAATACTACTTATCTACTTGGTTGCCCTGATCCAAAGCTTTCCGTGTGTCGTGAGAAAAGTGTGAGTTGGGTTTCACATGATCGATGTTTTCGAAATACATGCTGGTTGGCAGTTGTGCAACTGGATTCATAATTTCCTGTCAGAAAGGTCATAATTTGTGGTAAATAACAGAAAGTCATCAAGTACAAAACAAGTGATGTCTGGCATTTCCTGAGGAAATGTTGTAGGTTCTCTACTGTTCCTCACCTATATAAATGATTCAAGGGGCAATCCGAGCAGCCTCTTAGATTGTTTGCTGATGATGCTGTCGTTTTCTGTCTAGTAAAATCACCAGAAAATCAAAATATGCTGCAAAATAACTTAGACAAGGTATCTGTATAGTGTCAAACTTGGCAATTGACTCTACAATAAGAAGTGTGCAGTCATCCACATGAGTACTAAAAGGAATCGGTTAAATTTTGGTTACATGGTACACCACACAACTTTAAAGACTGTCAATTGTTCTAAATACCTTGGGATTGCAATTATGAACAACTAAAAATGGAACCATCATGTGTAAAGAGACTGCCTACATCATGCTTATTCAGCCTCTTCTGTAATAATGTTGCAGGTAATAGCATCCTTACCAGATAGGTTTGACAGGGGAAATCAGTAAAGTCCAAAGAAAGACAGCTCAGTTTGTATTACCACAAAAAAAAAAGAGGAGAGAGAGAGAGTCATGGATATGATATGCAAGTTGTGGTGGCAGTCATTAAGAGAAATATTTTGACTCCCACATACAGAGGAAATATGATCATCAGATTAAAATAAGAGAAACTGGAACTCACACAGAAAGATTTAAGGGTTTGTTTCTCCCATGAATTATTTGAGAGCGGAACAATAGAGAAATGGCCTGAAAGTGGTTCCATAAACTGTTTACCAAATGCTTAAGTGTGAATTTCAGTTTCGGTACGTACATATGGAAAGCGATGCATCATTGTCTATTATTCTTTCTACAGCTACAACTGTAACTTTCTTCTTCTTCTGCATGTGTCAAACAGCTTTATTTACTGCAATGAAGAGAACATCAGAAATGTTTTCATTTTCAGAATATACTACCAGGGATTTCTTTTTCTCTCTTTTTTTGACATTTTCTATAGTTCTGAAGAAATATGTAAAGATCTTATCTAAAGTCTCACTGTTTGTCATAATGTCCTGTTTGTGTCCTTGAGCTGCAGTGTTTCAAAAGCATAAATGTCTGTTCTGATTTCTCCATGGATAATTTGTTCTTGAAGGAGGGTAGGAAGAGTAGAGTTTGAGGTTTACCAAAGAATGATGACATCAGAAATAGAGAATAAACCAAGATCATACAATAGTGAGGAAGAATATCAGTAACACTGTTCCACAAAACCTACCATAGTGTTGATGATTTAGGAATTACATAAACGCTAAATAAAGTAATTCACACAGGAATATGATCCAAAGTTGCCTAATAGATCAGAATCTTTTGCTATATTTATTTTTATTGTTCTCAAGTGTCTCTCATGACTCTCTCATTCTACTTTCTGATACATATTAACAAATGTATTCGAATAATTTTGATGAAGGCTTTACACTGCTGCTGATTATGGGTTTACAGGGACTAAACATCTAGGTCATTAGTTACTACACCTCTCATAGTGGGATCAGTGCACTCTTATCCCTCTGTGTGTAGATAAAATTCCATGCGCAAATGTGACAAAGTTTTCTAAATGTTTGCTTAGCATGTATCAGAAGCGGGATTGGGGTACCAACCAGGTATTCATCTAGTATGATGTAGGAAACCACCTAAAAACCACATCCATACTAGCCAGCACACCGGCTCTACTCATTAATTCATAGGGCACATTCAAAGTGGGGCCAGAACACCTCCCCAGAACAGAAGTGGAAGATTTAATGCACATAGCTACATGAGCATGTGGGTCAATCCATACCAAGTGGTCCAAGAAACAAATAATTGGTTGCTTGACCACCTCAGAAAAATTTTATATTTGCTGGGTGAATTCCCCAATGTTTAGTAGTCACAAAAATATTTTTTAAAAACATTTATTGTTTATTATTTTGAAATAGTGGCTATGTTTGTTCCAGGCCGCATGCGTTTTTTCGTATTTGCAAGCGTCTACATTTTTTACAATTATTCAGTAGTGGATTGTACTAAGCCTTTCAGGTAAATTGCATTTAGTTCAACACAATCTGGGCTACAAATTAACATCAGTATCACTTAGCTAAATGTATTCTTTAATATATTTGTAATAGTTCAAAGTTATCAGCCACAAATTAAAAAAAAACTCAATTTTTGAACAGTGGTTTTCCAAAAAAAGATTAGTTTCTCAGGTTTAGTATTTTTTTCTGGTATTACAATGTATAGTATAGTTACTTTTTATAGAGTATCAATGGTGAGCAGCTTACACTTAAAAAAATACACTATGGATTTTTAAAATTTTTCCATTTTGTTGGGGGACCAAACAAAAACATGAAAATTTTACAGTTAATAGACCTTTATGATATCAAACTTCAGTATAAATTTCAACTTTGAAATGGAATTGGAAGCTATGGAAAAAAAAATTACAAACACGAGACAAAAATATGTTTTTTAACTCCTGCGATATCTAGGCTTATGGAATAAAATATATCAGTTACGGTATATAATTTAATCATATCTATGATTACTTACTTTTTTATTGAAAATAAGCCTACTAATTACATTATATTGTTCTCTTGTTGTTTGCTTTTAGTACATCGCTCATTGAACGTTTGAGAAATTTGTTCACTCAGTTTGGGTGTTAGATTATAAGTTCGTGCAGTCACAGTTGTAAATTCCATGGGAAACAGCTTCCTTAGTACATTTTTAAGTGTCATCCAAACTTGATCCTTCTCATTTTTTTTTTTTTTAAAGATGTCCTTGGTCATGGAGGGTGAAAAATACAACATGTACATCTTGGTTTTGACAGTCAATATTATCAACTTCGCCAATCCACCACTGTTCATTGTAAACACAAGCCACTATCTTTATTTTAAAGAACCAGTTGTACAAATTTTCCACATTGATGAAGTTCACAATCAGGCAAAGTTGATGTGATCTTACACTTCAGTAAGTTGTGTGAATGGGGTACAATACAATGAAAAGATCGAGTACTTTTAATCTTGAAGCCAGGCATCAAACGGCAGTTATTGTCATCGTCATAATACTTTATAACTTCATTGATTGTGTTTTCATCTACCAAACTGGATGCACTTTTCTTTTGTAATGCTGATAAAACTCCCTGTTCTTTTATTAATTGCCTTGTTAACTTAACAAGACGTTCTGACACATTAAATTCATCAATAACTTTTGCTCGATTCCAAGAATTCGGCAGTAAACTGATAATCTTAATTTCTTCCTCTTTGTTTGAAGTACTGCATTTAGTTTTTAGCTTTTCTATCAAATCATCATATTCAGTTGGTGAAGTTTTAGATCTTCCATCTGTTTTAGTACAAATTGTATTTTGAAATGAAACTTCCAAATTCTTTTTGACTGTAGCTGCCACTTTCTCAATTTTTGAATTCAAGGCACTTGGTATTTTATCTTGACTTAGTTTTCTAACTTTACTAGCAGGTGATATACCCACGGTTTCACAAGCTTTATCCACTTTTTTAATGGTTGCTGATAAGGGAAATACGGAAGCGTCCGTCCCGCCCATCTGCTTTGACCCATGACATCACAAATATGGCGGAAACGACCATAAACCACGATTCCAATTAGGCGCATATAAAGTCAGTACATACACATTATGAGGATGAAAATACATCGAAAAACAAACACACTTTCCACAAGTGGAATCGGACACTTCAGTTGACCTATATAGCTCAACAGCAGCTCCCAATCCCATAAATTAGGATCAAACACTTCCCTCGGCCTATACAGCTCAAAAACATCTCCCGATACCAATATCAACATACACAGCCACATTTTGGGATCGAACACTTCCCTTGACCTGCGCACTGTTAATTTTATCCGTCATATCCATTCCTGAACAAAACCAACAACCGATTAATTTTATTAAAATCACCACATGATGTACAGGGAACAACACTAAATTAACCTTCACACATAATCGTTAACTCACTGAAACGAATTCCACTACAAACACAGCTGACACTCGAACAATTCTGGATAATGAGCAAAAGCAAATTCAGCCCATTACACCACACAAACGAAAACCCTGAACATACCACCAGAGAGCACAACAAATCACAACACAACGACATCTACATACACGCCACACTCACAAACCAAACTCCGCGCCGTCATGACGTCACACACGACAACAACCTTACGTCACGGGTCAAAGCCGAAGCGTGGGATCGGATGCTTCTGTCGACCCCTGATAAGTCACAAAATTCTGTATCTGAGGTTTCGCTATCATTTCTCTTGTGAATTACAAATATTTTAGAATAATGTGTTGGACACATGATTTTCTTGGTATGAGATTGTCAAAAGGGCTTTTATTTTTAGAATAATGATCAAATGTTATTTCTCGCAGACCTTTTGTTACAGGCTTCTTATGTTTCTCAAAAGGGTCATGCAAGACTGACCAAAAAGGTGATGTATTTTTTTTTAAGTATTTCATTTCATTATACATGCATGTTGATTTGACCTCTGGGACAACTCATAAGTAAAACAATACCGTTTCTTCTCCACTGTAATATTCGATTAAAGTAATGTCTTTAGGATACACTCCATACACACTTTTATGAGATGCTTAATTAATAACACCAACAGAACACCAAGACTCCATTCAACTGCACACTTCAAGAACTTCTAGCTAAATAAGTGTGAGTAGACAACTGTTGGTGTAATGGGGAAGACAACAATCAGACTTGTATAGGCTTGCAGATGCAATTGTTAGCCCGGTGAAACAATTACCACAGAATTGTTTCAACAAATAATCAATAGCTAGTGTTATGTGGTGTAATACATTACGTAACTGGTATACTTTATTTGATTAGCCTACCAGATATCGCAGGTGTTAAACAACACATTTTTGACTCGTGTTTGTAATTTTTTTTCCCCATAACTTCCAATTGAATCTCACAGTTGAAATTTATACTGTAGTTTCATATAATAAAGGTCTATTAACCGTGAAATGTTCAGATTTTTATTTGGCCCCCAAACAAAGATACTGCAGGCCACAAAATGGAAAAATTTAAAAAAAATTTAAATAGTGTATTTATTAAGAGTAAGCTGCCTCACCATTGATACTCTATAAAGTAACTATGCTATACAGTGCAACAGCAGAAAAAAATATTAAAGCTAAGAAATTAATCTTTATTTGCAAAAATACTGTTCAAAAATTGAGTTTTTTTAATTTGTGGCTGATAACTTTGAACTATTAAAAATATATTAAAGAATACATTAAACTAAGTGATAATGATGTTAATTTGTAGCCCAGAGTGTGTGGAAGTAAATGCATTTTATCTGAAAGACTTAGGACAATTCACTACTAAATCATTGTAAAAAATGTTGATGCTTGCAAATACAAAAAAACACATGCGGCCTGGTACAAATATGGCCGCAATTTCAAAATAATAAACAATAAATGTTTTTAAAAAATATTTTTGTGACTACTAAACATTGGGGAATTCACCCAGCAAATATAATTTTTTTCTGAGATGGTCAAGCAACCAGTGCTGGACCACTTGGTGTGGATTAACCCAAGTGAGATGATTTTATTCAGAATTCTACACTATTTCTACTATTCATCAACTTCATTTCCTCTAAAATTTTATTTCAACTAGTCTCCTTGACACTGGCAACATTCAACAGAATGTTCATCATAATCTACATTTCCATTACCACTGTTTTAGTCTACAGTCCCTCACTTTCAGTTGCACTATGCTTGTATGTTTATTTCATTTCACAGTATTCTTCATTTAACTTACATCGTCTGAATTGTTTATTCCAATTTTCAAAAATAAGTATATCATTTTATTCAAGAGAATTTAAGACTGATACATCCTATAAACTTATTATGAGTTAAAAAGAGTAGGCCTACATTATTTTAGCAATGTATGGTCATCAAGATTTAAACTGGAGTGACTGTGTAAAAAAACTCGTCCACAAACTCAATTTGGCATGTTCTGATCAGAGAAACATTTCAAAAGTTCAAAAGTATGCTCCTCAGAAGGTAATAGAATGACTTACTTTGACTACTTCTAGTTCCTTATGGCTTATGGAACAGTTTTTTGGAGTTAAATCATTAGTCGATTAAAAGAAATTTTTTCATTATAAAAAACGGCTACTCAAATCATGTCACACAGATGTGTAAGGGCACACTGCAACTGCCAAGTTACAACACAACTGTGGGTCCCTCCACGTAAAGGGAGCAAAAGCCACTCATACTCAAAAACACTTGACCCATTAAGGTGTCATTCTTTATAACGCACAGCCAACAGACATAAAGAGATTGGAGAATATAACGGCTTATAGAGTAGAAATACAAGTGAATATATTAGATTGCAGAAATAGTATGTCCTAATTTACTGCTGAGCACTTTTCAATACTGTTAATAGATAGACCTCTAACCTACATCTTATGATACATGAGATCAATTTGTCATCACAACCTATAGGCCTATTCCAAAAAGTAACACAGATGCAAAAAAACCTGTGTTCCATTATCTTCTGTTTATATATGTATGATGCCACATCATCAGTACATATGGTATTGGTACATTCAGTTGATAGTTCGCCAGAGAGCTGGCAAAGCAGTATCAACGCCTCCAGTTAATCTGGTTCAGCTAATCCAATAACAATGTGATAAGTCTGTATTTTGTCACGTCTGCAGGGTTTAAGTGTGGTATTGGATCCCTCTCCTTTCCACACACACACACTCACACACACACACACACACCACGAAATCTTGGTTGTGGTGAAGTACCACATCCCAGAGAGAGAGAGAGAGAGAGAGAGAGAGAGAGACACTATATTTTTCACTGATGAAGTGTTCTGTAACTGCAAAACTGTCTCATTTACATCGTGGCGAGAGTGTACAATTATGGTCCCCGGTATTTGATGAATGTGAACCAAACAACAAGATATGAACGCACGTGAAGGACGACACGTTTGGCATGCACAGAAACTCCAACTCACATGTGAGGCATTCGGGCTGCTGCAAGCTATTTAGAAATGAGTTCACTGAAAATCCTTTACTCTTCTTTTCTGGATGAACACTGTCGGCAATGGATGCACGCCGTTTAAGTCCTTTCAGAGCCATTTTTCTCATAACTGTGTGTAACACTTCAATCTGAAGATTCCCTCCTTTATAAATGTAACACTACTCCCAAAATATAATCATTTCTCACATAATGCAACACTTGTTTCCAGATGTGAGGAAAGGATAGCTGGTGAAGGCTGCAGAGGAATGTCATATTTCATCTAACTTCAGGTAGCTCTGTAATTTCTGTCAAAGTCACACCAAAATTCATATACTCCCGCAAGCAATAACATGTAAACAAACACACGTGCCTTACTTTGCGGCTACATAGTCAAAGATTATGTGTTAGCAGAAGACACTGTGCAAGGTGACGATGCCACATGCAACCAAAACTTGCACGGGCATCCCCAAATGCATTTGATTGTTGAGAAATGTAGAATTATAGAACTGAGAAACTTAGTATCCAATGATTACAATAGCAGCACCTTACAAACTATTCTGGTCAACTCATACAAATACCTGTGAGTGACAAGCCCTACGAAGCAGATCACTGTCAATAAACACTATTTTCACGAAAAGCTCGCGGGTTTCCAACAAGGCGGCAGCGTTCGGCTAACACTACATTTCGACGAATCTCTCGTCCCCATCCGGCTGAAAAAATGGCAAGTGTTCATCGTAGCACACATGGAAAAAGTTTGCATCACCACAAAGACTACTTTGCTTCCATTAGTGAATTTGTTCTTCTGAGGTGATCTAACTGGAAAAACAAAACTATAATATGTGTACATTTGATCCAGAAATAGTAGACATCCAAATTAAATGAAGCAATAAATGGTTCAGAGCTAGAACAAATAATGCTGTGGCTTCCATATGTTCCGCCAATTTTGAAGCTCTCACTCGTGAACGAGAAAAGAGGTGCCACGAATACGTCGCTATAGGTTTTCTGTGTTATTTAAGAGTACATTGAACACTTCTACACTTGAGTAATGTTCCCCTTTGCGGTGAAAAGTCGTTTTTAACTGTTAATCAGGTCCTTTTTGTTAATAGTCGTGGCAGGCACTGTTTGTTTTGCAGAAGGAACAATTCTCATTAAAAATGCGCCTAAGAAAGATGATATACTGACGTATCATTGCCTGCAGTTCTTGGAAGAGTTTCCTGATTAATGGTTTCGATGGGCTCCACTCATAATTCAGACAGCCTTCCTCTGAGAGACAAAAATTTCTATTGTCAGTTTGAGATTTCATCAGCAAATAATATCTTATTATGTCAGTGAATCTTGGTAGCTGTAACTGAATTATTATCTGTAGGTCACGCAGTTATTCACAAGGGAAAAGTTACCAAATGCTGGTACCACAAACACCAGTTAACAGGGGGTTAAGCTCTGTCTCGAAATAGCACGGGAAACGTGTTATACAACCCAGACTAACACATAACTGGAGTATAAACTTGGCATAACTTAAAAGGCAATTTCTGGCGGGGTTGATTTTGTTGCGACACATGATATCGACCTGAATAACAAAAACTGCAGTGACTAGGTTCCAGTGGGGTAATGTTCTTCTCACAACGGTTTCCAAAAAAGTGACGTCATTTTTACGTCACACGCAATATCGACGACCGCATGATCGGCTAACCTGTGACTGTTAATTGAATGTAAATAAGTTACATATAACTGCAACCAGTCACTCTTTTGAATAATTATGTTTTATGCCATGAACTGGTTGCAAGCCAGCACCCAGCATTAGGCTAAAATTAATTATGTAACCTCCAGAAACCATCTGAAAATGAACCTGAAAAGGTTCGAAAACCGATTCATGGAATGAAATATAATTATCCAAAAAAGTGGCAGGTTGCATTTTCATTTAACTTATTTATAAGAATATTGCTGCTCCTCGATTTACTTGCATCAATTTAAGATGTCCTCTTCAGTTCCTGTCTAACCACACACTCTGAAATCGTTACATATTCAGAAATAGAGAGCCACATATTAGTGAACTGGCAGAATATGAATTTTATTGTTGCACGTTTTAGTCGGAGCAAGTAGAGCTGCACAATCATATACACAGAAATCGCTAAATATTTATGTCATCCCTCGTTCTCATATCAGACTGAACGTAAATAACATCCAATATCGCAGAACATACTTGTATCTCTTTCATAAGAATGTAACAGAACGTGTTGACAACGTTAACATGAAAAAATTGTATGCAAGGGCATGCGAACCAACAACTTTCGACTCCGCAGACTACGACGTCGTTCATTACACTAGCACTTAATCATACAATGTTTAACTCCAGTCTTGGTTATCAGAATACAATAGAATACAAGAAGTACTCTATCTTGAAGACATGTATCGTTGATGCGTTAATAAGTGACATTTAATGATAATGGTGATGTGTTTGTGCAAAATTTCAAAGCCCTGTTACATTGAAATGGCATATTGCAAATTATAAAACAACTGTGTCTCATTCCTAACTTGAAAATTATTCATGATAATAACTCACTCCTAAGAAGGCGCTCTTATGTGAAGAGATTAACCGTAGATAAATCGTAATGTGACATTTTATTATAGCAATAATTACAATAAATCATTTCAAGAATGGCGTGTTTTTGTAAGTCTCCAGTATGCACGCATGGAATCTTATGAGAGAGTCTTATTGAATGCTAGCGATAGTTGATAGCGAAGTAAAAATGACTTCATACAAAATATCGATTGCTTTGTTGAGAAACGAGCATTAACCATTTCATTTCGTAGGCAAACTCTTCACAAATCCCTGCAACTGAAAGCAGAAATTTCGGGAATGTAAAATTTACTACTTTTAGGATTAAGGACGGTATCCATAGTTTCTGGTATGATTTTTCTTTAGTAATTTAATTGAAAGCTTTGTTGCTTTGGTAAAAATAAAATTGGTTCTTTTTGTCGTGACAGAATAAATTACTATTAATCACACCAGATTTGTCGGAGAACAGCAGCAACATGTGTAATTGATCCAGCTTTAAAAAATTCTATTACCTTTTAGCAGAAAATTCGTGTGGTACTCTCCGACGTTAGAAAAGTCGTGGTGTTCCGTTCGGAGCAGGAGGCGGCTGTCTTTTCTCATTCGCGATATCGAAAATTACTAAAAAAAAATGAACAGAAATTTTTTTTCGGAGGAAGTTCGCGCGGAGAAAACAGACGGAAGTTACATGAAAGAAACCTAAGGGACCAACTAATTGGATTTGTACGAACATATAAACGGAACTGAAAGAACTTGGAATAAATACTATAACGATGTCACGACAGCATCCTGTTCCGACAGAACACACGCTGGATCATAAGCTGCATAAATCTTTTAAACAGGAAAGATTATCACAAGTATAATTAATGAAAATAAGGTTGAGAGATTTTCTTTGAAATTAAATAAACTTCAAGGCTTCAAGTATTATATTATGAAACGGAAACTTACATTAACATGGCCACCCATTGTGGCGGTGGAGCGAATTTTCATGATATACATTCTCGCTTGTTTGTGGCTACATATATTTTTTAATCACTTAAACTCTTAAAGTTACAATAAAATGATTATATCAGTATGGAGCACAATACTTTTGCGTCCGACTCGCAACACATTCACAGAACAGCTAAAGAGCGGCGCAGCTCCCTGCAGAAGTAAAAATTGGCAATTGTTATTTTTAAACATAGGTGCATCGTTTTTTGTTTTTTTTTTTTTTTTACTGATCGATAGCAGCGTATAACAGTTTATAGCTATCGTGATATTCTGCGCTTTTCAGGAGCGCGGCAAAGATATCTGGTTACAACATTCATTGGTATATGTTAAAAGTTCGCACATACAGACGCGAATACAGAAAAAAAACTTTTACATGTTAAAAATCGCAGTGATAAAGGCTGTAATGTCACAATGCCTCCCATGTCAGGCATGATGATTCCGGAAGGATCATCAGGACTCACATGCAGTTTCAAGACATTACTGTGTTTTATCATCTGTTTACTTTCGTTCTAACATAAAATTGGAATGAGTTTGTCATCTAGTTATTTTATGCTTCCAGTACAGTTATGAAAACAAATAGTCTTTCAGTGTCTTTTGTGCACTTTGGCACTTCTCTCAGTTCATTGTAAGGTGTCCTTGCACTGTTATCTTAATTGCTGTTACTGTGAAACAAAATATGACAAAAAACAATCTTAAGTCTAACACACACAAAGATAAATGAATAATACTCTATATAGAAAACAAAACATGTCAGTAGACAAACATACACAGATACATTGAAATAATTACTTAAACAGTCCTCTAAAATTGTCTGTGACCTGTTTGGTCTCGTAATGTTTTTTTATCCGTTTCATTAGATTCTTTTAGAATGTCGTTGTTAATCAGGATGTTTCACTTGACATTACACTGTACACTTTTATTTGTCACGCGCTCACTTAACCGGAGTCTGCAACGTCTATTCTCGTTCGGTGAGCGGCGTCGTCCGAGAGGTCACGACCCTGGATAGCGTCTTTTTTGTGTTCCCACGTGTTGCCTCTCTAGTGTCTCGCATCAAGCGTCATGTCGTTTACATGCAAATAAACAGAAAGAAACCTGTGTTAGGTTCGTGCTATAATGTAGACTTACAGGTAAAGGTTTTATAGGATTCTGGACAGGATTGATAACCTTCCCTTCCAGTTAACGTTTCAGTGCTCAGTAATGCCTTGTCTTTATTTAACTATCTATCGCAAAATATCCGACGTGACTGATTAAATGGAAATTAATTTGAAGCTAAGACTTCTCTTTTTACAGAATAAATAAAGTTCATAACTAAGTTTCACTGTGATAGCTTTAGCAATGTCTCTTGCGTAGTTGTGAGACGGAAAACATTCTAAGGTCAATGACACGCCTCCACAGCGCGCGCGTCGGTTGTGTTTCAAATGTTAATTGTTGAGTCCAATTGCAAGCAGCTCCGCGCTGTTGCCAGTTACTAGTCCAGTGCAACACGCGCTCGTGTATGCTCGTATGAAGTTTAACGTGCGTCACTCACGCTCTGTTAAAATGAGAACACGCGGAAAACACACGTCTAGTGTCCTTTCTCCATCGTCGATCGGCGTATCGAAAACTTGAGTAGAAAATACCACCGCCTGTTTCGAGGATTTCACACGACAGTCCCTGTGACCTGCCATGCTGCTTACACACAGGTAAGTGAAGCCAACGTTTTACATATAGTTTGCAAAATGTTTTGCTGTGATCGCTATCACTACCTGCACTTGCGTGTACACACGTCACTGCACACGTATTTTGCACACTTTATCACTCGCATTTTGTTTAGACCGTCTTAGAGTGTCTCCCATCTCACATTGCGATTTCAAAGTTCACAGTTCAAGTTACTCAAAGGTAAATACATTACAAGATTAAACAATGTCCATAAATTACATACATACATACATACATTTCTTAAGTTTGCTTACAGTCACAAAATTTTGTTAACCTTTTCAGTCACGCCACGCCAGGTTAGGGTATTGAATACCACTACTTGTGCATCAAGGCACGATTATTTCGGTTATTCTCTCTCCCTTTTTTTAAAAAAAACAAATCTTTTAAGCAGCTTGTTATTTCGTTTCTCTTCAAAATTTAGTGCCACTGTTTATGTAGAGCACAGATTGAACAAATTCTGTCTCTACTGGTCGAGCATACTCATGCATTTCTCTCTGGAAGATTCATGCTTCATAAAGTTACTGGCTGCAAGTACTACTCGCGGAATGTATTATAATCTCTCAATATTGCTACTCGCGATACGCGATTAGAACAAAACTTTCGCTAACGGATCTCTCCCACAAATTTCGTTTCCACTTCAACCATCTAAAGAGCACTCAGATGAGCCTGTCAAATTCTAATCCTCACTTTTTTTTAATGGGATAGGATGGGGAAGTGGAAGAGGAGAGGATCAAATATGAACATAAATACACTATATACATATACAAATTCTAGCACAACTACACTAGGATATTTTTGTGACCTTAGATGCATGACATGCGTCACGTGTGCCTTCAAGTGGCTATTCTTTAATCTAATATCAGATCTTAGTTTTATAATTATAATGTGAGTCATATCTGGTGGCAGCTTTCTAGTTTCTCACGCTTCCTTCTGGGCGACTGTCGGGCTTGGCTGTGAAATAGCTAATTACTTTAGTGCATCTTACATGTTTAAAGAAGAAACGTTTACCATCAGGAATACTTCAGACTTGTCAATACGACGTATATGTTTCCATGGCACTCTCGACTACATGACCTAACAGCTGTTGTAAAACAGAATAAAGGAAATGCTTTGTTGCTTAGCTATTAAATCTATATGAGGCTTACTGTTCGTAGATGATACTTTGAATCTGAGATTGAATCTCCTGAAAACTATCAAATACTACGTGATACTCTCTCTCTCTCTGTTATTTACTGCTTTTGACAGTTCAAACACTTGGCTACACAAATCTGTTTAATTCTGAAGATCGCGCTAACAAAAGGTATAGTTCATGGCGGTGTTACAATAACGCACAGTTTACACGCAATAGGCTGTACTCTGTACACTTAAAGACTAACATTCCATCTTGAGGGCTGAAAAATAAATTGCTTAACCTAATATTTCACATACATATATATTCATTGGAGTTGGAAGGTAGCAATCTGCTACTTCCTTCCATATCTCCTTTCACCAATAGCGGCATTTCTCAATGCCAACGGCCAACTTGGACTGCTTACACCTATGACTAACTTAAAACTAACTGAGAATCTGTCCTCTCAAGTGGAGTGTGCTTTCCTTTTCGTACGCCATAATAAATCAAATCTTCAATTACCTCCATAGTTTTTCGCCAAAGTGTGAGTACTCGTATTGGTGTGTTTGAATACCGAAGTGTTTCACAGGTTAAACCTTAGGCTAATGTTCCTTTGCTTTTTACTTTGCCTTGTTATACTTCTTGAGATCCTGGTGGTGATACAATCCTTTAATTCTGCCAGATGCTGGATCCGCTATTAGATAACATCCTGTATGTGGTTTTCTAATTACTACAAATGGTCCGTCGTACAATAGCCTCCATTTCCGATTTCTTTTCAACAACTTCGATGGCTTAAAATGTGTCCGTAAAAGCACCTTTTCATTAATATCATATGTAAGAGCCTTAGATACTTTCTTGTCATAAGACGTCTTGCGTAGATTCGCCTGTACAGCTAAGGATACCAATGCTTGCCTAAGTTTTGCATCTAAATCTAATTCTGGTTCTACAGTTTTAGGTATGGGATCTAACCATTCATTTCTTTCCCGATGACTCGTCATTAATTCCGCAGGTGTAAATCCAGTTGAGAAGTGTGGAAGATTGTTGACAATCTGCTTGAATGAAGATACAAAGTCAATCCAACGGGTTTGTGGATTAGGTATGTAGGTTCGAATGAATTTATTGAACTCTCTGAAGATACGTTCGGTGGGATTAGATTGCGGTCTGAAACGAGATATAAATATGAGGGCCGTTCAGAAAGTAACCTCCGGTTGATTTAAAAAAATACACCAAGTTAAATAAAAATATTTTAATATATACATCTTACAACTACATCTTTGCACTATTTCTCTACATAGTCTCCATAGCGATTGAGGCACTTATCGTATCTCTTCACAAGCTTTGAAATTCCTTCTGCATAAAAATCACCCGCTTGTGCCTGGAGCCAGCCTGTGACCGCATCTTTGAGCTCTTCGTCGTCATCAAACCGCTGTGACCCGAGCCATTTCTTCAAATGCATGAAGAGGTGATAATCAATTGGCGCCAGGTCTGGGCTGTAAGGTGGATGGTTGATAACGTCCCACTTGAAGGACTCAAGAAGGGCTGTTGTTCTGCGAGCAGAGTGAGGACGGGCGTTATCGTGCAAAAAAACGATACCGGAAGTCAGCATACCACGGCGTTTGTTCTGTATAGCCCGTCATAACTTTTTTATTGTTTCACAGTACACGTCTTGATTAATGGTCGTACCACGTTCCATGAATTCAACCAACAACACCCCTTTGGCATCCCAAAACACCGTTGCCATCAGTTTTCTGGCAGAAAAATCTTGCGAGGCTTTTCTTGGTTTGGTAGGCGAATTTGAATGTGCCCACATCTTTGATTGTTCTTTTGTCTCAGGGTTCACGTACTTAATCCAGGTTTCGTCACCGGTCACGATTCTGTTTAACAATGGTTCTCCTTCGTCCTCATAACGTGCCAGAAAGTCTAATGCAGAGGCCATTCTTTGAGTTTTGTGGTGGTCGGTAAGAATTTTGGGCACCCACCGTGCACAGAACTTACGGTAACCCAATCTTGCTGTCACTATCTCGTACAAGAGAGTCTTAGAAATCTGTGGAAAACCAGTAGACAACTCCGACATTGAAAAACGTCGATTTTCACAAACTTTTGCATCAACTGTCTGAACGAGTTCGTCAGTCACCAATGATGGTCTACCACTCCTCTCTTCATCATGAACGTTTTCTCGTCCACTTTTAAATAAACGTACCCATTCACGGACAACTCCTTCACTCATAACTCTTGGTCCGTACATGGCACAAAGCTCACGATGAATAGCTGCTGCAGAATATCCTTTGGCTGTAAAAAACCTTATGACAGCACGCACTTCACATTTGGCGGGGTTTTCTATTGCAGCACACATTTCAAACTGCCACAAAAACTAAACTAGCGCAGGTACGACGTTCACTCGACCACGGCTTGATGCCGACTGACCTGTTGAGTGCGTGAACGCACAGATGGCGTCGCTACTCCCCCCACAACCCGCACTGTGACCAATCGGAGGTTACTTTCTGAACCGCCCTCGTATTTGTTTGATGCCATGTCTGGCAAGAAAATTGCGCCATTGTCTGCCAGTGAAATTCGATGCATTATCTGATAGAATGGCCTCCGGCTTGCCAAATCGAGGAAAATAGTCTTGTTCGATTCGACGGATGATCGGAAGTGCACTGGATGATTTCACTGCATAAAGTCTCACATGTTTTGTGAAAAGATCCAACAATGCGACTAGGTATTTCACCCCTCCCCTCCCTTGCGGCAGGGGGCCGGCGAGATCAAGGGCCAGAACTTGATTTGGTCTCTCAGTAATAATTGGATTCAGAGGAATTAGGTTCGAATGGTTGAAGGGTTTTGCCTTCTGGCAGATAAGACATGTACTTAACAACTTGTGGATTCGATGGTGCAAGTTTGGTACATAGCAATACGCAGAAATCTTTCGTTTGCATTTTTCAGGTCCATAATGACCCCAGGAAAGATGTGTGTACCAGATAAGGTATTCAACGTATGCGTGTGGTATACGCACACACCACCTACCAGAGAGGAGAGAAGTTCGATGGAATAAAACATCGTTGTGTAGTTTATAAAATTTGGACAAGTGGTGATCGGGTTTTGTTAGAAGAAGTTGTTTGACCTTACGCCATTTGGGATCTGTTTCTTGGAGTATACGCATCTGCTTGCAGAGGTGAAGAAAATACTTTCTATGTAGTGGGTCTTTCATTAGAAGAATTCGGTAGTTAGACATCTGCTCGATAAGTTCACTGGACTCGGGAAGTCCTTGCGGCATGCGTGACAAAGCATCCGCGATAATGTTGTTTTTACCCTTGATGTATACTATTTCGAAATCATACTCTTGCAAGAAGAGACTCCATCGTGTAAGACGAGGATGAAGAAGTTTACACGAGAGCAAGAAACTAAGAGCTTGGTGATCAGAAAAGACCTTAATTTTCCGACCATGGATGTAGTAATTGAACCTTTTAAAGGACCATACAATGGCCAGAGCCTCCAACTCTGTCACCGAGTATGACCTCTCACATTCTGTGAGAACCCTACTTGCAAAGCTGATAACTCTTATCTCTTCTTTTCCATCAATTACTTCTATTTGAAACAAACAAGCCCCTGAAATGAAGCATCTGACGAAATACAGAATTCTTTATCCATGTCTGGATGGAACAAAATATTGCTGTTAAGAAGTGCTTGTTTAATGCGATCAAAATCTGCCTGACACTCTGGTGTCCAATGCCAGTGAGTATGTTTCTTTAGAAGATCATGCAATGCTTGACTGTTCATCGACTGGTCTGAAATAAACTTTCTGAAAAAGGAAGTCATTCCGAGGAAGCCTTTCAACTGGCGTTTAGAAGAGGGCACAGGAAAGTTTTTAATAGCTGCTAGTTTGTCTGGATCTGGGGTAATTCCCTGTGATGATACAAGATGTCCTGAAAATTTAATCTCGCTTTTACAAATTTAGACTTATGTAGATTAGCTGTGACTCCTTAGTCAACAAACCACTGGAAAACTTAGCTTATTATGTCTAAACGTTCTTCCCAAGATTTCGTAGCAATCAGTAAGTCATCAACATACACTGCTACTCGATCCAACAGTTCAGGTCCTAATACATGATCAAGTGCAGCTATGAATACGCCTGAACTCACATTCAAACCAAATGAAACTACTTTGAATTGGTATGATCTACCTGCAAATATAAACACTGTATATTTTCGAGACTGTGATGTCATCTTTACCTGCCAGTAGCTCGATCTCAAGTCTACCGATGTGAGGAATTTTACTCCATGAAATCTTTGTAATTGTTCATCCATAGCCTCAGGTCGAGTTCTTACTGGAATAATTATTTTATTTATGTTTCTTGCATCTAAAACTATACGTACACTACCATCCTGCTTCAAAACTGGCAATAACGGACTACTGTAAGGTGAGTCTGACGGTTCAATGATCTCCCACTTAAGCATTTTACATATTTCATTTTTCACAGCCTCGCGCCTCGCATACGGGACAGAGTACGTTGTCTTGCAAAAAGTAGAATGGGGAGCGACCTTCATGTCATATTCGTAGTCACGTATTACTCCAGGTTTCGAAGAAAAGACATGAAGATACCTCATAAGTAAGTGCAGTAATGTATGTAATCAAGTTCACTTGATTCGCTTACTTTATTCAAAATCTCTTCTCTAGTCGGAAGTCCGTCATCAGTATCAAAATCCGTCCAACTGTTACCCTGTCTTGTCATGTGTGCTTGGTTCAAAAACATTCGCTGTACCAGTCTGCGTACCTTAACTTTGTGCTCAGTGTTGACTCTTTTGACCTTGCCGCGCAACAATTGCAGCATTACCTCCTGTTCACCTACTCGGATTGTACAGATACCCTTTTCTATATCAATCACTGCCTTATTCTTCCTCAGGAACTCCATTCCAAATAAGCATGACACTGACAGATTCTTAACTACTAGATATACACACATGAAAGATGTAGAATTAATCCTTATCGGTACCTGAGCTTGCAAATTGACTCACTGTGATAAAGATCCTACCGCTCCTGTTACTGAACAACCTTGTACTGGTAACGTTAAAATTTTCATCCCTGCAGAAACTTTCTTAAACATACATAGTGATAAAGCATTTACGTTTGCACCAGTATCAATAATAGCATCTATTGGTGTGTTGGCTATGTAAATTTTAGTCATTGCTTGTACTTCGTCTTCCCATACGTCATTCAAGTCTGTCTCAATATTTTCCTGCAACAAATCGTCTCTCAAGTCAGTGTCGCGATCATAACGTATTACGTTAAGTCGTTCAAGGTCGAGTTTGCCCCCATTATGTCCCGCAGCATCCCCAAGGAGGCGAAAGGGTGCTGCCTTTAGCTTTCCGCTTTCTTGTGATGCGACTGATTTGATTCTTCTGTCACATCACTTGACCATTCTCGCTGGTTTTTTACCCATTGTGTGTGTTGATTTGTATCAAACCCTTGTTGGTACTGCACTTGGTTACCAGGCTGAAAAATCGGTACATTACTTGCCTGCGTAAAATATACCGGTGGATTGTATTGTTTTCTTGGTTTATTGTTATTGTATCTAAAGTCCTGTTGTGGTGGCGTGTACTGTTGTTGTTGCATGAATGGTTGTTGCTGAGGCGTGTATTGCTGTTGTTGCTGGTGTTGTGGCTGCCCATAGGGTTGTGGTGGAGGCAGCTGACCTCCGCAATTTTGATTGTTGCAACGTTTACCCTTGTATTTGTTCCCATTCTGGTGGAAGTTACTACCGTTATTGTTTGATTGGTATGGGGCATTCCCGTAATACTGTTGTTGCATGTTGTATATTGGATTGTACCGTTGGTTGCCGTATTGCTTGTTTTTGTGTTTACCATTACGGTAACCATTGTTTCGGCCTCTATTGCGGTTATTGTACTGTTTGTTTCCGTATTGTGTTTCGTGTGAACCATTTCCATTACTACCGTTTCCATTCGAATACGTGCCTGCGTTGTTGTTCTTACGGTTACCATTCGCACGCGCGTCTTCGTGTATAAGATCGAGCGAATCAAGGACGGATAAAAATGCGTCCTGATCTTCCTCTGACACGTTCACTAATTTTTCGCATATGGAAATGGGTAGTTTTGACTTAAGAATCATAATAACATCTTTTGTTGTTATGGGAGTGTCCCAATATTGTATCTTTCTCAAGTACTTTTCAAAGTACCGGCGAAGTCCGCCACTGTTCGAATGGAAAGGTTCGGCGTTGTAGACCTCTTTGCGTAGGCGTTGCTGAACACCTGCGCTCCAAAATTTGCTTAAAAAGTTCTTCTCAAACTCGCTAAATGTTTTGCACTTATCAACCATCTCGGTTCCTCATATAGCACTTTCTCCTTGTATGTATCCGGTAATGAATTGTATTCTCTGTTTGTCATTCCAGGCAGCTGGAAAGACTCCTGAAAAGTTCTTTAGGAAAACGACTGGATGAATATTTCGCTTTTCCGGTTGAAATGGTTGAAAAACTCTGTGTTTCAATACACTCTCCTCTTTCATGAGGGTTGTGAGTGTCAATTGTTCAGTGTTGTTGTGTGAATCGTTAAATTCATTTTTCGGTCGCGGAATGTACTGTGGTGCGTTGTGTTGTTGTGTTGTCTGGTATTGATGTTCATCTGGTTTTGAAGGTAGTGAGTGTTTCCCGTCACTCTGGTTATCATACTGTAGTGTTTGAATTTGCTGTTTCAGGTCGGATATCTCATCTGTTACTTGCTTCCGTCATTCCGGCAAATCCCGGGTAAACACTCGTCTAATTTGGCCTAGTTCAGTACAAACAGTGTCTCCTGAACTGCCGGGTGGAGATAATATGTCTAAGGTTGCGGATTTAACAACATCTTTCAAGTCACGTGTAACCTTCTCCTCAACAAGCTTCTCTTGTACATCAATCCATTCTTTGTAATGTTCGGTAAGTGCTTTAGTGTGCGAAGCAACACTACTGTTAACTCTTTCCTCAATAGTTCGGTCCGAAATGTCATTCGCCATTGCACTTACTTTTGATTCTACAGTGGCTACCGCTGTCGCTAACTCGTCTACTGTCGTGCAACTGTTTTATACGCAAGTTTTACCGAATCGGTTTCTTTGCGACACACTTCGATTTTAGTTGTGAGATTCTGACCAATGTTATCAATTTTGTTATTCAGAGTGCTTATCTGTGTTGTCAAAGTCGTTACTTGCGCCGTGACGTCACCCTTAACCGAATCTATCTGTGCTGTGAGAGAGCCTACTTGCGTAGTGAGTGTACCTACTTTCGCATCAATGGTGGTATTTACGTCATTCCTAACTGAGTCAATCTGTGTTGTCATATCCGTTTTCAACTCTGATAAAAACTTGTCTCTGTCTTTCTCACGTTGTTCGCGATCACGTTCGCGCTGTTCCCTCTCCTGTCTGTCTAGTATCAATTCCTGTAACATTTTGACGATGTCAATTGATACCGTTATCGGGGAGGTGGGTGTTTCCTGCTGAGTGTCGTCCACGTTAGCTACCTCTTGTCTGTCGTCTGTCCTGGCCGTCGTTCCGCGTGTGCGGAGTCGGTAATGTTTGTTAAGGCTGCGTTCACACTGCCGGCCGGGCCGAGCCGGGCTGACGCGTACTGGCTCGGCTCGTGCCTAGCCAGCTTAGGCCGACGAGTAGTGCATTCACATTGCGCGCCGCGCCGAGCCGGGACGGCGAAATGGGGGAAAAACCACTTCTCCGATTATCATGTTTTAAAAATTCTTACCGGTATATAAGACTTTGCCACATCGTTTTATGAACTTATTTTTTCCTTAAAAGCGTTACTTACGTCGTGAAAAAAGAAAAAGTCTGCTTTTCGTTTCGCGTGATTTCTTAGTTTCGTAACGCTTCCCAACCGATTTTGAAGAAAGTATGCGGCTAAAGAATTTGATTTTTGTACACGTGGTAGTGCAACATCTTAGCTTCGT
This sequence comes from Schistocerca piceifrons, assembly GCF_021461385.2. Classification (NCBI taxonomy): domain Eukaryota; kingdom Metazoa; phylum Arthropoda; class Insecta; order Orthoptera; family Acrididae; genus Schistocerca; species Schistocerca piceifrons. Next base: position 612,819,382 of record NC_060139.1, read on the forward strand.
ATTGAATCATTTATCTTTCCATATTTCTTAACAGTCATTGTGAAATGATGCTATTTGTCAACGTTGTGCACTTGATTTACGAATCTTGTAGTGAAAAAGTTATGTAGCGGTTAGCTTACTGTTAGATCCGTTTTAGACCATACATTGTTGGGAATGAAATGTAGCTAAAAGTACCAAAAAGTTTTTGAAATGATAATGATACTGATATCTGTCTCTGGTCTCAAGTAATGCGAGCTATTCAGTGGCGTCAGTGCCGCGTCCGCAAGCCACGGAGTTCGGCCGGTTACAGCTTGGTTTAGTGTAGTCATATAATGCAGCACAGAAAAAAAAACTAATTACTAGTGATCAGCGCAGACCTAGTGCCGGTCCCTCTTATTATTTTAATGGTCTCATTCTCTAGATAAATTCAAATGTATAAGAATTTTTCCCTCGGCTACTGGACAATTCGTCTGCTATGCTTTTATAATTGGCCACACGTTGCATCACAAAAGACAAACAATTATTTGTCATCAACATCCTACAATTAGTATGATGTACATTTCGTATTTCGAACTAAAAGATAACTGAAGCGCAATTCTGTAGTCTCGTTGTGTACTTTGACAGAAAAAATAATGGAGAGTTAATGAAACTACTGTAGATCGGCCCAGATGTGCATTTCATTGTTCTTCATTGTTTTTTTTTTTTTTCTTCCTTGGCGGGCTGCGCTGCACTGTCAAGGTAATCCCCACTCTTTGGCTAAATGGCTGGCGGGAGGCCAAATAAATAAATTTAAAAAGATCTCCACCCTTCGACAGCTGACAAGCAAGTCAGTAGAAAACGCAGCTGCAGTCAACAGTTGCTCGCCTTTAGCTAGTCTGTGCTGTCGTGTAGAACAATGTCTTCACTCTTTTATTGGTATTGTTTTGGCTCTGCAGTAACTCGTCGAGTTTTGAAGTACAGAAGAACTAGGAAGTTATGGATACATCCTATGAATAGCGACAGACATTTAGGAGAGTTTTTTTCTTTATATGAAGAACTTAAAAACTATCCTGAAAAATTTTATTCAAATTACAGAATGAATCATAATACATTTCAGTATGTGCTGCAGAACATTCAAGACAAAATTTCTAAACAGAACACAAATTTTCGCAGAAGTATAACAGCAGAAGAAAAATTGTGTGTAACGATAAGGTAAGATTCGTTAGTACACACTTTTTGGTTTGCAGTAGAACTTTGTACAGCATTCGCTACCTCCAGTTAATTGTAGTCATGCTTTTGTATTTTAAATTTCACAAAGGCTAACCTCTGAGGGGAAGAGAGTTTATGGGACTCCTGAGAATCATTAGGAAGTAATTAGCTTCGTCATTTTGGGTAATGTCTTGCTGTGCCTTCAACGAAGAATCGCAGAAATACTCCTTCAGAATTTTCCAACTTTTTTCTTCTTTTTTCTTCATGATACAGCGCTTGGCAGTGGTGATGGTTCATCATGTGGAGCCACTGATGACCTCACAGAATTCTTTTCATTACCTTGTAAGATAGACAGATTGATAGGCGAAGAGTTTTGAGATAATGCCCTTTGACTCAGTGGTTCTATTTCCACTGATAAGGAACTGCCACAGCATGACTTTACAATGCATTATCATCTGGTAGGGACACATTTCCGTCCCTCAGTGACACTCATATCTGTCTCCGTTTACAAGTAAATGCGAACTATTCAGTGGCGGCAATGCCGCGATCGCTGGCAAGCTATTGTTGTAAATGCATGTAAATACGGTAGATTAAATAAATGAAATAAAAGTAATTTCGCATGTATCATCATAATAAACGTAATTTTTCCTCGCTGATTGTGAAATGTGAGGTAACATCTTAAAATAAAAGACGTGTGCAGTCACACTTGTGAAGAATGCAGAAGGGAGACGTGTGATGCATGTACTGCAGAAGCTGTTGTGCTGCTCCACAGGCTCGCGCCTGCGGTCGGCTCGCGCCGGCAATATTAAACACTCGGAATGTCGTCGGCTCGGCTCCGGGAGGCTCACGCCGTGTCGGCGCGGCCCGGCCGCCAGTGTGAACACCGCAATTCAAAACCATGTGTTTGATATCGAAGCGGGCGGCGGCCCGGCCAGGCTCGGCTCGGCCCGGCCGGCAGTATGAACGCAGCCTAACAGTGCCGCGCTCGATTGTCCGTCCGCCATAATGAAATTCAACTATTGCCAACTTAAAATGGGTTCTGCTAACTGAAATTCTGATTGTCAATTATTCTTGCCGCGCAAGTTAAAGTCGCGGCGCGTTCGTCAAATGTCTAATGTTACGTGGGTAATAACTGACACACGTCTGTAGCAAAAAGACAAGATGGAGTCAACGCCGTTGAAACAATTGATTGCCAACGCTGTTACACAGAAAAGACTGAAATGGCATCCATCTTGAACTTACACGAGCATACTAACTACAGTATAAAACAAATAGTCAAGCAAAAGGTTACAGAAAATGTTCAAATATTTTTGTAGAAAAAAAGTGGTTTTTTATGTTAAGCTACAGAAAGGATAGAGTGAGGTCGAATTTGAAGGTCAAATGAGCTACCCTTTAGACAGAACTATGGCAAACGAAAATTTGGTACTCACTCGGCGTTGTCTTCAAAACTGCAAATCTGCGTCTTATTAAATCCCAAGATATTTGTGTAAATACCGCATCCTTCAATATTGCGTATATTTATTGCTCATCCGTAATTTTATGCAGCATTGGGTTCCAAAGAGCGATACATGAAATAAGACAATCATATATTAGTACCGTGACACTTTCAATATTTTAGTCAAGTCCCTGTTTGGGCGCCAGATCTGGTATGATTTTTTTTTTAGTAATTTAATTGAAAGCTTTGTTGCTTTGGTAAAAATAAAATTGGTTCTTTTTGTCGTGACAGAATAAATTACTATTAATCACACCAGATTTGTCGGAGAACAGCAGCAACATGTGTAATTGATCCAGCTTTAAGAAATTCTATTACCTTTTAGCGGAAAATTCGTGCGGTACTCTCTGACGTTAGAAAAGTCGTGGTGTTCTGTTCGGAGCAGGAGGCGGCTGTCTTTTCTCATTTGCTATATCGAAAATTACTAAAAAAAAAATGAACAGAAATTTTTTTTCGGAGGAAGTTCGCGCGGAGAAAACAGACGGAAGTTACATGAAAGAAACCTAAGGGACCAACTAATTGGATTTGTACGAACATATAAACGGAACTGAAAGAACTTGGAATAAATACTATAACGATGTCGTCACGACAGCATCCTGTTCCGACAGAACACACGCTGGATCATAAGCTGCATAAATCTTTTAAACAGGAAAGATTATCACAAGTATAATTAATGAAAATAAGGTTGAGAGATTTTCTTTGAAATTAAATAAACTTCAAGGCTTCAAGTATTATATTATGAAACGGAAACTTACATTAACATGGCCACCCATTGTGGCGGTGGAGCGAATTTTCATGATATACATTCTCGCTTGTTTGTGGCTACATATATTTTTTAATCACTTAAACTCTTAAAGTTACAATAAAATGATTATATCAGTATGGAGCACAATACTTTTGCGTCCGACTCGCAACACATTCACAGAACAGCTAGAGAGCGGCGCAGCTCCCTGCAGAAGTAAAAATTGGCAATAGTTATTTTTAAACATACGTGCATCGTTTTTTTTTTTTTTTTTTTTTTACTGATCGTTAGCAGCGTATAACAGTTTATAGCTATCATGATATTCTGCGCTTTTCAGGAGTGCGGCAAAGATATCTGGTTACAACATTCATTGGTATATGTTAAAAGTTCGCACATACTGACGCAAATACAGAAAAAAAAACTTTTACATGTTAAAAATCGCAGTGATAAAGGCTGTAATGTCACAAGTTCCAGCATATAGAGAGCACTTTTTTTCTATAGGGCTTTATGTCTTCGATCGTTAGGTTTCACTGTGTTGTAGCACACTTGGATGAAGCTTAATTCATGCAAGCTGAGGAGGTGATAGCTTTGCAAAATTATGAATCTCCTAACTCTGGATTAATAAAAAAATATTCCTTGACACTGGAAAAAAGATTGCATAAGCTGTTATAGGAAGGCTCGATGGGCAAAATGTTGCCAAAGTAGATTGTAGAGGAACTAAAAACACTTGCAGGTAATGATTTGTTGTTCGAGACTTACTTGCATTCACTGTGGCTTATACAGCTTCTGCAGACTATTAGCACTGTTTTGGCAGCACATATTGATTTATCATTGGTAGTTTTGATGAATAAAGTGGAATCAATGGTTGCAGCTTTAGAGAACAATGGTTGCAGCATTGTTCAACAAAAAAGCATGGCTGTAGGCCCTGAATCAGGCATCAGCAGTGAAGAAAGTAAGTGCAATCCTGGTACAAGCATTTCACCTACTACACCTGTGGTAGAACAACTGACTGCAAGTGTAATAAAATTGCATGTGGAGAGGGAAAAGCTGTTCGTTGTAAAAACAGGAAAAATAATTGAGGTTTCGCTATTATTCAAATGCAGTTTCATAATATCCGGGTCTAGTGCAGCAGGGGATACAATCCGTCGGCTTTGAACAATGAGGTCACAAGTCGCCAGAGACCATGTATTACAAAGATGAAAGAGCTGAGGAGAATGTTGAGAAACAAAGGAATGCGAGAGAGATAAACATTGATCTTGTCAAAAGCCGAGAAGCGATTCTTCTTAGTGTTGTAGCTCCCTTCAGTAGCTAACAATTGTTTTTTGGCTTTTTAAAAAAAAAATCTCACGAGATAGAATAAACTGATCCTACTTTATTAAGCAACATCTCGTCAAAAGCCGAGAAGCGATTCTTCTTAGTGTTGTAGCTCCCTTCAGTAGCTGATAAGTGTTTTTTGGCTTTTTTTTTTTTTAAAAAAAATCTCATGAAATAGAATAAACTGATCCTACTTTATTAAGCAATCAATAAAAAAACTAAACCAAAACATAACAGCAAAAGCTGTTAGGTTTTAGTTTAGTTTTTTATTGATTGCTTAATAAAGTAGGATCAGTTTACTATATTTCGTGAGATTTTTTTTTAAAGCCAAAAAACACTTACCAGCTATTGAAGCATCTGTATCTTAGGATCAGTTTATTCTATCTCGTGAGATTTTTTTTTAAAGCCAAAAAACGAAAATAAGACACTACAAATCGTTCTATAATAAAAAATTAATAACCCACATTACCTCAATATCATTACGAAAAATATTAAGTACCGGCCGAATAAAAAACAAACAATTAAGTTAATTAAATCTCACATTTAATGATGTACCAAATATCAAGCGATCGCTTTTAGATTAACATTCAATTATTTTAATGATAGTGCTTATCAGAACACAGAACTGCTTTATTATCTATGCCTCGAAGTGAAGACATTACGATCTATGACTAAGGAATGACGTCATTGTATCCCCTGCTGCACTAGACCCTAATATCCTCAAATATCTTCGATTTAGTTCACCATTTGCAAAATTGCCACGGAAAATGCCAAATTTAACCATCTACTGTCACAATTAGAACCAAAATACACCGATAATATCTGAGATATTATTTTCAGCACACAAGGAATAAATATGTGTTGACTAAAAAAGTCTACTGAATATATTATTCAAAGACAACCAAGATAAGCATATTAAGTGATTAGTCATGGGAATGGATTTGGGAGACCAAAACCCTAGCCAGCTGGTACGCAAGATGCAAGCCTGGACAAGAGTAGAAAAATGTTCTTTGGCAACAAATATTTCCTGATTTTATATGGAATATTTTCCCAGTGAAGAGGGACAAGAAAATGTGGCTACAACGGCTGATAAGATAATAGAAATGAATCCCTGTAACGAATTGTTTATCATGTAAAATTATGCTTGTAACCAACAGGATGTTCCAGTAACAATCAGTGACATAATTACAAGACTTTCAGGCCCAGAGCCAAATATATGCATTCTCAACTAATTATAAACGCAGGTATCGCCAGAGGATCTTCAACTGCCAAAGTAATAACAGCCACAAAAGGTCTCAAAACAAATTCAGTTATCTGGGAAATTATTGTCATTATCAGTTTTGCTGTGGACAGCACTGTAACTGAAAAATGCGCGCCTCCATGTGGTTGGTCCAATCAAGCACACAACCCAGCCGATCAATTAGCAGCAAGTTCTGCTGCCCAATCCAGCTGCCGCAAAACCTGCCTATTTGTAATGAACAAACACAAATGACTGTGATTTTTAGTTGACTTTGGGGATGATGTTTCTGAAATTCCAACTAACCCAAAAGTTAATGTTGAATCACCATATCAATTATGAGTTGTTAATGGTACCAACGTTCCTACATTCAAGCTCGAACTTTGTACCATCGATTTGGGACTGCAACATCAGTTTCAGTGGTGGTATATCGTTGCGAAAATCAATAAAGCTATAATGGGAGCCAATTTTGCGAATAAATTCGGATTATTAGTAGATATTAATAATAACAGATTAACAGATAATGTAACCAAGCTCAGTTTTGAGGGCAAAGTTGTGTCAGCTTCAGTTGACAAAGTTGTAAGTACCATGAGTCAAAAGTCAAGATTTACAGAACTGTTTAAACATGATCTCAAACACTGCAGTACCACTGAAGGCCTATCCATGTTTTCTAGGGCAAGACAGTTAGCCGGCCAGAGTGGCCGTGCGATTCTAGGCGCTACAGTCTGGAACCGAGAGACCGCTATGGTCGTAGTTTCAAATCCTGCCTCGGGCATGGATGTGTGTGATGTCCTTAGGTTAGTTAGGTTTAATTAGTTCTAAGTTCTAGGCGACTGAAGACCTCAGAAGTTAAGTGACATAGTGCTCAGAGCCATTTGAACCAAGACAGTTAGACCCAAAGGGTGTGGGAGTGGCAGAATAATAATTTAAATTCGTGTTACACAATGGCATCACTTGGCCATTCACCTTCAACGTTCCAGTAATTCATTGATGTGGTTTTGTTTGACTGGATTTTGTGTTTCTGTACCTCCACTACAATTTACTCGCCTCATCAAGTATTGAACACTGAGCACACCTAAAAGGAGTCCTAGAGCAATTGTCTAGTTATAGACTTTGAATCAACATTCCAAAACCAATCTTGAGAGTAAATGAAATAGAATTCCTGGTACTGCGTAACACCAGAGAGATCCTGTCTGCTACCTGAGAAAGTGAAAGCAATTTTTGGGTACAAGTTTCTTGGCATTGTCAACTACTAGAGTAATTGTCTTTAAGATGCGGCGCAAACTCAGGTTGTATTATACGACTATATTAAGAGAGCAAAACGCAAGGATAATAGGCAAATTCAGTGGACTGTGGAAGTAAAGAAATTGTCAAAGAAATGCTCAGATTTACGCCTAGCGCTATGCACAGACACATCAGATTTTACTGGAAAGGAAATTGAAAACCTAGACTTGTTGGGAATTTAGCTTCCTGTAAAAAAATTTAAGTATTTACATGTTGGAAAGCACTTCATAATCTTCACTGACCATAAGCCACTGACATTTGTTTGACAATTGGTTGCAAATCCCCTATCTGGAGTTGATGAAGCGACAATAATGGACTTTGAAGAAACTGCCACGAGTCAACTGCAAGATCACTAATTGCAGCAACTCGAAACAGGGAACAATTCCTTAAATTTCAAGTCACATCAACTACTACCAGCAAAAACAGTGTGGTGTGACACTTCAACTGCAAACATCGTACCTCACATTTCTCAAGTTTATAGTCTTCAAATATTTCTCCATTTTCAAGGTTTAGCTCATCTGGCCATAAGGACTACAGTGAAACTGCTAATTAGTAGAGTTATTTGGTTGAACATAAAAAGTGATGTGTGACAATGGACTAAATCCTGTGTTAGCTGCTAGAAAACCAAGATCACTCGCCATACAAAATAACAATTGGAAAAATTCGTAGAAACAGATGAACATTTCAGTGTTGTACACATTGGTGCCTCAGCAATATAGATAGCCGTACCGTACGTGCAACCTCAACGGAGGGGTATCTGTTGAGAGGAAAGACAAAAGTGTGGTTCTTAAAGAGGGGCAGCAGCCTTTTCAGTAGTTGCAGGAGCAACAGTCTGGGCGATTGACTGATCTGGCCTTGTAACACTAACCAAAACGGCCTTGCTGTGCTGGTACTGCTAACGGCTGAAAGCAAGGGGAAACTAAAGCCGTAATTTTTCCCAAGGGCATGCAGGTTTACTGTATAGTTAAATGATGATGGCGTCCTCTCGGGTAAAATATTCCCTAGGTAAAATAGTCCCCCATTCAGATCTCTGGGCGTGGACTACTCAAGAGGACGTCGTTATCAGGAGAAAGAAAACTGGCGTTCTACGGATTGGAGTGTGGAATGTCAGATCCCTTAATCGGGCAGGTAGGTTAGAAAATTCAAAAAGGGAAATGAATAGGTTAAAGTTAGATATAGTGGGAATTAGCGAAGTTCGGTGGCAGGAGGAACAAGACTTTTGGTCAGGCGAATACAGGGTTATAAATACAAAATCAAATAGGGGTAATGCAGGAGTAGGTTTAATAATGAATAAAAAATAGGAGTGCGGGTAAGCTTCTACAAACAGCATAGTGAGTGCATCATTGCGGCCAAGATAGACATCAAGCCCATGCCTACTACAGTAGTACAAGTTTATATGCCAACTAGCTCTGCAGATGGCGATGAAATTGAAGAAATGTATGATGAAATAAAAGAAATTATTCAGATAGTGAAGGGAGATGAAAATTTAATAGTCATAGGTGACTGGAAAAGTAGTAAGCGAATATGGATTGGGGCTAAGAAAAGAAAGAGGAAGCCATGTGGCACAGAGCATAACTTAATCATAGCTAACACTTGGTTCAAGTCATAAAAGAAGGTTGTATACATGAAAGAAGCCTGGAGATACTGACAGGTTTCAGATAGATCATATGATGGTAAGACAGAGATTTAGGAATCAGGTTTTAAATTGTAAGACATTTCCAGGGGCAGATGTGGACTCTGACCACAATCTATTGGTTATGAACTGTAGATTAAAACTGAAGAAACTGCAAATGGGCGGGAATTTAAGGAGATGGGACCTGGATAAACTGACTAAAACAGAGGTTGTACAGAGTTTCTGGGAGAGCATAAGGAAGAATTGACAGGGATGGTGGAAAGAAATACAGTAGAATGAGAATGGGTAGCTTTGAGGGATGAAGTAGTGAAGACAGCAGAGGATCAAGTAGGTGCCACTCAGAGTGGCCGAGTTGTCCTAGACATATGTCTGCTTGTGTCTGTATATGTGTGGATGGATATGTGTGTGTGTGTGCGAGTGTATACCTGTCCCTTTTTTCCCCTAGGGTAACTCTTTCCACTCCCGGGATTGGAATGACTCCCTTAAAACCCACATCCTTTCGTCTTTCCCTCTCCTTCCCTCTTTCCTGATGAAGTAACCGTGGGTTGCGAAAGCTTGAATTTTGTGTGTGTGTTTGTTAGTATCTCTATCAACATACCAACGCTTTCGTTTGGTAAGTTACATAATCTATATATACATATATATATACATATATATATACATATATATATATATATATATATATATATATATATATATATAAAGAAAAGGACGAGAGAAAGAAAAAATATATAATTTTTCTTCACATGATGATTCAAGCAAAGGTGGAGGAATTGGAAGTTAGTGTATGGTGTGACATATCATAGGAAAGGCGCTATTCATACATTCCACAGAGGCACATACGGTATGTTTTTTGTGCCTTCCATAATCTGGCACACACGGGGATTAGAGTTCCCGCTAAATTCCCAGCATAATATGTCATATGATTCAGGATCAGAAGGGATTGCTGGTACTGGGTCCACTGTTGGTTACAGTGCAGGAAAAAGCAAAGTCAGACGACATGTGCATGTTCCCTCAGGATCATTTGTCAAGCGTACTGCACGGTGGTGGATCGGTTCTCACACTAGCCAGCAGCATTTTCTGCAGACAACATTTAGGCCAACACTGTTTCTATAACGCTCATCACAGGCTGGTTTGCCTGTTATGAAGTTCCCATGTCATCACTTACAATAGATGAAAACCGTTTGAGGCTTGTTTGTTATAAGAGCTTCTTCAGGTGTCTATATGTGAACACATTAGGCCAATTAATTACCACCATGAAAGCAAAGAATTAGTCGAAAGATTTCATCGAACACCCAAGATAACATTAATACCGCTTGATACTGTATGGACTGAGGCTTTGTGTCGTGGGTTATTTGGCCTCCATTTGGCAGTGAAGGAGAGTCTAGGACTCTGTTTTGGTTTCAAGGTGCTGTGAAGGTGTCTGTTTGGAACTCGCTGTGTGAATAAGGAGACACAGCGTAAACACCCCAAGTAGGACGTTCCCACACTGGGGTCGTGTCATTGCTAGAAGACGTGTGATCTGTCTTCCAGATCTCTCTGTTGGTGCTGGTCTATCTGGAGGACGAAGCCTTGTTGCTCCTCGAGTTACTAAGACTGGATGAGGCTGTAATTATCGTCATGCATTGGTGGTTTTCTTCAGATATGGGCAGTGGAGTCTTAAGCACATTTCTTGCAATATTATTCTGCAGCTTGCTTATTAGCCCTGTTATGGTGCAATACACTAAGCAGATTCAGAAGGATGTAGGTTGCAGTAGGTACTGGGAGATGAAGAAGCTTGCACAGGATAGAGTAGCATGGAGAGCTGCATCAAACCAGTCTCAGGACTGAAGACCACAACAACAACAACATGGTGCATCACATTTATTTATTTCGATAGATGCCCCTACTGTTCTTTTAGTGCGCCTTTGGCGTATTTTTGTCGTTCTAGCATCGCTATGCTCACCCTTCCTTTTGGATGTAATGTGTTTTCGCTTTTGCATTGTACTGCCAAGCATGTCTGTCTTATTATGTTCACTTGTTGAGTGGGCTTAATATGTTATCATGTTTGGGCTATTATACCTGCTGTAGTTTTTTAAGCATATTTGGCTAATTTAGTCATCTTTGGTATTTCATGTTTGAATTTGCTAAAAGTTGCAACCTCTCTTGTAGCACTTCTTTTTTTAATTACTTTTAGAAGGGTGGTTGTAATACGAGTTTTCTGACGTGTGTTAAAGAATTTTAGTGGATTAGAGAAGTAAATTATAATCTCGCTCCTAACATCAGCTTTGGGCTGTGCCTGTGCGGCATAGAGGACCTTGTGTGTGCCTATTTTGATTGATGTATTAGGTGGGAGCCTAGACCAGTCTTCGGAAATGCCGTTTGTGATCATATCTTGTAGACACCACCCCTGCCTGTATTCTGCACGTTACGTTTGATGTCTTTATCCTTTATCATTTATAATGTCTACTACTGTGTGCATGTATGTTTTTTTTAACTAAAGAATCTCAAACCTGTTTATTACAACATTTGGGTAAAACTTAAATGAGTCTTGAAAAAGCACTCAAATTCTGTTACATACCTTGTAAGTATTAATGGTTCTGTTTTATGTGCTTTCTAATGAAATAGAGATTCCCTTTTTAAATTCATTTTCAACAGCTACATTTACGGATTCATTAAAATCATTTCTTGAAAACAGAGTGTAGTGTAAGGGAAAAACATGAAACAGCTAAGACAGTTATTACTATTTTCTCCGACTCTCAAGATATTAAGTTTAGTGAGCTGCAGGACTCGATGTAGGACCCATTACTCTTCATTTTAAGCACAAACAAAGCATCATTGTCAGCTAAAACTAGATAATTATGTATTGCAGTTGAAACATTATTTGTGGCAAGTACCTGGATTGTGTAAGAACTCAGAAAATAAACATTGTACAATGTATAAAATGCAGATAGATTCTTCAGTAAGAATAACATGTTTATAAATGACAGTAAGACAATATGCATGAGGTTCCATACCAACACAGGAATTCCACCTGGCAGAGACGACGAATTTGTCAAGAAAAGAGATGGCTACAATTTCTTAGGAGTCATTGTAATCCAATACATGAAATGGGAGCAACATGTATTAAAATCTTCCTCAAAAATCAAATGTATTTCTGATGGAGCAAACGATCACTGCAATAAACTGAGACAAATAAAGTATATTTTTATCTTCCCACACCTGTACCATTTTCTAATGTTGTTTCTGTGATGCAAATTTTCATATCCATAGAATCTTAATCCTACAAACGAAGGCTGTCAGATGTATTGTTGGCGTTGCCTCGAGACAATGCTGCAGGTGAAAATTTAAAGATTCAAACTTAATATATTCATAACAATAAACTGCACTCATTTAAAACAGTTCTGCAAATGTCTATAATACAGGGAAAAAGAATTGCTACCACACCGACAGTGAACTGTCAATGCAATTGATAGATAAGGACACTGAATGCTATTAAAATTCTGTTACAGAAGTTGTCTCAGTGTCTGGAGTACATGAGTTTAGAAATAAAGTGAAACACTGGTTAAATTTTGTTTGTCTATATAGTTTTAGGGAATATCAAGAAGTCTAACATTATGGCTGCATAGTATGAAATAGTGTATTATAACACGAGCACATACAGACATATGAAGATTTGGTTTTGTGTAAAGAAATTACTGCTGCAGAGATACTTTCATTGTAGAGACCATTAAAAACGCTGTTCGTAGGATAACAAAAATAAAAATCGTGCGATGTATAAGCCTATGGGGTGTTTGTTATTTATGTTGTAGTGCAGTGACGCAGGTGAATTTGCCTTACTGATGTATTATAAGTTCATTACGTCTTTACAGCTTCCTATATAAATTTTAAACCACCTATTTGGAGCTTTAAATAATAATTTTCTAAGAGATAAAAAGAACGATCTGTAAATGTTACTTACCACACTTAGTCCGAGTTGTGGTTCTAAATTTTCCACTAGAATTAGCCAGGAAAGTAGAACATTAATAGACAAGACTTTTTTTAATAGATCATTACTTAATCGGTGATATTCATTTTTATCCTGGAATAAATAGAGATTCTGAGAATTATGTACAATTGTAGTCTAATTCGTGAAAGATGTCGGTTCATACAGGTCGTGGTATGGACAGGGTTTGCATTGTTGCTGGATTGAAGTGTCAGTTGTGGTACACATATGCAAGTGCTTTGCAGCTGAAGAAAGCGCAGATGCTGCAAATTAAGTTTCTCGGTTGCTTATCTAGATTTTGTCGTTTACTGTCACCACCAGTGATTACAACTCGCAAAAAGTAGAATAAAATTTCACTAAATAACTCGCTATGCTCACATTTGATGCTTATAGTGCCTACAACATTCACAGCAATCTCTCAGAACACAACTGAACATTCATTGGCTGTTGGAGATACGTGATTTAGGCCTACAGAACAATCGCTTGCCATTGCTCATGACTCCAATTATAGTCATGTTGTGTTGTTGTGCAATGGAAAAAAAATGCAATTAATAATGAGGTAAGGCAGCTTTACAGGAAGCTGCCTGGAGGGATCTGTGTAATGTGTCAATTATCAGTTTCAGATTTAATATTTTTATAGTTGCATTTCTGTCAATCTATAATAGTTATTTTCCAAATAAAACATTAAAGTATGGCACTGATGAAAAAGACTTGGATTACAACAGTATTCAAAACACCACATGCAAGAAAAATGAATAATTATGAAACAATCAGGATAAACAGAGATGTAGGACTGATTTTATATTACAACTACTACTCTCTCTTTAGAAAAATGACTAAAGAAATAAAATCTCTGTGTAATACCTGGAATTAAAATCCAAATAAAAAAGATATATGTGAGTCATACTTAAAACTGAAACTTGGAAATAAGTCAAAGAATGTGCATATATCATTACGAAACAGGCGTGAAATAACAAATGATAGCGGTTAACATACATGTGTAAATGGATAAACATCCAGCCGAATCATTTTCATGAAATAAAGTATAGAAAACTTTAAGGAAGAAACCGAACAAGTAAAAAAGGTGATTGGTATGAATTCCAAGTGAAATTTGGTTTGTTAAAGTGATTTCTTGTTTCAGGGAATGTTGGACCTATATCTCTGATATGTTTTATGATACACTTGCACCATATAATTTGTTGTGTAACTTGCATGATCCTTCTCTGATAATGTTGTGTGGGACGTAATTTCCGAAAATGATGAAGGGACATGGAATAAAACTGACCCTCTGTGATATTCTGGTAGACATTATCTTCAGTTTGGAACTCTGCCTCTCTATTTACATCATAATTTAACTTTTGTATGGATGATGCAATCAGTTTTACACAACAATTTGGGATTATAGTTAGCTGCCAGAGTTTGATAATAATGTTTCCTCTACACACCTTATACCAGGCTTTCTTTCAACCAAAGAAAACTGCTGCTGTGGATTTAAACAAATTGAGTTTTCTATATATGTGCTAGCTTACCTGGAGCAGTGGTAGCTCAGCTGAGAGTATTTTCTGGAACTTCACTTGTTGTGGTCGAACCATTAAATGTTTTATCAATGGTTCTTTGATCCACTTCATTCAAGAATTTTACCCAGATTGTCTAGTAAACTGATGGGGCTATAATATCTGGTGTGAGACAGGTCTTTATTTGAATTTGGAATGGGTACGATTTTAAGTGAGAAGTTGTTTTTTCGGAATGTATACAGTCTGTAAGCAACTGTTGTAAATTTTCATCAATAGGAGCAACTGTTTTCTTGGTAGATGTTTCTACTGTTGGTTTGTCACCTTATGAATACCCCAATGTTTTGCATTGTCGAAGTCACTGCAATGTGGCTTTGAATTCCGTGACGGATGCCAATTCTGGCTCTGTTGTTGGTGTGACTGTTAAAATCCTTCCTGCTAAGTAATTAACTTGTTGATCCTCTATTTCGTCAGATTCGTTGTGATAGGGCAGTGGCAGTGAACTTTGATCTCCATAGATGAAGACGAATGTGTTTCTGTTTGCTGCTATGGGCTTTATTGTGAACAAAGTCTTTCAACCAGCAGCCACTCATCCTCAGTTTGTTTCATGAAATGGTTCATTCAGTCTTCTCATAATTCCATATGCCAACTACATTATCAGTCCACCAGTTATTAGCGCTTTTTACGTAGGATCCCCACTTCTTGCCACCATTTCCGACATCTCGCTTCTGCTCTTGTAATTCTTGAAAGAACGGTGATAACTGGCTCTGATATACTTACAGTGTAATTGTGGTGAAACCCGCTCATTTTATTCCATTTTGATGTCTTAGATAATTTGTCTGTTGGTTAGTTATTCAATCAAAAATCGATTCCACTATGGAGATATCCTGAGTCGGATATATATGTAGTTACTTAAATAATGGGCTGTAATAATGCTGTAGTGACTTCATCACACTTTTCTCATGTTTAATGCCAGTTCATACTGGCCAATGCATTATATCGACTCACGTCACTTCAAAACTTGATACAATTGATTTCAAATGATGCAATTCACAAAGGCCATCAACGGTCCATTATATTACATCACGTGGCGCCACGTCACTTTAAAGGTTCTGAGGTAGATAATTTTGATGGTGTGATAGTCTGTTAACGTCTGAAATTAACCTATTGTCACTGCACTGAATAGTATTATAAAAGAGGATTCCATTCTTTTGTTTCTTTTCAATCTTTACCTTATTATTTTGCATTGTTGTCGTGACACATTGCAAACGTTTCATGAGGACTTGGGTATTTTTTCCATTGAGTGTTCTTTCACAAGCGAAGTTAGGTATTTGAAAGTGAAAAATTATTTTGGTTTCATAACAATATATCAGAGCTGATTCCCACATTGTACATGAATAAGAGTGTAATTTGATGCAATTTCCATTAAATAAATTTTTAACTGATAATTCCAAGTCTAATGAAGGAGAAAAATACAGTTGTTTATGACGTTATAAGTCCTGTGAGAAAAGAAAACATAATGGATAAAGTACCTAGACTATATTTACTCAATTATAAATATTTCTGATGTGATTCTATATACATACTTTCGCTGGCAAATAAATGTTGATGTTTTAAGTGTTGTTTCATTTCTCAGCACTTAATTACAGAAAACGTATCAAGAGAACATGTTGTGAAGTTTCCTTTGGTCAATAAAAATTTCTGTCAGTGTTAGTTCCTCAATTCCAACAACCCACCCCAATTTTTTGTATTATAACCTCACCTTTACCGTTCTGTACTGGACTGAGTGAACTGACATGACTTGACAGATAGTATGAATTCACCCTGATGTGATGATGCCATGATGTGATGTTCAGTGTGAATTGCCTTTTGTACATAGAGTACCAGTATATGAAAACTATGAACATCATAATGCAACACAGAAGTGTGAGAAATATATGTCCAAGATGATGGAATCCATAGTGGGTAACTAAAAAATATAAGATTGGATAAATTGGTGCCCTGTTGGAAAGCGTACGAAATATCTGTATTATGTAACAAAAAATATGAAAAAAATTCGACAATATCAATGTAACTTAAAGTATTTCCACTGCAAATTCTGAAGGTGGCAGGGGTAAAATACAGGGAGCGAAAGGCTATTTACAATTTGTGCAGAAACCAGATGGCAGTTATAAGAGTCGGGGGACATGAAAGGGAAGCAGTGGTTGGGAAGGAAGTGAGACAGGGTTGTAGCCTTTCTCCAATGTTATTCAATCTGTATATTGAGCAAGCAGTAAAGGAAACAAAAGAAAAATTCAGAGTAGGTATTAAAATCCACAGAGAAGAAATAAAAACTTTGGGGTTCGCCGATGACATTTTAATTCTATCAGTGACAGCAAAGGACTTGGAAGAGCAGTTGAAAAGAATGGACAGTGTCTTGATAGGAGGATATAAGATGAACTTTAACAAAAGCAAAACGAGGATAATGGGATATAGTCGAGTTAACTCGGGTGATGCTGAGGAAATTAGGTTAGGAAATGAGACACTTAAAGTAGTAAAGGAGTGTTGCTATTTGAGGAGAAAAATAACTGATGATGGTCGAAGTAGAGAGGATATAAAATGTAGACTGACAATGGCAAGGAAAGCGTTTCTGAAGAAGAGAAATTTGTTAACAACGAGTTTAGATTTAAGTGTCAGGAAGTCATTTCTGAAAGTATTTGTATGGAGTGTAGGCATGTGTGGAAGTGAAACATGGATGATAAATAGTTTGGACAAGAAGAGAATAGAAGCTTTCAAAATCTACATCTACATTTAAACTCCACAAGCCACCCAACGGTGAGTGACGGAGTTGTGGTGCTTCAGAAGAATGCTGAAGATTAGATGGGTAGATCACAAAACTAATGAGGAGGTATTGAACAGAAATGGGGAAAAGAGGAGTTAGTGGCACAACGTGACTAGAAGAAGTGATCGGTTGGTAGGACATGTTCTGAGGCATCAAGGGATCACCAATTTAGTATTGGAAGGCTGTGTGGAGGGTAAAAATCGTAAAGGGAGACCAAGAGATGAGTACACCAAGCAGATTCAGAAGGACGTAGGCTGCAGTACGTACTGGGAGACGAAGCAGTTTGCACACGATAGAGTAGCATGGAGAGCTGCATCAAACCAGTCTCAGGACTGAAGACCACAACAACAACAAAGTATCTGTCACAAATATGTAAGTTTGCACATTCACACACACACACACACACACACACACACACACACACACACACACACACACACACAATTTTTGTCTCAGTATTAGTACCGTCTCTGAAATGTCTGTAATATGATTCTCTAAAATATATGTTATCGAAAATATCTTGTTACCTACTGCAAGAGTCCAGTTATTGTGTAACTCATACTTGGTGCCCAAAATATGCCTGCTGAGTCTCAGATTAAGTGCTAAAATGCTATTCCCAAGCATCAAGTTTTGTATTATTGTTCTATAAAACACATGTCAGCTAAAACATTCTGTCAGATACCGGAAAAGTCCAGTTACTATGTAACTTACACTTGACGCTTAAAACATAACTGTGGATTCTTAAATTAAGTTCCACAATGATATTTGCAGGTCTGAATTGTTTCATATATGGGGGAAACTGAAAATTTGTGCCAGACTGGAATTCAAACTCGGGTCTCCTGGTCACTAGGGAGATGCTTTGACCACTAATCCATATGTACACAGTGCTCATCGCAACTGCAAGCTTCTCGTTATATCCAGATTCTCAATTTACCGTCACAATACTGATGTAATGCCCCTGCCCATTATTCTTATTACTCACATCGTTTCGACGATTCCCCTAAGAGTACGAGCAGGGCGTGCATCTGCACTGAAGAGATCATTTGCCAGCTTCGCTTTAATTATGTATGTGGCATCTGTTTTTTGGGCATGTCTGAACACATTACCATGTGTAATATGTCGTACGCAACCCGCTGATATTCAAAACACCTTCCAATCGTCTCTGAATGGATAAATACAGATCCTGTTTGGTCCAAGGGCAGTATCATACCATTCATCATTCATAGTGGCAAGTTCAGATAGTGATGATGGAGGTGGATAGCGATCATGCACCCTTCTCTCCAAACCAGACCACAAAGACTCAATAACATTGAGATCTGGTGACTGTTTTCGCCGCTGCAGATGTGAGAGCTAATTCTTGTACTTAAAAAACCAGTCCAGGACGAAGAGAGCTATATGAACATGGGCATTGTCGTTTTACAACACTGCATCACTACTGGGGAACAAAAATTGTGCCATGGGATGGACCTGATAAGCCAAAATGATCTCTAGATCCATGGCAGTAATGCGACCTTGTAGAGAAACCATGGTGTTTCATTCTTGGGACATAAACTCCTGCAGAAGTTTAAAACAGTATGAAAAAAGAAATGACACTGGTCCATAGTTCAGGTTTAAAGGCTTCGGCGCCACGTTTTCCTGTTGCGTTCTTCTGCATCAATAATATTTGGTTCGGAAATTCCAGCGTCCTGCAATTCCCAGAACATGGAACTCCCTTCAGGTTGCTTTGATGCCGAAAGAGTTTGTGAGCGCGAGGTTCACTTCTGCATTGACTTTTGAAGCTGTCTCCCTCTTATTTTTCGTCAGAGTCCTCTTTTATGTTTGTATGTCACGACCTCTCAACATCCATTTTCGTCCGTACTGTGACTTAGAGGATAATGAACTTCCAATTTTTCCTGTATGCGGTATAAATCATCGATGCGAGGGCTCTTGAAGTACCAAAGACTTCGGCTTTCTTGGTTATGGAAACACCCATCACACGTTCACCAAAAATTTTCCCACTTCAGAACTCACTTAAGCCCGGTCCACACGCAACGATCTGTCTGCGCAGACATTGGCGCAGATGTTTTTTTTTTAGATTAGATTAGATTTACTTTCATTCCAATTGATCCGTAGTGAGGAGGTCCTCCAGGATGTGGAACATGTCAGAAAAACAACAATACATGACAAATATTTAAACTAAAACAAATAAGCTAATGTACCATTCCACAGGTCCCAAGTGGAATGATCGTCATTTTTTAATGAACACTAAGAGTCATTTTACAAATACTATTGCACTGAATTTAAAATAAAAAAGTTTTATATTTATTTATAAGGTAAGAAACATGTAATACAACTACTGTAATACTTATTTACAATGAACACATTACTGCACTGAAATGGTGCAGAAGTTAGATTATACTTACACACACACACACACACACACACACAAATTTTCAGTGAACACATTACTGCACTGAAATTGTGCAGAAGTTATGTTGTACTTATATACAAATCAGTTGGTTTTCCTCAGAAATTCATCAATGGAGTAGAAGGAGTTGGCCACCAATAAATCCTTTAGGCTTCTCTTAAACTGAATTTCATTGGTTGTTAAGCTTTTTATGGCTGCTGGCAAGTTATTGAAAATGTGTGTTCCTGAATAATGCACACCTTTTTGTACAAGACTAAGTGACTTTAAATCCTTGTGAAGATTATTCTTATTTCTAGTATTGATTCCATGAATTGAGCTGTTGGTTTGAAAAAGTGATATATTTTTAATGACAAATTTCATTAAGGAACAAATATATTGGGAAGCTGTAGTTAGTATCCCTAGTTCCCTAAACAGGCTTCTGCAGGATGTTCTTGAGTTCACACCACATATAATTCTTACTGCACGTTTTTGTGCCCGGAAAACTTTAGCTTGGCTTGATGAATTACCCCAGAAAATAATCCCATATGACATTATGGAATGAAAGTAAGCATAGTATGCCAGCTTTTTCATTTTTATATCCCCTATGTCTGACAAAATTCGCATTGCAAACAGAGATTTGTTAAGACGCTTCAGCAGTTCTGTGGTGTGCTCCTCCCAGTTGAATTTATTATCAAGCTGTAATCCCAAGAATTTAACACCGTCCACTTCTTCTATCTTCTTGTCATCATATGTTAGACATATACTCTTGGGACACCCCTTACAAGTTCTGAACTGCATGTAGTGTGTTTTTTCAAAGTTTAGTGACAAAGAATTGGCTAGGAACCAGTGATTAATGTCTACAAATATTTTATTGGCTGATCTTTCTAAGACTACACTTGATTTGCTATTTATTGCAATGTTTGTATCATCAGCAAACAAAACAAACTTGGCATCTGGTAATGTTACTGATGAAAGGTCATTGATATACACAAGAAAAAGTAAGGGCCCCAAAATGGAACCTTGTGGGACCCCACATGTAATTAGTTCCCAGTTGGATGATGCCTGATAGCTTGATACATGTCTCTTTCCTAATAACACCCTTTGTTTCCTGCCAGCGATATAAGATTTGAACCATTTTGCAGCATTTCCTGTCACACTATAATATTCTAGTTTACTTAAAAGGATATTGTGATTTACACAGTCAAATGCCTTTGACAGATCACAAAATATACCAGTTGCCTGCAATTTTTTGTCTAATGAATTAAGTACATTTTCACTGTAAGTGTAGATAGCCTTCTCAATATCAGAACCTTTTAATATACGACTGTACATTACTTTTTCGAAAATTTTTGAGAATGCTGGCAACAGTGAAATTGGACGGAAATTTGATTCTATTTCTTTATCTCCCTTCTTAAACAGTGGCTTAACTTCAGCATATTTCAGCCATTCGGGAAATATTCCACTGATAAACGACTGGTTACACAGATAGGTTAATATGTTACTTAGCTCAGAATCACATTCTTTAATTAACTTTGTTGATATTTCATCATACCCACTAGATGTTTTTGATTTTAAAGATTTTATGATGGACATTATTTCTGTTGGGGTAGTGAGGGTCAAATTCATATTATGGAAGTTACTTGAAATGTCTGGTCTAAGGTAATCCATAGCAGCATCTACCGAACCTGACAACCCCATCTTTTCAGTAACAGTTATAAAATGTTTGTTAAAAAGTTCTGCAACACTATACACATCTGTCACCAATGCATCATTTACTCTTAATGCTATTTGTTCCTCTTCATGTCTGGTTCTACCGGTCTCCTCCTTCACTATATCCCATATTGTCTTTATTTTGTTATCTGATATGACTATCTTTTCCTTGTAATATATTTGCTTTGACATCCGTATTACAGTCTTTAATATTTTGCAGTATTTCTTATAATGTGCTATAGCATCAACATTGGAAATGTTTCGGATTGACAGATACAGTTTTCTTTTTGTTTTACAAGATACCCCTATTCCTCGAGTAATCCATGGCTTCTTTGTAGACTTTGCTCTAACCTTGGTAAGTTTTGGGGGAAAGCAGTGTTCAAATAAGGTAAGCACTTTATTAGCAAAAATGTTATATTTTTCATTCATGCCATGAGCACTGTAAACATCAGTCCAGTGAATGTCTCTGAGGAGTGTCCTAAAATAATCAATTTTTGGCTTACTGATTACCCTCTTGAGCTCAGATTTAACAGATTTTATATCCTGTTCAGTATTAACATTTAACAGAAGGAACTGCATGTCATGGTCTGAGAGGCCATTGACTATTGGTTTTGTAATATAATTTTGTTCATTTGACTTTTCTATAAAGATATTATCAATGGCTGTTTGTGAGCAAGTGGTTATCCTAGTGGGGAACTTTACTGTGGGAATTAAGTTGAATGATAGTGTTACTAACTCAAATAGGTTCTTATTGGGAGAGTCTTTAAGGAAATCTACATTGAAATCACCAGCAACCACTATTTCTTTGTTTTTGGTTGTTAAATGGGCCAGTACAGCTTCAAGGTGGTTTACAAACAGATTAAAGTTACCTGCAGGTGCTCGATATACACTTAATATTATGAAAGATTTTTTGTGAAAATCTAATTCTGTTGCACATGCTTCCATATGCTGTTCTAGGCAAAATTTATGAATGTCTATGTTCTTAAATTTATGACAGTTCCTGATGAATGTGGCAACTCCTCCTTTCTCCATTTCTGATCTACAATAGTGAGATGCTAACCTAAACCCTGTAACACTTAAAAGTTCTATACCAGTGGTCACATGATGTTCAGAGAGGCAGATTATGTCAGCTGGGTTTGAAGACTCTAATTCATCTATGCAGATAGTTAATTCATTAATTTTATTTCTCAGTCCTCGAATATTTTGATGCAATAAAGATAGCTGACATTTCACATTGACTGACTTAAAATTGGATGGAGTTAAAATATCTGCTGACAGTTGAAAATTCTTAACCAATGGCTGTTTATGTTGATGTAATAAGCTGGAATTATGTTTTTTGATTTCTTTCTCAAACTGAAGGTTTGTCTCAGTTCTAACCTCTCTTAAAATTTGTTTTCTTTCTGTCCTCCCTACCCTAAAAAAGGGTCTTTTCTGAATCCTATAACCACTGGTATTTTACCACTCATGACAGTGCCTCCCCCCTTTAACTTTCCTGCTATTTCCCCAGCCAATTTACCCTTCCCCTTCCTGTTGAGGTGAAGGCCATGCCTAGTATAATCCCACTTACTGACAGAATCAACATGAACCACACAAATGTGTGACCCCGCACCCGACATGAGCAGCCGTTCCAGCTCCAAATTAACTCTCTTGACAGAAGAGTTCAAATGAGGTCGGTCATGGCGCCCAAGAACAGATACAAACTCAACACTGGTATGCCTCGATGCTGATGCAATCTTCGCCAGGTCACACTCTATGCTGTACCCAGGATCTCTGTCAATACTGTTACCTGCCCCACCCACTATAACCACGGTGTCTTCCTTAGTGAAATCTTTGCAAAGTGATCCTAAATCCTCTGTCACCTGCTCCAGACCAGCACTAGGTTTAAAAAAATTGGTGACCTGGTATTCTGATCCTAGTTCATCCTGCAAGAGTTGGCCAACACCTCTTCCATGGGAACTACCTAACAACAACACTTTCTTTCTCTTTACTGATTTCCCTACATTCTTACTTTTCAATTTGCTGCTGAAAGTTTGTTGTGCCCTGTCTACACCTGTAACTGCTTGAGGCTCACCAGCTTCTAACTGAAGCAACAGGTCAAATCTATTTTCCACATTCACCATAAAGCTGTCAGACAAAGTTCTAGGCCTGTTCCTCCTGTTGCCTGTTGCCACTTCCCACCTCTCTTTACCCTTCTCCCTCCTTAACCTGTCAAGATCTCCCCTGGCCTTGTCTAACTCAGCCTGAAGGGCAGCAATTTTCCCCTCCTGTTCCAGTATCTTCCTATCTCTACTACAAATCCTACAAAACCACTGATGAGTCTCATTTACTTCCCCTATTCCCACGCCACTACAGTCACCCACATGGAAAAAACTACAGCACCCATCACACCAAAGCCCCGACCTAACAATTCTACGGCAAGTCAAGCACTTTTCACTCATGATAAACGTAATAATTTATTAAGAATAAGTCAGTTAAATTACAGATACACACGAAAATATGGTTACACAAATTTGGCCTATACGCAACTGTGTGTAAACAAAAACAAAAGTGCAAAGTTTCTGAAACAACAAGTTAAACTTTACGCTACTTTCCGGAAATGCTAGTTAAATAATGAAGAGGTACGCTAAGTTAAATTGCTGGAGAGAGCAAGGAACAACTAAACGAAATTCTATAGATTTGCTGCAGCAGAACGTAAACAGAAAATACGACTGTACGGTCTTTTCGCGTTTTCTGCTATATTACGTAATGAGAAATGAAACCTTTAATGGTACACTTAAACGGCACACTAATACACTTATTTACCACGTAATCAGTACTAATCTATGTGTTTTATAATCTAAAATAACTTATCTTTACGAGAACACCAAACCTCGCGCTAGTCGCTTGGCTGCAGGGCTGCAAAAGATCGCTGCAAATGTGGTGTGTTCACACGACACAAACCCCAGTCTACTACTCGCCCACCATCTGTCGGTGCAGAAAAGAAGTATCAGTGGCAAGCGACTACGCTCCCCGTAAACGTCAAAAATTTAATGAAGTTATTTTGAAATATAGAAATGGAGGAAGTTCTGTTGTGGTCTGTGTTCGCAACTTGCGTTGCAAAAAACATTCAGACCAACCGTAGGATACAGAGAAAGCGGTCACAATGGTGTAGACAGTGGCTGCTAAAGCGAAAGCAGTTTTCTCACGTAAATTTACTGCGAGAGCTGCAGGGCGAACCTAACGACTGGCGAAATTATTTGCGGATGGATGTCGAAACTTATAATTATCTCTTAAAGCTTGTAACCCCTCATATTATGAGAAAAAATACTTGTATGAGAAGGGCAATTTCTCCTCATGAGCGGATGGCGGTAACATTAAGATTCCTAGCAACAGGAAGGAGCTACAAGGATTTGGAATTTTCAACTGCAATATCGAAACAAGTGTTGAGTGAAATAATACCCAACACATGTGAAGCTATTTACGCTGTCCTGAAGGATGAGCTCATGAAGGCAAGTCAAGTAAATTAAGTCTGTCAAGCTACAGATAATATTTTTGGTGTTGTAGACGTGTTTGAAACACAGTAGGCCTATATTATTAGAGATTATATACCTACACGGTCAATGAGCTACGGTTTACTTTGTTCCTGAGTAGGCATTTTCAGTTCGCTACTGTGTAGAAGCAACCTGTTACAAATTTTTGTTCCAGGATACAAAACTCCATTCTGAACTCTAGACAGAGATTCGTTATCTGGCTGAAAAGTTTTACTTGTAGTACTGTGGTTGTGAATACTATAGTTAATATAGTTATACTATTGCTTTACATTACCTCGTGTTCTATTTCCTCGCACATTGACACTCCAATTTCATCTTCAAATGTACTCCTGCTTGGTCTTGGCGTTTCTTGATCACTAAGAAAGCCAAGCAGATCAAAATACCATAACGTTGGCTGGTATACTTGACCTACACCAGATCTTCTAGATTTCTGAACTTTGGATAACTCTTTTAGGTAAACAGTTCGCAACGAATTTATTTCTTTTACTACTGTTTCTCTGTTTGCCGAGGCGTCAACTGCCCGCAATTTTTCAATTGGAGCATTGTATGCTGCTGTCTTTTTGTCTCGGTCCCTATATTCTTTACTTTTAATTTTCCACAAACATGGGTGGTTTCTGTATATTTCAATGTATTCACTTACAAACTCTCGAGAACACTGACGAGTATCAGCCATTTTAATGCCCTGTGCGCACAAATACAAACACTAGACAGCGCAAACAGCTGTTTCGCGCCAGATTTGCGGCGATCTCCTGTCCACACGCTCCAACTTGTATGCGCAGATGTGGTTTGAACCCACAGATTTGAAGGCCCGTCCACACGTTACGATCTGTCTGCGCAAATGTCTGCGCACATCATATCTGCGCAGACAGATCGTTGCGTGTGGACAGAAGATTTGCACCAACCTGAGGTGTGTGCAAACCTGGAAGTTGGAGTTGGAGGTTTGAGCGAAACCTCTCAAATCTGTGGGTTCAAACCACATCTGCGCAGACAAGTTGGAGCGTGTGGACAGGAGATCGCCGCAAATCTGGCGCGAAACAGCTGTTTGCTCAGTCTAGTGTTTGCGTGCACAGGGCATTAAATTGGCTGATACTCGTCAGTGTTCTCAAGAGTTTGTAAGTGAATTCATTGAAATATGTAGAAACCACCCATGTTTGTGGAAGATTAAAAGTAAAGAATATAGTGACCGAGACAAAAAGACTGCAGCATACAATGCTCTAATTGAGTTATCCAAAGTTCAGAAATCTAGATCTGGTGTAGGAGTAGATCAAGTATACCAGCCAACGTTATGGTATTTTGATCTGCTTGGCTTTCTTAGTGATCAAGAAACGCCAAGACCAAGCAGGAGTACAATTGAAGATGAAATTGGAGTGTCAATGTTACCGCCAGCCGTTCATGAGGAGAAATTGCCCTTCTTATACAAGTATTTTTTCTCATAATATGAAGGGTTACAAGCTTTAAGAGATAATTATAAGTTTCGACATCCATCCGCAAATAATTTCGCCAGTCGTTAGGTTCGTCCTGCAACTCTCTCAGTAAATTTACGTGAGAAAACTGCTTTCGCTTTAGCAGCCACTGTCTACACCATTTTGCCCGCTTTCTCTGTTTCCTGCGGTTGGTCTGAATGATTTTTGCAACACAAGTTGCGAACACAGACCACAACAGAACTTCCTCCATTTCTATATTTCAAAATAACTTCATTAAATTTTTGACGTTTACGGGGAGCGTAGTCGCTTGCCACTGATATTTCTTTTCTACACCGACAGATGGCGGGCGAGTAGTAGATTGGGGTTTGTGTCGTGTGAACACACCACATTTGCAGCGATCTTTTGCATGTACAGACATCTGCACCGATGTCTGCGCAGACAGATCGTTGCGTGTGGACCGGGCTTGAGAGATTTCGCTCAAAACTCCAACTTCCAGGTTTGCACACACCTCAGGTTGGTGCAAATCTTCTGTCCACACGCAACGATCTGTCTGCGCAGATGTGATGTGCGCAGACATTTGCGCAGACAGCTCGTTGCGTGTGTACGGGCCTTCGCTCCGCTATAAATTCACTTACACCTGAACAGAACACTGTTCGAAATACGTTGGTGGTCAGATGCAACAGTTCAACCAGAAGGTCTGGTTAGCATCTTGATTAACGTTCAGGCGTGCATTTTTCGCTGTTTTTCCACATTTTTGTCCAAGCCCTGTAATTTTACCGACACACTGACGAAGAGACATCTATCGGTGCCTTCGGTAGACCAGGGTACAAAGCCTGTCTTTCTTGATGTGCTAGTACGTTTTGGAGTCTCTACTCATTTCAGATCTTTGAGTAGTTTACATCAAAAAGTTGAGAACACATGTGGGGTTGTTTATGTTTTTGTTTCATATGAAATCAGAAAGAAGAGGAGTTAACTAACAAAGTTTTGCAGGTATTATTTGAATTTGCTATTATGTATTAATCTCACATTGTTTGTACCTGTAGTGAACTATGTTTCCGGAAATGTGTTAATTAGTTTTAATGGCATCAACTTTTAAAATAGCAAAACATGGTTTTTACGGTCACGAAATACTAACCAGTGATTTATACGATGTATGTGAATCATCAGATGTGTGTCAGCGTTTTACATACATGTGTCACGTAATAACTCCTTATCATATATACATGCAGTTTTAAGTGTCACATCTATTTATAAGTTTGCGGGATAGTAGAGACCTGTAGTGACACCAGCACTTATATTTTTTTGCAAACTTTGCCTCGTCCACCTTCTGGACATTTGACATAGAACATCATTTAAGATGCGACAGCAGAAGAAACAATGTTGTTGACAGTGGCTGGACAGAACATACTGATGGCCGCTTAGCCTTCAGAGTTCTACCAATTTGTAACTAGGAAGTCATGCAACCAACAAATATTGGACAAATAGTACACACAGGTACACCAAGGATAAAAGCATATCCTGTTTCAGATATCAGATATATGTAGGATAAGAACAGTTGCCATCAGAGAAAGTCTAAAATAGTAGAGTAGAAATCTCTGATTTGCTGATCGTATTTGGTTATAGTAATAGGTACACCATAATTTCCACACAGATATGATTAGAGAATAAATCAAAACCAGACATTTATTTAACTCTTCCTAGATACTCTTTGTACAGTGTATATAAGATAACCAATCTTTACAGCTCACATACATGATATTGCACTGATTACTGTGTCATGTTCATGGTTTATGTGTCAACTGCTAAGGCCGCTACACCGGCTCCTCCATTTTTGAAATTGGGAGTACCGTGAATGGAAGTTCTGCCAGCCTGTGTGACAACTGTTGTTTCACTCTATTTTCAATGTGTGTCCACCCCTCTGGAGAGCCTTGTAGGGCCTTGTGTATATTGGCTGCAAGGGAGGTTGTACACAATCAGCTCTAGCCAGATTTGTGATATCAACTGCAACTCTTCAAGTACAAAGACTTTTTGTCCCCTTAATTCTGTGCCATCCTATTCTGTAGCAGTTGATTGAACTCTGTCATGGCCTTTAGGGTTGGAAGGTGCTGTGGCTTAGTGGAGACAAACATGGTGGGAAGTTGTAATTGTTCTCAAATCACTAGCCATGCTGTGGAGCAGTGCAGGTCCTCTTGTACTGCTGTCCATAGCCCTAACAGCATTAATGGTAGTGAATTGGTTTACTGGCTGTCATTACACATTAGAGCTATTTTGATGGATTTGTGGTACCTTTCTACCATCCTGATATTCATGAGATAGTGGCCGGTGGTTCTGAGGTGGTTTCAGCTACATTGGTGTTGAAGTTTGTGGAATAACTGAGACTGTAATTGCCTCCTGCATTCAGTTGTTATTGTTTGAAAAACTGCAAATCTTGAAATCCAGCTAATGATAAGGACTCTGGCTACTGCCTTGCCCAAATTGTCTGTGATGGTAATCGCATCTGGCCATCACTGTTGCAGCAAGTGCCTGTGTTGGCTCGAGATTGGTAGCGGCCCTACCAGCTCCACAGACAAACGTGTTTAAAATAAGCTGTTGATGTTTCTATGATGTCTAATGGCCAAGCCACAAAAGAATTAAAGAGGTTAGCTGCCATTCGGCATTCATTTATATCAATGGGGTACAAGTTGAAAATTGGTGCCAGACTGGGATTCGAACCCAGGTCTCCTGCTTACTAGGTGGATACAATGACCACTATGCCATTGGGACACAGTGGGCACCACAACTGCACAGACTACTGTAGCCAGAAGGTACTTTGTGTTTGCATGTTCTCATTGCTGTTGATGACAATGTTTGTTCTGGGAAGTCTTATGAAATATGTGAAAAGAAAGGCCTCCATGCAGTGGAACCACCTCCACTAGCGGCACAAGTCACGTGTTGTTGAGATCAATTGAGAGGTGGAACTTACAGAGAAAGTCAGCACCTATAATTAGCTCCATGATGTCGGTGAATGTATGAAGTGTCACGAAAATATCTTGTGCATACTGAGGTCCAGTTCCATGTACTTCCTTCCATATATGTGAATAGATGAGTTGTTAGGTGCTGTCATTATGTGTGCTGTCAACGTATTCTCTGCCTATGCCTGTGTTAAGGCAATACAGTGAGGTCTGACCCTGTGTTCACCAGGAATTTGCTTAGAAGAACTTGATATGTTGTCAGCCACAAAAAATTGGTGTAAGCACCGCTGTGCCACCTGTGTGACACTGACTAACTGTGAATTGTTTGCCATATGCAGTTTTGTGGCTGATGGGGTAGCTGTGTCTTCTGCCAAGACAGCTTGGGTATAGGTGAGTGGTTGTTGTGAAGGATGTTTCGTGGACATATTCATGCATGGTCCAACCAGTTGCACTCTGCGGCCGTATGTATGAACGAATGTTTCCTTTAAAACTGTCATGATAGTCACGCCCCCCCGCCCCCCAGAAGGGGGTTAGAATGAAAGGCAGAGACAACTACTTTGGTGCTGGTGATTGTCAAAGGCATACATTAATGGCCATCTGTGGCATATGAATGCCGAAAAGGTGCTACACTTTTTTTTTTTTTTTTTGCTGATCATAGCAGACCAATTATTAAATTCTTCTGGTTCCTTTGGTTCCTTGTCATTGCGATTCTGTGGTGAAGATTTGCCACACCACCTGCAGGGTGCTCTTGGTGTTGCTTCTTGCAACTGTTTTTATTTGGAGCTGCTAACAGTACATTCAACTCATGCATGCTTTTTTTCTGTTGATCCTGTGTTGCTGTGTGTGCTTCTGTAGGCATGTGTGTTCTTGGCCCGGTGGGCTGATGCATCTTAATCATGGGCATTATCGATCTGCTTGCTATGTTGTCATTTGCTGCTGCACTGGAAACACTGTTTTACAGGGTGTTTGAAATGGCATCAGCATTATCTTCCAGCATGCTTAAAGGTGTGTGCTGCGAAAACTGTCTGTATGCTACTCGATAGGTGTTTAAGCCACAATGTGCAAATAGAATATTCTGGTAACAACTGTGTGCCACGCAGTGATTTAAGGTCAGTCAAAAACTGTTTGGGGAACCTGTCCCCCCCCCCCCCCCCCCCCCCCAATTGTTCTTCACCTAGTAACTTTTGAAGACACAGTTCAGCTGACTGTGAAATTTGATAATATACAATCATTTAATGTTATGTAGCACTGAGTTTGTAACACCTCTTCATCATGCGACAATTTAAGTTTCATTTAATACCCAACCAAAAAGCTTAGGCTGTTTTTTAAAAGAATGTATAAAACTGCGAAACCTCTCATGCATTGGCCTTATCATTGGTTGAAGTAAAATTATTGCCACTCTCTTATCAGATTGTAAAGAATATACACTCCATTAAAATGTGCCACACCAAACTGCACATGAAACAGACTGTGCAAACAGGTGGATGCTATGAGCAAAGTAGAAAGCCATATGTAAGGGGAATTGTCTGAGCTAGAGAAATGTGACTGCATTGTGTGTCTGCGACTGGAATGAGAAATGCCCTGCCAAGATAATTAATTTTGCCGTCCACAGCTTCTTGTCTTTCACCTAAGCTACTTTTTCTTCCACTAGTGTGTAACCTTCAGGTTCAATAATTATACAGCAGCCCACAAGGTAATTGTTCGATGTACAGCTGTATCACTCTTGTAGGCTCTCTCTCAGGTGCTGCACCAACTTGATTGTATCTTTTATTTCTGTGTTGGCTTAAACCCAGCGGAAAGCAACCTTATTCACTTGATACTGTAGTGGGAGAATGAAATCTTGTGTGTTCTGAACAATTTTTTGGGCAGGGACATTTGCTGAAGTAAATTGGATACGATGAGAAACTTTTTCCTTTGGTCACAACTTCACTGCTCCAGTGCTCTGAGAGCTGCGTGGAACTTGGCATTGTAGGTGCGGAAGTATGTCACTAGTTGATTGCAAAGAGACTTTCTGTGTTTTGATCTTCACACATTATGTTGTTCATTTAAAACTTTATGATTCAAGGATCTTGAAATCAAACTGAAGTTTTTATTTTATTTATTTATTTATTTATTTATTTTTTTTTAATAAGCCAAATGCTTCAGAGGAAACTTAAGTATGAGATTTATTACTAGCTTGGTATAGAATATTTGCTACACTCATTTTTAAATGACAACTCTTTGTATAAATTCCAAAAGACCTTGTTTCTCATGGATGACTACCAGGGTTGCCACAAATTCTGGAAATAAGAGAAATTAGGGAATTTCAGACATGTCAGGGAAATTTGAGAAAAACACTGCAAAAATCTCCTTTCGGAGTAGATGAAATGGTTGTTTACTGAGATGTCATGCACCATTGCAGGCTTGGCACAGCTGAGTATGTGTGCTGCTTCCCTAATCCCTCATTCTTACTGCTTCTCCCCTTCTTACCATTCCCCTCAGTTTACGATCAGTGCTGCCACCATTTCTTACCAGTAGCCTAGCAGCTGCCGACGAGAGGCAGCGAGGCGTGGGGAATGGTTTTGTTTGGATGTGATTGTCAGAGATTGTTGATGCAGCGTCTAGAGACAGTGGTTGTGTGCATGAGTTGTCTGAGTTACTGTGAACGTGTATGTGCTCTCTCTTTCTGACAAAGGCTTGTGCTTTCATTTCCTGTCAAAGTGTATGGCCGAAAATTTAGTTGTGAGAGTGTGATTGTCTTTTCTACGTGCCTGTCTGCGGCTCAGTGATCATCATTACAATGAGTTGCTGCCTATTCTAATTAGTGTTGCTTCTCAGAGTATTTGCACCAAGTTATCTGGTCTATGTATTGATCACCGCAGTCTCCTTTCATCAGCACGATGTCTCTGACACATGAGTAACTGGCCACATGATTGGTCTACCATGACATGCCAAAACCGCAGGCCATTTCTGTGGGTATCTCTAATGGATTGGGCCTACTGATCTACAGCACATCGTTTCCCACTAATGTGCAAGCCCTGCCCATTGGATCTAGTCTCACCGATCTGCCTGCAGGCTGGGTCTGTTTGTGTGTGGATAATGCGGTGGATTTTCATAATTTATCGATGGGCCCAGGACTGCTGTGCTCCTTGGCAGGCCAGATCCCACAGGTGATGGATTTCAGGAATTGCGACTGTCTCACCACAAGTCCGTTGTACAGTGTGGCATTTCATAGACATTTTATTTATTCTAGTACATTTTGGCACTTCAAAAATAGTTTATATATCAGAAAGTATGGACAAAAAGAAGAAGAAAATTGTGGCAGTCGCAGGCGGTTTGTACTCATATATTTCTCAAAAGAAATATCACATAATACCGGTAAAATAATAGACATAACACAGTGGCTAATAACTGACAATAATGAACATAGAACCATCATTTTATTGGTGGTCACCTATAGTGTTGGTTTACACAACTCTTCCCTGCCTTATACTTTACTTTCAAGAGACCTAATTTTTTCTGAGGTTATTTCTGAAATCAGTGAATGTATTTTAGTCTTTCTTGCAACTCCAAGGAAATGTGTGTTTTTGTCACCAATTGTGCTTTGTTTTATTGAAATACAATAATAATAATATTGGTTTTAATGAAACACGTATACCATTTGGCTTGCTTCTCCATCTAAAAACAGTTCATTACAAAAGATGTGATGTTAGTACTACTTTTGAGATCTCAAAATTTATCAGGGAAAAATGCTAAAACTTGTCTGGAAAGCAGGGAAATATTAGGGAGTTTCACTTGGGGAAACTTGTGGCAACCCTGACTACTGAAAGTTACTCCGTGGGTGGGGAGGGCTTTGATATGTTATGCTTGTGCCTAGAGTATAGAATACATTTAGTTTGTTTGTTACACTAAGAGAATTTATCACCTGATCTGAAGTGGCAGCTCACAACCCTCGGCATAGTGGAAGGAAATGAGACTAGTCCTAAATGACACTGTGGCCAGCCCAATGATCTTAAAGTAGACTGTATCTAAAACTTTTAGGTATAATGGCCTAGATGACCTGTAAATGAAGTTCTCCATCATTTTTCTTTTCATTTGCTCTTTTATCTTTGCGCCCACTGCTCAGGGGTAAGTATTCAAAGATTTGAACTGCCATGACCACATCCCAATATGAATGTCTGCCAGATAGAGCAGTGACTGAAAGCCACCAAGATGGTTACTGAGCAAGACAAACTAAATGCTACAGCCAGCTTGTTTTGTCTGAACATTCAGACAGCATCCATGAGTGGGTGAATCAAATTACCAACTTCAACAGTCATGTTTCTGAAATATCTATTCCACAGTACAATAGGTCCTAGTTATTTCGAAATCAGATAAACCAAAGATGTTGTTAACCAGAACTAGCTGTTTGGTCCCTGCCAAATTACATCAAAAAATCTACCACTTTAACTGAATTTCAAATAATTCATACTAAAAGCTAAAATTTGGCCTCCACTGTACATGTTCCATATCTTATTCTTTGTCTAGACCAAATAAGTACGTACATATGTAGTGCTGTGCATTATGGTATTTTCTATTATGCATTTCATGTAATTATTCTTGATAATGTACTTACTGAAATTTCATAGCAGTGGTCAGACCGCTTGATTACTGCTCATATATCACGTCCACAGCATAAGACACAAGGGCGGGGAAAGAGAAGCGTCGGTCAACAGATTGTTCACAGTGAACGACACTCAACAATCCAGAGAGCTCTGTGTGTTTGTTTGCAAATGGTGAATGTGTTTTTCCTTTCGCTCCATCACTTGCAAAAAGCAGCTGGAACAGAACCGAGCTCATAGTCAAACTATCTGACAGATTGAAACTGTGTGCCTGATCGAGACTCAGATTCCTCGGAACCTTTGCTTTTTGCAGGGTATTGGTCCCAAGTTTGAGTCTCCATCTGGCACATCATTTTAATCTACCAGGAAGTTTCATATCAGCACACATTCTGCTGCAGATTGAAAATTACATTCTGGAAACATCCCCCAGCCTGTGGCTAATCCATGTCTCTGCTATATCCTTTCTTCGAGGAGTGCTAATCGTGCAAATTTCTCAAGATAGCTTCTGTGAAGTTTGGAAGTTAAGGGATGAGGCACTGGCAGAAGTGAAGCTGTGAGGACAAGTTGTGAGTCATGCTTGGGTAGGTCAGCCAGTAGAGCACTTGCCCATGAAGGGCAAAGGTCCTTAGTTTGAGTGTCGGTCTGGCACACAGTTTTAATCTGCCACTGAGTTTCATATCAGTGACACTCCATTGCAGAGTGAAAATTTCATTCTGGAGCTCATAATTCCCTGACGTTAAAACAAAAGCAGCAAATTCTGCATATGATTGATGGCGGAGAGAAGACTAAAACACAGGGTGCAAAACACTTTCCGATCCTGAAGCCTACTCTCTCATCAATAATAAGTCAGCAGATAGAGGCAAATATGGCAAGCTTTCATTTAGCAGCAATAGTGAGCGCATGAGGCCAGCCGAATATGAAGTAGTGGAGGATTGGCTGTTTGAATGGTTCCAATACATGAGCTCAAAGGAAATTCTGTTGTATAGTCCTTTGCTTCAAGGAAAGGCTCATGGGAATTGCCTAGAAGAAGGAAATTTCTAGGTTTTTGTGTTCCGAGGGCTAGCTGTGGCATTCTCAGAAGAGGCATAAAATCATTGCTGTCAGTGACTGTGGAAAGCGCACAGAGTAAATGAGGAAGATGCCAGTGAGTGAATGTGGGAATTTCAGTCTAAGCCCTGTCATTTGTATCACCGAAGGGATGTGTTTAATATGGTCAAAGCCGATATTTTCTATAACTTGGTTCCTGAAAATAACAATACTTGCCAAGGGCGAAAAATGTCTTGGAGGAGAACACAGCAGGGAGAGACTGATGGTGGTCTTGTAATTCAGATGGTTCTGAGAAGCTCAGACCATTAGTGATTGGAACATACGTTGCTTTAAAAATGTCAACCTATTCAATCTGTCATTGTCATGCCACTATGAGAATAACAATAAAGCTTGCACAACCAAATTTCTCTTCTAAAGCCGATTCTTGAAGGTTCAACAACAACTGATCTGTAATTTGCGAACATTGAAGTTGTCTTCTGAACTGGTAACACCATGAGCCATCTTCAGCCATTGGATCAAGGAATAATCAACTTGGTGAGGTGTAGTTACAGACTCTGACTTATTAAGGCTACCATCAGTGCAATGAAACTACAAGAAACAGTTCCACATTAGAATGTACTGCAAGCTATCCACGATATATCTGTTGGAGGGGATGAAGTTACTACAGACATCATAACTAACTGTTTTAAGAAGGCATGGACAGCAAGTAATATTGCCACTGGAATGTGAAGAGGAAACCAGTGATCCAACATTTGAAATTATTCATAATGCGGATACTACTTTGAATTCTGATGCTGCTCTTCTTCAGGCTTACAGCTGGTTGATGCCCTCTTGTACCATCAATATGGAAAAACGGATGCAGGCAGATGATAACACCTGTGCTGCTGAAGAATCAGTCATCAGTTTCGCTGATGATGCTGAAAAGAATGATAATGCTTTACTGTCATCTTTTGAGGAGGATCATGAAGATACTGTATGAAACTGCCACCCCGCATTGAAGTTACAGCTGCAATTGCTTTTCTTGGAAGATTTGCTACCAATACTGATGTCTCTGTGGCTTTTCAGACTGCTCTGAATGTGGTACCTACACAGAGTGTCGTAATATTATGACCAACTGTCTGACAAACAGCAATCAAAGATTTTTTTTTCAAATTAATGTATAGAAATAAAATATTTAATGGATAAGAATTGTTGTGAACAAAAACGGGTTCTGATTAAAACTTGGTGTGTTAAAGAACAGTACATTAAAGTGTTTCTTAAGATTATCATTTGTTGTATTACATGACACACTATTTCTTTGGGTACAGTATTGTTCCACAGTATGTATGTAATTGTACTGTTTGACAAAAAAAATAGTGACAAGCATTTGACAATATGTACATATACTTTCTCAGTTAAACAAATGCCAGGAATACTATTGTACATATATAACTTTGTTTCTTTTGTTTTTTCTTAGAGGTCAAGGAAATAGAACAACCTCATTTGTTGTTACCCATAACAAGAGAAAAAGTGAGCTCAACAATCATATATTTTCATAAAAAAAACTCATTAATTCAGACTTCATGAAACCAAACTGGCTTCTTTTCAGTCATTTTAAATTTGGTTAAACGAGGGTCTACTTCATTCGGGCGAATAGTGAAGATTGTTAGCTAAAGCATAGATCAGGGCTAGTGGCAGTCAGCGATTTGGCAGCATGTCAGTTTCCTATAGTCGCCGGATGATACTGTCACATAATCAATGAAAGGCAAGAAAATGAATTTGTTTCATCAAAATAGGAACCATTCTCTTATTTGCTGTTGTTATGAATATTTGACTGTTGTAGTTAGGTTGGGACTTGATAGCTTAAGTTGCTATGAGTGAAATGAGCAGCAGTTAAATTCATAATCTAATATTGGTCATCACAGATATTTGAATGCTTTTTATTTCGAGTATGTCACAAATTACAAGATAGTAGTTAGACTGGAATGTGTTAGTTTAGTCATGAATTTGCGAACCCAATGTATGTGAAAGTTAAAATATCTGATTGTGGTGACAGACTGATCTGTAGCATAGCTTGACGATTAAGTTGGTTTGGAATACAACAGTTTTACTCATGAAAATTAAATTGATAATATTTGTTGTCACATATATTTGTTTCTTCCATACACTCCACAAATTATCGAGGTTGTGATTAGAATATGTCGTAATAGCACAGCTTGAATTAAATTAATAATCGTAATTGTTAGAATATTTGCGTCTTTCTTCCAAATGTGTTACAGTTTCTGAGTTGTGATACAGTGACATGAGAATGTGATGATATTCCTTCGAAACATGTCATATGTCCACTGCTCTCTTATCAGCTGTGTAGACTCAGCATTAGACAGTCTTTGCATCCCATCATACCTCACAGTATGCACTTGCAATATTGCTGCACGAAATACGTAAGTACTTGACTGGTGCTTATGTAAATGCTTTTACCAGACTGCCTCTCCATTGATGGAGTCATGAGCACCATTCCTCAACTGAGTGGATCTGTGTAAGTTCAAGAACTGACCAACTGTCAAGATCATGAAAGACTTTCAGATGAAGAGGACCGTGTCTTGCAGTATTATCAAGAAGAGATCATGACCGTATTGTTGAATACTGTAAAACATTCTACCTGACCAGTGCAAGTGTGGGAAGACTTTGTTAGAATATCTGGGAGAGACATAATGTTCCACTTTAATGCTGGAATGTGAAATCAAAATCCTTAGATTGGTGTAGCAGTTATTTATCACCCTGGCAAAACATTTTGCTCAAACTGCCTCGCTGGAATTGCAACCGATGAACTGGCTTCCCATCAACACCAAACAGTTGCTTGGAGGGGCAAAAGGGACTTGAGTCCAGCCTTTAATGAAATTTGTAACTGTCCATTTGCCATGTGGCAGCTGTATTTGGCTTTGCCTTTGCTATGTATTACTGCACCAGCTCAAACAATATGCTGCAGTAAACATCAAGAATGCCAAGGGTATCTTTCTTGAACTTTGTACCTTACACTACTGGCCATTAAAATTGCTACACCAAGAAGAAATGCAGATGATAAACGGGTATTCCTTGGACAAATATATTATACTAGAACTGACATGTGATTACATTTTCACGCAATTTGGGTCCATAGATTCTGAGAAATCAACACCCAGAACAACCACCTCTGGCCGCAATAACAGCCTTGATATGCCTGGGCATTGAGTCAAACAGAGCTTGGATGGCGTGTACAGGTACAGCTGCCCATGCAGGTTCAACACGATACCACAGTTCATCAAGAGTAGTTACTGGCGTATTGTGATGAGCCGGTTGCTTGGCCACTATTGACCAGACATTTTCAATTGGTGAGAGATCTGGAGAATGTGCTGGTCAGGGCAGCAGTTGAACATTTTCTGTATCCAGAAAGGCCCGTACAGGACCTGCAACATGCGGTCGTGCATTCTGCTAC
Organism: Schistocerca piceifrons; assembly: GCF_021461385.2. Classification (NCBI taxonomy): domain Eukaryota; kingdom Metazoa; phylum Arthropoda; class Insecta; order Orthoptera; family Acrididae; genus Schistocerca; species Schistocerca piceifrons. Next base: position 612,857,626 of record NC_060139.1, read on the forward strand.
TAAAATGTAGGGTTTTGCAGGGACTGAATGAAGGGTAGAGCCACAGGTCATAACACATCTGAAATGTAACGTCCTCTGTTCAAAGTGCCGTCAATGCAAACAAGAGGTGACCGAGACGTGTAACCAATGGCACCCCATACCATCACGCCGGGTGATATGCCAGTATGGCGATGACGAATACACACTTCCAATGTGCGTTCGCCGCGATGTCGCCAAACATGGATGTGACCATCATGATGCTGTAAACAGAACCTGGATTCATCCAAAAAAATGACGTTTTACCATTCGTGCACCCAGGTTCGTCGTTGAGTACACCATCGCAGGCACTCCTGTCTGTGATGCAGCGTCAAGGGTAACCGCAGCCACGGCCTCCGAGCTGACAGTCCATGCTGCTGCAAACGTCGTCGAACTGTTCATGCAGATGGTTGTTGTCTTGCAAACGTCCTCATCTGTTGACTCAGGGATCGAGACGTGGCTGCACGATCCGTTACAGCCATGTGGATAAGATGCCTGTCATCTCGACTGCTAGTGATACGAGGCCGTTGGGATCCAGCACAGTGTTCCGTATTACCCTCCTGAACCCACCGAATCCATATTCTGCTAACAGTCATTGGATCTCGACCAACGCGAGCAACAATGTCGCGATACGATAAACCACAATCGCGATAGGCTACAATCCCACCTTGATCAAAGTCGGAAACGTAATGGTACGCATTTCTCCTCCTTACATGAGGCATCACAACAACATTTCACCAGGCAATGGCAGTCAATTGCTGTTTGTGTATGAGAAATCGGTGGGAAACTTTCCTCATGTCAGCACGTTGTAGGTGTCGCCACCGGCGCCAACTTTGTGTTAATGCTCTTAAAAGCTGATCATTTGCATATCACAGCATCTTCTTCTTGTCAGTTAAATTTCGTGTCTGTAGCATGTCATCTTCGTGGTGTAGCAATTTTAATGGCCAGTAGTGTAATTTTGGAGACATGCAATGTCTGGGTTCATAGAAGGAAACTGTTTTAATTCTCGCTCTTAAGCCTGGAAAGTACTAAACATGTTTGAGTAGCTTTCATAACGTTGCTCTCACTAACCTGAATTAGGATAACAAACTAACTGACAGCTTCTGATGGCCATGCCAGCTTTGGCATAGTTGAGTTGTTGTTGTGACAGATGTTTCATGGAAATCTTTGTGCAATGTGCAGCGAGTTGCAGTCCTTGGCCATGTGTGTGAGCAAACATCTTGTTTTGGAACTTTCACAGTAGTCATGAGAGGGGCTGTGGGGAAGGGATACCTACTTTGGTGTTGGCGACAGTCACATAGGCAACCATTAGTGGCACTTTGTGACATTTGGGTGTTGACAATGTGCTACACCTCTTTTTTTTTTTTTTTTTTAATGGGAGGAATTTCCAAAAACACTGAAGCATATACACTGAAGAGCCAAAAAAACTGGTACACCTGCCTAATATTGTGTAGGGCCCCCACAAGCACGCAAAAGTGCTGTAACATGGTGTGGCATGGACTCGACTAATGTCTGATGTAGTGCTGGAGGGAACTGACACCGTGAATTCTGCAGGGCTGTCCATAAATCTGTAAGAGTACGAGATGGTGGGGATCTCTTCTGAACAGCACGTTGCAAGGTATCCCAGATATGTTCAATAATGTTCCTGTCTGGGGAGTTTGGTGGCCAGCGGAAGTGTTTAAACTCAGAATAGTATTCTTGGAGCTGCTCTGTAGCAGTTCTGGACATGTGGGATGTCGCATGTCGTGCTGGAATTAACTAAGTCTGTTGGAATGCACAATGGGCATGAATGGATGCAGATGATCAGGCAGGATGCTTATGCATGTGTCACTTGTCAGAGTCATATCTAGACATTTCGGGGAGCCATATCACTCCAGCTGCACACATCCAACACCATAACAGAGCCTCCACCAAATTGAACAGTCCCCTGCTGACATGCAGGGAATGGATTCATGAGGTGGTTTCCATACCTGTACACATCCATCTGCTCGATACAATTTGAAACAAGACTCATACGATTAGTCATCAACAGTCCTATATCGGTGTTGACGGGTCCAGATGAGGCATAAAGCTTTGTGTCGTGCAGTCGTCAAGAGTACACAAGTGGGCCTTCGGCTACAAAATCCCATATCAATGATGTTACGTTGAATGGTTCACATGCTGAAATTTGTTGATAGCTCAACATTGAAATCTGCAGCAATTTGCGAATGGTTGCACTTCTATCACATTGAACAATTCTCTTCATTAATCATTAGTCTCATTCCTGATGGATCTTATGCTGGGTGCAGCGATGTCAGATACTTGATGTTTTACCAGATTCCTGATATTCATGGTTGTTGTTGTTGTTGTTGTTGTTGTCGTCGTCGTTGTCTTCAGTCCTGAGACTGGTTTGATGCAGCTCTCCATGCTACTCTATCCTTTGTAACTTCATCTCCCAGTACCTACTGCAACCTACATCCTTCTGAATCTGCTTAGTGTATTCATCTCTTGGTCTCCCTCTACAATTTTTACCCTCCACGCTGCCCTCCAATACTAAATTGGTGATCCCTTGATGTATCAGAACATGTCCTACCAATCGATCCCTTCTTCTAGTCAAGTTGTGCCACAAGCTCCTCTTCTCCCCAATTCTATTCAATACCTCCTCATTAGTTATGTGATCTACCCATCTAATCTTCAGCATTCTTCTGTAGCACCACATTTCGAAAGCTTCTATTCTCTTCTTGTCTAAACTATTTATCATCCACGTTTCAATTCCATACATGGCTACACTCCATACAAGTACTTTCGGAAACGACTTCCTGACATTTAAATCTATACTCGATGTTAACAAATTTTTCCTCTTCAGAAAAACTTTCCTTGCCATTGCCAGTCTACATTTTATATCCTCTCTACTTCAACCATAATCAGTTATTTTGCTCCCCAAATAGCAAAACTCCTTTACTACTTTAAGTGTCTCATTTCCTAATCTAATTCCCTCACCGTCACCCGACTTAATTCGACTACATTCCATTATCCTCGTTTTGCTGTTGTTGATGTTCATCTTATACCCTCCTTTCAAGACACTGTCCATTCCGCTCAACTGCTCTACCAGGTCCTTTGCTGTCTCTGACAGAATTACAATGTCATCGGCGAACCCCAAAGTTTTTATTTCTTCTCCATGGATTTTAATTCCTACTCCAAGTGTTTCTTTTGTTTGCTTTACTGTTTGCTCAATATACAGATTGAATAACATCGGGGATAGGCTAAAACCCTGTCTCACTCCCTTCCCAACCGCTGCTTCCCTTTCATGTCCCTCGACTCTTATAACTGCCATCTGGTTTCTGTACAAATTGTAAATAGCCTTTTGCTCCCTGTATTTTACCCCTGCCACCTTCAGAATTTGAAAGAGAGTATTCCAATCAACATTGTCAAAAGCTTTCTTTAAGTCTACAAATGCTAGAAATGTTGGTTTGCCTTTCCTTAATCTTTCTTCTAAGATAAGACGTAGGGTCAGTATTGCCTCACGTGTTCCAACATTTCTCCGGAATCAAAACTGATCTTCCCTGAGGTTGGCTTCTATCAGTTTTTCCATTCGTCTGCAAAGAATTTGCGTTAGTACTTAGCAGCTGTGACTTATTAAACTGATAGTTCGGTAATTTTCACATCTGTCAAGACCTGCTTTCTTTGGGATTGGAATTATTATATTCTTCTTGAAGTCTGAGGGTATTTCGCCTGTCTCATACATCTTGCTCACCAGATGGTAGAGTTTTGTCAGGACTGGCTCTCCCAAGGCTGTCAGTAGTTCTAATGGAAAGTTGTCTACTCCTGGGGCCTTGTTTCGACTCAGGTCTTTCACTGCTCTGTCAAACTCTTCACGCAGTATCATATCTCCCATTTCATCTTCATCTACATCCTCTTCCATTTCCATGATATTGTCCTCAAGTACATCGCCCTTGTGTAGACCCTCTATATACTCCTTCCACCTTTCTGCTTTCCCTTCTTTGCTTAGAACTGGGTTTCCATCAAAGCTCTTGATATTCATGCAAGTGGTTCTCCTTTCTCCAAAGGTCTCTTTAATTTTCCTGTAGGCAGTATCTATCTTACCCCTAGTGAGATAAGCCTCTACATCCTTACATTTGTCCTCTGGCCATCCCTGCTTAGCTATTTTGCACTTCCTGTTGATCTCATTTTTGAGACGTTTGTATTCCTTTTTGCCTGCTTCATTTACTGCATTTTTATATTTTCTCCTTTCATCAATTAAATTCAATACTTCTTCTGTTACCCAAGGATTTCTACTAGCCCTCGTCCTTTTACCTACTTGATCCTCTGCTGCCTTCACTACTTCATCCCTCAAAGCTACCCATTCTTCTTCTACTGTAGTTATTTCCCCCATACCTGTCAATTGCTCCCTTATGCTCTCCCTGAATCTCTGTACAACCTCTGGTTCTTTTAGTTTATCCAGGTCCCATCTCCTTAAATTCCCACCTTTTTGCAGTTTCTTCAGTTTTAATCTACAGGTCATAACCAATAGATTGTGGTCAGAGTCCACATCTGCCCCTGGAAATGTCTTACAATTTAAAACCTGGTTCCTAAATCTCTGTCTTACCATTATATAATCTATCTGATACCTTTTAGTATCTCCAGGGTTCTTCCATGCATACAACCTTCTTTCATGATTCTTGAACCAAGTGTTAGCTATGATTAAGTTATACTCTGCGCAAAATATTCATGGTACACTCATGAAATGGTTGTACAGGAAACTCCCCACTTCATCGCTACTTCAGAGATGCTGTGTCCTACTGCTCATGTGCTGACTGTAACACCATGTTCAGACTCACTTAAATCTTGATAATCTGCCATTGTAGCAGCAGTAACCGATCGAACAATTGTGCCACACACTTGTTGTCTTATACAGGCATTGCTGCTCACAGCACCATATTTTGAGGCCCCTCCATGAGGGGAGTGCCTGTGTTCCCCTGCCAGTGTGCGTAAATTGTAATGCGCAGCATCCTCCATGCTCACCAGCATGCCTGGTGTATGTGAAAGAATGACGGATTCAAGAGTACAAGACCTTAGATTGACTTACCTAAACTGAGGCTTGTCGAAAGTATGCCGGCTCCATCCTGTGCCTATAACTTCTACTTTTGCTTCAGTTACGTCCATTCCTCCCTCCTACCCCCTCCTCTTCCCAGCCTTCCCCCATTTGCCCCACACCTTTCGCCTCACCCTCACTCTCCCACTCCTCCTCCCCCTCCCCGTCAGTACCCTTTGGGTGCCGCTCCCCCTCTCCTGCCAGAGAAGCACTCCATTTCTTCAGCAGCCGCTTGTACTGGAGCTCCCTCCCAGCACTCCTCTTCCCCGCCCCCTCCCCCCCTCCCCCCGGAAAGGCAATCTGTAGCTCCACATTTGCCGTGCGATCCATGGCCAGTGGGTGCCAAGATTGCCAGGTGTAATTCCATGACTGACCTCGCTGCAGTCTGCCCTTCTCTTCCTTCACAAGAGAAGAAGCAGAAACACAAGGACAAGGGCAAGGCCCCTCCAGTACCCCCTGAGGTGCCACCTTCCCCTCCTCCAGCCAATGAACTAACAGAGTCTGACCCCACCTATATAGCCATTACCGCATCTAAGGATGGGGTAATGTCCATCGGTGACGGATGGCAACTTGGCGGCATGACCGGCAGCGGTCCGTTCACTTTCCATTTGGACTCCAGCTTGAGAATCCTCCAGTGGAATTGTAATGGCTATTTGTGTCACCTCCCAGAGTTGCAGCCCCTTCTTTCCTCCTCCTCTGCTGCTTGCATTGCTTTCCAGGAGATCCATTTGATCAGTTCTTACTCACCCACCCTTCATGGGTTCCGCGCTTTCTGTCGAAACCGAATTGGCCCCTTGTGGGCTTCTGTTGGTGTTTGCACCTTGATCCGCATGGACATTGTTAGTAAATGGGATCCCCTCCATACCACTCTGGAAGCCTTTGCTGTCAGGGCCCACAACCCTTGCCCTAACCACCCTTCTTCAACAACTCCCTTCTCCCTTCCTGCTTCTAGGGGACTTTAATGCCTACGACCCTCTTTGGCAGGACAGTTGAAGCTGTTCTGGCAGGGCTTGACCTCTGTCTCCTAAATACCGGTGCTCCCACACACTTAAGTGTGGCACATGGCACTTTCTCTGCCAATGACCTCTCCATCTACAGTCACAGCCTTCTTCCCTCCATTCAGTGGGGTGTCCACGATGACTTATGTGACAGCGATCGTTACCCGATTGTTTTGATCTTCCTTCAGTACATCTCGCTCCGTCACCCTCCCAGGTGCGCCTTCTCTAAAGCTGATTGGTGTGCCTTCTCTTCTGCTACCATCCCCCCTGTACTACCACACAGTAGTATTGGCGAGTCTCCACAGACTTTGGCTGCAGCCATTCTTTCTGCAGCTGTTTTAGCCATCCCTTCTTCCTTGGGTTCCTCCCATTGGAAGATGGTGCCTTGGTGGACTCCGGAAATTGCTGCAGTCATAAAAGACCGCCGCTGAGCTCTTCAACACTTCATGCGACACCCTTCTTTTGCTTTCCTGCTGGTCTTCAAATGATTCTGCACCCGTGCCCATTACCTAATCGAATTTCAGAAATGGATTTGCTGGGAATGATATGTGGCTGCCATAGGACCGCAGACCCCCTCTTCACAACTCTGGGCAAAACTCATGTGAATATTTGGCCATCGTCCTCCCACCGAGGTTGCAGGAGTTTCTGTGCAAGGTGTTGTCCTTGCCCACTCGGACTTTGTCGCAGAGCATTTCACTCAACACTTTGCCCAAGCCTCTGCATCGACTCGGTATCCGCCCATGTTCCTCCTCCTGAAAGAGCCCTCGGAACGACTGCCTTTGTCTTTCATTTCTCGATGCTTGGAGCCTTATAATGACCCATTTAGTGAGTGGGAATTCGCCAGCGTCCTCGCCCTTTGTCCCAACACGGCTCCTAGACCAAATCGGATACATAACCAAATGCTCCAACACTTATCGGTGGCCGGCCATCGTCGTATACTGACCCTTTTCAACCATCTGTGGAGTGAGGGGGTATTTCCTATCCAGTGGTAGGAAAGTATTGTTATTCTGGTGTTGAAGCCTGGAAAGCCACCTCTTCAGTTGGATAGCTACTGTCCAATTAGCCTTACCAACACCCTCTGCAAGATCCTTGAATGCTTGGTGAGTTGGGGCTGTTTTGGATCCATGAGTCCCTCAACATTTTGATATTGACTCAAGGTGGTTTTCACTGTGCCCGCATCTCGTGGTCGTGCGGTAGCGTTCTCGCTTCCCACGCCCGGGTTCCCGGGTTCGATTCCCGGCGGGGTCGGGGATTTTCTCTGCCTCGTGATGGCTGGGTGTTGTGTGCTGTCCTTAGGTTAGTTAGGTTTAAGTAGTTCTAAGTTCTAGGGGACTTATGACCACAGCAGTTGAGTCCCATAGTGCTCAGAGCCATTTTTGGTTTTCACTGTGGCCGCTCTATGGTGGATAACTCAGTCCACCTGGAGTCTGCTATCTATCTGGTCGGCTTTTGCCCATTGGCAACACCTCATTGCAACAGATATGATTAAATGAAAAACAGTGTGATTTGTAATAATTTGTCATGAACAGAGCAAGAATTCACAGATATGTTCATCAGATACTGAAATGAAGGTAGTGTGCCTGATGACTAAGATCAGTCTTAAGATTCAGTGACCACCCTTCAAGGATTAGTGAAACAAAATATTACTGCTTCACACATAAAAATTATTAGTTTGATTGACAAATTAAAAATAGAAATATATTTATACATGTAGAAAATGGAATTAAAATTTCGACTATGTAAAAAAGGTCTTAGCCTGTTATGAAGTTTGTGGTGACCTGCGGATGAACTTGCTAACCTATGTTGCACACTTCGATTCCTTGTTGTCGTCCAGGACTTTTACAGAGGCAGTGCAAAATGATTCGTAAAGGATTTATTCTTCAAAAAATATGTTGTAAGAATACTTTGAAAGTCAATAATCTATCTTCTACTGTACACACATTATCCAAGGGCCTTGATATTACTACAATCACACACCCACATTTTTTCTGTTAACTATTATTTCTGCTTAACAACAGATTCCAGTTTAGTATGAATGCCAACAACAACAACATGATACATTACTAAAGAAGACTGAAACTGAGTGGTGTCAGGAGTAGGTAAAAAAAAGAAAGAAAGAAAAGGTAGGGTCTATTAATCGTTGGCAGTTCAAATGTAAGGCAAAGACTGTACCTCTTAGGGAAATGGCAGCAAGGGACAGGAAAGGACACCAGGTGCACTCAGTGTGTACCTGGTGGGCAGCCATTGAGGGAAAAGGTTGCAACCAGCTGCAGATCGTGGTGCACATTGGAACAAATGATGCCTCTCATGTGGGCTCTGAAGTCGTGCTTGGGTTATTCCAGCTACTGGCAGGGAAGGTTGAGAAGACCAGCATAATGCGTGGAGTTTCAACAAAGCTCACAATTTGCAGCATTGTCCCCAGAACTGATCATTTCTGTGACAAGCTTGTCTGTGACTTCCTGGACTTGCGCCATTGGGTTGAGAACTGTAGGGTCCTCCTAAATAAGTCAGATGTGTACTACACGTCAGAGGCTACTTCTCAGGTAGCTGACTGTGTGTGTGTGGGGGGGGGGGGGGGGTTGCACATAAGGGTTTTTAGATTAAGCGACTCTCCATCCAATCCAGATAACGGTAGCTGTAGGAAACCCAGAAGTAGCAATGTAAGTTCGAAAGAACTGCCTCCTGCGGGTGACATTATTAAAATCCTAAAGGTAAATTGCCAAAGCATTCGCAACAAAGTGCCAGTGATTGAAGTGCTCAAGAAAAGCAGTGAAGCTCACACAATAGTAGGTACAGAAAGCTGGTTGAAACCTGAACTTGATAGTAGTGAGATTTTGTGGAAAATTTTAGTGTATATGGAAACGATAAGCAAATGGGAAATGGAGATGGTGTATTTGTCACAGTAGACAAGAAACACAAATCCACAGAGATAGAAATTGAAGCTGCATGTGAGATGGTTAGAGGAAGACTCAGTATCAGGAGTGGGCATAAAATGATAATCGGATCCTTCTATTGCCCCCCAGACTCATCTCCTGAAGTAACTGAAAACTTAAAGAAAACCTCAGTCCACGTGTTTGTAAATTCCACAATCATACTGTAATCATTGACTGGCTGGCTGACTGACTGACTCCATGACACTACGGTGCTCTGAGGACCTTGGCCTCCTCAATCACAGATTTCCAATCGTCTTGGTCTTCAGCACGCCTGTGCCACCACCTCACTCCCAGTGCTCTCAGGTCGGCTTCTGCATCTTCCAGCCATCTCACACATGGTTGTCCTCTCCTCCTTCTACCATCATGTGGCTAACAACCCCATATTGGAAAAAAAAAAAAATCATCATTGTTCAGCAGCCGATTCACTGAGAGAACCGGACTGTAGTCGCTGGTGGAGACTTAAATCATCCAACAATTAATTGAGAATATAACAGTTTTGTTAGTGGTGGGCATTATAAGATACCCTGTGAAGCTTTGCTAAATGCCTTCTCTGAAAACTACCTAGAACAGATAGCTAGGAATCCCACTCATGATGGGAATATATTAGGTCTGATGGCAACAACTAGACCTGACGTCTTTGAGGATGTCCACAACAAAACTGATATCACTGACCATAATGCGGTTGTGACAACAATGATTACCAAAGCACAAAAGACAACTAAAACAAACAGAAAGATATATATGTTCAGTAAACTAGATAAAAAATCAGTAGTGTCATATCTCAACAAAGAACTTGAAACTTTCAGCACAGATCAACAGCATGTAGAGCAGTGCCTCCCAACCTGGGTGTAATAAAGTGAAATTTTCTGAGGGGTACAAACTAAGTGATTTGATTCTCTTTCGGTCACAAAACTAAATTATTTTGTAAAGATCATTACTATTATCATAGTTTTTTAAGACTATAATATTGATTATATAATTTATCAGCGATTACTTTTTCTCAGTTAGTAGCATTATTGCAGTGGAGATTACAGCAGAAAATGTCCTCTGCAAGTTGTAGGTACTACCTGCAGTAGTCCAGAAATTGCTTCATTACTCACTTCAAAACATATAAATGAATTTATTGACAGCATGACACAGCGGTAACAGCATAAGGGCTACTATAATGTATATAATGTATTATTGTTATTATTATTATTATTATTATTATTATTATTGCTACTCTTAGTGACTGGTGAGAAACAAAGCGTTTCCAGCCTGAAGTCTTCCAATTTCTGCCAGTTCAGAAGTAAAGAACGCCACAATCAAGTGATTTACGAACTATAAGAAGTGCACACACTTTAACTTGGTTGATTTTAAATGGGGCTGCAGTTTGCAGGTCAAAAAGTGCCACAATGCAGAGGAATATTGCAGGAGAAGTGTGTTTTGTAACAAGTGTCTGTCTTCAATGTGGGTACAGTGAAACTTTGAATTTATGTCCTCCAATTTTACGTTTTTCATGATTCTACACCATAAATTCTTAGTGCCTGTGAAAAACCCATAAGATCAGTGCTAAAAATTCCCCGGTTTTCCATTTCTTCCTAGTAACGTTTACCCTGATTCTAAGTTCTTGCTTGACTTTGTCCTGTTGACATATGAATGACTAAACAAGTTATAAGTGGCTCAAAAGACAGATGATTTGCATCACAGGTGGTGGCAGAATTAAGGGAATATTTTAGGCCATTGTGGAGAGGGGAAATGTAAGAGAGGAAATGCTAATGTAACCCACGATTGGTGTTTGCCAAACAATTTGCAACCCTTAGCTTTACCAAGCAGCTGTGATACAACTACTGCTAGGTTGCAGCAGTAATGGAAAAGCAAAACAGTCAACACTAAGTGTTCTGGACTGAGCCAAGGGGCCCAACCACCACCTTTTCTTTTGCCACTTATAACTCAGTCTCATCTTTTTGCATGTGTTTTCAATGTATTGTATTCAACAACATTATCAATCATCAACTTTTTAAATTCAAACATTGAGTCTCAAAGAACATGGTCAGTCATAATCGAGGAAACATCACCCATTTCCTTCTAGTAAACTCTAATTGGCAGGCGACGTGTTAAGTCACCCAATAGCCAGCACAGCCATCACACCACACTAAACATATAAAAAGAGCTCACCTACTGGATGTGTGGAGAACGGTAGTGGCCCTTCAGCGATGGTAGTGCAGGTATGGGTGAAAGCATTTTGTGAAGTCCTGAAAATATATGAGAGTCACTCCAGAAGAAATGCACACTATTTTTGTAAAAATACAGTTTTCATTTTGCCTGTGTGAAAGTGTGTTGATACATCCTTCCTGCTTGTTTTCAAACGTAGTTCAACCTGTTCCCGTGGGTGGTGCCGTCACAGCATGTCTTCAAGATGGCTGCTACACTTGACGCTCGTCAGAAGCAGCATGCTGTCATAGAATTCCTGTGCTGTGAAAACGAGACAGTGGGAAACATCCACAATTGGTTGAAAAAGGTGTATGGAGATGCTGCTGTTGATTGCATTACTGTTAGTCGGTGGGCAAGCAGGTTACGTGATGAAAGCGGGCACAGCAATATTGAGGATTGTCCTCGCAGAGAGTTAACGAATTGGTGACTGCTGACAGATGCATCACAGTGAATGAATTGTCACGCTATGTTGGGAAAGGGGAAGGAAGTGTTTGCAGATTACTGAAAGTGTTGGCGTTAAAAAGGTTTGTGCCAGGTGCGTTCCCAGGATGTTGACAGTGGATCACAAAGAAACAAGAAATACGGTATGCAGCAAACTTTTGGAACAGTACGAGAGTGGTGGAGATGAATTTTTTGGAAGAATTGTGACAGGTGATGAAACATGGCTCCATCATTTTTCACCAGAGACGACGAGGCATCATGCAAATTCACAAAAAAAAAAAAAAAAAACCACCTAAACCACACCTTCTGCTGGAAAAGTTATGGCTGTGGTGTTTCTCGATTCCAAAGGACTCTTGCTTGTGGACATCATGCCAAGTGGAACCACCATAAATTTTGATGCATATGTGACGACACTGAAGAAACTTCAAGCTCGACTGAGTCGTGTTCGACCAAATCGGCAAAAGCAGGATGTTTTGCTGTTGCACGACAATGCATGGCCACATGTCAGTCAAAAAACCATGGAAGCAATCACAAAACTCAGATGGACAACACTGAAACACCCACCTTACAGTCCTGACCTGGCTCCATGCGATTATCACCTCTATGGGAAACTGAAAGACTCTCTTCATGGAACAAGGTTTGAAGATGATGACTCCCTTGTGCACGCTGCCAAACAGTGGCTCCAACAGGTTGGTCCAGAATTTTACCGTGCGGGTATACAGGCACTGGTTCCAAGATGGCATAAGGCAGTTGAGAGGTATGGAAATTATGTGCAGAAATGAAAATATTGTTCCTAAAGGATGTATCTACACACTGTAAAACTTTCAAACATGTAGAATAAAAGATGGATTTAAAAAAAGATAGTGTGCAACTTTTTGGAGTGACCCTTGTACTTTTCATGCGGATGATATGCTATGTCAGAGATGTCACATGGAAATAGAACAAGGTTTCTTGCAATAGCACATTTCAAAGTCTTTCCTGTTCAAATCTGACATGATACTGTTGCAACAACTATGTACACTATTCATGTATATACTTTGCAGCGCACCACACCATAGAATGTAAAGATTGGCAGCAGTGACAGAAGGCATGAAGCAAAACTGTAGCACATGAGGTTTCTTCAAATTTACATTTTACACAGTGTACAGAAATTCACTTAGCCAGTTTCTAATAAGCTTGTGATGTCAGTTGAAGAAGTAAACTCAACAACAGACAGCAGGGTGGAGGAGGGGGGGGGGGGAAGTGGAGGTACTAACTAATATCTAATTGCACTCTGGGGTAATGGTCTACGAAAGATTGGGAAATACTGATGTAGAGGAACTCTGGAACAAGTTTAAAAGAATAGTTGACCACTCACTGGATAATAGATATGTACCAAGTATAGTAGTCCATAATGGGAGGGAACGTCCGTGGTATACAGTCACTGTAAAAAAACTTCTATAAAGAAACAGAGATTACTGCATAATAGATGCAAAACAAAGTGTAGGGCTGTAGATAGAGAGATGGAGAATGAAATACATTTGGCTGTCAAGGGAGCAATTCAATGTCTACAGTCACAGAAGTTTTTCAAATGACATTTCACAAAATCCAAAGAAATTCTGTTCGTACATAAAAGCTGTTAGCAAATGAGATGGGAACTGAAACTGAGGGTAGCAAAGCAAAAGCTGAAATGCTTAACTCCGTTTTCAAATGTTCCTTTACAAAGGAAAACCCAGGTGAATTGCCCCAGTTTAGTCCTCGAAACACTGGAAAGATGAGTGAAATAAGTATTAATGTCAGTGGTGTTGAGAAACAACTTAAATCGTTAAAATTGAACAAAGCTCCAGGTATGCAGCTGGACAACCAGGTGGATGCAGTGTTTCTTGATAACTGGTACAATGGGATGCACTGCTCCTACGCTTATTCCCAAAAGTACAATCACGTGGGGTATCAAGTGACATTTTTGGCTGGATTGAGGACTTTTTGGTAGGGAGGACGCAGCATGTTATCTTGGATGGGCAGTCATAATCGAGGAAACGTCACCCATTTCCGGCTAGTAAACTCTTATTGGCTGCTGACTTGTTAAGTCACCCAATGCTAAATCACAGTAAGACTCAGTTTTTACGGTTTCTAACACATAATTCAACAAAACCCAACATTTCAGTTTCACAGAATGGGCATATGATCAGTGAAACTGAACAGTTAAAATTTGTAGGTGTTCAGGTAAATATTATTATGTTGTGGACAGCCCACATTCAGGATCTTGTTCGAAGACTTAATGCTGCCATTTTTATTATTCGAATGGTATCTAAAGTAAGTGATCATTTGACACAAAAATTAGCCTACTTTACTTATTTTCATTCACTTATGTCATATGGTATTGTATTTGTTGGTAACTCTTCCTATTCTAAATCAATATTTTTGGACCAGAAACAGGCGGTTCGGGCAATAAGTGGTGTAAGTTTGCGAACCTCTTGTCGGCTCCTGTTCTCTAGTCTGGGTATTTTGACATTGGCCTTTCAAAACTTGTTAACAATATCAGCTTATTCCCAAGAATAAGCAGCTATCACTTAGTTAATACTCGGCAGAAATTCAACTCTTGTGCAGAAAGGTGTGCAGTACACTGCTGCATCCATTTTCAATAAGATACCACTTGAATTCAAAAATCTTAGCAGTAATCCACGCGCTTTCAAATTAAAACTGGAGGGTCACTCCTTCTATTCTGTCGAGGAGTTCGTTGAAAAATTAAGCTGATTCTTATGTTATATTGTTGACTGCATTTACTGAACCTTATGTACACTACTGGCCATTAAAATTGCTACACCACGAAGACGAAGTGCTAAAGACGCGAATTTTAACCGACAGGAAGAAGATGCTGTGAAATGTAAATGATTAGCTTTCCAGAGCATTCGCACAAGTTTGGCGCCTGTGGCGACACCTACAACGTGCTGACACGAGGGAAGTTCCCAACTGATTTCTTATACACAAACTGCAGTTGACCGGCGTTGCCTGGTTAAACGTTGTTGCGATGCATCGTGTGAGGAGGAACAATGCATACCATCACGTTTCCGACTTTGATAAAGGTCGGATTGTAGCCTATCGCGATTGCGGATTATCGTATCGCGACATTGCTGCTCGCGTTTGTCAAGACCCAATGACTGTTAGCAGAATATGGAACTGGTGGGTTCAGGAGGGTAATACAGAACGCCGTGCTGGATTTCAATGGCCTCATGTCACTAGCAGTCGAGATGACAGGCACCTTATCCACATGGCTGTGACAGATCGTGCAGCCACGCCTCGATCCCTGAGTCAACAGATGCGGACGTTTGCAAGACAACAACCATCTGCACGAACAGTTCGACGACGTTTGCAGCAGCATGGACTATCAGCTCGGAGACCATGGCTGCGGTTACCCTTGACGCTGCATCACAGACAGGAGTGCCTGCGATGGTGTGCTCAATGACGAATCTGGGTGCACGAATGGAAAAACGCCATTTTTTCGGATGAATCCAGGTTATGTTTACAGCATCATGATGGTCGCATCCGTGTTTGGCGACATCGCAGTGTATTTGTCACCGAGATACTGGTGTGTCACTTGGCATGATAGTATGGGGTGCCATTGGTTACACGTCTCGGTCACCTCTTGTTCGCATTGACAGCACTTTGAACAGTGGACGTTACATTTCAGACGTGTTACGACCCGTGGCTCTACCCTTCATTCGATCCCTGCGAAACCCTACATTTCAGCAGGATAATGCACGACCGCATGTTGCAGGTCCTGTACAGGCCTTTCTGGATACAGAAAATATTCAACTGCTGCCCTTGACCAGCACATTCTCCAGATCTCTCACCAACTGAAAACGTATGGTCAATGGTGGCCGAGCAACTGGCTCGTCACAATATGCCAGTCACTACTCTTGATAAAGTGTAGTATCGTGTTGAAGCTGCATGGGCAGCTGTACCTGTACACGCCGTCCAATCTCTGTTTGACTCAATGCCCAGGCGTATCAACGTTGTTATTACAGCCAGATGTGGTTGTTCTGGGTACTGATTTCTCAGGATCTATGCACCCAAGTTGAGTGAAAATGTAATCACTTGTCAGTTCTAGTATAATATATTTGTCCAATGAATACCCGTTTATCATCTGCATTTCTTCTTGGTGTAGCAATTTTAATGGCCAGTAGTGTAGAAATAACTCGGGTTTGCCCTAGGGAAATGTTTGGGACCTCGTTGTTCATCTTGTATATTAAAGAACTTGCAGAGAATATTAATAGTAAAAGCAGGTTTTTTTTGCATATGATGCAATTATCTATAATGAAGTACTATATGAAATGGAATGACAACAGAGGTTCAGTTGTGGGTAAAGCAGGTAGTAGACTTCAGTTTATTGGTAGACTGTTAGTCTACAAAAGAGATTGCGTACAAATCAATCATGTGACCAGCTCTAGAATATTGCTCAAGTGTATGGGAACTGTACCAGATAGGACTAAATGGTGATACTGAACATATACAGAGAAGGGCAGCATGAATGGTCACAGGTTTATTTAATCAGTGGGGGAGTGTCACAGAGATACTGAAAGAACTGAAGCAGAAGACTCTTGAAGATAGATGTCAACTGTCCTGAAAAGGTGTATTAACAAAATTTAAAGATCCCGACTTTAACTGATTACTCAAGGGATGTACTACAACCCCTACGTATCGCTCACATAGGGATCACGAGGATAAGATTAGAGTAATTACTGCATGCATAGAGGCATTCAAGTAATCATTCTTCCCACATTCTACGCATGGAGCAGGATGAAACCCTAATAACTGGTACAATGGAAGGTACTCTCTGCCACACACCTCACAGTGGTTTGCAGCGTATAGTTGTGGATTTAAGTGTAGGTGAAGTGAAGGTGTAGGTGTAGGTGTAATTTTTCTGGAATGCAACTGCCTATGAGAAACCACCCATTGTAAGCACTGGTAGCTTTGTAATATGTTATCACAACTTTTCAGGTGTTGTTTACTAACAAGATCAAACCTGGCTGAAAGCAGTCTCGTGTGAATGCAGTTCAAAAACTCTTATAAAGGATTAAGCAAGTCTGTGGAAATTAGAAGTAACCTTCATTTTACATCCTGAGACTAAAAACAAGGAGTGTGTAATGCAATATCGTGATAAGCTGTACTGAACTCTCTCCAAAGTATAGTGCTCACAGAAAACAATATTTGTGTTGAAACACTATGGTATTCAACTTGCCCACCTCTCTTCTGCAGTCACTATTTATTCACTTGTTTCAACTGTACACTATAGTGTTGTTTTAAGATCAGTTCCATCAAGGTCTTTCGTAGGTCAGAGGTATGCTTTCTGCTTTGAATTATGTGTGTGTTTTATGAATAATAGCGTTCATTGCAGATGAATGTAGTATTTTTGTGATTTTTGAAAAAGGGCAGTACCATGCATAATAAAAAGCTGAAAAGTAATTTAAATATATTTTTGGCAAGGATCAAAGTATAAAAAATTAGGTCCCAGACTTCTGAATAATGAGTATTGCACTAGATGTGAACTGATTTTTGTTGTCTTCAGCAAACATTTTCCACGTATGTGGGTGTGTTGTTATGCCATTTTATAGATCAATGTTCCGTTTTTTAGAGTTATATGATGTTCTTATGTCTTGCCCAATAATTTAGTCTCTTCTCTTGTGGTGCTAGTCTCATTAGAACCTTCATTTACAATTGTCTGTGTTTGAGTAGTCTTCAACTAGTGTATTTGCATAAATTTGAATGTAGTCTTCATTTCATGAATGCATATGATGAATTAGTTTTAAAATGTGACATTTTTGTGATGTTGTTTTTAATTTGTTGTTGAACTCATTTAATTATTTTATAGAACTATTTGTTTTCTTGTTTAACATTTATTTTATTTTTATTTTCTGTAGTTTGCATGCTGCAATGTAGAAGCTGTTCAGTGATTTCTCAAGTTTGTCAAACATTTTCAGAAATAATTATACTGTTTTTTAATGCAGTCCATGATGACAGATTAATGCAGAAGTGCATGTATTATTGTGACACAGTATATATTCGTATTGTTATCAGCATTTACTTACATTTTCAGGTAGCTGTAGACTAGTAACATGAAAGTTGATACAGTGAAATCAGAACCCAAACGTTTTAGCTCTAAAAAAAAGAAAAGTGTGGTGTCAACTTTTCATGAAATAGAAGACGATGTTGGAACACATGAGATGGGAAAATGGTACAAACAGGTATTCATTGCAGTTAAGATTTTTTTTATACTTTGAACTTTTGGCATAATCTTTGTAGATTATATGTTATATAAATGTACACTTTAAGTTAGAAAAAACGGAAATGGAAATCTTTAAGTTATCTAGAAATATATCATATGATGCATTTGAAGCAATATTCATTAACAAAATTAGTCTAGTTTCCTTTCAGTTTAGTAATAAATAACTCAATTTTTATCCACTTCTACAACTGTATGTCTGTATCCGTTGAATCACAATATAGGGTGTACATAAAGTCCGGAACACTTTCAATTATTTATGGTACAAGAACTACATATTGTGCAGATGCCATACATATTGCATTTTGAAGAGAAACTCTGAAAGCTTTTTTTACAAACATTCGACAAGCGAACCATGAGTGACTCGGCAATGTCAATGTGGTAATTGAATTCGTGCCGTACCCATCCCACTATGGCATCATCGACTGTGGTAGTCGCTTCCTGCATTCTCTCCCGGAGCTCTGCTAAATCACATGGCAGAGGCAGTACATACACCAGATCTTTAATGTATCCCCACAGAAAAAAGTCACACGGAGTGAGATCTGGTGATCAGGGAGGCCATTTCATGAAACTGTTGTCCCCTTCTGTATCACAGCCGATCCATCGATGCAGCAGCTCCATGTTCAGGTACCCATAAAGTTCACGATGAAAATGGGGTGGAGCCCCATCCTGCTGAAAGATGAACGGAGAGTCCGATTGCATTTGAGGCATCAGTCATTGCTGCATGATGCACCGATTTCTTTGGACTCCTTATGAATGTCTCTCATATGTGCTCCACATTCACTTCACTCACACTGGGATGTCTGCTTCTTTTTGCTGGGCACAAGCAACCCGTTATTATAATTCATTACCATTTCCAGTAAAATTTTAGCTGGATCTTATTAGGAAAGATATTGAATTACTCGTTTGTTTGTTTCTCCAGGGACAATCTCACAGTGATATGAGATTTGTCATTATCATAGTACATTGCAGATAGATAGCTCCAATATACACACACATAATACATATGTATATATGTATGTTTTATGAGGAAAGGACAAGTGGTCAGCTGTGGCCATACTGAAGTCTGAAATTATTTAGGAAAACCAAGGAAAACCTGAAGAGGGCTATCATGAATTTCAATACCTGACCTGTGTGCATATCAAAATGGGTGCAGGATATAGGGCTATGCTGAACTCATCCAAAAGCCAAATGGTACTGGTTGGTCATTCTATATAAATATAGGTAATCCCTGCCATCTTTAACCCTGAATGGGATAGAAATCAACTTCTCTCCCTCAGCAAAGAGTCTAGGAGTAATAATAACAATAGAAAACTTAAATTGGACTCAGCACAAAACAGCAATGTGCAAGAAGGCATCAATATCTCTCCACGCTGTACAAAAATATAAAAAGCTGTACCCTCTTGATCTGAAAAAGAAACTTGTACAAACACTCATACTTCTAATTCGGCACCTGGAAGTGGTCGCAAATGCCTTTGTTCATTATATCTCTGATGTCCATATGTCGCCATGATATGCACAGCTGCCCCAGCCATGTGCAGGCAAGGTGTGCAGAGATTTCCATACCCTCTGCCTTCTATACTGTATAAGCAACATACACTTGTCTGTCATATGTCTCCTTGACCTTAAAGCTCTTGTCTGAACTACATGGCAGAAACACCCCTTCCCAGCAGAGCAAAACCTTCTGTCCTCCTCCATCATTCAGTTACTTTCTCGAAATCCTTCTCAGTAACAGGTACTTTACTCTGGAATAACCTCCTGCATTATATTAGAGAACTGTATAATGTCTCTAGCTTCAGAAGACAGATATAACATATATTATCATCATCTTCATCATCAGCAGCAGCAGTAGCAGCATCAGGAATAGTAGAAGTAGTAGTAGTAGTAGTACTGTCCGCATCTCGTGGTCTTGCGGTAGCGTTCTCGCTTCCTGGGCACGGGGTCCCGGGTTCGATTCCCGGCGGGGTCAGGTATTTTCTCTGCCTCGTGATGACTGGGTGTTGTGTGTTCTTCATCATCATTTCATCACCATTGACTAGCAAGTCGCCGAAGTGGCGTCAACTAAAAAGGACTTGCAATACGGCGGCCGAACTTCCCCATATGGGGCCTCCCGGCCAACAATGCCATACGATCATTTCAGTAGTAGTACTTTCAATATTATCTTTAGTAGTTCTTAGAATTATTTACTTGAATTGTCACTATAGACACGCAAATTAGTTTAATATTATTTGTCATATTATAATGGTACTGTATATGTGACACACTGGTCCGATGCGAGAGAGGGCCTGATGGTCCTAATCAGATCAGGTTAAATAATATATAAATAAAAATTAACAATAATAAATACTAATAACAAAATAAATTAATAAATTTAAAAAATCAGGATACCAGACAGCTCAAACTCCATTCTCCATAATAACTGCATTGCCACATTTGGTTGGTCTCTATTATATAATGTTCTTTTGATCATACACAGTTTGTATCAAATATAATATAAAACATAATTCTGCACTGCGCCACTCTACCCACTGGACACACTCTGGTGACTGCAGGACCACGAACATATACATATCCATGTCCCCCTTCAATCCATCTGGAAAACCAAGTCAGTATCCCCCCCACCCGATGAGTGAGTTGTTGAGCTCAGGAGAATGAGACATTATTTTCAGGCACTATATTCCATAATTATTTGTAGAACTTCTAGTGAAATGCTTACTAATGTTTTCACTGATATGTGCAGCAGATTGGTAGATGTGTTCACTTTGTTCAGTAAGGATACCCGTTTATTTTAATTAGTTCTTAACACTGAGCCCAACCAATACTTTTAAGTATTATTCATATGACTCGTTTCAGTGGTTTAAAAATGAGCTGCAACATAACTCTCACTATTTAACTTTGTAGTGTCGGTTATTGTTTTTGTCATATCTCATCCTTTAGGCATTTATTAGAGCAATTTCATCTATGCTGCTGTCGCATTTTTGCTTGTCTCAAAATAAATGAACAAGTTGAGTTAATTTGTCCTCTCCTGGAAGCTGTGCAAACAGAGGCACTTGTCAAGAGCTTTAACTACCACTTTTGTGAATTTTGTTAAGGCCAATATTGTACTTCTCCCTCATCAGAAATCAAATTATTCCATTAAAAAGCCTGTACCTATTTATGCAACTCATTAGTCTACCTTTCAAGATTTGGTTCTGTTGTTACAATACTGAAAATGACATGTCGTTTTCCATACTCTCTGCATTATCTTTGTTTAATAAGCATGTGCTTTAAGTGTTCTGGAAAAACACCTGGTTTAAAAGACTCGTTCACTATGTTTGTTAAGGGGGTTCATATGTTGTGTATGCACGCCTTCGGAACAGAGACTGGAACCTCATCTATTCCTGCTGATTTCTTATTTTTTAATTTCTTTATTTTCTTCCTGACTTCAAACTTTCCTATGGTGAACAATGTATTTGTTCTTGCAGTATAATTCATTGCATGTAATTGACATGTTTGGAGAGATTTTATTGCAACTTCTCCACAATACCGGGGAAATAATCATTCACAAAATTTGCCCATTCCTCAGGATTATCTGTTGCTCCCCTCCTTTGATTTGCATGTTACTGTACTTTCCAGTTTTATGCTTTATGGCATCCCATAATAATTTGCTTTTATTTTCTGCATTCATATTATTTTGTCATTGAACAACTTTTTTTGAACAACATGAATTCCCGTGTGTATCTTTTTGTATCTGTGATTGTAAGGTGCTGTAGAATAATACAATGCCTATGTTAACGACTGCGAAATTAAAGTATCTTGGAGGAATTTCTAATACAAACTGTTGATAACCTTTTCCTGAAACATGAAGTAGAAGAGCAAAAGATCTACATGATATAGTACATTCCAATGTTTGTGGACTAATGGGCATAACTTCATAGGCAGGAGCACATTATATACTCACTTTTTATGGGTGATATGTCAAGGAAGCCATTTGGTTATACGCTAAAATCAACAAAAGCAGAGTGCTGTACTTTCATTGAGTTCAAAGAAAAAGTAGAAAAGGAAAATAGTCAAAAAATTTAAATACTTTGAACAGATAATGAAATTGAGTTTGTAAGTCAGCATATGAAGTCATTCTTGAAAGACAAATTGAATTCAGTGTGAGACAGCAATTATTTACACACAAGAACAACACAGAGATGCAGAATTCCTGAAATCGACAATCATTAAAAGGGCAAGATCGATGTTTACTGATGCAGGATGCACCAATTTTGAGCTTAAGCCATTCACAACAAAAGCTGTTCAGACTGTTACTCCTGAAGAATTATGGAGAAGTTCTGAAATAAAACTTGAGTCACTTATGAATCCTTGCACATTGAGCATTTGTGTATGTATCTAAAGAAAAATGAACGAAGTTAGAAGAAAAATCCAAAGAACAAATCTTTTTTACAGTGTACTTATGTGCTCAATGAACAGTGCTATTATGAATTATTCAGTCATTTTCAAAGTTATTTTTTTTTCAAAACATTACATCTACAAATCTGATTAATGTGTAAATAAAACTGTAAACTCATGAAGTTTGCATTGTGCCCACCAGTTGGTGTTAAGAGTGCAGTGCCTTGACAGAATGGCTATAAAGCTAGAAAAGAGCTTTTGTCTGTTGGAAAATGCGAGATGTTTATCTGTTAGAACAGTGCACCCTTGCATTCAAAAGGAATTATGAAAAAGAACCGCCACATGAAGAGAGCATTATGTGTTAGTATCAGGAGTATAAGGACACTGATTTTCTCTGTAAACAGTAGAGTACTGGTTGATGAATGTTACAGAGGAAGCTGTATGGGCCGTTTTTTTTCTTTGGAAAGACTATGATGAGTACATGTTATCTTGATATGTAGCAGTTGTGGTTATTTCCACAACTGACTATCGATTCTGAGAATTTCATCTCCAGACAGGATGGAGCACCCTGTCAGTGAACCATCAATGTACATCACTATCTAAATGACAAACTTCCACATCGCTGAACTGGGCATAGTGTTGTAGATGATGAGCTTTGTCCCCTTTGCCCCACAGGTTGACTGACCAAACACATTGTGACTTTATCCTTTGGTGGTACATTAAGGACCATGTTTACGTGCACTCAATGCCAAGAACACTGGAAAAACCCAGAGAAAGCATCAGTGCTGTTGTGATGACTATTGACAGGTTGTTGCTACTTACGGTATGGAACAAACTTGACTACCACTTGGACATATGTCATGTGGCCAGAGAGGCATTCATAGAACATTTGTAGCATGTGAAATGCAAACTTGGTGAGTTTGTGGTTCTGTTTATGTGACAATCACATTTGTACATCTAATACTTTGGAAAACATAGAGTTTTGAAAAGTAATGAATTGTTTATAGTAGCCTGATACCTCAAGTGCACTGGTTGACACAATGGGAGTTAGTATTGAACACTTCAGAACTGATCACATGAATGATATCTAGGGACATCACCACTGCTATAAAAATGTTGTGCTGTGTGTTAACGTCTTCATTATTACCATTTATAAAGAGATGTATCCTGTAGAGTGTATACTATATATTATTTACGTTTCTCTCGGACGTATGCATAAATGTTAAGACACTTATTCTTGGCGTGCAGTGAGAGGCTTTGCAAGAGTACGAGTATATTCACTATTGTTGTAAAGATATGTATTTTGCTTTGTTCATTTCTTTTCCGTGAAATGGATAGGTTCCCATTTATTAATCAACAGAGATTCAGAACTTGTAAACAAAGCCTACTACAATAAACTTGAGTATAGGAGTGTACCCAAAAATAAACTGATTTTTAAAAAAAATGAATTTTTTGGTGAACAGGTTGGGGAATACAAGAGCAGAGATTATCTGTGTCTTTTATCCCAGCACCAGCACTTATACACTACAGATACTAACTGGTTCTTTAGGATGTAGACTTTTGCCACGCTCTTGTTTTTAGTGTACACTACTATATTCACAACAGGTCTCTCCTCCACAGTATCATTTCCACCCACTTTCTGTTACTTTGAGCATTACTTTTCTCTTCCTATCTTTGTAGTTCTATTTATCTTGTTATTTTATTTTGCTGTATTTTGTCTTTTCTGTCACTTTCTCCTTCCTTCAGTTTCTCCTCTGCTTTGTCCTTTTATTCTTATTCATATGTACCATTGTCTTATCCGTTTTTGCCTTCATCAACCTTTCTTTTTTTATATTTCATTCTAGTTTATTCAAATTTCTAGTTACTAACTCTGTCCAATTTCTTGCCTATTTCTTACCTTCAAATGAAGCATTTACCTTTCACATATTAACCAGATTGATATCTTTCATGTTAATTTCTCTTGGTTTTAACTCTCATCATTTCCACGTCTAGAACCAATCATTTCTTGTATCCTCATCTCTCCTGATCCTTGGTTGGGTATGTGTGTGCGCGCGTGTGCGTGTGTGTAAGAGAGAGAGAGAGAGAGAGAGAGAGAGAGAGAGAGAGAGAGAGAGAGAGAGAGAGAGAGAGAGAGAGAGAGAGAGGTGGGAGGGGGGGAGGAGGGTTCTTAGCTCTCTTATATCCTCGTATTTAATTGCCTATTGGACATATTGTCACAGTGTGTTGTATGGAGCTGTGGTCCAGATTGATTCCACTTCACAGTGAAAGCAGTTTGTGAAGTGTGTATAATTTTATTCCAAGCAATGTCCTTCATTGCATGTGACGTATAAAAAATATTGTGTAAAATATCTGAACAGCATAAACTTTTCTGTGACCAATGGAGTGATAACACTACATGTTGATGATAATATACAGGGTGAACATTAATAAAACCAACAAACTGCAGGGTTGAATTCCTGATTGGAAATGGAGGGAAAAGGGTCCTATGAACATGTATCTGGAAATAGATGATGTGCGTGCAACGACAATAAATCATCCCGGAACCCAGTACAGAGCTGTATCGCATCCACTTTACAACAGATGTTCGAAGTGTCCTCCATGTGACTGCAGGTGATAGTGATTGTCATGCAGGATACACCTAATCGTACTGTCTCTTGCACGTTGTTGGCGGGCCACTTGCCTGGACCTTGTACTACGGTTTGTCCCAATATCCTGTAGAACCTGGTCCCCCATATCTCATATATGCACAGTCCGCAGCCTCCATGCATGTTCATCTGTCTGAAGGGAACCATGATCATGTAAACACACAAAAAGGGCTTGTAGTGTTTTATTATGTGGTTGGTCTCTCTGAGCATACTTGTTTTGGTATAACCATGCTGTCCCTTGACCTTTTCCATCTGCTTATCTGTACACAAACACCATCTCTGCTTGTTCTCGGCAGGAATATCGGATTGTTCTGCTGCTTTCAGTATGCTGCGTCAGTCTCACAGCCTGCAACATACAAGGAACACATGGAACTTGGTCAGGAACTGTCATTTGTCAGCGCCATCTATTGTGGCAACGATGCATTTGTGGACATTTATTCATAGGACCTTTTTCCTTCCATTTCGAGTCAGGAATCTGTCCCTGCTGTTTGTCAGTTTTATTAATGTTCACTTTGTCTATGAGGGTCCAATGGGAAATATTTGAATGCTTCATTATCATAGAAGCAAGCACAATGGGATACTGATTTTTTGATTTTAGTTATTACTAATAGGAATTGTAGTTGTGTACAGTCTTTAAAGATAATTAAACTATACTTTCTTGAACCATAATCTCCATGTCATTTATTTTCACAAAGAGTATTCTCCAGTCCTATGATGATTTAAATTAAGTGAATAAAGCCCCAATGTTTTTACTGGATGCACTGAAATTAGCTATCTTCCAAATATAGTCACTGAAAATAGATAATTTACTATAATTGCTCTAATTATTAAGGAAAGGCCTGTTTAATTTAGACTTAACATATCATTTAAGCCTGTGATTCAATAAGATTGCCCTTATGCTAATGTTTTTCATATATTTATGTATTTAGGTTCCAGATGATCCAGAGGAATTCTCAAAAGTGTCAGATGCAGAAATAGAACATTTAAAATTAGAAGCAAAGAAACTACTAAATGATGAGACTTGTTCATATACAAACAGTATGTATAGCATGGAATATATTTTTTATGAATATGAAATAACCTACAGCAGTCAACCATTTAGCTTGAAATAGTTCATTTTTGTCTTTAAACATACCTGTTTATGTTATTTATGATAAACTGAATTTCATATTTTGAATTTATTTCATTCAAATTGTTTTTCTTTTGTGACATTTTTCTCTCTTGAAATCTTTTGCTTTTCCGTCCAGAATTATCAAAAGGTGGCAGACAGTTCGACTACTCATGGATGCGAACTGTTGTCAACAAGGGAACAGCCTCTGATAAAGTTGCTGCAAACACAATTCTTATTCAAGATTCACCTGTTCATAATGTGCCAACTCTAAAGAACTTGATCAGCCTTGTCAAAGTTGGAAAGAAGAATGAGTGTTTGATGGTTATAGGTAATGTCATTCCACCATATAGTGGATGTCAACCATTTATTGATGTAATATAGCTTGCTGTGTCTTATGAACATTGTAATATGTGTCCATATTTTTGTTTTTATTGTAGTAGTTGCCTAATTAAATGATGTTCACTGAATGCAAGATTTTTAAATGGTTGAAAACAAATTTATTGAGGACGCAATGTTCTGCTGCTTCTTTACCATAATACCAGGTGGCAGTTTACAGCCTAATTGGGAAATACAACTACCTATTATCCGAGTGTCGGGCAGGAGGGTTTGTGTACTTTTTTGAAGTTGAGAGCTATGCTGGCGGTAGCATAGTTACTGGCAGGGTCACCCAAGCCGAATTGGTCTTGACTGAGGAACCAGACGACGTGTGTCCCACAATGTAGGGCAGGGAGGGCTCTAGAGGCATAGTGAAGCCAGACTCCTTAGAGCAGTAAACCTAATACAAATCTTGGTCCTCCAGATTGGGGGTTGGGCCAATAACCCCATACTGAAAATAATAATAATAATAATAATAATAAAATGGAATATCAAGAGAAGCCTTGGAAACTGGATCGAAAACATGTATCAAGACCCTGGTAAAGGAAACAGACAAAGAATCTGATAGTAGCATCTTGGAATCTGAGGACAATGCTTCAGCCTGGAAAAATGAAAGAAATAGCCAATGACCTACTATTGATATAAACCCATCCAGGTGGTAGCAGCATCACCTGGCAAAGAATGACTATTAGTCAGAGTCACACATGGTACATGCAGTATCAGTTAGTGTGCTGTCCATCTGTAGAATGGGGAAGCCTCACAATCTATATGAGTTTGACCAAGGCAGCCCAGAGGCTCAGCATGAGTATTTTGGAAATTGCATAACAGTGTTCAAGGAATGCTATGGGGAGTGTCTTCAATGTGTGGTGAAACCATGCCCAGGCATTGTGGGGTTGGGCGGCCACTCCTCATTACAGATGTTGGGTTTTATAGGCTGGGCAGACTGGTAAAACAAAACAGGTGGCAGACTGTGATGGAACTAACATCAGACTTTAATGCTGGACCGAGTACTAGTGTGTCTGATACACAGTGCTCTGAACACTGCTAACAGTGAACCTCTACAGCTGACGACCTATGCATGAGCCAATGTTATGAGTGTAATAGTAATAATGTAAGAGAAAGAGCCCACCCAATTCCACTGAAAGTTTTTGATGCTGAAAATGATAGCCAGTGCCTTCTTTCCCATTTGTGAATAGTTACTTTGTGTCATTGAGAGCATATTCAACATGTATAGCAATGGGCTACCTGGTACCATCTGGGTTCCAATGAGACAGGACTGCACCAATGCTTTTGGGAGTGTCTGGATACTTTTGATCACCTAGTGTAATACTTGATTTAGAGTTGTTGCAACACAGCAGGTTGCATTGGTGACCAGGATTAGTGACTTACCTGGCATAAAAGAAATCAAACAGAGTGGAGCACAAACACTACTTGAGGGACTGGAAAGCCCATTGACAGTCTGCAGACCACATGAATTTGATGCCCTTTTGGGAAATTCAGTTAAGAGGATGGCAGATGTATGCAGCCTAGAGAATGAACTTAGCATAATAAGAAATCTTGCCCAAAAAGGACTGGAGCTTCTTCAGGGTTGTGGTTGGCTACAGGTGACGGTGGCTTCGATGTTCTCATCCATAGTGGTAAGGCCATCTTGGCTAAGCATGTAACCCAAAAATGCATGTTTGGAGCAAAACTACTACATTTTTCCAATTTGCAAGAAAGGCCATTCTCAAGAAGGTGTTGGAAAATCACCTGCAGATTGCGTAAATACTTCTCTCTCAGGAGCCTGTGACACAGATATCATCGAAGTAGTTGACACAACAGGTAATGCTCCAAATATCTTTGATAAATTCTCAGGGCACATGAAATACCAAAGGGCAAGTGATTAAAGTGGTAAAGCACAAACAGGGTATGGAACAGTAAGGAATGCTGAGATGTGGCATCCAGTGGCAACTGCTGGTGAGTGTTGCACAAGTTGATGCGTAAAAATTTCTAGGGACCTGATAACTTCACCAAAAACTCCTCCGGACATGAAATGGGATACAATCCATAACACATTGTGCTTTGACTGTTAGTTTAAAATTGCTGTTAAGGCATATGGTGCCATTTGGTTACTTAATTATCACCAAAGGGATGGCCCGCTGACTAGACAAAATGGGGAAAAATGACAGAGTCTCTGCTTATGCTGCAGCTTGAACTTGAACTTGACCTTGACCTTGACCTTGCTGCACTTGGTCATGCAAATAGGGTGGAGGCAACAAAATTTGATATTGCTGACGGGTTAAGGGACACATGAGCCTCAAAATTTTCTGTGCAAGCCAAGGTATTCTCAAACATTTGGACATACAATCTCAATAGAGACTCCAAATCTTGAAACTGGACCTATTGGGTCACTAAATGAGCTCCTGTCAATGATCTGTAATCCAAAAACAGACAAGGCTTCAGCCCAAAAGTATTTTGTGCTAATGGTGAATTTACCACTAACAATGTAAGCTACTGTTCTACTTTCTTATAGTGCACTGAGATGGCGAACTGCCCCACAGTGGAATGTACTGTTTACTGTAAGGTACACTTTGTGATCAAAAGTACCCGGACACCTGGCTGAAAATGACTTACAAGTTTGTGGCGACCTCCATCGGTAATGCTGGAATTCAATATGGTGTTGGCTCACCCTTAGCCTTGATGACAGCTTCCACTCTCGCAGGCATACATTCAATCAGATGCTGAAAGGTTTCTTGGGGAATGGCAGCCCATTCTTCATGGGGTGCTGCACTGAGGAGAGGTATCGATGTTGGTCGGAGAGGCCTGGCATGAAGTAGGCGTTCCAAAACTTCCCAAAGGTGTTCTGTAGGACTGAGGTCAGGACTCTGTGCAGGCCCGTCCATTACAGGGATGTTATTGTCGTGTTACCACTCCGCCACAGGCTGCGTGTTATGAATAGGTGCTTGATCATGTTGAAAGGTGTAATCACCATCCTCGAATTTCTCTTCAACAGTGGGAAGCAAGAAGGTGCTTAAAACATCAATTTAGGCCTGTGCTGTGATAGTGCCATGCAAAACAACAAGGCGTGCAAGGCCCCTTCATAAAAACATGACCACACCATAACACAACTGCCCCCAAATTTTACTGTTGGCACTGCACAAGCTGGCAGATGACGTTCACCAAGCATTCATCATATGCACACCCTGCCATCGAATCGCCACATGGTGTACTGTGATTCGTCACTCCACGCAAATGTTTTTCCACTGTTCAATTAACCAATGTTTATGCTCCTTACACCAAACGAAGTGTCATTTGATTTTTACTGGCATGATGTGTGGCTTATGAGCAGCTGCTCAACCATGAAATCCAAATTTTCTCACCTCCTGCCTAACTGTCATAGTACTTTTAGTGGCTCCTGATGCAGTTTGGAATTCCTGTGTTATGGTCTCGATAGGTGTCTGCCTGTTACGCATTACGACCTCCTTCAACTGTTGGCGGTCTCTGTCAGTCAACAGTTGAGGTCGGCCTGAATGGTTTTGTGCTGTACATGTCCCTTCATGTTTCCACTTCACTCTCACATTGGAAACAATGGACCTAGAGATGTTTAGGAGTGTGGAAATCTCCTTACAGACATATGACACACGTTACACCCAATCACCTGAGTACGTTCGAAGTCCATGAGTTCCGCAGAGCGCCCCATTCTGCACTCTCAAGATGTCTAAAGACTACTGAGGTCACTGATATGGAGTACCTGGCAATATTGTGGCAGCACAATGCGCCTAATATGAAAAAGTATGTTTTAGGGAGTGTCTGGATACTTTTGATCACCTAGTGTAATACTTGATTTAGAGTTGTTGCAACACAACAGCCCAAGAGCCTTGTACAGTCTTAAGTTAATTAGGCTGATGGTTGTCCCCATGTCTACCTGAAACTCTATTGGTCACTCACCACAACCATCATTAGCAAAATACATTGGGCTGATGTTTATGGGGTGGCGAATACAGCCTCTGAGTCCAGAGAAAACACTGGGGCCTCTGATGATAGTCTTGCAGCTCACCACTTGTCATAAACTGTTGCCAAATGGCCTACATTTTGGCATACCCCACACATGACTGCATATGGGCAGTCCTATCTAGTATGCACCAAATAACAACAGGACTGCTGACTTGACCCTTGAGTGGAAACAGATGCAGGAGGAGAATGGCACCGAGAGTCTGACAAATGTCACAGGCAGTGATTATGACTCTTCAGCATACTTGTACCTGCCAAACTCACTGCGGGTGATGACAGGCAGCACTGTGACATTACCATACGCAAATCGTCAATGGCATCATCACACAATGGTCCAGTGAAGGCAAGGTCACCTTGCCAATCCTATGGAATGTAAACTTTGCAACCTGCCAGTGTCAGAAAGTACATCACTTGTTGCTACAGTAAGGTTATGTGATTCAACAGTCTGGGCAGCTTCAGCTAAACAAGGATCTGACAATGCTAATGCCGTAGTTTGGAGCTTGGGGTCAGGTACTAACCAGATCATCAGGTTCCCAATTAGTGAGTCCGCATAGAAGGTAGCACAGTGGGCCTACTCAAACTGATACTTGCCTGAGAGACCTTGCATATGATCCAGGAAACATGTGATGGCCTCTGGCACTTGCAGTGCTGGTTAAACTGCAATGGTACCACCACCACATGGGTTTGATGTCCCAAGTCTGCGTAATCAACTGACAGAGTTCCGCAAAGTTAAGTTTCTCAGGCTCAGTAAAGGACTTGAAATTTTGTATGATTTCATACAACTCCACATAGCTGGACAATAACAAGGTGGCCTTATCAGTTGGATTGACGAAACCCTTTACCTGGCAGTGCAGCATTCCCATTGACTTCACTTCTGTTT
Organism: Schistocerca piceifrons; assembly: GCF_021461385.2. Classification (NCBI taxonomy): domain Eukaryota; kingdom Metazoa; phylum Arthropoda; class Insecta; order Orthoptera; family Acrididae; genus Schistocerca; species Schistocerca piceifrons. The sequence goes on from NC_060139.1 coordinate 612,888,911, forward strand.
GAGCAACTTGTGCATGTGCTCCTGCTGCAGTTGTTGCTGCATCTTGATGCACAACTGTTGATACCAGCATTGCACACTTCTGGGTCCATGGTGGTCAAAAATTAACAACATAGAAAAAAGAAAAGAAAGCGTCACATATGTAAGAACATCCCATCACCATTCCTGCTTGTGTATCTGAACAGGTGTGACAGTGCTGCAAAACCATCCTGTCAGCTCAAATGTCCCTACTCCAGCAGATGGTGGTTGCTCGACCCAAAAGCCAGGGAGTTGGATCCAGGAAGAGGGAAAATTTGACATGTGGATCAATCCACAGGAGAGCAGAAAATCTGAACACCATGTAGAAATTGGAATGGAGAAAAGCATAAAATGTGACCAGCAAGTGTGACTGAAACAGCTAACGCATGAAACCAAGAGTACAGCACAATGCAAAAGGCAGGTCCATGTTAATTGATCTCAGCTTAAGGTATGACAGGTCCTGCTTTATTGCCACCAGTAAGTAAACACCTGGGTCTGCAGTTCTGCCCATACAAAGGGGGTGACATCCATGGTAGCTTGCAGCTCTACTCTGCCATGAGACTCACACCAGCTCATCTGTGTAGGTGTGTGTGTCCACTGGCTGTAAAACTAAAGCAATTTTAACAGCTTTATCCATAATACCACCCCCCCCATGAACCATGGACCTTGCCGTTGGTGGGGAGGCTTGCGTGCCTCAGCGATACAGATAGCCGTACCGTAGGTGCAACCACAACGGAGGGGTATCTGTTGAGAGGCCAGACAAACGTGTGGTTCCTGAAGAGGGGCAGCAGCCTTTTCAGTAGTTGCAAGGGCAACAGTCTGGATGATTGACTGATCTGGCCTTGTAACAATAACCAAAACGGCCTTGCTGTGCTGGTACTGCGAACGGCTGAAAGCAAGGGGAAACTACAGCCGTAATTTTTCCCGAGGGCATGCAGCTTTACTGTTTGATTAAATGATGATGGCGTCCTCTTGGGTAAAATATTCCGGAGGTAAAATAGTCCCCCATTCGGATCTCCGGGCGGGGACTACTCAAGAGGATGTCGTTATCAGGAGAAAGAAAACTGGCATTCTACGGATCGGAGCGTGGAATGTCAGATCCCTTAATCGGGCAGGTAGGTTAGAAAATTTAAAAAGGGAAATGGATAGGTTGAAGTTAGATATAGTGGGAATTAGTGAAGTTCGTTGGCAGGAGGAACAAGACTTCTGGTCAGGTGACTACAGGGTTATAAACACAAAATCAAATAGGGGTAATGCAGGAGTAGGTTTAATAATGAATAGGAAAATAGGAATGCGGGTAAGCTACTACAAACAGCATAGTGAACGCATTATTGTGGCCAAGATAGATACGAAGCCCACACCTACTACAGTAGTACAAGTTTATATGCCAACTAGCTCTGCAGATGACGAAGAAATTGAAGAAATGTATGATGAAATAAAAGAAATTATTCAGATTGTGAAGGGAGACGAAAATTTAATAGTCATGGGTGACTGGAATTCGAGTGTAGGAAAAGGGAGAGAAGGAAACATAGTAGGTGAATATGGATTGGGGGACAGAAATGAAAGAGGAAGCCGCCTGGTAGAATTTTGCACAGAGCACAACATAATCATAACTAACACTTGGTTTAAGAATCATGAAAGAAGGTTGTATACATGGAAGAACCCTGGAGATACTAAAAGGTATCAGATAGATTATATAATGGTAAGACAGAGATTTAGGAACCAGGTTTTAAATTGTAAGACATTTCCAGGGGCAGATGTGGACTCTGACCACAATCTATTGGTTATGACCTGTAGATTAAAACTGAAGAAACTGCAAAAAGGTGGGAATTTAAGGAGATGGGACCTGGATAAACTAAAAGAACCAGAGGTTGTACAGAGATTCAGGGAGAGCATAAGGGAGCAATTGACAGGTATGGGGGAAATAACTACAGTAGAAGAAGAATGGGTAGCTTTGAGGGATGAAGTAGTGAAGGCAGCAGAGGATCAAGTAGGTAAAAGGACGAGGGCTAGTAGAAATCCTTGGGTAACAGAAGAAATATTGAATTTAATTGATGAAAGGAGAAAATATAAAAATGCAGTAAGTGAAACAGGCAAAAAGGAATACAAACGTCTCAAAAATGAGATCGACAGGAAGTGCAAAATGGCTAAGCAGGGATGGCTAGAGGACAAATGTAAGGATGTAGAGGCCTATCTCACTAGGGGTAAGATAGATACCGCCTACAGGAAAATTAAAGAGACCTTTGGAGATAAGAGAACGACTTGTATGAATATCAAGAGTTCAGATGGAAACCCAGTTCTAAGCAAAGAAGGGAAAGCAGAAAGGTGGAAGGAGTATATAGAGGGTCTATACAAGGGCAATGTACTTGAGGACAATATTATGGAAATGGAAGAGGATGTAGATGAAGATGAAATGGGAGATATGATACTGCGTGAAGAGTTTGACAGAGCACTGAAAGACCTGAGTCGAAACAAGGCCCCCGGAGTAGACAATATTCCATTGGAACTACTGACGGCCGTGGGAGAGCCAGTCCTGACAAAACTCTACCATCTGGTGAGCAAGATGTATGAAACAGGCGAAATACCCTCAGACTTCAAGAAGAATATAATAATTTCAATCCCAAAGAAAGCAGGTGTTGACAGATGTGAAAATTACCGAACTATCAGCTTAATAAGTCACAGCTGCAAAATACTAACACGAATTCTTTACAGACGAATGGAAAAACTAGTAGAAGCCAACCTCGGGGAAGATCAGTTTGGATTCCGTAGAAACACTGGAACACGTGAAGCAATACTGACCTTACGACTTATCTTGGAAGAAAGATTAAGGAAAGGCAAACCTACGTTTCTAGCATTTGTAGACTTGGAGAAAGCTTTTGACAATGTTGACTGGAATACTCTCTTTCAAATTCTAAAGATGGCAGGGGTAAAATACAGGGAGCGAAAGGCTATTTACAATTTGTACAGAAACCAGATGGCAGTTATAAGGGTCGAGGGACATGAAAGGGAAGCAGTGGTTGGGAAGGGAGTAAGACAGGGTTGTAGCCTCTCCCCGATGTTGTTCAATCTGTATATTGAGCAAGCAGTAAAGGAAACAAAAGAAAAATTCGGAGTAGGTATTAAAATTCATGGAGAAGAAATAAAAACTTTGAGGTTCGCCGATGACATTGTAATTCTGTCAGAGACAGCAAAGGACTTGGAAGAGCAGTTGAATGGAATGGACAGTGTCTTGAAAGGAGGATATAAGATGAACATCAACAAAAGCAAAACAAGGATAATGGAATGTAGTCTAATTAAGTCGGGTGATGCTGAGGGAATTAGATTAGGAAATGAGGCACTTAAAGTAGTAAAGGAGTTTTGCTATTTGGGGAGCAAAATAACTGATGATGGTCGAAGTAGAGAGGATATAAAATGTAGGCTGGCAATGGCAAGGAAAGCGTTTCTGAAGAAGAGAAATTTGTTAACATCCAGTATTGGTTTAAGTGTCAGGAAGTCATTTCTGAAAGTATTCGTATGGAGTGTAGCCATGTATGGAAGTGAAACATGGACGATAAATAGTTTGGACAAGAAGAGAATAGAAGCTTTCGAAATGTGGTGCTACAGAAGAATGCTGAAGATTAGATGGGTAGATCACATAACTAATGAGGAAGTATTGAATAGGATTGGGGAGAAGAGAAGTTTGTGGCACAACTTGACCAGAAGAAGGGATCGGTTGGTAGGACATGTTCTGAGGCATCAAGGGATCACCAATTTAGTATTGGAGGGCAGCGTGGAGGGTAAAAATCGTAGAGGGAGACCCAGAGATGAATACACTAAGCAGATTCAGAAGGATGTAGGTTGCAGTAGGTACTGGGAGATGAAAAAGCTTGCACAGGATAGAGTAGCATGGAGAGCTGCATCAAACCAGTCTCAGGACTGAAGACCACAACAACAACAACAACAACAACATCCATAATACCATACCTCTGTTCGTGAAAATACTGTCAAAACCTTTGAAAGATCATAGAACAAACAGTAAACTATTGTTTACTTATTTCACAGTTGCAAATACCACCATTGATTGTTGACAGAGCTGCAAATGAGAACCTCATGTTGTGCCTCATGCAAAATGTTGTTTCTCCCACATATGTTTCTGTCCTCTGTATCATGTTTTGCCATTTTACGTGAAACATCTTTAACGGGATTTGACTTGTAAACATAGGACTTCATGTCAAAAAGGTTACATGTTAGCACAGCCTCACTCATTTTTAGCAATTTGAGAAGTGTTCCTTCCTTCCTCTTGGTTTACTTTGCCATAACAACCAGTGGCACATTTCAAACAACTTTCAATTAGCTCAGCAGATATATACTCGTGGTGCAGAGTATTTTGTAGTATTGCTACTTCAGAATAATTTATTGGCTGCAGAAATGGGAGGTCTTGTATTTATACTGTGCTTTTGGATAGCTGTAGTTAATAATTTGTTTACGAAACAAAGTTATTCACACCCAAAGTTTGATGTGAGTACCGCAGTACTTTACTAGGCATTATTGGAGAAATTATGCCCTTGTCATGCTCTGATCGTTGAACTGGCTTTTCCAGCCAGTTATAAAGGGAGTTACTGTTTAATGTGGACTCCAAATTGTTATGCAGCTTCAAATTTTGCACATGTGAAGATCATTACCAGAGGTGAGAGAAGTAGTAAATGACATGACAAATCATAGGAATAACTAGGGAGTGAGGTCACAGACCTTTGACTTAGTAGTCTGTCACGTATCCACTGAGCCACTGATCTCACTATCTCATCGTAATGCCAATGAAAGGTTTTATTAGTTTCAGCAAGCCTATCCACTCATTGCAGTACTTCTTTAGGATTTTATTACTGCTCTCTCTCCTGTTTGAAACTACAATTTTATTTGCATATAAGCTGGATTTTGTTTTTCTCATTAGCTTTCTGGCTCCCTTTTTGTGCTTGCAGCAGTTAGAATAAGAAATTTTCTAACTAGTGCATAATTACTGGAGAGAGAAAGATTCATTATGGAAACATCCCTTGACTGTGGCAAAATCATTTATCTACGGTATTGTTTCTTCCAGAAGTGCTAGCTCAGTGAGATAAAGGAAACAGCTTTTGTGAAGTTTACAAAAATGGAGAGAGAGGTATTGTTAGAATTGAAACTATGAGGGCGGGTTGTGAGTCATGCCTGGGTAGTTCAGTTGATAAGAACCTTCAAGTTTGAGTCCCTGTCAAGCACACAGTTTTAATCTACCAGGAAGTTTCAAAACAGTGCACACTGTTCTGTGGAGTAAAAGATTTATCCACTAAGTATATGTGGCTTCCAATTGATACTCGGGTACAAGCTGTGTAAAGCAATAGGAAATCTACACTCTAAGTAAAGACCAACTACCTGAAGGTTGTGGCATGAAGGGCAAGTCTGTTGGAATGAGATAAATGTTGGGAATGAAAATATCCTTCGGTGTAGTTTTGCTACCACTACCACTTCCTTCAGAAAACTTTACCTGGAAGTCTGATCAACTCATTATTGCAGATGTTATCTATTCCAAAAAATACTTCCAAGCAATTTAACATTGGTAATGAAAGCCTACCCTTAATTTACTGCTTTCATGTCCTGTTACCTAGTGTGTTTTATCTCTGCAAAAGTGTTTATTATTACTGATAGTTCTGAAAAAATTATCTACGTTTCTTTGGTTGTGTGTTGATGTATTCTTGCTGCTGAAGTGTGGCTTGGTGGCTTAGCTGGTAAATACCAGGCCAAATCTAAATTCGGTCCAAGGATATTTTTCTGAAACTTATCACTCCTTTCACATCTTGCAATGGTTTGTTAATGTGGATAACACCAAGTTAAATCCTCGTTTGCAGTCAAAGTTAAGCTGTATACGAGGGTGGTTTGAAAAGTTCTCGGAATCACAACGAGAGATCAGCACTAGCGCAATGAGTTGTTCAGGTGATATTCATTGCCTGTGAACAAAAGTGCACAAAATGGTCATGGAGGATTGCTGATTGAAAGAGCGTGAAATTGGTCACGCTTACCAGATGTCACCTGAAAAGATATATCAAATTTTAACTGAAGAGTTAGAAATGAAAAAATTATCTGCACGATGGGTGCCGCAACTCTTGACGCTGGATCAAAAACGTATGAGAATGGACATATTGCAACAACGTTTGATCCATTTTAGGAGAAACAAACAAGATTTTTCGTGCCACTTTGTGACCACATATGAAACTTCGGTGCACTACTATACCCCAGAGACAAAACAACAGTCAAAGCAGTGGAAACATGCTGATTCTCCGCCACCAAAGAAAGCAAAGACCATTCCTTCGGTGGGAAAGGTCATGGCAGCAGTGTTCTGGGATGCGAAGGGGATTCTGTTTGTAGATTATCTCCCCACTGGGCAAACAATTACTGGAGAATACTATGCTAACGTCCTGGACAAATTGCAACAAAAGATACACGAAAAAATGCCAGGTTTAACAAGGAAGAAAGGCATCTTCCATCATGACAATGCGCGCCCGCACACATGTGCCATCGCCACGGCACAATTACATGAACTAAGGTATGAATGTTGCCACAACCGCCTTGTTCACCTGATATGGCTCCGTCAGACTTCCATCTCTTCCCAGAACTGAAAATGTTTCTTGGTGGACGAAGATTCACTTCAAACGAAGAATTGATAGCTGGAGTTGACAACTATTTTGCAGGCCTGGAGGAAACGCATTTGCGAGGTGGGATCAAGGCACTGGAATATTGTTGGACCAAGTGCATTAATCTATAAGGAGACTACATTGAAAAATAAAAAGAAAGTTTCAGTGATGTAAATACTTTTCTTTCTGTTCCATTCCGAGAACTTTTCACACCACACTTGTATCTCAGTATGTCCGTTCAAAACGGAGAAATCTAATGGCACATTGCACTGAATACTATAGGAACATGTCTAGTAAAACACTGTGGTGTTCAGACTACATTTAAGTTGAGGAAAACTTTACTTCACTTACCTTCACCAAATGAGGTGGCGCATTAGTTGCGCACTGGACACTGGACTCGCATTTGGGGGGGGGGGGGGGACGGTTCAAACCCACATCCAGCCATCCTGATTTAGGTCTGCATGATTTCCCTAAACCACTTTAGGTGAATTCCAAGATGGTTCCTGTGAAAGGGCATGGCTGAATTCCTTACCCATCGTTCCCTAATCCGATTTAACTAATGACCTCACTATTTGGTCTCATCCCCTAAATCAACCAACCAACCATCACTTACCTTTAGGTGTTACCTTTCCCTTGCATGTGGCAGTTAAAATCCTGGTCCTCCTTGTACATGGACCTACATCTTGCTGCAGTTGTATCACAACATTCTCTTGTGTTATTTGGTTATTAAAAATCTTTCAGAAATGACGACTTACATATTCTTCTCTTTCTTCTGTTGATGCTGGGTGTGGTGATGCCAATGTTGTTTGTGTTGCTGCTGATGCCTTTATTCTTAAAGCTTAATTGTCATCTTCACCAACCTGAATCCATTCTCTATATTGTCACGTTTAGCTCAACTTATATTTTTCATGGTCCTATTTAGGTATAGGTTGTGCTTAGTGAAACTCTGTTGACTGTAATGAACAGCTACCGACAAAATGACAAATAAGTCAGGTTTTGTCAGTTCTGTATCAACATGCTTCACAGTACAATTAAAATTTGGCTGGTAATAGTGCAGTAACAGTTCAGCAAAAACACATCGTTGCACCATAAGAGAATAAAGAGGTATGCATACATCATAGCAATCACGCAGCAGAAAATTTTCTATATGACAGTACACATTGTTAAACTTACAGCTAGCTGAAAAAAGAAACACACGCACGCACACACACACACACACACACACACACACACACACACACACACACACACACAGAGAGAGAGAGAGAGAGAGAGAGAGAGAGAGAGAGAGAGATCACAAATTGTATTCTGTAGATTTGTATGGTGCAAGTTAATGATTTAAATGGTATTGCCCTATTACTTTGTTATTTTGCGCAAAGTATAAATATTTTTTTATCTGGTTTAGGCTCTTCTCTTTTTCAACGTATTAAGTAAATTTAATGTTTTAGAAGTCAGTGCAGTCAGTGAACAGAATTGCAAATGAATTTGTAGTAGCTTTGGTTGTTTTGCCTAATTTAGTATGTAATATAACACTAACATAAAGTGTTTCTTTAACAGACACTCTGACAGAACTTTTTATGGCTGATCTACTTCCTCCACACCGAAAGCTGAAAACTTTTGAATCCAGGCCTCATGTCATCTTGCAGGGGTTAAGTGAAGGAAATAAAGCCAAGAGACAAAAGTACCTCATGTACTGGTTTTTTGAAGATCAACTCAAGGAATTGTACATGACATTTGTACAGTCACTACAGTCTGTCTCCCATGATTCTGTGGACAAGAATAAAGAGAAAGCTATAACAGCTTTCTATAAACTGCTTGCAGGGAATCCTGAACTAGAAAGTGTAAGTTTCAAATGTGATCATTCGTGGCACTTAATATTTATTGATCTTTACCTTAGTATCATTAATATTCAAAGTGATGACAGTATTATGGACAAAAAAAATATTTACTCACCTTCATAATATATACACATATGCAGTATGTATGAAGGTTAATTGCTAAGTAGTGTCTCCACAGGAATAACACACCAATCACCAGAACCAGTTAAAATCAAACTATTAAACAGACTAAAACATTTTGTGTGAAGCCTCTTCGAAGAACTGCATTTATTGCAAGCTATCATAGTGAAAGGGTGTTCAGGAAGTTTTCTGTTTGATTCAAGCAGTATTCAATAGAAGCTGTTATAAGTGGAAGATGTTGATTTAGTGGATACTAACAGGTAGACAAAAGTTTCGTATAGTAATAAGAGTATTAATGTGAAAAATGCTTGACAGCAGCTCAAGAGGTGAAGGTTGCTACACTCAGATTGTTCTGCTGTTACTGAGGACTTTTAAAACTGTTGAGGAGATTTGATCCATCACACAACAAAAAGTTCTCTCCTCTATAGAAATTTAAGAACGTATGGGTCAAACTGAATTTTCTTCTCACTGTTTAACTTGACTGTTTGTGCTTGCAGTGACTCCCAGGACTGAAAATTTGCTAATGGCTTCTGTTTTGTTACATGGCAGAAGATGAATTTTTTCTCTACATCATTACCACTGCAAATTAAATTTGGGTCCACTTTATGAATCCTAAATAAAATGACAAATCATTGATATTGGCACAAAGTATCATAACAGAAAAAAGGTTCAAAACACTGATATCAGTTGGAAACCAAATTATGTTATCATTTAGAATGACTGAAACAAGTGACTGTTTAGCCACAGATCATTACATCGTTATTGTTGTTTTAGGGTGTTCAGTGTGAGGCCTCATTTGATGCAACTAGCCACACTAGTTTATCCCGTGCAAGCCTTTTCATATTTACACAACTGTTGTAACCTGCACCTACTTGGAGCTTCTTAATATAGTCAAGCTTTGGTCTCACTCTACAATTTTTTATCCCACAAACTTCCTTCCATTACCAAATTGAGGATACCTTAATGCTTCAGGATGTATCCTGCCAAGTTGTGCTATAAACTTCTTTTCTCCTTGCTTCAGTTAAGAACCTCTTCAATAAGTACATGATTTATCCATCAAGCCTTCATCTTTCCTCTGTAGCATCGAATTTCAGAAGTTTCTGTTCTCTTCTTATCTGAACTGTTTATTGTCCACAGTTTACTTCCATTAAAAAATTCTGTTTCATAAATGCTTTTCCTGCTGTTGCAAGTCTGTACTTCTGCCATTGATAGTTATTTTGCTACCTAAATACCACAACTCTACTACTTTTAGTGTTCATTTTGTAATCTGACGCCTGCAGAATCGCCAAATTGAAATCGACTACATTGTATTACTCTTGTTTTATTTTTGATGATGATCATTTTATTACCTCTTTTTAAGATACTATCCAATCAGTTCGCCTTATCTTCCAAATCATTTTCTGACTCTGACTGAATTACATTGCCACTGGCAAACCATAAAATTTGTTTTCTTCTCTAAAAAATTCAGTTCATTTTTACCAATCATTCTTTGGTTTTATTTACAGTGCGTTCAGTGGGTAGATCGAAAAATGAGGGGGGTAGCCTCTTTCCTCAACTTCCACCTCCCTGTCATATCCTTTGACTCTAATAATAATTGTCAGGTTTCTTTATTAGTTTTAGTTAACCTTTGGTTCCTTATACTTTATCACTGCTACTTTCTGAATTTCAAAGAGTGTATTCCAGTCAATATTGCCAAAAGCTTCCTCTGAATCTACAGATTCTGTAAATGTGGCTTTGTCTTTCTTCATTCTGTCATTGTAGATAAGTCATAGGGTGAGTTTTGCCTATGATGTTTGTACATTTCTTTGCTAATCAAACTGATCTCCCCCCCCCCCCCCCCCAAATTTGGCTGCTACACTTTTCCAGTCTTCTGTAAATTATTTGTATTAGTGTTTGACAACCATGGCTTATTATACTGACAATTCAGTAACATTTGCCCATGTTAGTACCAGCTTTTTTTTGAAGTGGGATTAGTGCTTTCTTCTTGAAGCCTAAGGGTACTTCACCAGTCTCATATATCTTGCACACCAGGTAGAATACGTTTTTTCATTGTTGGTTCCCCAGACAGATCTAAATAATTCTGAGGGAATGTTTCTACATCTGGTGCCTTCTTTTTACTTAGATCTTTCAGTCCTCTGTCAAATTCCTCTCACAATATGATGCCTTCCATCACATGTTCATCTAGATCCTCTTGTCTTTCCATAACATCTTCAAGTTTCTATCTGTTTTTAGCTTTTCTATATATAAATTTCACTTTCCAGCCTTTGATTCTTTGTTCAGTACTGGCTTGCTGTCGGAGCTCTTGATATTCATACAGGTGCTTTCATTACCCAAAAGGATTCTTTGATTTCCTTGTATACAGTACTTACCTTTCCCATAGTAGTAAAGATTTCTGCAGCTTTGCATTTCTGGTATCAGTATCATTTTTAAACTGCTTTCATTTCCCAAAAGGATTCTTTGATTTCCTTGTATACAGTACTTATCTTTCCCATAGTAGTAAAGATTTCTACAGCTTTGCATTTCTGGTATCAGTATCATTTTTAAACGTCCATATTGTCTTGTCTTTCTACAATATTTGTCATTCTTACATTCTCTCCTTTGGCTGGTTAAATTCTATATCTCATACTTTAATCAAGGATTACTGCTGGGGATGTGTTTTTGCCTATTCAGTCCTTTGCTACATTCAGTATTTCATATTTCAGAACTGCTCATTCATCTTTATTACGTTCTTTTCGTCTGTTTCAAACAGTAGTTGCCTAATGGGAACGTTCTTTGAAACTCTCAACAACCTATGGCTCTTTCAACTTATCCAGGTCCCATCCCCTTGATTTCATACATTTATGTTTTGTGTTCACACCTCCTGCTGCAAATGTTTTGCAGTAGAATCTGGTTTGGAAGTGTCTGTCTTGTCATCTGTCTTCCCCTTCTATTTATCTATCTTTTTGTATACACATATAAATTAAAGTCCCCTGCTACTATTTCTGTCTGTGCATTCAGGCTAATCTCAGGAACGACTACTGGGATTGTAATACGGTAGACTGATTCATGGAGGAAGGTTTGTGCAGACATAAATTCAAAATATTTCATACAAATCGACCCAGCTATAAAGAAGTCCCCCGACACTGTGAAAATGATGTCATTGCCATCTAGTGGTGAGTGGCAGAACATGGAATCGCATAAGGCCATATGAGACGGCAGCTCCAGGCTGGCGAAAGCTACTCTTATCCAGAGGCCAGTGCCAGCTACTACTGACTTCCTAACTGACCTGTGGTGCAGGGTGTAAGTTGATAAGAGCAGGATTTTTGGTGCAGAGTTAATATATAAGGGGTGCAAAGGAAATGTGGGAAAAGTCACACACAAAATGTAGCTTGTGTTGGACTGTCACCGAGCAGTGTGTCATCAGTGCGCAAGTAGCAGCAAGTGGCTTATTTAGCACTCATATAAGTGTAGTAGTCAAGTTGAAAATTTGTTTGAGTGTTCTTAGCACACTTGTTTAGTTAAATCCGTCAAATCATTGTGTAGTTTCGTATTTAGCAGGGGCAGATTTGCATTTTAATACCTGTGACATGTAAAGTCGCGTAGTCGGCTGTCATTTGTTTATTTCTTTCGGATAGTCTTTGTACGTTACTGACAGTACAGTTAGCCTTCTGCCACTGAGCAGTGTGTCAGCAGTGCACAAGTAGTAGCATTACTGCATTTACTAGGCAGTCTTGTATTTTAATAACTGTTTAAATTTTGTGTTGAATTGTTTGTGCTCTCTGTAGATTAGTTCAGACGTTCTTTGCACAACAGTATTTAGCGTTGACAGGGACTGCGACTACTGTGTTCAGATGTGGGCTGAATTGGCATCCCTTCGCTCCCAGCTTCAGGCAGTGTTGGCTTCGGTCACACAGCTTGAGGCCGTTGCCAATGGGCATCACTGTGGGGGTCCAGACGGGGGTTTGTTGTGGACGGCTAGCTCATCCCACGCATTCCCTGATCGGACTACGGCTGTGCCTGCCCGGGATACTGCCCATATTGAGGCTGACCCCTCACCCATGGTAGAGTGGGAGGTCGTCTTGAGGTGTGGCAGGGGGCGAAAGACATTCTGGAGGGCTGAACGGAAGGCCTTTCCAGTTTGTCTGACGAACCGGTTTCAGGCTTTGCCTCCAGCTGATACTGATCTTCTGCCGGACATGGCTGCTTGTCCTGTTCCAGAGGTTGCCCCTTAGTCTGCAAGATCCGGGCGGTCGCAGAGGGTGGGCTTACTGGTAGTTGGGAGCTCCAATGTCAGGTGCGTTATGGGGCCACTTAAGGATATGGCTGCAAGGGAGGGGAAGAAAACCAATGTGCACTCCGTGTGCATACCAGGGGGAGTCATTCCAGATGTGGAAAGGGTCCTTCCGGATGCCATGAAGGGTACAGGGTGCACCCATCTGCAGCTGGTTGCTCATGTCAGCACCAATGATGTGTGTTGCTATGGATCGGAGGAAATCTTCTCTGGCTTCCGGCGGCTATCTGATTTGGTGAAGACTGCCAGTCTCGCTAGCGGGATAAAAGCAGAGCTTACCATCTGCAGCATCGTCGACAGGACTAACTGTGGACTTTTGGTACAGAGCCGAGTGGAGGGTCCGTATCAGAGGCTGAGATGGTTCTGCGACTGTGTGGGCTGCAGATTCCTCGACTTGTGCCATAGGGTGGTGGGGTTTCGGGTTCCGCTGGATAGGTCAGGAGTCCATTACACACAGCAGGTGGCCACAGAGGTAGCAGGGGTATGTGGCATGGACTGGGCAGTTTTTTAGGTTACATGGCCTCGGGCAAGTACAGAAAGGGCAACAGCCTCAAAGGGTGCGGGGCAAAGTCAGGACGTGCAGTGACCAAGCAGCAGTCGGTATTGTAATTGTAAACTGTCGAAGCTGCGTTGGTAAAGTACCAGAACTTCAAGCGCTGATAGAAAGCACCAAAGCTGAAATCGTTATAGGTACGGAAAGCTGGCTGAAGCCAGAGATAAATTCTGCTGAAATTTTTACAAAGTTTTACAAGTGTTTAGAAAGGATAGATTGCATGCAACCGGTGGTCGCGTGTTTGTCGCTGTTAGTAGTAGTTTATACTGTAGTGAAATAGAAGTGGATAGTTCCTGTGAATTATTATGGGTGGAGGTTATACTCAACAACCGAGCTAGGTTAATAATCAGCTCCTTTTACCGACCTCCTGACTCAGCAGCATTAGTGGCAGAACAACTGAGAGAAAATCTGGAATACATTTCACATAAATTTCCTCAGCATATTTATAGTCTTAGGTGGAGATTTAAAATTACCAGATATAGACTGGGACACTCAGATGTTTAGGACGGGTGGTAGGGACATAGCATTGAGTGATATTATACTGAGTGCACTATCCGAAAATTACCTAGAGCAATTAAACAGAGAACCGACTCGTGGAGTTAACATCTTGGACCTGCTGATAACAAACAGACCCTAACTTTTTGACTCTGTAAGTGCAGAACAGGGAATCAGTGATCATAAGGCCATTGCAGCATCCCTGAATTTGGAAGTAAATAGGAATATAAAAGAAGGGAGGAAGGTTTCCCTGTTTATGAAGAGTAATAGGAGGCAGATTTCAGACTACCTAACAGATCAAAACGAAAATTGCTGTTCTGACACTAACAATGTTGAGTGTTTATGGAAAAATTTCAAGGCAACCATAAAATGTGTTTCAGACAGATACGTGCCAAGAAAAACTGTGAGAGACGAGAAAAACCCACCTTGGTTCAATAACAAAGTTAGGAAACTACTGCAAAAGCAAAGAGAGCTTCACTGCAAATTTAAATGCAGCCAAAACCTCTCAGACAAACAGAAGCTAAACGATGTCAAAGTTAGCGTAATGAGGGCTATGCGTGAAGCGTTCAGTGAATTTGAAAGCAAAATTCTATCTACCGACTTGACAGAAAATTGTAGGAAGTTCTGCTCTTACATTAAATAAGTAAGTGGATTTAAACAGCATATCCAGAGACTCTGGGATGATAGTTGCATTGAAACAGAGGATGACACGCATAAAGCTGAAATACTAAACACCTTTTTCCAAAGCTGTTTCACAGAGGAAGACCGCACTGCAGTTCCTTCTCTAAATCCTCACATGAACGATGTAGACTGGCACTGGGTCAGTTGGCCAGCAAGTGGCCATTGCTTGGGCCAAACTGCGTTGCGATCGGGTGGACCACATCATACCGGCACTGCAATTTGGTGGCCGGCAATGTTTGTGCCTTTTGAGAACTTTGCTGGTGAGCACTTCCCATATCATTTCAGTTAAATGAAAGTGATGATTTTCAGTTACATAACATTGTTCTCTGAATTTCCATCATAACTATTAATTGCTCCACAAACAAAATTATCGCTATGCCAGTAAAGTCATCCGTCCTTAGACAGTTAATGGTACCCACTGAAGCCAGGGCGGGTCCCTAGTTCTATTATACAGGGTCATCAGAAACAGTCTGAAAAGCTTGTAAGGGTATTGGAAGGTAGTAACTGTTAAGAAAAATTTTGTTATGTTGCACTGTTTCTAAGTTAATTAGCATTGAAGTTAGGCAACTGAGCCATTACATTTGCAGATTCAAGTGAACCACTAGATGCTGTTAGTGTCAGTTATGCTCGTGCTATAGATGACAGCATATGAGACTGTTCAGCCTTTGGCTCAAGTTCGATCTTACTACCATCCCATGTCTAGTTTGTGGGTCACTCTCATGTTCGGTTTTAGGAAACCAAATGAACACATTTGGCATCACCGTCTCTGGTGGGGTACTTGAATCCGTGCATGCAACAGTCTGATTGGCTAACTGATTATGTTAAAAATGACACAATGTATTGATGTTTTTAAACAATTATCTTTCAGCACAACCTATTCCGTAACTTCTTTATAAGCTTTTCAGACTGTTTCTGACCATCCTGTATATCAGGAAACTTTTATTATCTCCAGGTGTCTTCCATTTATACAACCTTCTTTGATAATTATTAAACTCAGTGTGAGTAATGATTTTATTGTGCGCTTTGCAAAACTCTACCATATGGCTTTCTCTTTCATGTGTTCCTCCCAGTCCATGTTCTCCATCTGTTTTTTCTTCTGTTACTGTTCCTACCATTGAATTCCAGCCCCCATCAAAATTAAATTTTTGTCTGCCGTAACTATCAGAATAATTTCTTTTATTCATCATTCCTACTCTTGCTCTTTTCATCATCTGCTGAGCTTTATACTTGTACAACTGTGTTTGGTCCAGGCTTCTTGTCAGTCTTGGTTACACTAAAGCCTTCACTACTCTGTTGTAATATCTTACTTGTATTCCTGTTTTCTCACTCACTATTACTCTAATTCCTCCATTACACCTGTCTGATTGCGTATTGATGACCCTGTGCTCACCTGATGAGAAATCCTGGTCTTCCTGCTACCACACTTCACTAATTCCCATTATCTCCAACTTAAACCTATTAACATCCATTTTTCAAATTCTCTAACCTACTACCCAATTAAGAGTCTAGCACTCCACATTCAGATCCATAGTACACAATATTTCTTTTTCCCATTGACAACATCCTCCAGAATAATCCTGTAGATCCAAATGGGAGACTATGTTTCATCTGAAATATTTTAACCAAGTAGATGCCATTATCTTTAAACCAGATAGTAGAAATGTATGTCCTTAAGGAATGTAATATCTGTAACTTCCTTCCCCTTTTCATTAGCCATGCCACTGTACCAAAATAGCAAGGCCATGTTGGCTAATGTTACAAGGCCAGATCAGTCAGTTATCCAGACTGTCACCTCTGCAACTACCAGAAAGGTTGCCACCCCTCTAGTCTAGCCGCTTCATAGATGCCACTCTGACGTGGTTGTGCTTGTGGTATGTCTATCTGTATATCATGAATGTAACGATAGAAATATTGGAGAGCTACATTTTATGTTTTTACAACCAATTCCTTATTGTTGTATGAAATAAATCATTAATGTTATAGTGATGTTCACAAAAGAAGATCACAGAGTGCTAAATGTGCATTATGAGGTGGATATGATACAGTACTGATGTGGTGTTTAAAGCTTTCCCAGCATACTGATTGTTCCATAAAAACACGGGAGAACTGCTGGATATCAGTAACGTCCTGCCATAATATTTCGGTGCAGAGTCTTCTGGCCATCTTCAGGTGAGTGCCACTGTAGTAGTACTGGCGAGTACGCGCTGAGCTCCGCTATTTAAAGCTGTACTGAGGTGACATTGCGCATGCGCTGCTTAGCGTGCGCGTTCATAACAGCTCCTTGTGCTGCCCCTCGCGCCCTCCACTGTGAAAGCCTGGCGTATCGCTATCAGGTCGATACCGACACTATTTTGGTGGTACGTTGACGACACTTCTATAGTGCGGCCTCATTGTCTGGACCATCTCCAAGAATTTTTACGTCACATGAACTCCATATATGGAGATAGAGAAAGATGGTTGTCTGCCATTTTTAGACATCTTGGTGCGACGGAAGAGTGATGGCACACTTGGCCACTCGGTGTACAGAAAGCCCACTCATACAAATCTGTATCTACAAGCTACTAGTCTCCACCATCCAGCACAAACAATGGACGTTCTCAAAACCTTGATCCACCGTGCCCATACTATCTCTGACGCCAACAGTCTTCAAGCGGAACTGGAACACCTGCAAAAAGTATTTTTGAAGAATGGCTTTTCACCTAGGCAAGTGAACAGAGTGATGAAGACCTACAAATGACGGAACAAGGAAGAGGAAGAGGCCTTCAGGTCAACTGTTTATATAGCATTTATTGGGAATATTTCTTCACAGATAGGCAGAATATTGAGAAAGTATCAAGTGAGAGTCATCTTTTGCCCTCCTTCCAAAATTTCATCACTGGTGGGATCCGTTAAAGACGACCTGGGCCTGCGTAAACCAGGTGTTTACAAAATTCCGTGTGAATGTGGCAAATCATATATAGGGCAAACAACACGAACTGTGCAGGAACGCATTGTGGAACACCAACAGCATACTCGCCTTCTCCAACCCACCAAGTCCGCAATTGCCGAACTTTGTATTTCCACAGACCATTCCATTAATTACGACGACACAAAAATTTTGGCCCATACATCAAACTTTTGGGCTCGATTATCAATGAATCTGTGGAAATAAGATTGTCTGACAATGAGACTCTCATCAATCGAGATAACGGTTATCTGCTAAACTCTGCTTGGAATCCTGTTATAGAGAAACTTCGTAGTCGACGTAGTTATCTGCATAAAGATGGAAATCGACCTGATACCTATATGCCAGGCTTTCACAGTGGAGGGCGCGAGGCGCAGCGCATGGAACCATTACGAACGCGCACGCTGAGCAGCGCATGCGCAATGTCACCTCAGTACGGCTTTAAATAGCGGAGCTCAGTGCGTACTCGCCAGTACTACTACAGTGGCACTCACCTGAAGATGGCCAGAAGACTCTGCGCCGAAATATCGTGGTAGGACATTACTGATATCTGGCAGTTCTCCGGTGTTTTTATGGAAAAAACAATACTGACATGAATTTTGTCTTCCTTAGATTCTTCAGGGAATTGCGTGAAGCGTATTGCTCAGCATTTTGATATTGTGTCAACTTAATTTTTATCTCTGTGAATTTTTCTTAAATATCTTCTTAAGGGTCACTACATAGATGCTTGAACAGATATTTAAGAAAAATTGAAAATGACGGCCTTGAAATATTAATTCTGCTATAATTGGGTAGGTCAAATGTTGCAGGCCTCAGCTTTTAGACTGGTAACAGCATTTATTATTGCATTTTTACTGTGTGTATTACATTTCGACATTAGAGTTGCATGCCCTTCTTGCCTCAGGAACGAGCTACACAACTTGCTATGAGGAATTTCGATTTTACTTTCACCCTTAATTTTTCTTACAAACTAGTACTCCATGTGAACTGGTTTGCATGCAGCTTTGATTTCCAGAATTGAAGGACGCATACAGAGCGCACTGAATTTAATTATTCAACTGAAAACACTTTTATAAGAATTAATTTTACTGTCTTATCATTTTTCATAACTTAGGTTATTTTGTTACAATATAGTTTCTTGGTAAGATGAGAAGAAGTTCATGTGTAGACTTTGTAAGCTCCTGTGATATCCTTGAACCTGATTTGTAGTAATTTTAAAGATGTCAAAAGCAGAGCTGAAACCATTTTATGTCTAAATACTAGTCTTGTAAAATTTAAGTTACATCCAATACATGCTTTTGCTCCCATCCAATACAGTGTACCTTTTATTGCCTACTTAATGATTTAAAGAAAAATTGGCTAAAAATGTGGTAAGCTTGATTATTGGCTGAGCGAGAACCTATTTATCTGCTTGTGTTGCTGTGTTGTAATATACTTGTATGTGTAATAGATTAATGTGTCTCGTCTATTTTCTTTATAGGTATTACTTTCAAATCTTGTTAACAAATTGGGTGATCCAAGTCAGAAGGTTGTTTCAAAAGTAATGTATTGCCTGACTCAGTTACTTCATGTACATCCAAACATGAAAGGTGTTGTGACTGAAGAAATTGAGAAACTTCTGTTCAGGTGGGAACCTAATAAATCGTAGTGGTATTGTATATTTGTAACAGTGAATTACTTTTATTGATTTTTTTGTTTCTCTGTTTTAGGCCTAATATAAAACAAAGAGCTCAGTATTATGGCCTGTGTTTTTTGACACAGCTGTTGTTCACTAAAGATGAAGCGTCTCTGGCAGTTACATTAATTAAGTTATATTTTTCCTTCTTCAAAGCCTGTGTTAAAAAGGTAAATGTAGAATTGGTTAAAAATTGCATTTCTTTGTTGTAGTATAGTGTTATAGAAAACATGATGCATTCATGTCTGAGAAAAATTTGTAGCACATGATGGATTTCTAATGAGAATCCTATCCTTCTTTTTGTATTACCTGCAACTACCACACTATTGCACTTATAATTAATAAGAATAGTTGAATATGTTTTTCATTTATGATGATCTTTTTTCTACTCAATTTATCCTATACCTGTTTGCTGCATATATGGCTTTGTTAATATAAAGGTAGTGGATGATTATACATTCTGTGTTGCCTCATTGAAGTTATTTTGAATTTCAAGAAAAATTATATTCTGCTGTTTCCATGCAGTATCTCCCACTGTAATTTGTTGGTTGTTATAGGATATTTTTAAGCTGAATAAACAAGCCCATGATGGGTTTTGAATCCTATTTAGTGTCTTTTTATCAGTATAGATCTCAGACAGATGAACAGTGCTCTATATCTTGTGGAGACAATACCTCACATACATTCAGGTGACTGCGTGTATGGTTACTTCAGAGGGTTGCAATCTGCAGGCCAGTACTTGGGTGTTATACTAGCTGTCTGGATGCTGTAAGGCCTGTTACCAACATTCATGAACACACACATTGGTAGGGACTGAAAATTTATGGCAAAATTTGCATCTGTTTTTGGGAAAATTTTCATCTTTTTTGGTGAAATTTGCATCCAATTTTTTTGTTTATAAATGATTAGATCTTCAAATCTAGAGTGTTGTCACACTGACTTGCCTGAAAGTGAACCCATAGTACTTTCAAATTGATCTTTAAAAAAGTGGTGAGTTGGGAGCTTTTTGGCTGGAATGTTTGCTTTTGCTAAAATTTCAAAAGCTTTATTCCAAAATGGTCTTTGCTTTATGCTTTCAACAAATGGTTATTTCTGTTGAGAAGCAGCACTATTTTTATGTCTTCGATTTGAGGCATTTCCCGATGTTATTTTTCTTTTCCTGCCCAATCAAATAATTAAAGAATCTGCAGAATATTGATTTCAACCTTTTGTGGGCATTTATAGCTGTGTGACTCATACTCGTCAACTCTAGAAGGTACTTAGTATAGAAGTGGAACCAAAAATAACTCTGTTCGCATGTTGGGGGAGACTTTCGGCATGGTTGAAATGAATTAAAGGGTTTTGTTTTTTGGTTGCACTGTAGTGCAGAGAGTGAAGGTTATAAATCAGCAGTCGGCCATGAGCATAAACAAACTAGAATCTTGGCTGCCAGAGGGTAAAGGAACAGTACAGGAAAACAAGCTGTCTCGCAGGACAGGCAGTCTACACCTATGTTCTTTGTTTCTGCGAAAGCAGAACTTGACACATGGTTGTAGAGGTCGTTGGTCCTGTCTGGTGCTTTGATGGTAGTAATCAAACTCCATGATGAATCAGAATTAGTTTCTTTACACAGTTCAAAATAAGAAAAGAAAACGAGGAACACACCACTCAAAGCATTCAGTAGTGGTTACCACAAAATTGCTTGTTGACATTAGCAGTGTTGTAAACAAGGTAGTTCACGCCAGATCTCTACCAGCACTTCATGCAATCACAATTCAAAACACCTGCAACCTAAAACTGCCACGTTTAAGTGTCCTTATTACACTAACTGTTGAACTTTATGTATGTTTTTCTTTGTTCTAAGTTGATAGGTCCTATGGTTGAGTCCTGTGTTGGATTATGTAGAATGTATCTTGTACTAACCATTCATCTGCTCACAGTTGGTGTGACACCAGAGCACTGAGTGGGAAAGATGATTTTTGGTTCCAGGAATTGAGTACATTTTAAGTAATTATATGCAGAAAATGAAGAATTTCAAACTATTTCTGATAAAATGGTCCATTTGGATACAATTTGCTAAGAAGTAGAATTTATTAGAAATTTCATATTTTTGCATCTTGAGGCAGAATTTGCATTTATATTCACATTTATCAGAAATTGCAAATTTTTTGGGTCCCTGCACATTGGGCTGCTGCAAGATTGGCTCACGAAGACTAATATTTTAAAACTACCGTAATTATCTTAACATTTTCTGTCAATTTTTGCCATAAGTTAATGTTATATTTATTTGTAGTAATAAAATTGGCTACATTTGTGTGTACATTTTCTGAATCTGCATTTATGGAAGCAGTTTGTGAATAACATTGCAGTCCTGGCACCAGCTATGTAAGTAACTTCCCGCTCAGTTGAGTTTATACTTCTCATATTGTTCTCTTAAATTTCAACATGATATTTGCTTACCCTACTCTGAATGCATAGCGAGTGTGTTTACTGGTTCATCAAATATATGATATTTTTGTTTATTGATGAGCAGCTACCAACAACTGCACCAATGATTTAATTTTCTTTAAGAGTGTTAGTGGTGAATCACAATTCCTTATGCTATATAGTTAGTAGATGCTTGTCCGATAATATGCTCCTCCTATTGGAAGATTAAATACCTAACATTTTTTAATGATAAAAACATCCTTTATAAGCCTAATCATGAATAGTCTTATGTAAATAAATTTAATTAGCCACTCTTCTCTTACTGTGTGAGCTAAACTTGCATAATCTCAGCAACCGTTTTATCTCCTTGTTACGTTCTTGAGGAAATTATCATTTTTGTTTTCTCCATCAGAAAATATCTTGATTGATGTCAACATGTGCAAACGTCAATAACTGCTGTGCAAGATTTGTAGCAAACAGATTACTGTAATGTTTTTGCACCACAATTGAATCACCAGAACTTTTACTGTACCCCAGCTTTATTATTTCATCAAAGATTTTCATGTACTGTACACACCATAACATAAGGTTGTATATAATTTTCAATAGACTTTCTCTTACATCACAAGCATTCAGCTAGTTTGTTAAAGTCTCTGTGAATATCTCTCACATAAATATGTACTCTTCAAAGATATTAATTTTCTTCTGCTCACTAAATTGCCATAGACATCAAACAAACCATTGCTGAACTGCTTCTACAGTGGCAGTATGCCAGTGCAGTTTCATGTGAAAAGCACCAAATAACTTGTTGACATTAACTGGAACTTCAAGTTTCTTTCAGTTTACTATTTTTATTTTATTTGTTTATTTATTTTTGACTGGGGCAAACTGTGTATATTATTGGTATTAAGATGAGTTGGTTTTAAATAATCATCTCTCACTATAGTAGTGTTTCATTGTAATTTTATATGTGATATGGCAATAAATTTGAATGGGAAGGCACTGAACTGGAATTGCAAAACAATTGTCATTAATCTATAGATGCACTCATAAAAGCAACCAAGACATGCAGGAAAGGATTCTCACACTATTCAATGCTACAAGGAAAAAGTACAATGATATTATAGATCAGAGGTTTGCTGTTTTCCTGACACTGGTTATTGAACTAACAAACCAAAACCTTAGGACCACCTGCGTAATAATGTTCTGGTCCAGTTTTGGAATAGAATACAGTAGCGATTCTGCGATCTATGGAGTCAGCAAGCCCTTGATAGGTCCCAGCTGGTGTGTGCTGCCAGATGTCTACACATACACGCGCGCGCGCACACACACACACACACACACACACACACACACACACACACACACACACACACATTCTCACAATTCCCATAAATTATGAGCAAGTGGCATTTTGGTGCAGAACTGGCACCCAGTTGAATCTCATATGTATTCCATTGGGTTCAGATGACACAAATTAAGACACCAAGAAATCAACATGATCTCACCATAATGCTCCTCAGACCACTGTGACACAATTCTGGTCTAATAACATGGACAGCTATCCTCCTGAAAGAAACGGTCACTATTGGGAAAGACTTCACGTTTGCAGGGATATATGTGGTCAACAGTATTGTTCTCATAGACCAGGGCTGTCATGGCACCTCTGATTACTGCCACAGGTTCTGCAGAACCACAAGTTGATGTGCACTGTAGCATAATACCACCCCCACCAGCTGTTGGGTGGCGCATGTTCGAAAGAGTCTTTTGCCTGGATTGTGGCGTAGCTGGACATGTCCATTGATTTGATGTAACAAAAATTATATTCATCCAATGTGGGGACAAATTTCCATTGATCCAGGGTCCATTCTGTGTAAAGTTGAGTAAAAAACATAATGTAATCGAAGTGCCACCAAGCTTGTGCCCAGCATTTTATCTAGTAGCTTATATCTGCATAATTTATCTGAAAGAATTTAAAGTTCTTTTCTAGTTGGTTTGTGTAACAATTAAATCCTTTTTTGTTAATTTTGTACACTAAAGAGATCTATATTTGCATGAAAATATTTATTGACTCTGTATTTATTATGATTGAAAATCTGGGAAGTATATATTTGTGTGTAGACATTTGACTGTAAAATAAACTATATTTTATACCTAAAGAATATTTGTATGTAGATTCAGTAACTGGAATCAGGTACTGAAACGCTACATGTACTTCCATAGGATTTCATATACATACTTTACACTATAATATTAATATATCAGCACTGAGTATTGTTTCTTTTGCTGTGTATAATTGTGCCTAATCAGTAAGTGGTGGCATTCCCTATTCATCCATACATTATCTAGCCAACTCACATTATGAAAGAGAATCTCAATCAAGGGTATTAATCATTGTGTCCATAAACTTAATGACTTGCCTATCACAAACTATATTTGTAGAACGTATTAACATTTAAAAATTATTAAAGATAATCTGTTACACTCTGTTGGTACATAAAAATGCAGCAGATGTACGTATTAAACATGAAACTAATTATAATAGTATCAGAATGGGATTGTCAACTTATTCTGCATATCAACCATCAAAAAAGGCCACCTGGAACAGGTGTGGCAGACAGCAAATGGGTCTCTAACATTTTGATGTTTCTAACATATTTTCATCAGGATGAAGATAGCAGTAAAGTAAAAGTAAAGGATATACACTTGTGCTGTATGAAAGAAAAGTTCACTTGAGACCTTAAATTAAGGTGAAAGACAGGATATAAAAAAGTTGAAATTATGATCAAGAAGACAAATTAACTTCTCTTTCCCTTCAGTATCTGCCTTGTACTCTCAAGTTACTAAATTTTGAATTTAATTTCCTCTAATTTACATCAGCGTGTATCAGAAATGCTGCTGCGAGTGAGTTTTTATAATTTATGCATCTCTTTTCTTGCTCTCCATGTTTACCACAGTGAAATATTTTCAAAAGTCACCTGCCTCTTAGTTTGTGTGTCTGTCAACCTTACATCAGCCTTTCCTGTTTTTACAGCCATAAATGAACATCTTAGGTACTTTACAGGAAAACCACATCTTTGAAAAGAGTGCTGTTTTTCAGGTTACAATGCACAGCTGTTGTTGATCTACTAATGGTTGCTTAATATTTCCAGAAATAGAGTGATAACTATAAAAAATATCAGTTATATGTAAATACTGTACGACTGGAGATTTCCAATCCCAAATCTAGATAATCACATAATTTATAGGAGGAGCGAAGTGCTAAATGAATTATACTGTCAGTTTTATTTTCTGGATGCTGGGGTTCCTCTGTATGGCGTGATAGGATCTTTGCACTAGGGTGTTGATCACCACTCTGAAACCCAGACAAGCTGCAGCTAGATGAAGATGTTTTTTGTTTCTCCTATTGTAATTGTGTACGTTACATTTCATCTGGAACATATTTATAAGGTTAGCCACAAAAACCATTGCAAAAGAAATGTCCCAATCAGTGCAAAAATTCCAATATCTCTGAAGAGATTTGCAGTTAAATACTTTAAACTGTGCTCTCATTGCACTTTTTTTCAGAATAAATATGTTATTGACTAAAGTTGCCTTATCCCAATAGATAATTCCATAGTACACAGAACATGTTAGTGTTTGTGTATAAATGCGAACATAGGCTGAGATAATAAGTGTTAAACTTGCAGCACGAAGTAATAAACCTGACTGCCAAGGCAATTTACAAATCTAGTACTGTTTTTCATTCATTCATTTATTATGAATGAAGTAGATGATGATCTGTTGTTTCAAAAATATTTTTAACTAAATAATCATTTGAAATATAACTATATAAAGCATTTTTTAATCCTCTAGGGAGAGATTGATTCAAGGCTGATGAGTGCATTATTCACAGGAGTCAATCGGGCATTCCCATTTGCTCGAAATGAAATTAACACTATTATGGAACATATTGATACACTATACAAAGTTGTGCATATAGCATCCTTCAATGTCAGTCTACATGCCTTGTGCCTGCTGTTCCATATCACTGACCAAGAAAATACATCAGCTGACAGGTAATATTGTGTGAAGATGTAATATTTGATAATCTATTATAGTTACTTGTCTTTCTACTTGAGAAGTCATTTGAGGATTTTCCTGTTGTTTATAGGCTTGTGTTATTTGTTCTTCTTTCTTTTATTTCTCCTTTATTTATATGTGCAACAAGGCACAAAATGGGCCACAAAAATAGTTTATTCTTAAGGCAAGATAAAAATAAATTGGCAGAAAAACTGCTTGATTTTATCTCTAATTCATAGTAATATCTTTTCTTGTTCATTTCCAGTCACTGTTAGTTTTTTATTTCCCACTTTTAATTTATGCAGATGATGCATTGTGAACAATTTTAGCATTAAACATGTATCACTTTGTTACGAAATGGATTGTATGGAGCAACAACATTATTTACTATAAACTATTTTGCCTTATACTCACAAGTTTTTAAATTTGGTTTTAATTTCTCATAATTTATATCAATGTCTTATCAGGTGCAATTCTGTGAATGAGTTTTTGTAGATGATGAATCTTCCTGCAATTAAAGTTTGTGTAGCATACTAAAATTGTGAGATGCACTTTTCCCCAAATACAGTTTTTCTATTTACTATAGTAGAAGTTGCTGTCAGAAGTAGTTCATCTTGAACCAGAATTGAAGTGGGTAGTTCCTGTGAGTTAGTATGGGTAGAAGTCATTCCTGGAAACTGAAATAAAATAATAATTAGATCCTTTTACTGACCTCCCAACTCAGATGATTCAATTGCTGAAAGGTTCAAAGAAAACTTGAGCCTAATTTCAAACACATACCCAACTTATGCAATCATAGTTGGTGGTGACTTCAATTTACCCTCAATATGTTGGCAATAATACATGTTTAAATCTGGAGGTATGAGTAAAACATCATCTGAGATTGTACTAAATGCATTCTCTGAAAATTATTTCAAGTAATTAGTTCACGAGCGCAATCAAACAGTAAACAGTTGCGAAAACACACTTGACCTCTTAGCAACAAATACTCTTGAGCTACTAATGACCATCAAAGTGAATACAGAGATTAGTGAAGACAGGGTTGTCATAGCGACTCTGAATGTTGTAACTCCCAAATCCTTCAAAAGAAAACGAAAAATACACCTATTCAAAAAAAGCAGATAAAAGTTCACTTGACACCTTCCTGAGAGACAATCTCCACTCCTTACAAATTAATAATGTATGAGGGGCATTTGAAAAGTCCCTGCAAAAATAAAATCTACTTATGTGTTTCAGGTACACCTTTTTTATTTTTCGATGTTGTCTCCTTTTAGACTTATACACTTTGTTCAATGCTGTTCTAATTTGTTGATCCCTTCCAAATGATAGGAATTGTCCAAGTCTGAAAAATAGCTATTAGTTGCTGCAATCACCTCCTCATTTGAATGAAATCTTTGTCCCGCCAGCCATTTTTTCAAATTGGGGAACAAATAGTAGTCCAAGGGAGCCAAGTCTGGAAATAGCAGGGATGTGAAACTTGTTGGAATCCTATTTCCATTAATTTTGCAACCACAACTGCAGTGTTGTGATGGAAAAGGACTCTTTTGCAGTTCAATCGCCGGTGTTTTTCTTGCAGCTCGGTTTTCAAACGGTCCAATAATGATGAATAATATTCACTTGTAATAGTTTTACTCTTTTCCAGATAGTCGATGAGGATTATCCCTTGTGAATCCCAAAAGACAGTCGCCATAACTTTTCCGGCCGAAGGAATGGTCTTCGCCTTTTTTGGTGCAAATATTCCCTTGGTAACCCATTGTTTAGATTGTTGTTTGGTATCAGGAGTATAGTAATGTATCCATGTTTCATCCACAATGACGAAACGACGCTTAAAGTCCTGTGGATTCTTCCTGAACAGCTGCAAACCACCCTTGCAACACTTCACACAATTCCATTTTTGGTCAAGCGTGAGCAGTCGCAGAACACATCTTGGGGATAGCTTTCTCATGTCCAAATGTTTATGCAAAATATTATGTACCCATTCATTCGAGATGCCCACAGCACTGGCAATCTCACGTACCTCAACTCTTCTGTCATCCATCACCATGTCATGGATTTTATCAATGATTTCTGGGGTCATAACCTCCACAGGGCATCCAGGACGTTGAGTATCACTTGTGCCCATATGGCCACACCGAAAAATTTTGAAACCACTTATAAACTGTTCTAATTGAAGGTGCAGAGTCACCGTAATGTTTATCAAGCTTCTCTTTAGTCTCCTGAGGCGTTTTGACTTTCATAAAGTAATGTTTAATCACCACACGAAATTCTTTTTCGTCCATTTTTTGACAATCACTCGACTTCCACGATTCACACAAACGCCAAACACAAATAAATAGACCAATATTCTTTCCAAAGATGCTACTAACTAAACATGACCTCAATATGTGCCAGTGGTGCCATCTCTCGGTCTTTGCACGGACTTTTCAAACACCCCTTGTATGGTAAATGTTGACCAGATGTGGCTTGAATTCAGAGAAATAGAATTGACAGCAATTGAGAGGTTTATGCCAAATAAATTAACAAACAATGGAGCTGGTGCTCCTTGGTACACAAAACAGGTCAGAACACTGTTGCAGAAACAACGAAAAGAGCAAGTCAACTTTAAACAAATGCAAAATCTTCGAGATTGGCGATCTTTTGCAGAAGCTCAAAATTTAGTGCGGACTTCAATGCGAGATGTGTATAATAGTTTCCATGCCCAAACTTTGCCTTGAAACCTGGCAGAAAATCCAAAGAGATTGTGGTCACATATAAAGTATGCTAGTGGCAAGACACAATGCCTTCTCTGTGCGATAGCAGTGGAAACACTATCGATGACAGTGCTGCTAAAGCAGAGTTACTAAACACAGTCTTCTGAAATTTCATCACCAAAGAGAACAAAGTAAATATTCCAGAATTTGAATTGAGAACAGTTACCAGCATGGGTATCCTCAGCGTAGTTAAAGCAACTTAAAAACTTAAATCTCTCAATAAGCAAGTCTACTGGTCCAAACAGTATACCAATAAAGTTCCTTTCAGAGTATGCTGATGCAGTAGCTCCATACTTAAAAATCATATACAACTGCTCACTTGACGAAAGATCCATACTCAAAGACTGGAAGGTTGCACAAGTCACACCAATATTCCACAAAGGCAGTAAGAGTAATCCACTAAATTACAGACCCATATCATTAATGTCGATTTGCAGCAGGATTATGGAACATATATTGTGTTCGAACATTATAAATGTTTTCAAAGAGAATGGTCTATTGACACACAGTCAGCACAGATTTAGAAAAGATTGTTCCTCTGAAACACAAGTAGCTCTTTAACAATGTACGAAAAGATAGATTGATACTTACTGTAAAGAAGATTGTTAAGTTGTAGACAGGCACAATTAAAAGACACTCACATATAATTTTCGGCCACAGCTTTCATCAGTAAATACACACACACACACACACACACACACAAAAGAAAGCACCCCTCACATACACTACACGTGACTGCCAACTCCAGCATCTTGGCTCGGATTGCAACATCATGTGGGATGCAATTAGCGATCTGGAGGGGGTGGGTAAGGGGAAGGGATAGTAGTGTATGGATGGGGAGAGAGATGAACACTGTCTGGTGGAGGTGCGGTCACTAGACTGCCATCAGGTGCAGCATCAGGAGGTTGTGGGGCAGGGGGATGGGGGAAAAATGGAACAAAGATGAGAGGAGTAGGGAAAGACAGGCAGATGCATTGGCAGATGGCTGCAAATAAACAGGACGGGAGATGAGATTGAGGAGGAGATGATAGGACAGAGGGGGTGGATAATGTTGGTGGTGGAGGGTGTGGGGACTGTATGTTACCATAGGTTGAGGCGGGAATAAAACTGGTGATGGAGGGAAGGATCGAGATGGGGTGTTGGAGAGAAGGATCCAAATGGTCAGATGGCTCGGGTTGTGAAGCAGCCACTGAATTCAAGTGTGTTATGTTCAGCTGCATGTTGTGCCACAGGATCGTCTATGTTGCTCTTGGCCACAGTTTGGCGGTGGCCTTTCATCCTGGTGGACAGCTGGTTGGTAGTCATATCAATATAAAAAGCTGTGCAAAGATTGCAGCAGAGCTGGTAGGACGTGGCTGCTTTCACAGGTAGCCTAGCCCCTGATGGGGTACGATAAACCTGTGACAGGACTGGAATAAGAAGTGGTGGGTGGGTAGATTTGAGAGGTTTCGCACATGGGTCTTCCACAACGATCTGAAGAAGTGCTTCCATTGCAGGGATCAGGAGAAGGAGAGTAGATCTTTGACAAGTCCAGCATTCTGCAGACAGAGGTTCCACCACTGTTGTTATGAATCGCAGTGACTACCTGGCAGAAGGCCTCCACCAATTGTCTTGACTCCTCCACCTATAAACCTAGCCAGAGTGTCCTATCCCAGAAGTGGATTACAAACACCAATCCCTGTTTAAAGCCGTAGGCCCTTCTCAGAACATCTCCCCTGAATCCATTTCTCTCCTCGCCCCTATTACACCCCGTACACCCACCTTCTAATTGCCCCCAAAATCCACAAACCCAACAGTCCTGGACACCCCATTGTGGCTGGTTACTGCGGCCCCACTGAAAGAATTGCGGCACTCTATGACCAATGCCTCCAACTAATTGCCCGTAATCTGACCTCCTACATTAATGACCCCAGCCACTTCCTTCACGACTCTCCACCATCCCCATCCTTTTACCTCCTGGATCCAGCTCAGAACTGTTGATGCCACCTCCCTGCACACCATCATCCCTCATGACCATGGTCTTACTGGTATTGAACACTACCTTTCTCAATGTCCTTCAGACTCCAAACCCACTACCTCATTCCTCATGCACTTTACTAACTTTATCCTAACACACAACTACTTCTCATTTGAAGGGAAGGTATATAAATAAATCCATGACACAGCCATGGGCACCCACATGATCTTTCTGTCCCAACTGTTCCAACTCCGGGAACAACTGAACCACATCCTTTGCCAGGGCTTTGATTACCTGTCATTGTGTCATTGTGCCTTGAAATGAGGGACATCCTACCCAAAGCACTTCCTAGCACTCCTAAGTGGTGTTCCATTGCCACCCAACCTTCACATTATCCTGGTCCATCTCTGTGCCACTCGCTATTCCAGTCCTGTCACAAGTTTATCCTTCCCCATCAGAGGCCGGGCCACCTGTGAAAAGAGCCATGTCATTTGCCAGCTTTGCTACAATCATTGCACAGCTTATTATATTGGTATGACTACCAACCAGCTGTCCATCAGGATGAAAGGCCACCTCCAAACAGTAGCCAAGAGCAAAGTAGACTATCCTGTGGCACAACATGCAGCTGAACATAACACACTTGATTTCAGTGGCTGCTCCACTACCCGAGCCATCTGGATCCTTCCCTCCACCACCAGTTCTTCTTAACTGTGCACATGGGAGATATTCTTACAATACATTCTCTGCCATCATAATTATTCTGGCCTCAACCTATGGTAACATACTGTCCTCACATCCTCGACCCAACAGTTTCCACCCCCTTTGTCCTATTGTCTCCCCCCCATTCTCATTTTCCGCTCGGTTTATTTCCAGCCCTCTGCCAATGCATCTACCCATCTTTCCCCATTACTCACCTTTTTGCTCCTTTTTTCCCCACCTCCCTGCTCCACAACCTCCTGATGCTGCACCTGTTGGCAGTCCAGTCCCTGCACACTCCACCAGACAGTGTTGTCTCTCTCCCTATCCATTCACTACTATCCCTTTCCCTTCCCCTTCCCCAACCCCTCTAGTTTGCTACTTACATACCACATGATGTTGCATTCCAGCTTGAGATCTTGAGATGACGGATTTGGCAGTCGTGTGTATGTGAGGTGTGCTTACTTTTGTGTTTGTGCGTGTGCGTGTGTGTGTGTGTGTGTGTGTGTCTGTGTCTGTGTGTGTGTGTGTGTCTTTACTGACAAAGATTGTGCCCGAAAACTATACGTGTCTTTTGACTGTGCCTGTGTGCAGCTTGACATGTCTTCTTTACAGTAAGTAGCAATCTACCTTTTCCTATGTTGTTGATATTCCTACGTGGAGTTTCCATTGTCTGATGCCTCTCTTTACTCACACAAAGTGTTGAGTGCTATTGACAAGGGCTTTCAAATTGATTCTGTTTCTAGATTTCCAGAAAGTTTTTGCCACTTTCCCCACAAGCAGCTTGTAATCAAATTGCTTGCTAATGGAATATCATTTCAGTTATGCGACTGGATTCATGATTTCCTGTCACACAGAGGTCACAGTTAGTAGTAATAGACGGAAAGTTATTGAGTGAAACAGAAGTGATTTCTGGCATTCCCACATGATGTTGCATTCCAGCTTGAGATCTTGAGATGCTTTATAGCTATCTTTGTATCTGCGCCTTCACCTATTGTTTTTGTAATTGTAACTCTGTAGTTGTTCTTGTAATAGCTCCTTCACTTATCACCTTTATAGTACCATTAACTGTAGTATTACTTTATTTTATTTTATGTACTGTTATCACTATTTGCCTGAGAATTCTCTGCTGTTCCTTATCCATATAAACGATTTAGGAGACAATCTGAGCTGCCTTCTTAGATTGTTTGCAGATGATGCTGTCATTTATTGTTTAGTAAAGTCATCAGAAGATGAAAACAGATAGCAAAGTGATATAGCAAATATTTCTATATAGTGCAAAAATTGGCAATTGACCCTAAATAATGAAAAGTATGAGGTCTTTCACATGAGTTTTAAAAGGATTCTGTTAAACTTGATTTCCATGATAAGTCAGTCAAATTTAAAGGCTGTAAATTCACATGAATACCTAGGAATTTCAATTAAGAACAACTTAAATTGGAAAGAACACACAGAAAATGTTGTGGGAAAGGCAAACCAAAGACTACAATTTATATACAGAATGCTTAGAAGATGCAGCAGATCTACTAAACAGACTGTCTACACTATGTTTGTCTGTCCCCTTTTGGAGTACTTCTGTGCGGTGTGGAATCCTTACCAGATAGGATTAACAGAGTAGGTCGAGGAATTGAAAGAAGAGGAGCATATTTTGTATTATTGAGAAATGGGGGAGAATGTGTCACTAACATGACACAAGATTTGGGGTGGCCATCATAAAACAAAAGTGGTTTTTTTTTGCTGCGGACTCTTCTCATGAAATTTCAGTCACCAACTTTCTACTCTGAACGTGAAAATGTTGGTGCCAACTTACATAGGGAGAAATGATCATCATAATAAAATAAGAGAAATCAGATCTCGCCTGGAGAGATACAAGTTTTTGTTTCTCCCACGCGCTGTACAAGATTGGAATAATAGAGAGTAATTGTGAAGATGGTTCAATGAACCCTTTGCCAGGCACTTACATGTGATTTGCAGAGTATCCATGTAAATGCAGATGTAGATACAGAAAGAGAAATTATCAAGACCACAGCTGGAAAGAAGGCAGTTACAAACATGACAAAACTGAATATCATTAAGTGAAACTACGTAAGCCAAAGTAAAAACTTAACACATTTCACCTTGGTTAAATACTAATCTGGTGTAACATCCCCTGTACTTTAAATATTATCTTGAAATTGTGTCAACTTTATAGCTATCTTTGTATCTGCGCCTTCACCTATTGTTTTTGTAATTGTAACTCTGTAGTTGTTCTTGTAATAGCTCCTTCACTTATCACCTTTATAGTACCATTAACTGTAGTATTACTTTATTTTATTTTATGTACTCTTATCACTATTTGCCTGAGAATTCTCTGTCTTGTGTATAATAGTAGCTGGGTTTAAATGGCCTACAACAAAATCAGAATCAATATTACTTTGGTATTTCCTAATTTAATTGTTAGCGTTCTGTGTTAATCTTTTAGTTATTAAAACTATTTTTCTTTGTTGGCAGCATCGGTGTTGTAAATCATCTGCTTTTTCCTCCCAATCTGAGCTACACAGTACTCTAATTACCTTTAATATGGAAGGTTTGTTGTTTTTACAGTCATTGCTGTTCTCAGTCGCATTCCCTCACAAGGAATAATCTCTGCTGCCCACTCCTCCGTATTCGCACCAACCTTTGCGCTTTGTGTTAGGGAAGAGTAACTGACCTTGAACTCGTTGCATTCTCCACACCCTCTAATCGCCCATGGGCCCCTCCCCCTCCTACTCATCCCACATACTGCAAGGCACTGGCTATGCCAGAGTCCAGGGCAGCTGCTGTCCCTACTTTCAGCATTATAGCGGGAGCTATTCACAACGATTGTACACTACATCTCGCGCGTGCAAACATGGAGTAATTACCGGCCCACTTGACTGAATTCAGATGCATATTTCAGGACATCAGCTTTCATGTCATGCTACTGTTGGAGATGTGGCTTTAGCCAAGTATCCCTTCTGGCTCTGTAAGCTTCGAAAGTGTTCTGTCTGCGTGATATACAATCCACTCAAAGCTGGACATATCTCTAGCTTTAAATCCACACTCTCAGGTCTTGAATCTTTGTATGAACACATAATTGTAGCTGGATATGTGAACATAAATTTTATAAGCAACAATCTTCCAGTTTCAAAATTCAAACATATACTTTCCTACTCAAATCACTTACTGCGTCCACTTGGGCCAACTCAACATACTGCAGACACTCGCACCTCTGTCAGTATTTTTGCCACGAAGTCTCCAAACAGAGCTATTCACACTGATCAAATTTCTGCACCTGGCTTACCTGATTATCACGTAATATTCATGAATTATTTGTTGCAAGTCTAAAGAACGAACTGCAACTGGCCACTTTTATAGACTTCAAGCAATTATGTCTGAGCTTATAGCTGACGCCTATGACACCTCTTGGTGGGGAGTGACAGGAAATAACTTTGACATAGGTTATGGAGCATCTAATTTCACTGAGATACTCAATAATTCATATGATAAATGCACCCTGATAAAAACTGTAAGAATCAGGAGAAAATCTGCACCACGGCCTACTGATCAACTCAAACACTTTATGAGTATCAGAGACACAGCACACAAAAAAATATAAATGGCATCCTACCTCTGAGAATAATCTCACATACAAGTGAATTCGCAACCACGTTAGCCAGTCAGTTAGAAATGCAAAACTCAGGTACACCAACTCAGTAACTGAGAACTTTCACTGGACTTCTGTCCTGTGGGGAAATCTACAAGGACAAGGAACAGGTAAACCTAATCTGCAGCTGAACCTTTCATTCCTATTGAGAATTTAACAAGGAGAGGTCCCCAGTGGTACAATCTACTTTTTGCAACCAGCTATATGTGGTGCAGGTTAAGAACCTAGGCATCACACCCTGAACCCATTCACCCTGGTGGGCCCTCTTTTGCAAGTAACAGCCGAAAAACAATTTAGCCTGTTCCTTTACAACATTTAATTATCACCAGACTTTCAGACTTTCGACTGCCATCATAGTGTAATGGATAGCGTAAATCAGTAGCAAACAGAAGGTGGTGGGTTCGATTCCTGTCAAATTCCTATTTTTTTTTTAATTTTTATTTTTCTTCGGTTATTTGCTTCAAATGTAATATTTTTAAATTTTCTAATCCTTTCCTAAGTCATTTTAATTGTTGCATTAACTTTTTTATTTGCTCTCATATTGTCTTCCTGTCATTCCTTTTTCATTTGAAATCATTGTCCATATTGTTTTAATTCTTTTTATGGTTTTAATTCTTTTTTATTTATATATTGTAATATTTAATCATTTTAAAATACTGATCAAGTGACTAAAAATCAAAATAGTTATTAGTATTCATGTAGATCATGCAACAGCACAAAAATTTATTTTTCGTTTCGAGGTACACAGTTTTTTGGGTGGTAATTGTCATACAAACATTTGAAACACAAATTGTTCTCACACAATGGACAAACTATAAAAGCTATCTGTCTACATTTACATAGTTTCTTTATCAAATTCAATGGAAAGCACACTTCATTCACACTATGAAATATTGTCTTTTCATTACCTAACTTTGATCCATACCAGGTGTACCTTACCATGTTTTGAAAGGCTGGAGCACACATAATTCAAAGAACAATTTAATGTACTTTGATAATATCGCCAAGCGTAGCAATTTTGCGTTTATCTTGTAATAATTCAGGTGTGCTCTGAAGCTTTTTAATAGTATTTTACACCTGGCCATAAAAATATACTTCACATGTCTGGCAACAGAGAACACATTTTGGAGGAATAATTTTCAAAGTGCATGTAGCTTCCCCAGAGCTGTTCACATATATTTCGCCATATGATGTGTTGTCCATCTGACCTCTCCATGAATCAACAAGTAACAAAAAATCATTTTCTTTGTGTATGGTTTCGTTACAGATAGCAAATATTGCGCGTATAGCTCTTTCGCTAATTTTCCTGATTTTGAGCAGGTGATGACCACATTTCCATATTCTTACTCCAAAATTTAATTTTTTTAGCAACCATAGGTCCAAATTTATTTCCGACCTCCTGCATACATAAGAATGCATGGTAGCAATTCACTGGCAAATGTCAAGGAATATTGCACTGTGTACGAATGTGAAGGCTTTTGCCAAATTTCTCTTTTGCACCAAAACTATTTTTGGTCCTCGAAATTCCAATGATCAATGATATGTTGATTTATAATTGCAACCCATTTGATTGGTATTAATAACAAGGTTTGGACTATAATTTCCTACTATCAGCACTGTTCATTTTCTGCATCGTTCTGCTGTTGCAGTTTCAAGTGTTGCAATGTCATTTGCACTAATGAATTTAGTCACTTTTCTCTGATGTATTCCGTGTTTTATTTTAAAATTGTTTGCTCACTTCCCACTTGCAGAGAATGACAAGTTTTCCTATAGATACAGTGTACGTGTTGTCACTCGTTTGTAGCACATCCAAGCATCCTTAAATTTTTCAAATGTTTCAGTATCAATTAGAAACAGCATCATATTGCATTTGCATTCATATAATAGGGAGCATTTTCAGAAAGGCGAGATCTCTCCTTGTAAACAGACAATGCATAAAGTAAGGCATTCGTGAAAGTTCTCCTTATTTCTTCATCAAATTCCTCCATTCTTTCGTCATGACATTTGCTGGTTGGTGAATTTGCATTGCCGGTCATTTCAAATGCCATACACTCACAAAACAAATGCAAGAGGGAGGCACAAAAAAATAAACAGGAAAGAATTGATTTATGATTGGAAAGTGCAAACCCACCAATGATGTTGAGCGTGGTGGAGAAATGGGAACAAAAAAGGAAGCTAATACAATGGTTAAAATGACTTGGCAAAGGATTAGAAAATCTAAAAATATTACATTTGAAGATGATAACTGAAGAAAAATAAAAATCAATAAAAGAAAAAAGCAAGAGGAACTTGACAGGAATCGAACCTGTCACATTCTGTTTGCTGCTCATTTGCGCTGTCCATTAGCTACAATGGTAGTTGAAAACCTGGTGTTAATTTAATGTTGTAGAGGAACAGGCTAAATTATTTTTCGGCTTTTGCTTGTAAACAAGGGCCCAGCAGGGTTAATGGCTTCAGGGTGTGATACCTACACAACTATGTAGGTGGTTGCAAAAAGTCGATTGCATCACTTGGGACCTCTCCTTGTAATTGAGTATTTTGCACACTAACATCTCTTCTTGACCAGTGCAAAAGGACACAGACATTGACTTCCGTGAAGCATCTGTGGTCAGTAAAAATAAAAAAATTTTTCTGCAGCTTGTAAGTCTCAACACAATCAGGAAGTCAATTGCGCAAATTCGTTCTGCTGCCGCAGGACATCACAATATTGCAGTACAAATGATCAATTTCCTCATCAATTCATTACTCTTGATAATAATGTATCTTTTTGACCATTCATCTTCCTAGCGACTTGCTGATCCTATACTCAAAAAGGCATCTGCCAGAGAACCATCTGATTATAGGCCCACTTGCATTCTACCAGAATTGTCTAAGGCTTTACAATACATAGTTGACAATCAGCTTACCAGTTAGTTAACCTCAAGTAACCATTTGGATGAATACCAATCTGGCTTCTGGGAAACTTGCAGCATGGTGATTGCTCTCATAAAAGTTACTGATGAACTAAAACAAGCTGTGGTCAAACAAGAGGCAACTTTTATGTGCTTCTTGGATTTCAGCAAAGCTTTCAACACTGTCAACCTTAACAGTCTACTTGCCAAACTCAAAAGTCAAATCTTTTCTTCGAGTACTGTCCAGTGGATCCACTCATATCTTATATTCTGCCAGCAGGTGTGATGATCAGAACAAAGAGGTCATAGTGGAAGACTATAGTATCAGGTGTCCCACAAGGATCAGTACTGCTCCCATTAATTTTTTCATTATGTGTTAATGATGTGTCAACTATTATCCCCCTTTGCAAACATTATTTATACTGCACTCACCCATCCAGAAGGTAAATGCTGACTTAATTGCTTTATCAAAATGGGGACATAACATAGGTTTGAAACTTAACCCATCTGAAACATAAGGCAGCTTAGACATTCACAAGAGACTTATTATACTTCAGTTCAGAGAATCTCTTCTGCCCTTAGTCCTAAACAGCACAGAAATAACCTTTTCTTCTTCTGCAAAGAATTTGGGATAATTCTGGATGTAGTCGTCCTCCGTCTATCTGCTGTCATTGACTTCTCTGACGAACGATGTTTATGTTGTTATCTACTGAATATGTCTCACTGATTGTTATATCTGTACCTCAGATGGAGCAACCACAAATATCTTCATTATAACAACAACTAAATTTCAGGTTTTCCTGATAATTAATGTTAATTTTTTGCTCAGTCAATCATCCTTCATTTCTTGCTGCATTACCGAAGACACAATAGTTAATAACGTACTAGTTACTAATTAAATGTACCTATGGAAATCACTTTAGATTTTTTAATAAGAACAACATTCAATAATAATTAAATGATCATGAATGATTGCTTTTTGTATAGAGGGAAAAAGGGGGTTGATCCTACAATTACTTTCAGCAATTACGGCAACTAAAATGTCCGTGATTTTTTATAGTTCGTCTCCCAAAGATATTACAGAAATATGTATGGTCCATTACTATACTTCAATACAGTCATTCATACACTTTTATTTTTACAAAGCTAAGTGTCCAGTTCCGTTTTTATATTCAATTTAATGTCCCTTCGTATAGTCTGCAGATCCTACTTACAGTTATTCGGCGTGTAATAGAATTTAATAGTGAGCATTACTTTTTCTCGCGCACAGAATTCCTCAGATATTCTTAGTCCATGGCAGTATGGCAAAAGTCTGTCCTGTATAAATTAATTATAGTGAATTATCTTGCAGTTTAACAAAAGTGGGCCTGATCCCTTCCGTAACATATCACATGAAAATGCCCGCTATATCGCACGTCACAACTACGTCGTAGACTTATTCAGAGCGGGGAAAACAAGATGAAAGAACTAACTATACCCACGCAGGTTTTATATAGTAGAATTCAGAAGCAAAAGTAGCTACATTAAACCCTTTTTGATTTCTCTGGAAGCGCTACTTTGGTGCGGGTGTTATTCTGATGAGATATTATATATCGATAATTTTAATTAAAACTTTTTCAATGCTATTAATTATTGCTGATATTGTTGATCACCTGTACCCTATATGAAAATATGCCTGATAATATTGTTCTTAATTAAAAGAGCACACAATTATAGTCTGTTAGAAGATGTCAGTATTAATTCATTTATTACAGAAATATAAAAAAAAGGATTTCCTGTTGAGCTTGAAAAGAAACACACAGAATCACTAATACTCTGTATCCTTGCTTATGGTGTTCCTATTGTCCAAGAGTTTTGTATGAGAGCTGGAACTGGTGATGAACACTCGAGTGTGATACATTTGTGATATATGCTACTTTGACAATGCCTCTCCTGCTTATGAACAATTATTATGTCTACACGCCAATAAGTAGAGATTTTCATACCCTGTGTTTGCTGTATCGTCTTCTCAGTCATTGCACTCCTTCCTATGTCTTCAATTCTTATACTACTATCTGAACAATACAGCAGAAATTATCATTTCCAACAAAGTAAAATTCTCTCTGTATCACTACACGACACTAACATGTTCATACAGTCTGTATCAGGAACTTGACTTTGGAACAACCTTCCTCATAATACTAGCAAAATTAAAAACCTTTCAAACTTCACCTTCTATCACAATAGTTACTCTCTTCTTGCAGCTATCTTGTCAATCCTCCCTCTGCCTCAACTTTTCTCTCCTCATGTCTGCGGAATTTTCCATTGAAATTCTCTTCTTTCATAGCAACCATTGCCTCTTTCATTTCTGTCTTCTCCTTTTTCATTAACCCTTCCACTTCTAGTACCAAAAAAGGCTTCAGAAATGCTAAACTAATCAGTATCATTCTTAATGCCTCCATTATTTTATTGCAGTCAGAATTATTATTATTATTATTGCAAATTATTACTTTTGTTAGTAATGCAAATTATTATTATTGAATTTAACAAAGAAAATTGCAAGTATTGTTATTATTGAATTTGTTATGTAAGAATTAATTAACATCATTCTTAATGCCTCCATTTGTTTATCATCATTGTTAGTGTTACTGTTATTATTGTTATTATTATTATTGCCAATTATTATTATTTATTAATAACATAAACTTTTATCAACCAATGGAATATCCGGGATGAAATGTAATAATATTATGCAAAGGGAAGTTGCTACTCACCATATAGCGGAGATGTTGAGTCACAGATAGGCACAACAAAGAGACTGTCACAAATGAGCTTTTGGCCAACAAGTCCATTGTCGAAAACACACACACACACACACACACACACGCAGCTCACTCACACATGACTGCATCTTTGGCAGCTGAAGTGTGACTTCAGCTGCCAGTGACTGCAGTCATGTGTGTATGAATTGCATATATATATATATATATATATATATATATATATATATATATATATATAATAGAAGGAAACATTCCACGTGGGAAAAATTATATATAAAATCAAAGATGAGGGGACTTACCGAACGAAAGCGCTGGCAGGTCGATAGACACACAAACAAACACAAACATACACACAAAATTCAAGCTCTCGCAACAAACTGTTGCCTCATCAGGAAAGAGGGAAGGAGAGGGGAAGACGAAAGGAAGTGGGTTTTAAGGGAGAGGGTAAGGAGTCATTCCAATCCCGGGAGCGGAAAGACTTACCTTAGGGGGAAAAAAGGACAGGTATACACTCGCACACACGCACATATCCATCCCCCTAAGG
Source organism: Schistocerca piceifrons (assembly GCF_021461385.2). NCBI lineage: Eukaryota > Metazoa > Arthropoda > Insecta > Orthoptera > Acrididae > Schistocerca > Schistocerca piceifrons. The sequence goes on from NC_060139.1 coordinate 612,929,872, forward strand.
TAAGTCTTTCCGCTCCGGGATTGGAATGACTCCTTACCCTCTCCCTTAAAACCCACTTCCTTTCGTCTTCCCCTCTCCTTCCCTCTTTCCTGATGAGGCAACAGTTTGTTGCGAGAGCTTGAATTTTGTGTGTATGTTTGTGTGTCTATCGACCTGCCAGCGGCTTTCGTTCGGTAAGTCACCTAATCTTTGATTTTTTTATATATATATATATATATATATATATATATATATATATATATATATATATATAAAAAAAACAAAGATGATGTGACTTACCAAATGAAAGTGCTGGCAGGTCGATAGACACAATTCAAGCTTTCGCAACAAACGGTTGCTTCATCAGGAAAGAGGGAAGGAGAGGGAAAGACGAAAGGATGTGGGTTTTAAGGAAGAGGGTAAGGAGTCATTCCAATCCTGGGAGTGGAAGGACTTACCTTAGGGGGAAAAAAGGACAGGTATACACTATATATATATATATATATATATATATATATATATATATATATATATATATATATATATATGTGTGTGTACAGGGTGTTTCAAAAATGACCGGTATATTTGAAACGGCAATAAAAACTAAACGAGCAGCGATAGAAATACACCGTTTGTTGCAATATGCTTGGGACAACAGTACATTTTCAGGCAGACAAACTTTCGAAATTACAGTAGTTACAATTTTCAACAACAGATGGCGCTGCAGTCTGGGAAACTCTATAGTACGATATTTTCCACATATCCACCATGCATAGCAATAATATGGCGTAGTCTCTGAATGAAATTACCCGAAACCTTTGACAACGTGTCTGGCGGAATGGCTTCACATGCAGATGAGATGTACTGCTTCAGCTGTTCAATTGTTTCTGGATTCTGGCGGTACACCTGGTCTTTCAAGTGTCCCCACAGAAAGAAGTCACAGGGGTTCATGTCTGGCGAATAGGGAGGCCAATCCACACCGCCTCCTGTATGTTTCGGATAGCCCAAAGCAATCACACGATCATCGAAATATTTATTCAGGAAATTAAAGACGTCGGCCGTGCGATGTGGCCGGGCACCATCTTGCATAAACCACGAGGTGTTCGAAGTGTCGTCTAAGGCAGTTTGTACCGCCACAAATTCACGAAGAATGTCCAGATAGCGTGATGCAGTAATCATTTCGGATCTCAAAAATGGGCCAATGATTCCTTTGGAAGAAATGGCGGCCCAGACCAGTACTTTTTGAGGATGCAGGGACGATGGGACTGCAACATGGGGTTTTTCGGTTCCCCATATGCGCCAGTTCTGTTTATTGACGAAGCTGTCCAGGTAAAAATAAGCTTCGTCCGTAAACCAAATGCTGCCCACATGCATATCCCCGTCATCAATCCTGTGCACTATATCGTTAGCGAATGTCTCTCGTGCAGCAATGGTAGCGGCGCTGAGGGGTTGCTGCGTTTGAATTTTGTATGGATAGAGGTGTAAACTCTGGCGCATGAGACGATACGTGGACGTTGGCGTCATTTGGACCGCAGCTGCAACACGGTGAACGGAAACCCGAGGCCGCTGTTGGATCACCTGCTGCACTAGCTGCGCGTTGCCCTCTGTGGTTGCCGTACGCGGTCGCCCTACCTTTCCAACACGTTCATCCGTCACGTTCCCAGTCCGTTGAAATTTTTCAAACAGATCCTTTATTTTATCGCTTTTCAGTCCTTTGGTTACATTAAACCTCCGTTGAAAACTTCGTCTTGTTGCAACAACACTGTGTTCTAGGCGGTGGAATTCCAACACCAGAAAAATCCTCTGTTCTAAGGAATAAACCATGTTGTCTACAGCACACTTACACGTTGTGAACAGCACACGCTTACAGCAGAAAGACGACGTACAGAATGGCGCACCCACAGACTGCGTTGTCTTCTATATCTTTCACATCACTTGCAGCGCCATCTGTTGTTGAAAATTGTAACTACTGTAATTTCGAAAGTTTGTCCGCCTGAAAATGTACTGTTGTCCCAAGCATATTGCAACAAACGGTGTATTTCTATCGCTGCTCGTTTAGTTTTTATTGCCGTTTCAAATATACCGGTCATTTTTGAAACACCCTGTATATATATTTTTTTTTTCCTACGTGGAATGTTTCCCTCTATTATAACTATATATATAGACACACACACAGATGATGTGACTTACCGAACGAAAATTCTGGCTAAACATGCCTTGGTGCATGGCCAGCACATCTTGGCACGGTGTTACACCGTCCGGGTTATCTGGATACTTCCCACCAACACCAACCTATCCGAACTCCGGAGATGGGAACTTGCTCTTCAATATATCCTCTCTTCCCATTACCCACCAGGCCTCAATCTCCGCTAATTTCAAGTTGCTGCCAATCACACCTCACCTGTCATTCAACATCATCTTTGCCTTTGCACTTCTGCCTCGACTGACATCTCTGCCCAAACTCGTTGTCTTTAAATATGTCTGCTTGTGCCTGTATATGTGTGGATGGATATGTATGTGTGTGCGAGTGTATACCCGTCCTTTTTTCCCCCTAAGGTTAGTCTTTCCACTCCTGGGATTGGAATGATTCCTTACCCTCTCCCTTAAAACCCACTTCCTTTCGTCTTTCCCTCTCCTTCCCTCTTTCCTGATGAGGCAACAGTTTGTTGCGAAAGCTTGAATTTTGTGTGTATGTATGTGTCTGTTTGTGTTTCTATCGACCTGCCAGCGCTTTCGTATGGTAAGTCACATCATCTTTGTTTTTAAATATATTTTTCCCGCGTGGAATATATATATAAAAAACAAAGATGATGTGACTTACCAAATGAAAGTGCTGGCAGGTCGACAGACACACAAACATACACACAAAATTCAAGCTTTCGCAACAAACTGTTGCCTCATCAGGAAACAGGGAAGGAGAGGGAAAGACGAAAGGATGTGGGTTTTAAGGGAGAGGGTAAGGAGTCATTCCAATCCCGGGAGCGGAAAGACTTACCTTAGGGGGAAAAAGGGACAGGTATACACTCACGCGCGCGCACACACACACACACACACACACACACACACACACACAGATCCATCCGCACATACACAGACACAAGCAGACATTTTCTGCTTATAATACGTAACCCACTTCCAAACCATAACCAAATCCCCCCCGCTTTCAACACTACCACCGCCGCTATAAAATCCACTGTTTCTAGTTCACAAACAGTTCCTTTCACCTATTAAACAACCATTTCGGCTACTTCTAATAACTTTAGCTTTATTTCCATTTCCGTTTTTTTACACATCACTGATCATTTTTAGCCGTTTCCCACAGGTTTTAACGTCATTATTTCTTCATCAGACAATTGTTAGCCTCATTCTCATAATCTGCCACCACAAAACCACTCCTTTTAATACATTTACACTTAATTTTTTGGAAATTTTCCCGAATTTGTCCACCCTTTAACGTGTTTTGGCGGCAACACAACCACCTAACCTTTATGCACATCGTTATCTACCACGCCAAGTTCACCACAGGATCAACACAGCGCAGATTTAACCAACACTTTTTCGCCTTTTTTCACACCAGATCTCCAGTTGCTTTGCTTTCTAGTTCACCTTTATCTCACCCCCCATATATATATATATATATCTATCTAAAAAGAAAGATGATGAAACTTACCAAACAAAAGCGCTGGCAGGTCGATAGACACACAAACATACACACAAAATTCTAGCTTTCGCAACCAATGGTTGCCACCTTCTAGTACCATGTCACCCTCACAACACCTTCACAACGACCCCATTAAGTTTTATTTACATTCCCTCCGCAAACATGCCTTCGCCCTAGCCAGATTACACTCCCATATTTAAATTTATAATCCCTCTTTCCTGACGAGGCAACCATTGGTTGCGAAAGCTAGAATTTTGTGTGTATGTTTGTGTTTGTTTGTGTGTCTATCGACCTGCCAGCGCTTTTGTTTGGTAAGTTTCATCATCTTTCTTTTTAGATATATTTTTCCCACGTGGAATGTTTCCCTCTATTATATATATATATATATATATATATATATATATATATATATATATATATATATATATATATATATATATATATATATATATATATATATATATATATATATATATATATAATAGAAGGAAACATTCCACGTGGGAAAAATTATATATAAAAACAAAGATTGAGGTGACTTACCGACCGAAAGCGCTGGCAGGTCGATAGACACACAAACATACACACAAAATTCAAGCTTTCGCAACAAACTGTTGCCTCATCAGGAAAGAGGGAAGGAGAGGGGAAGACGAAAGGAAGTGGGTTTTAAGGGAGAGGGTAAGGAGTCATTCCAATCCCGGAAGCGGAAAGACTTACCTTAGGGGGAAAAAAGGACAGGTATACACTCGCACACACGCACATATCCATCCACACATACAGACACAAGCAGACATATTTAAAGACAAAGAGTTTGGGCAGAGATGTCAGTCGAGGCAGAAGTGTAGAGGCAAAGAAGTTGTTGAAAGACAGGTGAGGTATGAGTGGCAGCAACTTGAAATTAGCGGAGATTGAGGCCTGGCGGATGACGAGAAGAGAGGATACCTGGTACAGAAGCAAATAACCAGAGCCACTTCCTCGTCCCCTCAAACCCAGAATCCCCCACAGAAGAACCACAAAAGTGCCCCACTTGTGACAGGATACTTTCCGGGACTGGACCAGACTCTGAATGTGGCTATCCAGCAGGGATACGACTTCCTCAAATCCTGCCCTGAAATGAGATCCATCCTTCATGAAATCCTCCCTACTCCACCAAGAGTGTCTTTCCGCCGTCCACCTAACCTTCGTAACCTGTTAGTTCATCCCTATGAAATCCCCAAACCACCTTCCCTACCCTCTGGCTCCTATCCTTGTAACCACCCCCGATGCAAAACCTGTCCCATGCACCCTCCCACCACCACCTACTCCAGTCCTGTAACCCGGAAGGTGTACACGATCAAAGGCAGAGCCACGTGTGAAAGCACCCACGTGATTTACCAACTGACCTGCCTACACTGTGATGCATTCTATGTGGGAATGACCAGCAACAAACTGTCCATTCGCATGAATGGACACAGGCAGACAGTGTTTGTTGGTAATGAGGATCACCCTGTGGCTAAACATGCCTTGGTGCACAGCCAGCACATCTTGGCACAGTGTTACACCGTCCGGGTTATCTGGATACTTCCCACCAACACCAACCTATCCGAACTCCGGAGATGGGAACTTGCCCTTCAGTATATCCTCTCTTCTCGTCATCCGCCAGGCCTCAATCTCCGCTAATTTCAAGTTGCCGCCACTCATACCTCACCTGTCTTTCAACAACTTCTTTGCCTCTACACTTCTGCCTCGACTGACATCTCTGCCCAAACTCTTTGTCTTTAAATATGTCTGCTTGTGTCTGTATGTGTGGATGGATATGTGCGTGTGTGCGAGTGTATACCTGTCCTTTTTCCCCCTAAGGTAAGACTTTCCGCACCCGAGATTGGAATGACTCCTTACCCTCTCCCTTAAAACCCACTTCCTTTCGTCTTTCCCTCTCCTTCCCTCTTTCCTGATGAGGCAACAGTTTGTTGCGAAAGCTTGAATTTTGTGTGTATGTTTGTGTTCGTTTGTGTGTCTGTCAACCTGCCAGCACTTTCATTTGGTAAGTCACATCATCTTTGGATATATATATATTTTTCATTTCAGCCTCATGTTACACTTTCCACCTTCTAATACCATGTCACCCTCACAACACCCCCACAACGACCCCATTAAGTTTTATTTACATTCCCTCCGCAAACATGCCTTCACCCTAGCCAGATTATGCTCCCATATTCTATTTTCTCAGGCTTGTCTGACATCTGGCATTACCCCCAAAGGCCTCACACTTAAAGTTCCCATCTCTGGCTGCAACCCTTCTTTCCATCAGTCCCTATACCAGTTCCAAACTGAACAATCCATTGCCCTCACCCACCTAATCCTTCACCTACACATCAACTCAGCCAATGAACACACCCGTCAACACCTGTCCTTAATAAAAGTCCTCAATCTTTCCTCTCCCGCATCCACACCCGCTGTTCAAAGCATCCTCCTACAGGCCAACCGCAAATTAGAACAGCATGCCACCCTCCACCTCAAAAAATTATCCAATCTCCTGGTTTCCCACCTCCGGAAAGGCAACTCACTCACCCTTCACAACCTTTCCAGCAAACCTCAACCTCCTCTCATTGCACACAAACCCAGTCTCTCCCATCTACTTAATCTCCCACTTCCAGCTCCACTCCCTCCAAAACCTCAAAATTCCAATCAACGCAATCTGGAACCACAACACCCCAATTCAGTAGTTAACCTTTCCTCCAAACCTCTCTCCCAATCCGAAACCTCTGTCCTATCCAAAGGCCTCACCTTCAGCCCCACTCCCAGATTCAACCAAACAGCCCTCGTCAAAGATTTACTGTCCTACACTCGGACTCTCTGCTGGAAATATCACTTTGCCACGAAGAAAAATGATCCTAATCCTACTCCTAATGATCCAACTCCCCAAGACGCTATCCAAATTGAACCCTGCCTGGAACAGTTCCGTCCTCCGTCACAGTGGGACCCACCCCCTCTTCCTCAAAATCACCCTCTCCAAACCTTCCAGGAATTTCTGACTTCCAGCCTTGCTTCTCAATCCTTCTTAAAAAGCCTTAATCCTACTCCCAACATCACCACTGCTGAAGCCCAAGCTATCCGTGATCTGAAGGCTGACTGATCCATCGTCATTCTTCCGGCGGACAAGGGTTCCACGACCGTAGTACTTGATCGTCGGGACTATGTGGCTGAGGGACTGCGTCAGCTTTCAGACAACACCACATACAAAGTTTGCCAAGGTAATCCCATTCCTGATGTCCAGGCGGAGCTTCAAGGAATCCTCAGAACCTTAGGCCCCCTACAAAACCTTTCACCTGACTCCATCAACCTCCTGACCCCAACGACACCCTGCACCCCTACTTTCTACCTTCTTCCTAAAATTCACAAACCCAATCATCCTGGCCGCCCCATTGTAGCTGGTTACCAAGCCCCCACAGAACATATCTCTGCCTACATAGATCAAAACCTTCAACCCATTACATGCAGTCTCCCATCCTTCATCAAGGACACCAACCACTTTCTCGAACGCCTGGAATCCTTACCCAATCTATTACCCCCGGAAACCATCCTTGTAACCATTGATGCCACTTCCTTATACACAAATATTCCGCACGTTCAGGGCCTCGCTGCGATGGAGCACTTCCTCTCACGCCGATCACCTGCCACCCTACCTAAAACCTCTTTCCTCATTACCTTAGCCAGCTTCATCCTGACCCACAACTTCTTCACTTTTGTAGGCCAGACATACCAACAATTAAAGGGAACAGCCATGGGTACCAGGATGGCCCCCTCGTACGCCAACCTATTCATGGGTCGCTTAGAGGAAGCCTTCTTAGTTACCCAGGCCTGCCAACCCAAAGTTTGGTACAGATTTTTTGATGACATCTTCATGATCTGGACTCACAGTGAAGAAGAACTTCAGAATTTCCTCTCCAACCTCAACTCCTTTGGTTCCATCAGATTCACCTGGTCCTACTCCAAATCCCATGCCACTTTCCTTGACGTTGACCTCCATCTGTCCAATGGCCAGCTTCACACGTCCGTCCACATCAAACCCACCAACAAGCAACAGTACTTCCATTATGACAGCTGCCACCCATTCCACATCAAACGGTCCCTTCCCTGCAGCCTAGGTCTTCGTGGCAAACGAATCTGCTCCAGTCTGGAATCCGTAAACCATTACACCAACAACCTGACAACAGCTTTCACATCCCGCAACTACCCTCCCGACCTGGTACTGAAGCAAATAACCAGAGCCACTTCCTCGTCCCCTCAAACCCAGAATCCCCCACAGAAGAACCACAAAAGTGCCCCACTTGTGACAGGATAGTTTTCGGGACTGGATCAGACTCTGAATGTGGCTCTCCAGCAGGGATACGACTTCCTCAAATCCTGCCCTGAAATGAGATCCATCCTTCATGAAATCCTCCCCACTCCACCAAGAGTGTCTTTCCGCCATCCACCTAACCTTCGTAACCTGTTAGTTCATCCCTATGAAATCCCCAAACCACCTTCCCTACCCTCTGGCTCCTACCCTTGTAACCGCCCCCGGTGTAAAACCTGTCCCATGCACCCTCCTACCACCACCTACTCCAGTCCTGTAACCCGGAAGGTGTACACGATCAAAGGCAGAGCCACATGTGAAAGCACCCACGTGATTTACCAACTGACCTGCCTACACTGTGATGCGTTCTATGTGGGAATGACCAGCAACAAACCGTCCATTCGCATGAATGGACACAGGAAGACAGTGTTTGTTGGTAATGAGGATCACCCTGTGGCTAAACATGCCTTGGTGCACGGCCAGCACATCTTGGCACAGTGTTACACCGTCCGGGTTATCTGGATAATTCCCACTAACACCAACCTATCAGAACTCCGGAGATGGGAACTTGCCCTTCAGTATATCCTCTCTTCTCGTTATCTGCCAGGCGTCAACGTCCGCTAATTTCAAGTTGCCGCCGCTCATACCTCACCTGTCTTTCAACAACATCTTTGCCTCTGTATTTCCGCCTCGACTGACATCTCTGCCCAAACTCTTTGCCTTTACAAATGTCTGCTTGTGTCTGTGTATGTGCGGATGGATATGTGTGTGTGTGCGAGTGTATACCTGTCCTTTTTTCCCCCTAAGGTAAGTCTTTTCGCTCCCGGGATTGGAATGACTCCTTACCCTCTCCCTTAAAACCCACATCCTTTTGTCTTTCCCTCTCCTTCCCTCTTTCCTGACGAAGCAACCATTGGTTGCGAAAGCTAGAATTTTGTGTGTATGTATGTGTTTGTTTGTGTTTCTATCGACCTGCCAGCGCTTTCGTATGGTAAGTCACATCATCTTTGTTTTTAAATATATTTTTCCCGCGTGGAATGTTTCTATATATAAAGGCCTCGCTGGCCAACTGGCCGTGTAAATTATTATTATTATTATTATTATTATTATTATTATTATTATTAGTCGTAAAGCTCCCAACATGGAAGACGCTAAGTAAAGATGGTTCACTTCTGGGGCTTCTTATTCTTCTTGTTTGCCCACCAGGTCTTCATTCTTTGCGAGAATTCAGCTTTTCTTTCTTCACTCCATTTTGTTCCAGTTCTCGGCGCTTTTGTCTCTGGTTTGACCTCCCATTTGTCAACTTTAAGTTTGAAATTGTTTCTGTTGTTCATGTCTTCAGTAGTAATGTTGGCTAATTCCAGATCTTTCTTTACATTTTTGATCCATTCTCCTCCATTAACAAGGGATGCTACGTATCTTACTATTTTTTTTGTACGTCTGTGATCGGGAAGTCTCACTATGTGGCCATAGAATTTTAGATGCCTCTTCCTCATGTCTATCTCTATGTTAGAATATTCTTCAATTTTAGAATTTTTCTGTAATCTATACCCCTCTTTGGTCCATCTTGGTCCCAGAATTTTCCTAATGATTTTCCTTTCCTCTTTCTTCAGGTTTTCCATATCTGTTTTCCTTTTAAGTGTCAAGGTTTCGCTGGCATATAGCATTATTGGTTTAATTACCGACTTATAATGTTTAATTTTTGTATTTATAGATAGACATTTTTTATTGTAAATGTTTTGGACCAGCCCTAGACCCCTACGAGCTTTTAATATTCTTTCTTGTTGTGAGTATTTTTCAGAAATTATCGCTCCTAAATATTTAAAGTATGGTACCCTCTTAATTTCTCCATATTTGGTTTGTAACTTAGAAATTTCTAGATTTGTTGTTGTAAACACCGTTTTCTCAAAAGATATTTGTAGGCCAACTTTTCCTGCACACTCTTTTAAGGTTTCTATCTGTTTGACTGCCATTTCACTAGAATCTGCCATTATTGCAAGATCGTCTGCGTAGGCTAAGTAGGGGATTTGTAGGTCATCTTTTTTGGTTCCCAGTGATATTGGTTTCCAGTACTTTTCTTTTTTGAGTTCTTTTTCCCATTCTGCCATGACTCTATCCAGAACTAAGTTAAATAACAGAGGTGATAATCCATCACCTTGTCTAACCCCAGTTTTTATCTCAAATGATTTTGAAAGTTTTCCCATGAATTTCACTTTGCATTTTGTATTTGTTAATGTCTGCTCTATGATGTTCCGTGTCTTCTTATCCAGTCCTTGTTCTTCAAGAATTTTAAATAGTGTGGGTCTGTGAATTGAATCATATGCCTTTTTAAAGTCGACAAAGACATATACTGTAGGCTTCCTTCGCATTTGTCTCATCCTTGTAATCAATTTCAAGTTTAAAATTTGTTCTGGACATGATCTGTTTGGTCTGAAACCAGCTTGGAAATCTGAGATTTTGGGTTCTAGCAGTTTTTGTGTTCTTTCAAGAAGACAAGCTGATAATATCTTGTATGTGACGGCAAGTAAGGAGATTCCTCTATAGTTGTTCACATCCGATTTATCCCCTTTTTTATGTAACGGATGTATTAGGGCACATTTCCAATCTTCTGGTATTTCTTCAGTAACCCATATGTTTTGAATAATTTTAACTAGCTCATTTCTTGAGTTAGACTCTAGACTTTTGAGAAATTCGGTTACAATTCCATCTTCTCCTGATGCTTTGTTATTTTTGAGTTTGTTTATGTGTTTGATAATTTCTTCTTCAGTTGGCGGTACAGAGTCATGCTGTTGCGGGGCTTTAGTGCTGGATATTGGAAGAGCTTCTGTTGGTTCTGGACAGTTTAGTAGCGTTTCAAAATATTTGGCTAATTCTTCACAGTTTTCTTCGTCGCTTAGTGCCAGATTCCCATCTGATTTCCGAAAACAGACATTTTGAGGGATATACCCTTTAATTTGGTTTGCAAAAGTTTTGTAGAATCCATGCGTATTATAATTTTTAAAATCTGCTTCTATTGATTCCAGTTGCTGAGTTACATACTTTCTCTTCTCTTGTCTAATAAGTTTATTTGAAAGTTTCCGTGTTTCTAAAAAGTTTATTATTATTATTATTATTATTATTATTGTTTTATAGTATCTTTTGTATGTGTTGTTCCTTAGCAGGTGTAAGAGAGGGCCTTAAGGCCATAATCTCGTAAGGCTAAATAAGCAATAAGTAAATAAAGGCTTTAATGCAGCAGCAGTCCTCATAGATATTTTTCTCTTTCTCCCAAAGGTGGTGTGATTTTATTTGAATATTTGTTTTTTTTCTGTTGTCTCCAAGGTATTACTCTGCCCTGTACAAGAAACTGGTGGATCCACAAATTGGATGCTCTTCACACCAGGCTGCCTTTGTGAACCTCTTATTCCGTTCCTTACAAAAGGATACTAGCACTCCGCGAGTATGTGCATTCATCAAACGTCTACTGCAGGTATGCCATATGTAACATATGTAAATTTAAAGCTTGAGAACATAGAATGGCTTGCTGGTATTCACCTTTTGGAGGGATCATTTAAAGCAGTGCTAATAGAAACAATGAAAAATAGAAGATACTACTCCTAGCTTTCAGAACTTGGCTTGATTGAGGATGGTTGGAAAGGAGGGCAGACCACTCAAAATTCTACCATTGGTTCAAAGGGGATGGGTCAGGGTGATTTTTAACGGAGTACAGAAGAGTGGCAAGACGCAAGGACATGTTGGAGAGCAATTTCTCGTCTCCAGATTGGAGGAAATTCATACTGGATAGTCTGCTTCAAGTGGCCTTTGTTGTGTTGCAGCCATTCAGGTCCCTTGAGTCGTATTGTAGGTAGAGCATGCTCAACAACTTTGTACTGCTTATCGCGTGGATCGTTGAAACCCCCCATCCAATATTAGTTTCCCTGAAATCCAGAGATGGAAACTAAGTCTCCAAAATATCCTTCAATTCCACTGCCCTCCTGAATTTAAACTCTGTGAACAACCCCCTCCTCCTCTTTCTCTCACTCGTAGAATTTCATTATTTCCACATTAACTAATTTATTTCCTCCTCCCTCTCCTCTCTCTCTCTCTCTCTCTCTCTCTCTCTCTCTCTCTCTCTCTCTCTCTCTCTCTAATTGGTTTTTCTCTCTCTAATTGGTTTTCCCCTCTTTCCTTTTTCTCCCCCTTTTTCCTATTTTTAATTGCAGTTTTCATTTCACTTTTCATTTATCTTTCTATTTAATCCATCTTCCCTTATTATTCTTCCCCTATTGTCATCCATGAACTGAAGCTAACACAGTGTTTGCAAACTATCTTTGACCACCTGACACCTTCTCCTTCATCTTTGTCTTCTCTCATCTTCGTAAATACAGGTGTGTTCCTCTCAACCTAGATAGAGTCTACATTCCAGCCTTCACCATTCAATTCCTCTTTCTCCCGCAGGAAGGTACATACTTGCGCTGAAAGCTAGGAATAGTATTTCCTGCTTCTAAATGTCTCTGTTGCCTGTGCTAGGATTTTTGCCTGCTGAAGATAAGTACTGGCTAGGCATTCTGTCTCTCTGTAATTTAACTGTTTTCTTCTTCTTCTTCTTTTTAAATTGAGCTTTTGAACTCAGCCAAATAACATACATAAAAACTATTTCATGTTTTTATAATTTTATATTACCTGTATTATCCAGTTTACTCATTCTTTTATTTGTTTAGAAAATGGTGGAAGAAAGGAAAGAGGAGGGACTAACAACCCATCTACAATTTTAGTGTGTGCATGTAGCGAAATAAGTCACCAGGCAAAGAACTTGTCATTTACTAAGTTCAATCTTGTTTTATCCCTAACCTCATTTTATATCCTGCTGTGTGTAGAATGTTTAATTTGGGAGTATAATATAGATTTTCACTATTGAGGTTATCTTTAGCTGGAGAAGAAATATGGTTAGGTTTCATTACATAGCAATATTTTATTGAGCTTTCAAAATGTTGAGCCATTTTCAGCATAATAAGTAGGCTGGATGGTATTGAAATTGAATTGCTCATCAGTGTGCTGGCCATACCAAATTTTTATCTGGCCTCTTTTAGTGTAATAATCAAGGAAAGTTTGCTATTTACTAAGTGGTCTCTGTATAGTAGAAAGTTCTGAAATGATAAGGAGCTTGCTGCCTTCTCTGAGCTGTCATAGGCAGAAGCTTCTATGTGTACATGTTTCTATGACATATGTTTATTGCATAATGGCTAAGCTGTACTGGAAGTTCCAAATGGGATCTCTGAGCAAATTGTGAACAATATTCTGCAGATGTGGACGCTGAAAGATACACATTATTTTTGTACAGCAACTGTAAGTAGTTTAGCAGTCTACATTAGGGCTTGGTGGGAGGGAGGAAGGAATTGGATAAGATTCAGATCAGTAGTGGAACGTGGTGAGCAGTAGTTGTGGAGCTGTAATAGATTTGACTTATTAGATCTTGCTCTAATACCATTAATTGGGTTGGTTTTACCTCTTTTTGGTATCCCCGCTAGAAGATATCGAGATGTATCTAGATGAGTTGGTATGAGTATTGCAGTGGAATAGTGCAAAACACTGTCACGTGCGAGGAGCATTGCAAAGGCAGAGTCACTAGCTCAGATGTTTACCTGCTGGCAGCAGTAGGCCTGGATTGGTAGTTCCTATGTGGACATTAACTACCTTGGATCTAGCCTTTGCTACGCACTGTGTTTTGTTTTCTGTATGCTTAGTTTATTCAGTCACTCATTCTGGTAGCATTGTGTTGCTCAGGGCTCATCTGTACATGGTGTTTGGACACGGTTTCAGCTGGCCAGACTTGTAGTTGAGCCACAACCGGCTTGTATAGTAATATTTTGTGCTGACAGTGACGGTTTCTTGGTGTTGTCATGCCTGTGCAGATACAAAAGTGGTGATGTAGGATGTTTGTACGGGTGTCATGCTTTTGTTTTTCAAAATGTGTAATTGTAGCCACCGTGGAACCAGTGTTTTAGCAGTGCTGGGGGGGGGGCAGTTGTGCCTCCAGGAACATCAACAAAAGATGCAGCAAAAGCAGATGCAGAAACTGCTCAAATGCACCACATACTCACACCTCACTGGTGGTGAGCTAGTAACCAGCTGAGAAGCCTTCTCTCCTGCTACCCCCAAAGCCATTCACTGGCTTTCTGAGTCTGTGGAAAGGAGGGGCAATTACCTGCACTGGTTCTTGCTACACTGCCAGATAAGGTGTATAATTGATGCAGTTGCCATGTTGTTGTACAAAATTTCATGGGATTGTACAAAATGATACAGAATTTGAAACCACCTCCTGAGCCTGAGAAACCTGAACTTTGAGGATCTATATCAGCTGCTCATGCGGTATTTTGGTTAACAAATCCTTGTGGTGGCAACACGATTACAATTTAACTAGCACCACAAACATCCAGAGCAGTCATATGTGGCGTCAATCACTGACATGCGAGGCTTCTTGCTAAGGTGTTGGTTTGAGGTCCTCAATGTGCCACTTCATATGCGGACTCGCTAATTAGGGACATGATCATCTGGTTAGCACCCAACCCTGAGATCCATACTAGGACATTGGTATTGTCTGACCCCTCTTTAGCCAAAGTTGCTAAAATTGCAAAATCACATGAAGTTACAGTAGCATTAAGAACATACTACAACTGTTCGCAAGTGGCAAAGTTAGACATGCCTGATAAACAGCACCTGGTGTCCTGTGGGTTGAGCCAGATTGCCTTGTTTCCTGTTCAGCTGGGTGTGTTGATGCTGTTCATCATTCAAGTCCAGTGTCATCACAGTGCTGCCCATTTCTTCCCACATTGGGCTCGGCGAATGCGAATCTGTCACAGCATTGTAATCCCTGCTTCCACTGTTTTCAGAGTTCTCGACATCGCTCTCCCTCTGCACTTGTTTCTGCTCAAAGGGCTAGTCAGTAATCCTGCCCAAATTGTCATTTGGTGCATACTTGATGGTGCTGCCCATAAATAGATGCCACATGTGTGGTGTGCCACAGGATGGGCCATTTGGTAGCAGTTTGTGACAGTCGAGAGATGCAGCATGTTCGTTGAAGGCCCTGGTGCTTTCCCTTGGCTCAGAGGCTGTCTCAAGCATTGCCCCAGTGAATTCTGCTTATGCACATAATGGATGAGTTTCAGTTAGGCAAGAGAGTGACACTCAGCCTAATTACGATGGATAGATTCAGGCTGTTGGGTTGTCCTGTGTTGTAATGGCCACTCTCTGCAGTTGTATTTTATAGAAAGTGTTATATTTCTTTGAAGGAGAAATTTTCTGTCTTTGCACATTATAAGAATGTGGAACAGCAACTAGGATTGTCAGTGCTTAATAAACTGTTGGCACAACATATTTTTAGGTTAGACACTCCTTTTTGGTTTTGGTTCCCAGATAGCTGACAGGATACATTTGATGTCTCAGGCAGTACTCGTTGAAGACTTGAAATCTGTACTAAGATTGTACAGCCAGCTATTTGAGAATATCCTGGGTCCAGCTGAAAATTTTGAGGCACTTGTTTGCCTTAAGCCATCAGCAACACCTAAATTTTGTCGCTCCTCACCCCATTCCCTTTGCCATGTGCGGCAAGGTCAAGTCTGAGTTGAAGCATCGGCTGGACATCAGTGTCATTTCTCCTATTTAAGCCAGTCGGCACCGTGCACCTTTGTGGCATCTTTAAACAGACATTCACTGTCCAATGTGTTGTGGACTCTTATCCAACTCCGTGGCCACATGAGTTGTTGGTGAAGTTGTCAAGGAGCCAGTATTTTTCACCCATTGACTTGCTAGAACATATCTGTGGTTGCCAATCAAAGTCTGGAATTTATTAACAATATGTGGAGCAGTTGATTCATGACATTCTCTGTTGCGTAAACTACGTCAGTGATATCTGGGTCATGGGTTCCACCCTATAGGAGTATATATGAAATCTGCAGGTGATTTTTAATGACCTCTGATGAACAACCTTCATCAAAACTCAAAAGATGTTGGTTTTTTCCCCAAAGGTGCATTTTTTGAGACACGTGCTTATCAAAGATGGCCTTGCCCCTACAGACAAGCACATCAAAGCCATTGTCAACTTGCTAGCGCCCAAGAATCTGAAGGAACTCCAGTCTCTTCTGGGTGAAATGTCTTATTATGCTAAGTTCATTCCCATGCCATGCCCATATGCCATCCTCTCAACTGGCTTCACCAAAAGGGCATCAAATTCATGTGATTTGTGGACTGTTAATGGACTTTTCAGTCCCTCAAGCAGTGTTTGTGCTCTGCTCCTTGTTTGGCTTCCTTTACTCCATGTAAACTAGTAACCCTGGCTGCTGATGCTTTCCAGTATGCCCCTTGCTGTTGTATTGCATCAGAACCCAGGTATCATGAAGCAGCCCATTACTTTTCACATCAAAGATGCTTTCTGCAGTGCAAGTAAAAAAGAAGGTGCTGGCTCCCACTTTCGGCACTAAAAGATTTCATGTTTTTTTATAGGGACCAAAAATTCCTGCTCATTACAGACCACAGTCCTCAGGCTTCCTTATTCATACCTCACTCTGATATACCAGATTGGATTGCCCACCAGTTGCAGAGGAGGGGCTTCTTTTTCAGTAATTATTGCTATTACATTCGTTACCAGCCCACCATCCAACGTGCAAATGCAGAATCACAGTTTTGGTCTGTAGTTCGATTGACAGGGGGTTCTAGTTTTCACATTGGATGATACCTCGCAGCAGACATTGCTGGATTTTTCTTTGGTAGTGTGGGAGATTGTTGCCACCTATGCCACTGACTTGCTTTTCTGGAAAAACATTTGAGCATTTCAGGTGGGATGGCTCAAGTGCTCTTTCTGGAGAAGATTCGGTGTGGCATCTTTTCTGTTGTGGGATCAGTTCAATGTTGCCCTCATGCTGGCCACAGAGGAGCAAAGCTATCCAGTCACCATTGTTCTGATGTTGCATCCCCACATACTCCAGTTGCTGTATGCGTTACATCTGCTGGCTGGCAATCGATCATGGTTTTGGAAATGTTGTACAGGCTTGCACAGCCTGCGCCCAGAACAAGGCTGCACCACTGCATCTGTTTTCCCCTTGGCCAATTCTGGACCATCCTCGGGGCGGAGCACACATCGATTTTGCGAGTCATGCTATGGGGTAGCATGTGGCTGTTGGTGGTCAATGTATTGTCAAATTTCCCGTGTGTGGCCAAACTGCCCTCCTCAATACTGACTGCAGCTGAAAGTTCCTGTCAGATTAAAACTGTGTGCCAGACTGAACTCAAACTCCACTATTGCTAGAACACTGGACAATAGTGGATTCTGGAAGATCCTGAAGAAGATCCCAGCAGAGGGGTCGAAACGTTGATTATTTTTGAGGAAATACGATGTGACCTAACAACTCAGAAGATTTTAACTTTTAAGTGCTCTAGTGATTGAGCTACCAAAGTATGGCTTATGGTCCCTCCTCAGAGCTTTCCTTCTGCTGGTACCTCATCTCCTACCTTCTAAACTTCACAAAAGCTCTTCTGCGAAACGTATGAAACTTCCTGGCAGATTAAAACTGTGTTGTGGACCAAGACTAGAAATCACAGTTCATACACTGCTAGAACTTTCAATTATAGCATCAAAACTGTACATAAATAATGAACTTGCTTTCATATTACATTAATTTATACAAACACATTTAAGCATAATCTACAGCCTTGTTTTTGGAGGCTAAAGCAGATCAAGCAGTTTTGTTTCAGTCACTGTCCTCCTCAGGAAGAAGCAGTACAAGTGTTGTATTGTAGCATGTTGCTAAAAGCACGCTGAATCATAATAGGAGGGGATAACAACACATATTTTGCTATCTGAGGCCCAGGTTATTTGTTCAAGTCCCTCATGTTAGTGCTTCTAAATGTAGCTGACAATTTGTTCTTTAACTGAAAAGGAAAAGTCACTGGAAGAAGGTAAGTGTCTGAAGTGGAGCAAACTGTTGTATCCTTTAATTGACACCGTGCCTCAGGACCTGTCGTGCTACAATTTTTTTGAGACAATTTGGAGAAAATTATATGTAATTTTCTGATCATTCTCTTGTGATAGGGGCAGATTTCATTGTGCCAGTCGGAATTGTGACTGATAGTGCAAAGTTTTTAATACTGCTTCACATTGTTGCATAGTGAACAGAATATGGACATATGGACTAGAGGACGAGTTTTGTGATAAGATAGTAAACTGTCTAGCAGATAGAACTCAACGCATCATTCTTAACAAGGTGAAATCATCAGATAACTTCAAGCACACCCCAAGGGTGTGTTATAGTGCTATTATTGTTCACAGTAAAAATAAATGACCTGGTGGATAACATAGGAAACTCTGTGGTGTTGTATGTGGATGATGTTGTTGTACATAGGAAAGGTGTAACCCCAGACAACTTTGGCAAAAAGCAGGAGGATCTGCAAAGAATTGAGTTTGTTGCTGGGATGATCAGCAAGTAACACTCAATGTTAATAAATATGACATACTGCGTGTAAATAGGCAGAAAGACACATTATATTTTGATTATACAGGGTCCGGCATAAAAAACTCCCCGATTACAAAGTAACGTGCAGCGGACAGTAGAAGGAGCAGAGTGGTGGGTGGCGCGTCGTTAAGTAGCTGCCTACGTGCCGTTTTCAGTGTACGCCATGGCGTGGTCTGGTGAACATCGTGCCTTCGTAGTGGAAGATTTTATTCAAAATGGTGAATCGCCTATTAATACTCAACGTGCTTTTCGCGTTCGCTTTGCGCTCGGACGACGGGACCCTGTTCCCGATAAGAAAACAATTTATTCTTGGATTGCTAACTTTCGTGAGACAGGTTCCGCATTAAAAAGGAAACCACCTGGACGACCACGGACTGCAACAGGCCCCGGAAATGTTGATGCAGTTAGAGCTTCAGTTCAACAATCTCCTCGACGATCCGCTAAAAAGCATGCGGCAGCATTACGGATATCTGATCGAAGTGTGAGAAGAATCTTGCATCGAGATCTTAAAATGCATCCTTACAAAATTGTAACTACGCAGGAACTGAGTGAACGAGACTGTGGTGTCCGTGTAAGTTTGTGCCAAGACCTTCTTCGGAACATTCGTCCCAACGATATTGTGATTTTTTCTGATGAAGCACACTTTCACCTTGCCGGAACAGTGAACAGCCAAAATTGCAGGTACTGGTGTGAACACAATCCCCAAGAACTTCATCAACGACCACTTCATAGCCCTAAAGTAACAGTATGGTGTGCTGTTTACAATTCCGGAGTGATCGGTCCTTACTTTTTCGAAGAAAATGACAGGAATTTAACCGTCAACAGTGAACGATATTGTGCCATGCTCCGCGACTTTCTCCAACCGCAACTAAGGGAGCTTTTTGGTGAAATAGAGAACGTGTGGTTCCAGCAAGATGGTGCTACTGCCCACACAGCGCGGCAGTCACTGGCATTGGTGAAGGAAATGTTTCCTGGACATGTGATCTCGTTGCGTGGAGACATTGGCTGGCCCCCACGATCGCCGGACTTGACGCCCTGTGATTTCTTTCTTTGGGGCTATTTAAAAGCAAAAGTTTATGAACAACGTCCACAATCTTTACAAGCCCTGAAAGAAGCATTTACACAAGAGGTTGAAGCTATTCCACCTGAAATGACTCAAAGAGTAATGAATAACTTCAGGGAAAGACTCAAACAGTGTGTCGACAGTGCAGGAAGCCATTTAAGGGATGTTTTATTTAAAAAGTAAGACCATAAGAGTATTTTCTAAAATGGCATAATATGTACTTTTATTTAGTATAAATAAAATTGTTCTACCTTATTTGGTTTTGTTTTTATTAGCTTTCCTTAAAGGGGAGGTTTTTCTGCCGGACCTTGTATAATTAGAAATCAGTCACTGAGAACAGTAGTGACTGTAAAACATCTATGACTATACTCCAAAGTGGCTTAGTGAATAACAACTACATAAATTAGTTGTTGGAAATGCATATATCTGGTTGAGACTCATTGGAAGAATCCTAAGTAAATTTAATTTGTCAAAGAAAGAGTTGGCATACAAAACCCTCATTAGACCCATTCTTGAGTAGTGCTTGTCTGTCTGGGATTATTATTAGTTAAGAGTAATACAGGAGATAGAGAAATCCAAAGAAGAGTGGTGTGTTTTCTTATGCTCATTTATTAAGTATGAAAGCAGCACGTTGATGCTCATCATACTCTAGGAACAGATGCTGATAGAGAGGCCATGTGCATCATGGAGGGATTTACTGTTAAAATTCCATAAGCACACTTTTCAGGTAGAGTCATACAACATATTACTTCCTCCAATATAAATCCTATGAAATGATCATTGTGGAAAAAGTCAGAGGAATTTGAATGCATTTGGACATTGCCAACAGTTTTTCTTTGTAAGTAGAGTAGAGGGGGAGCAATCTCTTCTTGGATCAGTATTTTTAGTAGTAATTATATGTTCAGATGCACACATTTTGTTGTTTTGAATTTTATTGTTATGCAGTGCACTTTCACTGGAATCTTGTCATGTTCAGAGTTATTAAGTGTACTGCTTGATGATCTATAATTTTTTTTGTGCAATGAGCTTTTATGCTTGCTATATTTGTAACATTATCTTTAAATGATAATTCCCAGTTGGAGGATATGCCCTGCTGAGCTGAACCGTTATAACCATTTGCTCAGTAGCATGCTGATCCACCTTTGGAAGGTAGTGCAGTAGTGATTCTGCATGACATGAGTTTCTGTTGTATGTGGCACCAGATGTCTATGCACAGGCCGTACAGTTCCTGTAAGTTTTGTTTCAGTGGTTTGTGGGTGCAGAGCTGGTGTCTTATAGCATCCAGGATGTCTTCCATGCTTTCAGATCAGGCATATTTGGTAGCAGAACATCAATGTGCATGAGTTTGCTATAATGCTTCTCAAAATACTCTAGCATTATTCTGGCATTTGACATGGACAGTTATTATGCTAGAATAAATCATTGCCATTGGGAAAGACATCAAGTGTGGTCTGCAGTAATGTTCACATAGTCCACAGCTGTCATAATGCCTTCGGTTACTACTGTACATCCCAGGGATGCCCAGGTAAATGCCCTCTATAGTCAAATATTGCCCCCTCCAGTCTGTGCTCATGGCATGGTGCATGTTTTGAACAGTTGTTCACCTACATGATGGTGACTCCGGTCACAAACATCGACCCAGTGTAACAAGAAACATGATTCATTGATGAAGTGACCCATTTTCATAATGTTTTGGCTCTCCATGTATAAAATCATTATACATGTAGGCCAGGTTAACCACTAATCTGCAGTATTGTAACATTAATATTTCACTTTTTAAAACCTTTTTAAGTGGATGCCATGAAAATACTCTTTTTTCTTTATTTTGAAGTACACATCAGTGTTAATAAAGAAAGAGATGTCCACATTATTTGCTGTCTACTTATGTGTTTCCCAGGGCTTTATCATATCTAATCTCCATTATTGTGCCAGAATTGCATGTAAGAAATTCAGTTATTTTGGTCACACAAATTTCTTTCTCTTTTTTTTTTTTCAGCTTTGTTTGGTGTGGCCAGTTCCTCTGGTATGTGGTGTCCTGTACATGATTTCACAACTTTTAGTCAAACATGCAAATATTTTATCCTTTGAGCTGAAACATACACCTAAATTTGAAAATGATGGAAGTGATGAAGAAGAACACTATGATGATGTGCTAGAAGAGGTTTGTTTTTTAAGACTGATGACTGTGTACTACTTTATTATAATATTTAATAAGCACCAAGAAGTGATTAGTAGTTATCTATTGTTAACTTAATAGAGTGAGTGTAAATTCTGATCTGGCTTTCTTGACCTAGACACACTCTCTCTCTCTCTCTCTCTCTCTCTCTCTCTCTCTCTCTCTCTCTATCTCTATCTCTATCTCTCTCTCATAGCAGATCAATCGTTCTATTCGCACCTGTCAAACTATGTGATCTTACCTACAGGACAGCTAACAGCATGTTGCAAGCTGGCGTATGGATTCTGAGAATGAATGTACTATGAAAATAGCATTCTAGGAAGTTGTAACACCTGTAAATAAATCACAGAAAAATTTGGTAAAAGCTTAATATGTTATCAAGGCCTAATAGGTGTACATTTGTTACAACAATTGCACCAAGTTACACATGGTTTAATCAGAATTCACAGTGCTTTTGCAGACGTAACTTTTGCCTCTCATCCCAATGCTACCGGTAAGCAAGATAAAGTTACTTGCACCAGAATGTACAATAACAATCTCCCACGTTTCTACTGTCTTTGAAACCTGTACCTGCCATGTGGATCTTGCTGCCACACCACCAGTATTTTTTAGGAAATGCTGGCGTTTTCTAAGCAAACACAGAATAACTGAATTCTCTCCCTGTCGCAACCCAATGGTCATCAGTGATGATAAAGTCACAACATTGATGCAGTACGTATTGGAATAATAAAGACACCCAACTTACCTACATGCATCATGCTAATGGCATCACAATTGGCATAAACTTTGTGCACGGGCTGACAGCATTTAAGTTTGTGAATTTGCCACCAATCAAAGCACTTGTTATCACCAAACAAAGTCACTTCCTATGTGACTTAATTTGCAAAGACTATATTTATGTAATATGTGCAAAGATATAGCATATTTTGCTGTAACTGTGGAACCATCTCACACAAAATGTCTGCACACTCCAGGCTCCAGCGCATTTTCCTGAACAGTAGCACATCCTCCCCACTGCTGCCCAACTGGGGCAACAGTGATACCACACAATCGTCTTTAAGAATTGTTTATGTTTTTGATATTGGAATATCTTCTGCCTACACTTCCAAATGACACCCTTACAGAATAATATTTGTCAGTATTCTACCTCTCTCCTATTACCATTTGTAACTTTATTATGCACTACTTTTCCTCTGATTTTTTTTAAAATTATTATTTCAGTTTGGACTATTCTAAGCCATTCAGAAAGAAGGGGTGTCTGTTGCTGCAAACTATACAGTATTTTAGCTCAGGGCACAGTTGATATTCATCTGCCGGCCTTCAAACTTCACCCGCATCCTAATGACTTTCGTACTATCTAGAAGACTATAATGAGCATGTTTCCTCAGAATTTCATTTCAATGGCTGTTTAGTGTTTCTTACCTTTATTTCAAAAAGGACGTGTTTCATTTCCTTAACAGATGGTTGATAATACCAAAATGTTATATTGTTAATCTTGTCCATTTCTTGGCATTTGTTGCATTGAAAACTTTATTAATGATTTTGAGTGCTCTTTGTAGAATCGGCTGGAGACAGTGGCCATGTGTGTGTGATTTGTGCTTGTGTGAATATGTGTGTTTTTTCAGTTTCCGTGAAGGGCTTTTTTTATCTGAAAGCGTAAATGTTTAGTAGTCTTTTCATTGTACCTATCTGTGACTGAAAGCCTCCTCTGTGTGGTGAATAGCAGTCTATCCCTTTCACAAGATTATTGTTATCTGGATCATGTATGTAAGACCTGCCTAGCCTTAGTATTTAAAATAGTTATCTACTTAAAATAAGGGCTATGCAACAACTTACCTATAGAGCATTGGTCTGTGGTGCATTGAAACACATAATAGAAAACCGTTAACACTAGCTTTCGAGCCCTTGCTATTTTTCTAGTAAGAGTATACACGTTCACACACACAACCACATAGACACTCAATCGTACACACTCACACTAACAGTGAAACTAATTACATAATTTATGATATGAATATGATAGAAAGAAATATTCCACATGGGAAAAATATATTAAAAAAGATGCTGTGACTTACCAAACGAGAAAGTGCTGGTAGATAGACACATTAAAAAACACACAAACACACACACAAATTTCAGGCTTTCACAACCCACGGTTGCTTCTTGAGGAAAGAGGGAAGGAAAGGGAAAGACGAAAGGATGTGGGTTTTAAGGGATAGGGTAAGGAGTCATTCCAATCCCGGGAGCAGAAAGACTTACCTTAGGGGGAAAAAGGGACAGGTATACACTCGCGCACACACACACACACACACACACACACACACACACACACACACACACACACACACACACACACACACACACACATATCCATCCGCACATATACAGACACAAGCAGACATATGTAAAGGCAAAGAGTTTGGGCAGAGATGTCAGTCGAGGCGAAAGTACAGAGGTAAAGATGTTGTTGAGTGACAAGTGATATACGAGGGGCGGCAACTTGAAATTAGCGGCGGTTGAGGCCTGGTGGGTAACAGGAAGAGAGGAACTATTGAAGGGCAAGTTCCCATCTCCGGAGTTCTGATAGGTTGGTGTCAGTGGGAAGTATCCAGATAATCCGGACGGCGTAACACTGTGCCAAGATGTGCTGGCTGTGCACCAAGGCATGTTTAGCCACAGGGTGATCCTCATTACAAAAACACTGTCTGCCTGTGTCCGTTCATGCGAATGGATAGTTTGTTGCTGGTCATTCCCACATAGAAGGCTTCACAGTGTAGGCAGGTCAGTTGGTAAATCACGTGGGTGCTTTCACACGTGGCTCTGCCTTTGACCGTGTACTCCGGGTTACAGGATTGGAGTAGGTGGTGGTGGGAGGGTGCATGGGGCAGATTTTACACTGGGGGTGGTTACAAGGGTAGGAGCCAGAGGGTAGGGAAGGTGGTTTGGGGATTTCATAGGGATGAACTAACAGGTTACGAAGGTTAAGTGGATGGCGGAAAGACACTCTTGGTTGAGTGGGGAGGATTTCACGAAGGATGGATCTCATTTCAGGGTATGATTTGAGGAAGTCGTATCCCTGCTGGAGAGCCACATTCAGAGTCTGATCCAGTCCCGGAAACTATCCTGTCACAAGTGGGGCACTTTTGTGGTTCTTCTGTGGGAGATTCTGGGTTTGAGGGGATGAGGAAGTGGCTCTGGTTATTTGCTTCAGTACCAGGTCGGAAGGGTAGTTGCGGGATGCGAAAGCTGTTGTCAGGTTGTTGGTGTAATGGTTCAGGAATTCCGGACTGGAGCAGATTCGTTTGCTATGAAGACCTAGGCTGTAGGGAAGGGACCGTTTGACGTGGAATGGGTGGCAGCTGTCATAACGGAGGTACTGTTGCTTGTTGGTGGGTTTGATGTGGACGGACGTGTGAAGCTGGCCATTGGACAGGTGGAGGTCAACGTCAAGGAAAGTGGCATGGGATTTGGAGTAGGACCAGGTGAATCTGATGGAACCAAAGGAGTTGAGGTTGGAGAGGAAATTCTGGAGTTCTTCTTCACTGTGAGTCCAGATCATGAAGATGTCATCAATAAATCTGTACCAAACTTTGGGTTGGCAGGCCTGGGTAACCAAGAAGGCTTCCTCTAAGCGACCCATGAATAGGTTGGCGTACGAGGGGGCCATCCTGGTACCCATGGCTGTTCCCTTTAATTGTTGGTATGTCTGACCTTCAAAAGTGAAGAAGTTGTGAGTTAGGATGAAGCTGGCTAAGCTAATAAGGAAAGAGGTTTTAGGTAGGGTGGCAGGTGATCAGTGTGAAAGGAAGTGCTCCATTGCAGCGAGGCCCTGAATGTGCAGGATATTTGTGTATAGGGAAGTGGCATCAATGGTTACAAGGATGGTTTCCGGGGGTAACAGATTGGGTAAGGATTCCAGGTGTTTGAAAAAGTGGTTGGTGTCTTTGATGAATGATGGGAGACTGCTTGTAATGGGTTGAAGGTGTTGATCTACGCAGGCAGAAATATGTTCTGTGGGGGCTTGGTAACCAGCTACAATGGGGCGGCCGGGATGTTTGGGTTTGTGAATTTTAGGAAGTAGGTAGAAGGTAGGGGTGCGGGGTGTTGGTGCGGTCAGGAGGTTGATGGAGTCAGGTGAAAGGTTTTGTAGGGGGCCTAAGGTTCTGAGGATTCCTTGAAGCTCCACCTGGACATCAGGAATGGGATTACCTTGGCAAACTTTGTATGTAGTGTTGTCTGAAAGCTGACATAATTTTGATTATCAACAGCAGTTACCTGGGGAAGTGGAGGGGGGAGGGAGGGACACATGAGGGGGTGGAGTGCCCTGTGAGACAGGACTTTCGCCAGATGACTCAGTGGGTGCACAATAAGACGAAAGGAGTTTAGAGGGTAGAGTGTATAAGGGATGGAGAGAAATAGGGGTGGAGAGGAAAGGAGAGGCAGCAGATGGTGAAGAGAGACACAGGGAGGGGAATGAGTAAGGGAGAGGGGTGAATAAAGTGAGAGGGGGGAGTAAAAGTGGTATGAGAAGGCAAAACACAATCTGGATGGGGATGGAGTGGTGCGGACAGAAGAGAGAAGGGAAAAGACAAGGTAAGGCATTGGGAAATGGGTCAGCTGAGGTTTAGGCCAGGACGCAGCAAGAGTGCAGGATATGCTGGAGAGACAGTGCTCACCTGTGTAGTTTGGAAAAACTTGTGCTTGTGTATTTTGAGATACAAAAAGTCTCTTCCATGCAGCCTTGCCACTCATAGATGTCACATATCCAGTGGAGAGCAGGAGTTGTTAAAATATACTGGTAGCCTTGCAAGAGCTTCTATTGATAGATAATATCCTGTCCAGCTCATTCATAAACAGATCTCCCATGCCATCTCCTCCTCTGACACCAGTAAACCTGTTAACCAGTGACTGACCAACACTTTTTTAATCATCCAGTATCATAATGGCCTTGAAAATCCCCAACCAATGGGGGATAACTGACCTAAAATTCTCCCATCATCACCCAAAGTAGTGTCCTGCCACCCACCTAATCTACAGAGTATCCTTGTCCATCCCTATGCCAATCCTGCTCCCTGTGGGTCATTTCCTTGCAGTGCAACACCTGTCCCATATAGCCACCCACCGCCCCCTACCACAGTCCAGTCATCGGCACCTCCTACCCAACAAAAGGCTGGCCCATGTGTGAAAGCAGCCATGTTACATAACAGCTATGTTGCAATTGCTGGACGGCATTGTATGTGGGCATGACAAGTAAGCAACTGTTGACTCTCATGAATGGCCATTGTCAAACTGTGGCAAACTGCAAGCTTGACCATCCAGTTGCTGAATATGCTGCACACCACAACACTAATGACTTCAACACCTATTTCACTACGTGGGCCATTTGGATATTCCCTTCCAGCACAAGTTTATCCGAACTATCCAGATGGGAATTGCCTCTCCAGCATATCCTGCACTGTTGCAATGCCATGTCCTGAATCTCCAACATGTTTGCCAATGCCTCACATTACCTTTCACCTTCTCTCTTCTGCCCACACCGCTCTGCCTCCATCCAGTTTGTGTACTGCCCTCTCCGACCACTATTCCTCCCTCTCCCCTCCCCCCCCCCCCCTTTGGTCTCTCTCTTCACCCACCCATCCCCTTCCTCTCTCTGTTCCTAAAATGCTGTGCCCTCTGAACTCTTTTCATCTTGTTGTGCAGCTGCTGAGTCATCTGGCAAAGACCTGCCTCACACTTTCCTGCTATCCCCTCATTGTCTTGTGCACCATTTCTCGCCTCCAACTACCCAGGTAACTACCGTTGATAATCAATATTCAGTATACAGTTTTACTACTACCGCAAGCATATATATTCAGGTGTTAGTGTGCTTGTGTGTGTGAATGTGTTTACTGTTAGCAGAAAAACAGCAAGAGCTCAAAAGCTAGTGTTAATAGTTTTCTATCGTGTGTTTCTATGCACCATGCACAAATCCTCAGTAGATAAGTTGTTTATGTAAAATAATCATTTACTGTATTGTGGAACTGTGCTTACAGATTTTGCTTCTTATGTGCATTTTTCCATTGAAGACCAGCACTTTACTTTACTTTTTGTTGTTATCATTTCCTTATTATATCAGAAGAAAAATTCAATTGTGGAAATTATTACAGTACAAGGAGACAGAGTGACAGGCACTTCCTTACCTTGAGGGGGTGAAATTCTAAGTACTGCCAACAGACATATTATGTAATAGTAGAAAAAGCTATGTTGGCTTTCAGGACTTTCTCAGGAAGGAAAGAGAGATGTTATGAAGTCAAGGCGAGACAAAGTTTAAGGGGAGCTGTCAAAGAGAGAGAGAGAGAGAGAGAGAGAGAGAGAGAGTGTGTGTGTGTGTGTGTGTGTGTGTGTGTGTGTGTGTGTGTTTCCTTATTAGCTAATTCTGAAGAGAGACAGTATCTTAAAGCTTGGCATTGTTTTCAATCTTATTTATGCTTTGCTAAGCACCTTAACTGTTTGTGATTCCCTAGACTAATTTTCTGGAGTACACGATTGAAGGCCTTGAAAAGGTCTTAGAAAATCCTATAAGACAATTTTTTCTTGTCTGGTTCCATTAGAACTAAATTTGTGAGAGCATGTATTGCCTTCTTGGTAGAAAAGCCTTTACAAAAGCAAAGCTGTGGTGGTGTTAAAATGTTATTTTCAGAACAGTGGTTCAATATTTTGTTTTAAGCAAGTCAAAGATTTGTGAGAACACAGGAAAAGGGGAGGGAGGGGGGATAGTGATCTTTAATGAGAGGCCCTTTTACTAATCTACACTTTTATAAATGAATATTACTGCAGCTCATTCTCAATGTGGAAATTGAAAGTAATTATTTTGACTTACCTTGTTTGTTGAAGTTAATTACATTTTCTTAATATTGTTGGCACAGCACTCTTGAGGTATATAATATACCTGATTGATGTAGAAAGATATTGGGCTCATCCAATGTTCAGTATTAATATTACTTTACTTACTTTTACTTTACATGTGGCAAGGGCCTTATCGACCATATGCCTGCTCTATGAGCCTCTTCCACTTCTGCCTGTCCAATGTGCTGTTTGTCCAGTTGCTGTTGCTGTTCATCCTAGTTGTGTCCTCTTGAATGTTATCTCGCCATCTGATTCTGGGTCTCCCTCTTCCACTCATTCCATCTATTGGTCTGCTGAATGCCATTCTAGGTAGTCTATTCTGTGTCATTCTTGCTATATGGCCTGCCCAATTCAATTGAATGTTATCTCGCCATCTGATTCTGGGTCTCCCTCTTCCACTCATTCCATCTATTGGTCTGCTGAATGCCATTCTAGGTAGTCTATTCTGTGTCATTCTTGCTATATGGCCTGCCCAATTCAACCTTCTCCTCTTGAGCATTTCGACAATGTTACGGTGTTTGTACAGCCCTCTTAATTCTTCATTTCTTCTTATTCTCCATTCCATGTTATTTTTGTCGTTCAGGTCCAAAAATTTTCCTTAGTACTTTTCTTTCTAATATTAACAGTTTTTCTTCATCTTTCTTTCTAAATATTAATGTTTCACATCCATATAACATCACAGGTATAATGGTCGATTGATATAAGCGGATTTTGAAGTTACTGCTAAGTGATCTTTTTCTTAGAATTTTGATGAAACTAAAAGTGTCTTGTTTGCTGTTGATAAACGGGCATCTATTTCTGTATCTGTTCTGTTGTTATTACTAAAAAGACTTCTTAGGTATTTGATGTGGTCAACAGTCTTGAAATTGAATCCATCTACAGTCAGAGATGCATCTTTTCTGGTTTTCTTACTTATGGGCAGGTATTCTGTCTTTTCTTCATTAACATGTAGTCCTGTTTTCTCAGCAATTTTGTAGTAATTTTGCATCATTCTGATTAATTCTCTTTTGGAACTACTTATTAGTGCTACATCATCTGCATAGGCAAGTCTTGTAATGTTCACATCCTGTAGCTGGATCCCTTGTGGACTGGTTTTAGAAAATTCTCTATCGATCTTCTCTAGGACAAGGTTAAATAAAATAGGTGAAATGGCATCCCCTTGTCTCAGTCCAGTGTACACCTTAAAATCTTCCATTTCTCCTACCGATGTCTTTATGCCACATAAAGTTTAATCTATATACATTTTAACTAATCTGATTAATTTTGATGGTATTTTAAATTCCTTCATTATATTTAGGAGTGTCTGTTGGTGTATGCTATCATAGGCCTTTTTAAAATCTACGAGTAATATGTGGACATCTACATTGAATTCCCACGCCTTCTCAGTTACTTATCTTAGGGTGAATAAGTGATCTAATGTGGATCTGTTTCTGCGGAAACCACATTGGTAGCCCCCAATCAGTTCTTCTGTTATTGGTATCAGCCTGTTTAATAGGCAGCTCGATAAGATTTTGTAGATGATATCCAGTAAGGCAATTCCTCTTTAGCTATCACAAACTAGTGGATCACTCTTCTTAAATATGGGGCACACAATTGCAGTTTTCCAATCTGCAGGAATGGTTTCTGTCTCCCAAATCGTTTCTATTAACGCCTGTATTTCTAATTCCAGTTGTGGGCCACCATTCTTTAATAACTCAATGTATATCTTGTCCTCGTCAAAAGCTTTGTTATTCATTAATTTCGTTGCTTGCTGTATTTCATTTACTGATGGGGTAGTAACTGTATCAGCTGTATCAATTGTATCAGGTTCTTCCAATTTAAAGTAAGAGTGTGGGTCATTGCAGTTGAGAAGTTGTGAAAAGTATGTCTTCCATCTGTTTTGTATGTCACTTTTGTTGGTCAATATTTTCCCATACTGATCCTTTATAAACTGTTCCCTTTTATTGAATTTACCAGTATTAATATAAATAATAAAAATTACAGGTGTTCAAATTCACTGTAAAAATACTTATTTGTGTTCTCCAAA
This sequence comes from Schistocerca piceifrons, assembly GCF_021461385.2. Classification (NCBI taxonomy): domain Eukaryota; kingdom Metazoa; phylum Arthropoda; class Insecta; order Orthoptera; family Acrididae; genus Schistocerca; species Schistocerca piceifrons. Next base: position 612,960,464 of record NC_060139.1, read on the forward strand.
TGATTATGCTGCAGATAAACAGTTATGGACACAACACAGATGTGTGCAATACAAAACCAACTCTCACATCTCTCTCCTTGCTACCTTGTGACTTCCAGCCACTAGTCCAGAAGGACAAATATTATACATATGTCAAAGAAAGTCTTTTACATAACAAATGAGTTACTTATTGATAATCTTTTCATAAGTTTGATTAAAAGTTTCTAACCAAGAACTTTAATGGCAGTGGCTTCAAGTGTAGTTAAAAGTAAGACAAGACAAAATGGATTACTACAACAAAATAATAAGAGAATCAGAGGATGATTTCAGGCATCACTGGGCAAGCCAGATGTACCAAAATATAAAAAATCTTTTGTAAATTTACTTAAAGTTTATAAAGGATCAGCATGGGAAAATACTGACCAACAAGAGTGACATGCAAAAAAGATGGAAGACATACTTTTCACAGCTACTGAAATTCAATGATCCACAGTGTTACTTTAAATTTGAATGATATACAAGTCACCACACTATCAATAAATGAAACATAGCAAGAAATAAAGAAATTGAAGAGTAATATGGCATGTGAAGACCAGATATTTGCTGGGGTATTAAAGAATGGAGGACCACAACTGGAAGTGGAACTACTGTCTTTATTAGAACAATTTGGAAGGCAGAAATCATATCTGCAGACTGGAGAACTGAAGTTATGTGCCCTATATTTAAGAAGAAAGATCCCTTTGTATGTGTTAACTGCAGAGGAATTGCTTTACTAGATGTCGCTTATAAAATTCTAGCGAAATGTCTATTAAACAGACTGATCCCAGTAACTGAAGAACTAATTGGTGACTATATATAGCAAAAACTCTTCAAACAGCTGTATCTTGAACCTGTTTTATTAAGGTGCTTCTGGTTTCACATCTTATAGCCACAATATCAGGTGCATATCTAAACAACAATGAATAAATGATGATAGCGGGTTGAACCCGTCTACACCAAAATAATACCAGAGCCATAGGCACCTAGGTATGAAAATAGATAAAGACACAAGTGTACTTATAAAAATTAAAACATGTTGGAATTTGCATGCCGGAATCGCAACTGAATGCCCACTGAGTGGTGACAGTTGGCCTGTTCAGATAAATCACATTTTGTGCTCCATCGTACGGATGACCATTGCTGTGTACGGCCAGGCAACAATTGTTGGAAAGCTCCAGGCCAGAGAAGGGAGTATTATGGCCTGTGGAATCCTTCCGTGGCATTCTCTGGGTGATCTTATCATTCTGGAAGGCGCAGTGGATCAAAACAAGTATGCATCTATCCTTGAGGCCCTGTCCGCCCCTACATGCAGTATATTTTCTCCTTAGTACAATGACATCTACCAGGAGGACAATTCAGTATGTCATACACCTCGTGTTGTACGTATGTGTTCTGAAGAGCACAAGGATGAGTACCATACACCCATGACCACAAAATTCCTCGAATTTAAATCCAATCAAGAACCTTTGGAACCACCTCAGTCAGGCTGTTCGGGCCAAGGATCCACAATGTAGAAATCTATCAGAGTTAGCCACGGCACTGAAGTTGGCAGTGCTCCACATCCCTGTTGGTATCTTGTAGAACCTCGTTGACTGTCTTCTTGTAAATCCACAGTGCAAGAGGTTAATCATGATTTTGATAGATGGTCACATTAATGTCACTGGGCTCTGTAATAAACAAGAGTGGTGGAAGTCCACATCCCTGTCAAACTCCTGCATGTATTCTGCTCCACTATTTCTTGACACAGATTAAATGTGTTGTGTAAATTTTGTACAAGTCGCTGGGAAACACGATGATTTGCCAGAATCTGTAATAATTTGTTTCTGTTGATGTTATCGAGAGCTTTTTTGAAGTGGATGAAGGCAATATTTGTTTCTAGATTTAATTCTATATTTTTTTCTATTAGCAATTTCAATGAAAAATAGCAATTATAGCATGATCTTCCTTTCGAAAGTCATGTTGCTTCTCACTCAAGATTGGTTTGTAGTTTCTGTACAATTTATTTTTGATGATGATGGTAATATAAGCTTATTTCTTGTGATAGTTATCACAGTTTTTCTAGTCTCATTTTTTGAAGATAGGAGTGACAATTGATTTAGTCCAGCCCTCACTTATATCATCGCCTGACCAGATCGTATTGTAAGAACTTTAGGACTCTGTCCATAAATGACTTGCTTGCATATTTAAACAGCTGTAGCTAGACTTAATTATCTCATGGGGCTTTATTATTTTTCAGTTTGTTTAATGTGCTAGTAAGCTCACACTTATGGTTGGTTTTTCTTGAGTATTTCCCTGAGAGTTGGATTCTAGGAGGCTCTGATGGTTGTGACTATAGCTCTTGGAAGTTCTTCAGCCATTTAGGTAAAGGAATGGGATTCACTTTCACATTCTCATTTATCTCACTGTGTTAAACTTTTTAATAATTTTGAATGTCTTTGTTCGTGCTCTCTAAATAATGGACCACAAATTCTTCCCAACTCTGTGCCTCATATTACATAATGCATTTAAAAATAAGGACAATTACTGTTTTTAATCAATCATTTGATATTATAGACAACACAACAACATTTCATCAGGCAGTTATGGTGTCATAACTTTGAGGTAGCTGCAAGTGGCAGCAATTTGAAACAGAGATTAGATTAGATTAATTATTCATTCCATAGACCCATAAAAGAGGGAATCCTCCTGGGTGTGGAACATGTCAACGAACAATCGACCTGAAGTGTTCCAAATGGTGTTGACACTTTTAGTGATAAAATTTGAGAGCTGGCAACCAGCTTATCATGGTCTTACTATATCTAGTCTACTGTGGACTCATAACCCACTGATTTATATATGTCACTAATTAATAATAAGAGTGGTAAATATGTGATCGCCCGCCCAGCTAGCTGTGCAGTCTAATGCGCTGCTTCCCAAGTGGGAAGGTGTACTGGTCCTCGGCATGAATCTGCGTGGTAGATTAGTGTTGTGGTCTGGTGTGCCGGGCCAGTGTGTAGATGGTTTTTAAAGTGGTTTTCCATCTGCCTTGGTGAATTTGGGCTGGTTCCCCTTATTCCGCCTCAGTTACACTATGTCGATGATTGATGCACAAACACTGTCTCCACATACGCATACACCATAGTTACTTTACCATGCAAACATTTGGAGTTACACCCATCTGATATGAGGCGTCCTGGGGAGGGTGGGGGGAGGGGTGTCCACTGGAGGCCGAACCCCTGGGTTCAGTGTGGGGTGGCAGTGGGGTGAGTAGACTGCTGTAGCTTGTTGTGGGGTTGTGAACCACTAAGGGCTATGACAGGGATGAAGCCCCTCCGCCGCTTCTAGGTCCCCAGTTCAATACACAATACACACAAATGTTTGATCTGAGGTGCCACCCCACAATATCATTATCTGCTCTTGAGCAAAAATTTTATATGACCACTGCTCTAGTGCATCATTCGAAATTCTTTTTGTCAATTAATCACAAACAAGGGTCCACATTGATAGATGACTGCAAGGTGGTGTCATACATGGACCGTAATCTACACCATCGTATAGATGGTTTGAAAAAAATCAGCCCAACCCCTGTGGATCTCTCCTTGTGAATGTATTGGTGTGGCAGTGAAATTCGTTTGTGATATTCTGATGGTAAGGATCTGTTTTTCCTGGTTTATACTTATTAAGGTATGTGTCCACTGTTAAGTAACTTCTGCAAGTACTTGCTGAGGTGTTAATATTAGAACAAAAACTTGTGCAAGTTAACTTCTGCAAGTTGCTTTGGCAAGTTAATTTCAAGCACTTGCTGCAAGTACTCCCATAAGTGTTTCCCCTAGAGTCGCATCTTGATATAGGCAAGTGGAAGTTTACAATGTCATGCTTAAAACTCAGAGCAGCTGCCACTGTTGTGTCATCATCATCAGTATTATTGAAACTTCTTGGCAGATTAAAACTTTGTGCCAGACTGAGACTCGAACTCGGGATCTTTGCCTTTCATGGGCAAGTGCTCTACCATCTGAGCTACCCAAGCATGACCTGTCATCACAGCTTCAATTCTGCCAGTACCTCGTCTCCTGCCTTCCAAACTTCTCAGAAGTTCTTTTGCGGACCTTGTAGAAGAAGCATTCCTGGAAGAAAGGAAATTGCAGAGACATGATATTGGGATATTTCCTGAATGAAATTTTTACTCTGCAGCAGAGTGTACACTGATATGAAACTTCCTGGAAGATTAAAACTGTGTGCCAGACTGAGAATCGAACTTGAGACCTTTGCCTTTCGCAGGCAAGTGCTGTACCATCTGAGCTACCCAAACATGACTCACGACCCGCCCTCACAGCTTCGTTTCTGCCAGTGCCTCATCTCCTACCATACAAACTTTGCAGAAACTCAGCTGCAAACCTTGCAGAACTAGCACTTCTGGAAGAAAGGATATTGTGGAGATAAGGCTTAGCCGCAGCCTGGGGTATGTTTCCAGAATGAGATTTTCACTCTGCATTTCAGCACACACTCTACTACAGAGTGTAAATCTCATTCTGGAAACATCCTCCAGGCTGTGGCTAAAGCAGGTATTAAACGACAATACGCCGCGAATGGTACTGGTCTACCGTGACAGCCATCTAGCGGTAGAAAGGGTGAAACTATGAAAATTAGCAGACACATTATCTGTACGCCAGAATAGAGAGCAGTTCTAAACTACCGTCAATCCGTGCATGTGCACTAGGTAGCAAAAATGCTTGCATCCGCAAGGGGCTACTGCAGTGTTTTCTGCTTGTTATTTGCTTACTGATTGGTGGTTAGTAGCTCATTTCAGATTTTCGTGTTGGGGATTTTCCACGTGTTTTTCCCCCCCCCTCAGTAAGTAGGTTTTCATAAATGCAGAGAAAAAAAAATTTTTGCCAGTAGACTTTTTTTATACTAGCTCTTTGTGAAAGCATTATTTTTATTGATTACTTCATATTCTAGAAATGAAATGGAGCAAAGAGGTGTTAAGTGTCTTAATTCAGGCATACAGTTAGGAAGAGTGTACGTGTGACTCGCTGTATCATAATACGATATGTTGGCAATCGTTTCTTTCTGAGTAATATGCATATAACGCCACACGGTGATTTTCGATTCGTATCGTAATGCCTTAGCTTACGACAGTTCGTGTTTGTTGTGATTTCATCTCTTGTTTATTTCAGCATGCCAGAAAAGAGAAACTAGCGGTGATAGGTGATGAAGACCATGCAGTGCTATAGACGGGGACTGAAAAAACTCTGAGTAGCCCCTATACACTGTATATTCAAAACTTGGACAAACAAAACAAGTACACCTTTAAGTATTGGTCCTTTCAGGTGCTGCAAATTGCAGCGCATACATCCACAACAACTTTTGAAATGGTGAGCTGTGCTATTCTGCTGCTAAAATCCAGAGTCTTGAAAGATTCCCCATTCGCCAGGAAACTTAATGTTGCAACCACCTCGCAACATAACAGTGTGTTTACTGGTATTTTATAGGTGGTCTAGGCTGGTATGATCACAGAATGTATAAACATATGATTTAATTCTTGCTTTTGAGAATGTGAGGTAGCCTCTCTCATGACTGAGTCACACTTGCCAAATCCGTCTTCTGTCATAAACAGCAGCTTCTCAAAATGGGCCATATCCATCCTAAGGAAGTTTTGAAATTCTTGAGGATCTTCAGGCCTCAGTTCTTTCATTAACTGTGAATATATTCCCCTACCTTCATCCCTACTTTTCAGACATAGTCGAACCCAACACCATCTGACTTTTCGTTTTTGTCACCATTCTGCCCTAATCCGAAGATTTACTGTCACTGACAGGGCAGTAGCTCCAAAAACAAGTGGATCTTTTTCAATATACATATACCTGTGTAACCAAGTGTCATAATATAAAACTGTTGAGTCTGTAATTCAGAACATAAGAGAAAACAATTACTTAATAAATAATGTAAAAACAATTTCTTATTAAGTAGGAATCTTGATCTCTCAGAAATAATTTGAACATGTGACTCTCCAGTATATCATACAGCTGTCCTTGAGTTGCGTGCAGTAGAACTAACGACTTTACAAGACATCAGACAGTTGTATTTTCTTTTCGCACGTAATGTTCTGCTGCTCGCACGTATTGTCTGCTGCTGCACATGCGCGCTAGGTATATCCCGCGTGTAATAGGTCGGAAGTGAACCAGTTTGTAGTTACAGGTGTGCACATTAGGGACACCGGTGCATAGGTGTACGGTTTAGGCGCATCGTGTTACACGGGCTTAAGCCATGTCTCTGCAATATTCTTTCTTCCACGAGTGCTAGTTCTGCAAGGTTCGCAGAAGAGCTTCTGTGAAGTTTGGAAGGTGGGAGACAAGGTACTGGCAGAATTGAAGCTTTGAGGATGAGTCGTAAGTCGTGCTTGGGTAGCTCAGATAGTAGAGCACTTGCCCACGAAAGGCAAAGGTCCTGAGATTGAGTCTCGGTCCGGCACACAGTTTTAATCTGCCAGGAAGTTTGATAACAGTGCACTATCTACTGCAGAGTGAAAACCTCATTCTGGAAACATCCCCCAGGCTGTGGCTAAGCCATGTCTCCACAGTATCCTTTCTTCCAGGAGTGCTAGTTCTGCAAGGTTTGCAGAAGAGCTTCTGTGAAGTTTGGAAGGTAGGAGACAAGGTACTGACAGAATTGAAGCTGTGAGGATGGGTCGTGAGTCATGCTTGGGTAGTTCAGATGGTAGAGCACATGCTCGCAAAAGGCAAAGGTCCCGTGTTCGAGTCTCAGTCCAGCATACAGTTTTTATCTGCCAGGAAGTTTCATATCAGCGCACACTCTGTTGCAGAGTGTAAATTTCATTCTGGAAACATCCTCCAGGATGTGACGAAGCCATATCCCTGCAATATTCTTTCTTTTAGGGTTGATAGTTCTGCAAGGTTCGCAGAAGAGCTTCTGTGAAGTGTGGAAGGTAGGAGACAAGGTTCTTGTAGAATGAATTAAATCTGTGAGGACAGGTCATGAGTTGTGCTTGTGTAGCTCAGATGGTAGAGCACTAGTCTGCGAAAGGCAAAGGTCCCGAGTTTGAGCCTCCGGCACGCTGTCTTAAACTGCCAGGAAGTTTCACATCAGTATTATTATCTTTCCTTTCTCAGACGCTATGTCTGGTTAAAAATGGAAAGTGACGCAGACCTTGATCAAGCGTGACTTCCTTTTAACTGTATGGTATATGTTACATTGCATTTAGGCACTTTCGGGTAATAGCCATGTATCAATAATTACAGATTTCTGTAGTTGTATATATACATTTGGATGTAGCTGTATTGCATTGATGTACTGGTGGATATTGTGTGGTATGACTCCTGTAGTTGATAGTATAATTGGTATAATGTCAACTTTATCCTGATGCCACATGTCCTTGACTTCCTCAGCCAGTTGGATGTATTTTTCAGTTTTTTCTCCTGTTATCTTCTGTATATTTGTTGTATTGGGTATGGATGTTTCGATTAGTTGTGTTAATTTCTTCTTTTTATTGGTGAGTATGATGTCAGGTTTGTTATGTGGTGTTGTTTTATCTGTTATAATGGTTCTGTTCCAGTATAATTTGTATTCATCATTCTCCAGTACATTTTGTGGTGCATACTTGTATGTGGGAACTTGTTGTTTTATTAGTTTATGTTCTTTGCCAAGTTGTTGATGTATTATTTTTGCTACATTGTCATGTCTTCTGGTGTATTCTGTTTATTTGCTAATATTGTACATCCGCTTGTGATGTGATCTACTGTTTCTATTTGTTGTTTGCAAAGTCTGCATTTATCTGTTGTGGTATTGGGATCTTTAATAATATGCTTGCTGTAATATCTGGTGTTTATTGTTTGATCCTGTATTGCAATCATGAATCCTTCTGTCTCACTGTATATATTGCCTTTTCTTAGCCATGTGTTGGATGCGTCTTGATCGATGTGTGGCTGTGTTAGATGATACGGATGCTTGTTGTGTAGTGTTTTCTTTTTCCAATTTACTTTCTTCGTATCTGTTGATGTTATGTGATCTAAAGGGTTGTAGAAGTGGTTATGAAATTGCAGTGGTGTGGCCGATGTATTTATATGAGTGATCGCATTGTGTATTTTGCTAGTTTCTGCTCGTTCTATAAAGAATTTTCTTAAATTGTCTACCTGTCCATAATGTAGGTTTCTTATGTCAATAAATCCCCTTCCTCCTTCCTTTCTGCTTAAAATGAATCTTTCTGTTGCTGAATGTATGTGATGTATTCTATATTTGTGGCATTGTGATTGTGTAAGTGTATTGAGTGCTTCTAGGTCTGTGTTACTCCATTTCACTACACCAAATGAGTAGGTCAATATTGATATAGCATAAGTATTTATAGCTTTTGTCTTGTTTCTTGCTGTCAATTCTGTTTTCAGTATTTTTGTTAGTCTTTGTCTATATTTTTCTTTCAGTTCTTCTTTAATATTTGTATTATCTATTCCTATTTTTTTTCTGTATCCTAGATATTTATATGCATCTGTTTTTTCCATCGCTTCTATGCAGTCGCTGTGATTATCCAATATGTAATCTTGTTAAGTGTGTTTTCCCTTGACTACGCTATTTTTCCTACGCTTGCCTGTTCCAAAAGCCATATTTATATCATTGCTGAATACTTCTGTTATCTTTAATAATTGGTTGAGTTGTTGATTTGTTGCTGCCAGTAGTTTTAGGTCATCCATGTATAGCAAATGTGTGATTTTGTGTTGGTATGTTCCAGTAATATTATATCCATAATTTGTATTATTTAGCATGTTGGATAGTGGGTTCAGAGCAAGGCGGAACCAGAAAGGACTTAATGAGTCTCCTTGGTATATTCCATGCTTAATCTGTATTGGCTGTGATGTGATATTATTTGAATTTGTTTGGATACTAAGTGTGGTTTTCCAATTTTTCATTGCTATGTATCAATTTAGGATCTACTTTGTATATTTCCAATATTTGTAGTAACCATGAGTGGGGTACACTATCAAAAGCTTTTTGGTAATCAATGTATGCATAGTGTAGCGACCTTCGTTTAGTTTTAGCTTGATATGTCACCTCTGCATCTATTATCAGTTGCTCTTTACATCCTCGTGCTACTTTGCAGCAGCCTTTTTGTTCTTCATTTATAATTTTGTTGTGTGTTGTATGTGTCATTAATTTCTGTGTAATGACTGAAGTTAATATTTTGTATATTGTTGGTATGCATGTTATGGGGCGATATTTTGCTGGGTTTGCTGTGTCTGCTTGATATTTAGGTTTCAGATAAGTTATTTCTTGTGTAAGTGTATCAGGGACTGTGTATGGGTCTGCAATGTAACTGTTAAATAACTTATATTTAAAAACAAAGATGATGTGACTTACCATACGAAAGCGCTGGCAGGTCGATAGAAACACAAACAGACACATACATACACACAAAATTCAAGCTTTCGCAACAAACTGTTGCCTCATCAGGAAAGAGGGAAGGAGAGGGAAAGACGAAAGGAAGTGGGTTTTAAGGGAGAGGGTAAGAAGTCATTCGAATCCCGGGAGCGGAAAGACTTACCTTAGGGGGAGAAAAGGACGGGTATACACTCGCACACACACACATATCCATCCACACATATACAGACACAAGCAGACATATATTGCAATATGTCTGCTTGTGTCTGTATATGTGTGGATGGATATGTGTGTGTGTGTGCAAGTGTATACCTGTCCTTTCTTCCCCCTAAGGTAAGTCTTTCCGCTCCCGGGATTCGAATGACTCCTTACCCTCTCCCTTAAAACCCACTTCCTTTCGTCTTTCCCTCTCCTTCCCTCTTTCCTGCTGAGGCAACAGTTTGTTGCAAAAGCTTGAATTTTGTGTGTATGTATGTGTCTGTTTGTGTTTCTATCGACCTGCCAGCGCTTTCGTATGGTAAGTCACATCATCTTTGTTTTTAAATATATTTTTCCCGCGTGGAATGTTTCCCTCTATTATATTGTTAAATAACTTAGTTAGATGTGAATGTGTTGAGGTGAACTTCTTTAGCCATAAATTTGCTATTTTATCTTTTCCAGGGGTTTTCCAATTGTGCGTAGAATTAATTGCTCGGGTGACTTCATGTTGCAAAATTATCACTTCAGGCATTTGTGGTATCATCTTGTATGTGTATGTGTCTGTTTCTGCTTGTATCCACTGTGCATGTCTGTTATGTTGTACCGGGTTTGACCATATGTTGCTCCAGAAGTGTTCCATGTCTGTTATGTTTGGTTGATTGTCTATTTTAATGTGTCTGTTAAAATTTCTTTTGGTTTGTGTTGAATGTTTGGTTTTGTTTCCTTCTATTTTCACTTTTTTTGTATCTTCTAAGTTGTTTGGCCAATGCTTGTAATTTCCACTTCTTTTCATCTAATTGCTGTATCACTTCTTGTTTTGAGGTTTTATGTAACCTTTTTCGTTTTTTGTCTGATATTTCATTTCTTATAAATTGTGTTAGCTGTCTGATGTCTTTTCTCAGTTTTTCTATTCTGATCTGTAGCCTGTGTTGCCATGCTGGTTTTGTGGGTTTCTTCTGTGTGTTGGGTGATTCTGATCTCTGCCTAGTGTGTATATTTAGTGCAATGAGTGCTCCTATATAAACCAGTAGTTATGTTTTCATTTATTTTGTTGTGTATGATTGTGTTAATAATTGTTATTGTTGTTTCGACTTGTGGGTTATTTGGTGGTCTGTGCAAGAATGGTCTGATGTCTGTATTTGTGTCTTTGTATTCTATATATGGCAGCTGAAATTTTTCTTCTATATCTAACATGTGTGTCACTTCGTGTTCTATTTGTGCTTGTTGTGGTGGCTGTCTTAAGATTTCGTTTTCCTCTGATTGTTTAATTGATGCGTGTTGTTCTTTGGTTGTTTGCTCTGGGATGTTTGAGTCCATTACTGTATTTTCTTCTTCTTCTGATTGAACATTATTTTGTTCCAGTATTTGTTGTACTTGTTGTTTGATGTTTTCTAATTCTGACTGGGGTATCCTTTTATTTTTGATTATTACACGGATCTGATCAGCTAGTTGTTGTTCTGTTAAAAATTTTAATTCTGGGTATCTGGTAATAAATGTTGTGTATACTTGCGATCTGTATCCAGTTGTGTTGGTTCCTAAGTTTGTTGCTTGATAATAACAGAACATGAGGTGTCGGTTAACTTCATCTGACCATCTCATCCTCTGTCATTGTTTTCCTTCTAGAGTGGTTGCAGGAAGCATATCCTGCAAAACACCTCTATTTGGATTTAAATCATTTTCCGTGTGGCTAGCAGTGTCGTTACCATTGTGGACGGGCATAGGGTTCAAGCGTTGTCCCCGACCATGACAGCGCTTGTCCGAGGCTTCATTAGTTCTGTCAGTATTATTATTATTATTATTATTATTATTATTATTATTATTTGTAGGGTATGAAGGAAATGCCTACCCTTCAACCCCGAACAACTGGGCCGCTCTACGGTTCACAACTGTAGTTGTAACTTGGAGCTTGAACACATTTGACAGTCAACCGTGGAAGGAAATCTTTAAGGAAAATTCCACCGCATGGCAACAGCCAGGGAAGACTGCATTCGGATATGGTGGGCAGTCACTTAAAAGATAACATAGATGAGTCAGAGCATCTGAAAATACCCAAGACTGACAGCAGACTGAAAGTTAGACTCAATACAGGACAGATAAGTAAAATAGCAACACACAATATAAATTCTCTCATCCAACCAGGTAAACTCAAAATTTTGACAGACGAAATGGATCGGCAAGGGATTCTGATAACTGGACTTCATGAAATGAGAAACACTGATCAAGAACCAATGGAATCACAAGGATATAAAATTTACTAGGGAATACCAGGGAAAAGAGCAATGAAGCAATGCCCGCAATTTGGAACAGGGTTCGTGGTCAACCTCAAAATAATAGATTCCATAATAGCATTGAAAGCACAATCTCCTAGGCTCTCAACATTAACTATAAAAGCGGCAAGTAGAACATACACAATAATAAGTGCCCATGCCCCAACTAATGACAAAATTAAAGGAAAGGACCACAGAGAAGATGTGGATGGATATTTGGAGCTTTTGGATCAGACAGCAAGAAACATCAACAGAAATCACATCAAAATTTTAATTGGAGACTTTAATGCTGAGATACTGAGATGTAATAGGGAACTGGCCATCACAATGAAGAAGAAACCAGAATGGCATGAGATTGGTGGAATTCTGTAGAAACCATGACATGATCTCAAAATCAACATACTTTGTGAGAAGACCAAATAAACTTAAAGCCTGGAAACACACAGACTGGGCAACAGGAGAATGGCAATTGGATCTTGTCTGCATGGATAAGAACCACAAGGAAATCAACAACGTGAAAGTTCTAAGAGGAACTGACACTGGATCAGATCATTGCTTGATAAAAATAAAAATAAAATTCACCCCACTGAGAAAGAAAAAATCTTACCCAAAAAGAAGAGAACCTATGACCCTCATAAATTGACAAATAACAAGGAGTGTGAAGAACAAACTAGGAATATAAAAAAATATCAGATGATCTGGATGAAATAATTCCCCAATTGAAACAAACAGCTGAACAAGTAGCCCCAGTAAATAGACCATGTAACAGTAGACAACAGAAAAATTAAAATAGTGAAGCAATTTAAATATCTTTGAGAGATTATAACACACAACTTGGATGTAAAACATGCTTTGCAAGAAATAACCAATAAAGTGATAAAAGCTCAAAAATTAACATGGTCTACGTAGAATAAGAAATGTATTTCAAATCAAACAGAATTAAAACCCTGCAAGATGGTGGTTCAGCCAGATGTAACAAACACTAGCGAGACACTTTTTTTATAGTCACTCAGAGAAACAGAGTCGACAAAATACTAAAAGTAGAGAGAAGAATAGCTGGCACATGCATAAATAAAAAAATACCAGAAGGAAGGACAGTGGCGGATAGTGCCGAATGAAGTAGTGTACAGGGAACTGGAGTCCATCGCAGATACTATATGTAAAAAGAGGATTTCTTTCATTGGTCACACAATGAGGACACCACAAACCAGATTAGCAAGAAAAATTATGCAGAAACTGTGGAATCTGAAGCAACAAGTAGGATGAATCAAGGAAATTAAAGAGGATATGGGAGAACTAGATATAACCTTGGATGATCTGCAAAACAATACAGAAAATCTCAAGAAACTGCAAGACAAGAAAATAAGATTTAAACCAAAAGTAGACAAACGACACTCAATGAAAAGGGTATTTACAGTTGAAGAAAGACAGGAAAGATCAGAACGAATGAAAAGATACTGGGCAGTTAAGAAAGAACGAAACATGCGTTTACTGAAGAAGAGGACCAGGAAATGATTGACTAAAGTGGTCCAATGAGGCCGTAAAAGCAAATATTATTATTGTTGTTGTTGTTGTTATTATTATTATTATTATTATTATTATTATTATTATTATTATTAGTAGTAGTAGTAGTAGTAGTAGTAGTAGTAAAGAAAAAGTGGGACAAAATTGTTTCTGGTTGAAAAAATGAAGCCATTTTTAAGTTTTATGGAAACACTTTAGTAATTTCTTCTCATAATTTGTGGATATTTTTTCAGTATTTTGGCATTTGTTGTCTCAAAATCTGCCACAATGTTTTCCAGTATGTCCCACTCCTCTACCTTATTCTTGAAATCTGCGTGTTTCTTATTACACTATACAGAAAAACACTCCACTTCTTGATGATGTTCTTCTCAGTTATAAAGCCAGATAATGTAATGATCTTGACACAGTGTTTCACTGGACTAGCGGCTGCCATCTTCAGGTAAGTATGCTGTTGCACGATATCACTGGAACTGAGTTTCCGGCAGCATTGGTGACTCCTTCATACACGCCGGTGCACCCGCTGTGCATGGTGGAAGAGATAGGCAAAACAGTATAGCTCTAGCAAAAGAATTTTCCAGTCAAAATAAAGACTGTTGTTAAATATCAGACAAAATCAGATTCCTTGTCTTACTTTAAGGGAAACCTTCATCCCTATTAATAATATTATCAGATAATCGAATTTCAATAGACTCCTTTAGAACACATTCCCAGTAGCGGGAAGCAGGAGCGATCATTTGCATCTCATTATACAAGATCTAAAGTGCCTCACTAAGCCAGTGTTCTGCCACTGCTGATTTCTCGTCCTGGAACAAACAAGTGTGATGATGATGATGTACTCACCAGTCCTGAATGGTACAGATAGCTTGGCCAGTATATGTCATCCCACAGTGACATGGAATTTTGTATACTCTGGGTTTCCCCAGTCCCAGAAGGGCTCTAATCCTATCTTGTGGCACAAATGTACTTGTAATGTCATATCTTTTTAATATTCGTGAAATTTTTGAAGATATGCTCCCATGAAAAAGTAAAAAAGCAGCAGATTTACAATAATCCTCTAATGGTTCATCTGGCAGTCCAAACTGAAAAGCCCAACATATTTTTTGGTCGGTATAACCATTGTGCTTAAAAACGACTTACAGATGATCCAGTTCTTGTATCTAATTTTCTGCATCAGAAACAGCATAAACTCTTTTCACGAAAGACTGCAAGACCCACTTGCATTGGTGTGGTGGGTGACAACTGTTAGCAAGAAGACAATGATCAGTATGCGTGGGTTCACGATATACCAGTGCCCAAAATCCCATTGTCATTTCAGTGAACCAAAAGTCAAGAAAAGAAAGTTTGCCTCCCCTTTCAACCTCCATCATGAATTTGATACTAGGATGAAGATAATTAGAATGATTGATAAAACAATTCAACACATCAATTCCATGAGCCAAAACTTTAAAAGTGCCATCATTAAATCTCCAAAAAGTTCACCCACCACTGCAATTCATGGGCTTCTTGCAGACTTTAGTGAAGGGAACTTATGCTGTTTCCAACACAGAAAATTTGATACAGGAGCTGGATCATCTTAAAGTTGTTTTTGAACAGAATGGTTATACTGTCCAACAAGTATGTCATACTGTTTAATTAGGACCACCAGGTGAACCATTAGAGGATGCTTGTAAATCTGTTGCTTTTTACCTTTTGCTAGGAGCATATCCTTGAAAATTTCAAGAATATTAAGAAGCTAAGATTAAGAGTCCTTCTTGGACCAGTAAGGGATGATTTGGGACTAATGAAACCCGGAGCATACAAGATTCCATGTTTCTACGCAATGGCTTATATTTTCCAAAAATATCTGTATTATTCAGGACCAGTGTGTAGAACCCCATCATCGCACTTGTTTGTTTCCTCATTGGCAGAACACTGGCTTAATGAAGGACATAAGATTTTGTATAATGAGATGCGAATGATCGCTCTTGATTCCTGCTGTTGGCATTGTGCTGTAAAGGAATCTATTGAAATTCAGTTATCTGATAATATTAATAATAGAGAAAGGGTTTCCCTTTAAGTAAGATATGAAATCCAATTTTATGTGATATTAAACAACAATAGTCTTTATTCTGACTATTGGATTGTTGTAGCTAATGTCTGCTAGTGATTTATCGTTTTGGCTGTTTCTTCCACCAGTTCACTACCAGTTCACTTGCGCTTGAGAGCAGCAGTGCAACTGCTTGTGTATAAGCAATGAGCCGACCACAGTGTATAAAGGAGCTGCCGATTCTGTTGAAAACTCGGCTCTGGTGAGATTGTACATCAGCATTTTCGCCTGAAAATGGCAGTCAATTGGTCCATTGAAATTTTGTGTCAAGATGACTGCAGTATCTGGCTGCATATCAAAGATGAGTATCATCACTTATTATTCTCAGAAAGTTTATGTGGCCGGCCGGTGTGGCCATGCGGTTCTAGGCGCTTCAGTCTGGAACCGTGTGACTGCTACGGTCGCAGGTTCGAATCCTGCCTCGGGCATGGATGTGTGTGATGTCCTTAGGTTAGTTAGGTTTAAGTAGTTCTAAGTTCTAGGGGACTGATGACCATGGATGTTAAGTCCCATAGTGCTCAGAGCCATTTGAACCAAAGTCTATGTAATTACACTTCACGTTTTGATTATCAAGTGACTTGCAGCAGAAGTTTAGTTGCTAGCAGTCATACACCTTTAAACTAGTTAAGATCAGTGTCAGTGCAGAGGTTCACAATAACATATTAAACATTAGCAAGCTTCCCACATCTTAACAGTTTGAAATTGTACTTTTATGTGTCAACACAATAACGGTCCTGTCCTAAAAGCAAAGACCATTGTATCATGATTTGAAGATCAATTACATAGAATGGAGCACCCTATTTGTAGGTCTGCCATGTATCCCTCGGAACGTCTGTGGGATGAAGTAGAGCATCAATTACATGTCAGATCAGTTCCTGCATGTAGCGTAGCCCAGCAATAGAATGGTTTACATAAATATTTGTTGTGCGTGTAATCTCTGGTGTGAAGTGATGTGGACTTACACATTATTAGCATAACAATTTTTATGTTCACGTTTGTTGTATGACTCACAGTAACACCTGATTCAGATAAAGGAAAAAGTAGTTCTTCTTCTTCAGAGAATGGACAACATTGGAATCTGATATATTGAGGACTACTCTACAAATGTGTCTGAGACAGAAGTTTTCGAGATTTGGGACAAGTATTTCAAGCGATTATTATATGTTTGAAGAATCCACAGAATGTTGTAAGAGGATGTATTAAGACAACTTAAACAGCATATTTTATGAATATGGTGGAGATTAGTTGCTCCACTAGCTTCCTGTGCTATTCTTTGTTATTGATTTTTTGAATTTGTGTGGTATATCATTGTTAATTATTTTACTGCACTTCCACAGGATAAGGCATCTGAAGCTTCTACCAATAATGCAATAAACAATAAAATAAAAAATGAAGAAGTTAAGGGAACATGGTTTCACTGTCAAAATGATAGGCACAAGGGTCTTAAAAAGATACGTGCATATGATGCTTTCCAAAGAAATCCTCTGTTTGCTGGTGGGGAATATAGTGTATGTACTGAACTGCGACACCTAAACAGCCATTATCACCCTACTGTGTCTCTGTTTGCACAGAAAATTCTCCAAGGTGAGCTGTACATGTTTTCTTAATTTTTTCTGCCTGTATTTGTTTTTCTATCTACTTGCACTTACTTAAATTTTCTTTGTGCCAGGAGAAAAAATAATTTATTCTGGAGATCCACTTCAAGACTTCACTTTGTCAAGGTTTTTGGACAGATTTGTTTTCAAAAACCCAAAGAAGAACTCTGAGAACTCTGATACAGTGGTACACAAAGTCCAGTATACTCCTACTGGAGTAAAGTCACTTGCTGTTACTAGTGACAGCTATCTCAACACAGATGAATCGAAAATACCTGTTGATGAACTCTTTCTGTATAGGTGAGTATTTTGAGAATTAATAAGTTGAAAGTGACTTATTGTATCCTCCAACCATTTTTTCTACATCCTACATTGTTGTTCCATCTTTATACTTTTTTCCTTTCTTACTTCATTCCCATCATCTTCACTACACAAAATTTCTGCATATTGTAGTTTGTGCTTCTTAAAAACTTTACTCCTCTGTTGGTGAATGATTTTGAAATAATACTCCATCTTGTTGGTAAGTTGATAATGAATAGTAATATGAATTACAGAGATGCTATGCCAGTAATGACTGGTTAGCACACTGGATTCACATTTGGGAGAACGATGGTTTAAACCTGTGTCCAGCCATCCTGATTTAAGTTTTCCTTCATTTCCCTAAATCGCTCCAGGTAAATGCTGTGATGATTACTTTGAAGGGGCATGGTTGAATGCCTTCCCTAATCCGGTGGGACCGATGACCTTGCTGTTTGGTCCCTTCCCCCCAATTAACCAACCAACCAACCAGTAATGACAAGATTGGTTCTGCCATTTCAAGTATCTGCTGCCACAGACAATTACTCCACTTTGATGATACAGAGTGAGGTAGCTTCAGTATTGATATAATCATCAGCCCAAAAAATTGCCAGGTTTTCTTAAAAAATCTGGGAACTGTATTGAGGGGGAGCATGAACATTCCTTACAAGGCCTACTCTGAAAAAAAGAAACGCTTGGTTGATGCTTTATGTTCACGGTCAGTGAACCATTTGTTTACTTCCAATTTCTAGGAAAAAACTGGTTAGGCATCATATGGTGGCCTTGTTGCTCTGCAATGCTGGCAACTAACCTTATTGTTTGGCGTAATTCTGTTAAGTTTCTCTCCCAGATCTGTACTCCTCCACGAGTGAGTGGTGGAGAGAGGCGGGAAACAGGGAGGGGGCTGGAGGGAAGCATCCAGCGGCTCATAGGAAAATGGGAAGCCGTCTGTTGGCTAGCTAGGGGTGCTGGTAGAGGAGGCACCTGGCAGATAGCTGGGCACGCAATTTCACCGACTAAGGTGTGAGATGGCAGCACACAACTAGCTAACATGTTTTGGGCAGGGGTACTGGGACAAGGTATGGTGTGTGTGTGTGTGTGTGTGTGTGTGTGTACACTCATCCCCTGACCCAGTACCCCCGCCCAATATGTGTAAGCTATACTATGTGATCAAAAGTATCCGGACACCCCCAAAAACATACTTTTTCATATTAGCTGCATTGTGCTGCCACCTACTGCCAGGTAATCCATATCGGCGACCTCAGTAGTCATTAGATGTCGTGAGAGAGCAGAATGAGGTGCTTTGAATATGGCCAAATGATAGGGTGTCACTTGTGTCATATGTCTGTAAGCGAGATTTCCACACTCCTAAACATCCCTAGGTCCACAGTTTCCAATGTGATAGTGAAGGGACATGTACAGCACAAAAGCATACAGGCTGTCTTCGTCTGTTGACTGACAGAGACCGCCGACAGTTTTAGAGGGTCGTAACATGTAATAGTCAGACATCTATCCAGACCATGACACAGGAATTCCAAACTGCATCAGGATCCACTGCAAGTACTATGACAGTTAGGTGGGGCGTGAGAAAACTTGACTCTTGCACCGCCGCCCTTCGGGGAGAACCGTGTCGGAAACGCCGCTCGTCCCGGCCCCCCGTCATTTCGTGGTCGAGTGGCTACTCATAAGCCACACATCACTCTGGTAAATGCCAAACACTGTCCCGCTTGATGTAAGAAGTGTAAACATTGGACGATTGAATGGTGGAAAAACATTGTGTGGAGTGACAAATTACGGTACACAATTTGGTGATTCGATGGCTGGGTGTGGGTATGGGGAATGCCTGATGAACGTCATCTGCCAACCTGTGTACTGTCAACAGTAAAATTTGGAGGCGATGGTGTTATGGTGTGGTAGTGTTTTTCATGGGGGAGGGGGGGAGAAAGGGGGGTCTTTCACCCCTTGTTGTTTTGCGTGGCACTATTATAGTATAGGTCTACATTGATGTTTTAAGCACCTTCTTGCTTCCCACTGTTGAAGAGCAATTCGGGGATGGCGATTGCAGCTTTCAACATTGATCGAGCACCTGTTCATAATGCACGTCTTGTGGCGGAGTGGTTACACAACAATAACATCGCTGTAATAGACTGGCCTGCACAGAGTCCTGACCTGAATTCTATAGAACAACTTTGGGATGTTTTGGAACGCCAACTTTGTGCCAGACCTCATCGACCGACATTGACAGCTCTCCTCAGTGCAGCACTCCATGAAGAATGGGCTGCCATTCCCCAAGAAACCTTCCAGCACCTGATTGAATGTATGCCTGTGAGAATGGAAGCTGTCATCAAGGCTAAGGGTGTGCCAACACCATACTGAATTCCGGCATTACCGATGGAGGGGCACCACGAACTTATAAGCCATTTTCAGCCAGGTGTCCAGTTACTTTTGATCACGTAGTGTAGTTTTGTGCTGCCATCTCATGCCGTAGTCTGTGAAATTGCATACCCACTCGTCTGCCACCTGCCTCTTCCAACTGCACCCCTAGCTAGCTGACAGATGGCTCCCCATTTTCATACGAGCTGCTAGACGCTCCCCCCTAACCCCCTTCCTGCCTCCCATCTCTCTCCATCCCTCATCCCACCCTACTCTGCAGCTAGACCTCACCCCAGTACACTCACTGTGGACCAGGAAAGAGCCGTCAGTTGTCTGAGCATAATGTAGGCATGTGTATGTAAGTGAGTGTATGTGTATATGTATGTTTGCAAGTTTCTCCTACAGCTTGAGACAGGAATTTCATTCTGAAAGCTAGCAAAGCAAAGCTCTGTAACTTTTGTTTGTGTACCTGTCAATGACACAGCACTTCTGCCTTTCGGTGAGTCATCTCCTTTATTCCTAAATAATTCATTATTCTCAACCATAACTTTCCATACATTAAAATAGTGTATCAGCATACACTCACAGATGAGAGGCTCTGCACCTAGTACAAAAAAAGTTAAATCCAGATGCGGGTTGTACTTTTTTTTTTTTTTTTTGCCTTGATGAAGGAAGCTGCAAATGTTTGAAACTCAAGAAGTTAACTCCTTCACTTTCTTGAGAGGAAATATATTTACAGAATTCTTCATTTGGAGTGTAGTTATTTATGGATCAGAAACCTGCACATTAATGAAGGAACAGGAAAAAATTTAGAAACTTGAAAATCTACCTTTGGGGAAAAATGGATAAAATTAAATAGGCAGAGAGATTAATGAATGATGAAGTATGTGGAAGGCTAAGGAAACAAGAATCCCCTGAGGTATGCCAGAAAAAGGGAAGAGATCTGGCTTGGGCAGAATTTAAGAAAAGAATTATTGAACAGTCACATGTGTACTGCCAGTTCATAGTGTGCAGAGGGCTCAGTATTTCAGTGATCAGACTTGTCGTCACCGTCAGGTGTGCTGACAAACTGACATTGGGGAGGGAATAGGGAAGGTGAGGATTACATGACCAACGTGTATCACTTCCCCTTTTGGGGTGTTCCGTATGTTGTCTATGCCTGAGAGTGTGCATCCACAGCTGAATAGGTGATTGCATCGGCATTTGTGGCACTGCCAGTGGGGTGACCTGGTGTGGCAGCATGGATGTAGGCAATCCACCCACTCCAGATGACAGCTCACTGTGTTTGCTGAGTGTCTTCTTAATTACACCCAGAACTGGTTCCCAAGCCTTTCTGAGACTATAGCTGCAGTTCCAGATGATAAGATAGCCCCTAGCAAAGTATTTAGGTGGCCTGTTTAAGAAGCTAGTCTCTTTCTCCATAACTTCACCTGTCTCCACATGTTACACTCTAGTGGTAGGGCGCAGAGCATGGCAACTCTGCCATTGCATGTAAACGTTTTTTGGAATGCTTTTATGAGTTGTTCCTTTTCCAGGTGGAGACGCCTGTATGTGAAATGTTCCCCTGCGTACTAGTGTTTCAAGCATCACACTCCCTGCACAGGAAAGGAATTTCAGCAAGGACTGAAGGAAACAGCAAGGGAAAAGACATTGTCTTTTGACATAATTATGTATGGTGGTGGTGGTGGATCATTTCACGAAAGTTCACCTTGTGCACTTCCATCTATCTGTATCAGTTGTGGAAACGACCTCACTCCCCGATCCTTGAAGTGCGCTGTTCTAATTAAAAAAAGGCAAAATCTGTGACCTGAATGTCTCCAACTGATTCTCATATTTTGAAGCTTGAAAACATCTGATTGTTTATATCCTGTCTCATTGATTAGTTACTCCTTCAACACTGCCCTCTGGGAGTCACTCAACTAAATTAGACAATGGGGATGATAGGGTCTTCCCTCTCATGGTAGCTGCAGCACCATCTAATGTGCGTTCTGTCATAACAATACTGGCCCTAAGAGAGCATCTGGAGTGATCTGTACATCAGTTCGCACAGATAATCATCAGTGAGTGGTGTCATCTCCATACCACACTGGAAGCAATAGCAATGAAGTTGTGAAACACCCAAGTGATCAACAGTTGTAAGCTTTATTTAGCTCCAGGCAGGGCGGCAGTTATATACAATGAGATGACCACCTGAATCCAGCAACTCCCCCCCCCCCCCCCCCTCCTTCCCCACCCAGTTTTCTCCCACTTCGGGATATCATTGCATCTCACTCCCTGTGGAGATTGTCCGGTTGACTAGTGTCTTTCTGACCTTGATCTGTGTCTCCTCACTGACTGTACTCATTCTCACCTCAATTCCACCTGCTGTGCTTTACTAGCTATCAGCTATAAAGTCTCTATCCCTAATCATGTGGATTTGCTAAAGTGGTCACTACACAACGATCTTCGTAGTAGTGACCACTTTCTAGCAATCTGTCACTTCCTTGTCACTACACAATGGGATGATTGCCATGCTGGGCTCATTGAAGAGCCACTGGCAGTTGTATACCTCTGCTGTCAACATCATCCCCTCTCTGTGAGATTGCATCAGTGGGTTGGGGAGGGGACCAAACAGCAAGGTTATTGGTCCCATTGGATTTGAGAAGGAGAGGAAAGAAGTGAGCCGTGCCCTTTCAAAGTAACCATCCCACTATTTGCAAGCGATTTGGGGAAATCATGGGAAACCTAAATCAGGATGACCGGCTGCAAGCTTGAACTGTCATCCTCCCAAATTCGAGTCCAGTGTGCTAACCTCTGCACTACCTCACTCAGTCACTTGTGCCGCTGGAACTGCTGCTCCTCTTGCTGTAAGCCCCCTCCACCACCAGTTGATAGCATGGTAAATCAAAGTTGTTACAAAAGCTATTCAGGATTGTTGAAGGGCCCAACAACATCTCATGTGACATCCTTCATAGACAATCCTCATCACTTTTAAGCAGCTTTGCACTAAGGCTTGCTATCTAGTTAAACACAGTAATAAGGAATGTTGGGAGTGCTATCTCTTCTTCTTTGGAACATATGCCTCTTAATACCAAGCTAAGCTCTGTATTCTTCTGGCCCATCACACATCAGCAACTGCTCTGTGTGTATTCCTTCATGGTGGTATTTCTACTGATGTGTCAGTTCTTGCTGAACACTTTGTGACAGCATCAGTATCCTATTCTTACCTGGCTAGCTTTTAAATGCATAAAAGGCAAGTTGAAAACATCTCCCTGTCCTTTATCTTCCATCACACTGAGTTATACAATGAACCTTTCACTGATTGGAAACTCCTCCCTGTTTAGTACACAGACCACAAATTATGATCAATCTATTTCAAGGACCTAAAGTTGCAGTTCTCCCAATTACCTTTTGGCATCTGTCCTCTCAGTTCTTCAGGAGTATCATGATATCATTAACAGTAACACTCAAAAAAACCATGAATAGGAAATGATATGTAAGCTTTTACATCTCCCACCAGTCAGGAGGCACATTTGTTGCTGGGAATCTGTAGTATTTTTATGACAGAGCTGATACCCTTTAACAGAGTCCAGTATTTTATTAAACAGACCTCCCTGGACTGTATTTTAATTTTTAGTGACTCAATGAGAGTTTCCACACTGTTGATTGGCGCTGCTCTTGTCATCTTGTGATATCTGCTATTCATGATGCTCTGTCTGAGCTTAGTCATATTGCCTGCACACTTGTCTTTCTCTGTCTCT
Source organism: Schistocerca piceifrons (assembly GCF_021461385.2). NCBI lineage: Eukaryota > Metazoa > Arthropoda > Insecta > Orthoptera > Acrididae > Schistocerca > Schistocerca piceifrons. Next base: position 612,983,928 of record NC_060139.1, read on the forward strand.
CAAGTCATGTGGTGTCCCAGGTAATGAATTGACCACCATTTGACTAGAGAAGCGATTGCTCACCCAACATTCACTTTGATGATCCCAGATGCATATTTGTGAGTGCAAATATGACATCTCACTTAAAGATGGAACAACGTAACAACATTTCGTGGACTACTGTCCCCTCTATAAAATTCCACACTATCAAGGAGACTACTGCTGTTTGGTGCACCTCCTTCTACCCTTTCTGGAAGGAATCCGCTACCATGTGTTGCTTCTGTTGGTCATACCAAATTAACACACTGTTTCATTCAGTGTAATGAGCCACCTCCAAGTTGTGGATGTGAAACCTAGCAGACAGGAGATCACATTCTGGCAGAATGCCCCTTCCTGCTGATTCTGTGTGCTAAGCATGATTTTGCAGATTCTTTGCATCTAATATCAGCGGACAACTCATGGACAGTTCTGTTGGTTCTCTGCTTTCTCTGTGAAGGTGGTTTTTATTCACAGACAAAATGTTTTAAACTTTTTCAGGGCAGGAGGATGGTGGTTCATGATGTTGGGGCACCTCCTGCTGCATGCTGGATCTGGGTTGCACTCAACCCTACTCCCTTTACCAACTGCCTTTCCCATCCCTCTTTTAGACTACTTTAATTGCTGTCACCCTTTTTTCTGCCATATCTTGTTTTCTGTTTTAGGGATTGCACTGTGATGAATAATGAGTGTTGTTTCATTCTTTAACACTTTGGCTATAATGGATTAATGGGACAGCTGTGGGAGGGATGAGTCCTCACTTTTATTATTATGAATGTCCCCACTAAGAGGCAGTCTTTTCTCTACAACTGTCTTCTCCCGTAATGGAACTGGCTGGTGGGGTTTCTGTTGCCACAGATGCACACTGAGAGAACCCTCATCTGTGCTCTAACTTGTGTACTAACCAAACTCAAATAATTTTATTTCTCTTTAAATTATTTCTTAGCTCTGGCACCAGTATTTTACCAATCCTGCATACCTCCATAATTTTATCAAATTTCAGCCTGATATCAGTAACTCCAGATGAAATATCTCTTGACTAAGGGCATTAATGACCTTGTGGTTTAGACCTTAACCCCCAACCACCAGCCAACCAATCAGTCACACTATATTATGGTGTGTGGCGGAAGAAACTATGTGAACAACCATCACTTCCTCTTTTCTGTTCCAATCATGAGTAGTGTGCAATGAGAATGATTATTCGTAATCCTCTGTGCAAGCCTGAATCTTGATAATCCTACTTTTCTGGTATTTTTGTGAAATATATGTAAGAGGAAGCAATATATTGGTTGGTTCTTCTAGGATTGTATGCTATTAGAATTTTAACAACAAACCACATTATGGTCGACAATACCTCTCTTGAAACATATGCCACTGAAGATGTGTGAAAATCTCTGTGATGTTTTTCTGCTTAATAAACAAACATTTGATGAAACATGATGCTCTTCTTTCGATTTTTTTCTATTGCCCATATGATCCTATATGGTAATTGTTGCAGACTAATGAGAAGTACTCTAATACGTCAACTTTGGTTTTGTAAGGTGCCTCCTTTGTTATGGGTGAACTACCTACATATCCTAAGGATTCTTTCAGTGAATATCAGTCTAGCCTCTGCCTTTCCTACAATTACTTGTATGTGGTTGTTCCACTTTAAATCACTATATATTTTTCTCCCAGATATTTAATGTATGTGATTGCTTCCATTGACTGTTCTGTGATCATGTAGTCATACAATAACAAGTCTTTATGGGTCATACACGGTATGTTACATTTAAATATGTGGAGTTTCAACTGCCATCGGTCAGTTTTCTGCAGATCTTCTTGCATTTCACTGCAGTTTTTAGTATTGAAGCTTCCCTTATGAAACTGTCATCCGTGAACAGTTTCATAGAGCTTCCAATATTATCCACTAGGTCATTTATATATACTGTGACAGTAATGCTCCTCTGACAATTCCTTGGGCTACATGTGAAATAAATTTTACAGTGAATGATTTCTCTCCATCAGGAATGACAGTATGTGTTCTGTTTGCAAGGAGCTCTTTAATCCAATAAAAAATCTGATCTGATATTTGTAAGCATACTTTTTTGCTCATTATGGAACATTGAGGAGCTGTATTGAATGCATTCCAGATGTCAAGGTGTATGGCAACAACTAGGACATTTGTGTCTACTGCCATGTTAAACAGTAGGTTCCCATATAACTGGCTGGGTAAGTCAGGTTGTAGGAAGGTGAAGACATACCACCTACAATAGGACTGTGCTTAGTAAAATGCTGTGTTGTTCAAACCAACCTTCAGATGGAACAAAGCTCTACTTTTACTAAGTAGTATAGTATAATTTTAAGTATATTACAAAGAGAAACAAAAAATTCTCTCTCCCTCTTTCTCATTTACATGAAAAGAGGCATTTGAATCACAGACTAAAAATGTTGTCAGTTCATGGTGTGTGTGTCCCAGGATGGTTGGTCATTACTTACCTCCGAGAAATGTAATTCAGGTGCTGTCAATAGACACATTAACAGTAGAATAAATGTATCCCTAATCTACAAAACAGTTGTCCCTCATAATGGAGGAAAATGGGATGGATTTCAGAAGCTGGGAAGAACATCACTCAGACCTCTTTCCTCAGTTTCACATCCTGGGATTGCCTCTTGAAGGTAATTATTGCCCGGCCTTACTATCTCCTAATAATTTTATCATTTTCGCAAATGAATTCTCCTTTTGATATATCGGTGTACATCTTTTGAGTTTCTTGTTTTCCTTATGTTTCAGCTGTACAGAGTGCATCAGTTCCTTAGTAATTCATTTTTGTCAGAATTTCCATGTTTGCTTATGCTGTATGAAAATAAACAATATTGCACACTGCAATGGTAACAAACTGAATATTTGTTTCTTGATAATGCTCCTTCTTTTTGTGTAACACTTCAACTTTTTTAGGTACCTGAAAAAGAAAAGAAAAGATACAGTTCCCAAGGACACTGAAAGTGACATTGAAAGTGTAGCAAGTGAGGAATTTGAAGAAATGATTGATAGTATGATGGGTGTAAAGAAGGGTGATATTGACTTCGCTAATGAGGTTGCTGGTAAACTTACATCAGCAGAAAAAAAAGGTCAGTAGTAGCACAGCAAATTTCAGCCTTCAGTGGAAATATTATCATACTTTTGTGTTATACAATATGGATACTATCTGTGAAAATGATCAACAATCTGAAAATATTTTTGACGTGAATAAAGAAATTCTACACATTAAGCAACAGCAGATGAAAACCACGAAGAAAAAGTAGGAAAAAATCCTGCCATCGTTTGTGAAAAATTCCAATTGATGTTGAGTACTGGAGGACTTTTGGTGCATCTTTAAATCATGCTGGTCTCTTTTTGTACAACTTTTTCATCTGTTCTACTGGAAGGATGAGTCTGTCCCCTCAGTCCATCCCAGTCATAGAGATAATCTCATATAGGACATTATTCATTGTTTGAACATATTTTATCGCAAGTAGTAAAGGGTACAGCAATCAATTACAAATAACATTTATTGCATATCCAGATTTGGGTTACTGTGTGGCCATCTTCAGTGCTAAAAGACATAGAGAACCAGTTACAATAAGGTAATGTGCATGCCTTATTACACTGTCCAGTCACATTAATGTGACCACCTGCCAAAGTTTGAATAACAACTTTTTGCATTGCGCACAAATATGAGACACATGAAGATTCAGTGAGGTTCTAGAAAGTACTGACAGGGGTGTGGAGCCATGCTGAGCTCAGTGCTGCAGCCAGCTGTGCTACCTTTCTTGGTTGATGATTCATGGCACAAATAACCTGACAGAGGTGTTCCCACAGACTCTCAATTGGTTTTAAACCCAGGGAGTTAGATGGCCAGGAGAGTATGCTGGATTCCTCCTGGTACTCTTTGAACCACGCACATATGCTGTGAGTTGTTTGACACATTACTGGTAGATGCTGTTGTGCCGCAGAAAAGCAAACTGCATATAGGGGTGGACATGGTCTCAAGGATAGATGCATACTTGTGTTGATACATTATGCCTTTCAGAATGACAAGATCCCCCAGAGAATGCCACAAAACCATTCCCCAGATCATAATGCTCCCTCTTCTGGCCTGGACCCTCCCAGAGATCGTTGCAAGGTGTTTGCTTTTGGATCTTTCATGCCCTACACACCAACGGTCATCTGTCTGAGGAAGCATCTGAAAGGGCACATGTCACGACTCAGTGGATGTTCAGTTGGCAGTATTTGCATGCAAATTCCAGTCTTTGTTGCCTATGAACAGCGGTCAGCATTGGTGCATGAGCCAGGCACCTGTTGCAGAGGCCCACACACAGCAATGTTCGCTGAATGGTTGTTGTCGGAAGACTTTTGGTATCCATGGTTCATCAGGGCTGTCAGTTGGTCAACAGTAGCATGTCTATTTGCATGTACACATCTACAGAGTCGTTGTTCAAGTCTGTCATCTATGGCCTGTGGCGCACCACAGTTGCCTCAATGCCGGTTTGGATAGTACCACTTTGCGATGCTTGACGTACTTTAACCATGGTGGCATGTGAACATTTCACAAACTTAGCAGTTTCAGGAATGTTTCCACCCTTGGTCTGGAAGCCAGTGATCATACCTTTTTGGTCATCAGATAAATCACTTCATTTTCACATTACGACAATGACTACACTGTTTGCGTACCTCAACCCCCCCCCCCCCCTCCCTCAACATACCCTCCACTGCTAGTGCAGCCTCCTGCCACTGCACGTTGACGTAGAACATAGGCGGTGGTCACATTAATGAGACTCAACCCTATAAATGTACAGTTGTATAAGATTTAAATGTGGGTCAGTCTTAAATACATAGCAGGAAATGTAAGTTAAAATATTTAAAACCACTTATAAAGGGTGGTCAGAAACAGTCTGAAAAACTTGTAAGGGTGCTGCAGGCTAGGTTGTGCTGAGAAGTAATTGCGAAGAAAGAAATTTGATATGTTGTGGTATTTCAGAGTTAATAAGCAGTGAAGGTAGCAAACAGGCTGTTGCACTCACAGGTTCAAACAGCTTGCCAGATACAATTAGTGTTGAATGTTCTCATACTTTGGATGATTGCACACAAGACTACTCAGCCTGTGGCTCGGGCTCAATCCTTACTACCGTCCCATGTCAAGAACGCTGTCTCTGGTGGGCTGCTTGAGTTTGCATGCATAATGGCCTGATTGGCTGCTTCAGTGTTAATTAACTCTGAAGTGTTGCGATGTTTTGACTGTTATTTCTCACCACAATCTACCCTGAAACACCCTTAAAAGTTTCTCATACTGTTTGTAACCACACTGTTAACACATAGTCCCAACTGGACTATTCATGCCAAAAGTTGAGTTCACAACAGAGGCCACTGTTGACAGTTACAACACTGCAGATTTCAGTATATGACATACCAATCTGCAGCACCCTCATTAGAAGCGTGGTGCGTTGACAACGTGTATTAACTTTATTTTACAATTCTACTCGCCAATCGGCAACAGGAGACATATACACAAAAAGGTTTAACTTATGGGAGCTTCTGGAGCCAGTGGCTCCTCTTTCCAGCAGAAGAGTTGAAGGGGAAGGAAGATGGGTGAAGGAAAAGGACTGGAGAGGTTTAGGAAAAGGGGATACAGTTTTGAAAAGTCATCCAGAACCCCACGTCAGGGGAGACTTACCAGATGGGATGAGAAGGAAAGACTGATTGTTGGGGACTGCACTGGATGAGATTTGAATACCTGACAGCTTACAGATGGAAGGCAGGGTAATATCCAAGACAGAGATTAATACTAAAACATCGTGCACAAGTTAATTAGAGTGAACTAAGTGCATTGTATGTACCAGAGATTGGGGAGGGGGGGAGATGGCAAAAAATAGACAGGTCAGAAAATGAAAGATGTAGAAAACTAAAATGGAGTGAAGAAGAGAGTAGTTACTGTGAAGAAATGCTGGGACAAAGAAATTAATGTAAATTAGGACCAGGTGGGTGATGAGTACCAAGGACATGTTGTAGCGCTAGTTCCCACCTGCGGAGTTCTGAGAAACTGGTGTCTGTGGGAAAACTCCAGATGGAACTTGTGATGAAACAGGCACCAATGTCATGACTCATGTTGTAGAGCATGCTCTGCAACAGGATATTTTGCGGTGCTGGTATATGTCCTCTGCCTATGCCTGTTCATGCTGACTGATAACTGAGTGGTTGTCATGTTAATGTAAATGGCCAAACGGTGTTTATGTAACAGCTGGTCTATGACGTGTGTCGTTTCACAGGTGGCTCTCCTCTCGATAGTATATGTTTTGCCAGTTACAGGGCTGGTGTAGGTTGTGGTAGGAGGGTGCATAGGGAGTAGGAACCATAGGGTAGGGAGACAGGTGCAGAAGGAGCATAGAGTCTGACAAGGATGTTGTGGAGATTGGGAGGGCGATGAAAAGCTATTCTAGTGTGGTGGGCAAAATCTCAGTCAGGATGGGCCTCATTTCAGGGGATGATTTTAGGAAGCCATTGTCTTGTTGAAGTAGCTGATTAATAATTTCAAGACCAGGATAATACTGAGTGATAAGTGGTGTGCTCCGAAGTTGTTTTTTGGAGAGGTAATCAGTACCAGGGTTGGATGTGACGGCCTGGGAAATCTGCTTTTGAACTGGGCTGATGGGGTAATTATGTCCAGAAAGGCTGAGGTGAAGTGGTGGTATATTGCTGTAGAAAGTCTGCATCCAAACAAATACATTTGCCTTGAATGCCAAGGCTGTGTGTGAGGGGACATTTGACATGGAAGGGATGGCAACTGTCAAAATGTAAGTACTGCTGTTTGTTAGTAGGTTTAATGTGGGCAGGAATGTGTAGCTGTCCTTTGGCAAGAATGAGATCAACATCAAAGAAAGTGGCATGGGATTCAGAATAGGTCCATGTGAAATTTAATTGGGTGAAGACATTTAGAGATTCCAGGAATTTTAATAGGTCAGCCTCACTACAAGTCCATATGGAAAAGATGTCACCAATATATTTAAACAAAACCAGTGGCTGGAGGCTTATGGATCCCAGGAAAGCCCCCTCCAAGGGACCCATGAAATAGTTGGTAGATCTGTTTTTGTGTCTGCCCCTCAAAGGTGAAGTAATTGTAGGTAAATATAAATTTGATTAAGGTGAGCAAGAAGGATGTCATAGGTTCGGAATCTGGTGGGCACTGACTGAGGAAATGTTCAGCAGCAGAGAGACCATGTATGTGGGGGGTGTTGGTAACCTGCTTCGGTGGATCCAAATGTAGCATTACACAATAGAACTGCGTCCTGAATGTAGTTCTATTTCTGATGTAATGTCAAATTAGTATCCAATCAGCAATTTTTATACTGTCAGCCCTTAGAGTGTCTAGTGGGAATGATTTTTATTTATTTAATGTATTGTAAAATGGTGTTTTATGAAATGATCTTATCTGACATGATTTGCAATATTTTTAAATCTACTGTTGTATAACTCATTGCAGTTGAGGGAATGCTTATTGTATCATTACCTTTCAGGAATTAAGAGCGAAAGGAATGGCGGCGTGTAGATCTCAACATGAGCCCATTTCTCTATAATTTTACCCTCATGCGTATTATGTGCAAGGTAGTAATATGCTCCTAAACACCTCTCAGAAGGTGGGCTCCTTCAATTCTAAGAATAAACTTACTGTGATGGATATTGCATATGTTTTTGAGTCTCCCACAAAATTTTGTTGACACATCTGTGGCATTCCACAGATCCCTAAAATAGAAATGATAATCAAGACTGGATTGGGAGAAAATGTAGTGGTCACTTCTAGTATAGTTGTTATGTTCTCTGTTTTGAAGACTGGTTTCACGTAAAACTCACACTAGTGTACACTGTGCAAACCTCTTCTCCTCTGCTGTAACTCCTGCAAACGCCATCCATTGGACCTGCTTACATTACTGAAGCCTTGGTCTCCCTCTACATTATTTTACTCCCCACACTACTCTCCATTATCAGATTGAAAATTCCTTGGTGCCTCAGAATCTGTCCTATCAACCAATCCCTTCTTTTAGTCAAGATGCGTCATAATACTATTTTCTCTTCAATTTCATTTGGTACCTCTTGATTAGTTATCCAACATAGCCACCTAATCTGCAGCATTCTTCTGTAGCATCATATTTCAGAAGCTTGTATTTTCTTTCTGTCTATGCCATTCACCATTTTGGTATCACTTCTGTATAAGGCTACTCTCAAAACAAATGCCTTCAGAACAGATGTCCTAACACTGAAATTTATATTAGATGCTAACAAATTCCTCTTTTTCAGAAATGTTTTTCTTGCTATAACTAGTCTGCATTTTATGTCCTCCCTGTTTTGTCCATTATCAGTCATTTTGCTGTCCAAATGGGAAAACTCATGTACTACTTTTAGAGTCTCATTTTCTGATCTAATTCCCTCAGCTCTGACTGAAGTAATTTGCCTACATTCCAATACCCTTCATTTGTATTGTTGATTTTCATCAAATAACCTCTTTTTAATTAGCTTTAATGTCCTTTCTGTATTTCTTATTGGTTTCCTTTATTGTATGCTCAGTTTACAGAGTGAACAATATTAGTTATAGGCTATAACTGTGTCTCTTTACTTTCTCAGCTGCTGCTTGTCTTCGGTGTTCAACTCCTATGATTGTAGTTTGGTATCTGCAAGTTTGATGTAATCTTTTGTTCCTTACATTTTATCCCTGCTTACTTCAGAATTTCAATGATTGTATTCTAGTCAAAATTTAAGAAATTTGCACTAGAAATAAAAAATAAAAAGAGGTGGCAAGAGTATGTATTTACAGAAGAGGGAAGAAACCTCAGTAGCTCTTGTAGGCATGGATCTTACATAACTCCAGTTTGTTTTCAGCGAAGTTTCTGAAATGACTTACACAGAGAACATTATTTCTTTGACCTAGAAAATTTGTTTGTCGAATCATTCTCATGTTTATGGGCAGCCGGGAGTCCACACCTACATTGGTGTAACACTTTAAGTGGAGAGTGGGTGGCAGCTGTTATTGTATCGAAATTGAAAATCGGTGGAATAATAATTTCCCCAAGCACGGTAGTGACCATGATGCAGGTTCATACTACTTGTCTATCCTACACCTATCCCTACAATCCATAAACTGCCAATATTAATAAATGATGATATTAAGGAAAATAAATACTGGAATAACCATCTCAAACATATCTTGAAATTATAATTATATTGTCCAATAATATTTATATAAAACTTCCTGGCAGATTAAAACTGTGTGCCCGACCGAGACTCGAACTCGGGACCTTTGCCTTTCGCGGGCAAGTGCTCTACCATCTGAGCTACCGAAGCACGACTCACGCCCGGTCCTCACAGCTTTATTTCTGCCAGCATCTCGTCTCCTACCTTCCAAACTTTACAGAAGCTCTCCTGCGAACCTTGCAGAACTAGCACTCCTGAAAGAAAGGATACTGCGGAGACATGGCTTAGCCACAGCCTGGGGGATGTTTCCAGAATGAGCTCAGATGGTAGAGCACTTGCCCGCGAAAGGCAAAGGTCCCGAGTTCGAGTCTCGGTCGGGCACACAGTTTTAATCTGCCAGGAAATTTCATATCAGCGCACACTCCGCTGCAGAGTGAAATTCTCATTCTGGAAACATCCCCCAGGCTGTGGCTAAGCCATGTCTCCGCAGTATCCTTTCTTTCAGGAGTGCTAGTTCTGCAAGGTTCGCAGGAGAGCTTCTGTAAAGTTTGGAAGGTAGGAGACGAGGTACTGGCAGAAGTAAATCTGTGAGTACCGGGCGTGAGTCGTGCTTTGGTAGCTCAGGTGGTAGAGCACTTGCCCGCGAAAGGCAAATGTCCCGAGTTCGAGTCTCGGTCGGGCACACAGTTTTAATCTGCCAGGAAGTTTCATATCAGCGCACACTCCGCTGCAGAGTGAAAATCTCATTATGAATCTTATTATTTTGTTTCTTTCTTCTTTTAGGTATGTTAGATTTAATGCACTATATTGCTCATCGATTGAGCTAGGAGGCTTTGCCCCTCTCGGCTTAGATTTTTGTTATGGTCACTAGTTGTTTATATATGTGCAAAGAGTTCTCAATAAGCAAGTACTTATTACTGTACTCCTGGAACTTATTCTGCCCAGTAAAATAGTTCTTTTTTATTATAAGTAGAATCTTTTTTATCCATTTTCATTACATTTATAGTATTTATAGATTTCTGCAAATGAAAAACTTTAATTTGGGAATCAGTGGTGCAAATTGTATATGAAATATTAATTTTAAGCTGTATGGCATGGATTAAAAATATACATGCATGTGCATGCATGTACAAAAACGCAATACACACACACACACACACACACACACACACACAGAGATGGTATTCACAATGTACTATAAGTGCATCCCCTCGGATCCACATTACGCCCGTTTCACTCATAAACAGACCCTCTTTGGGCGTAATGTGACATCATAATCAGATATGTGATAACCTTTAACCACCATCAAGCTTAATGTTATGGACCAACATCTGCTTCAACTATAAATCAGACAATGGAATCTCCAGATTGGAATAACAACAGTATTAGGGAAAGGATAGATTACTTCTCACCATAAAGATGGCTTGTTGTTATAGCTTTTGGCCAAAGCCTTCTCCAGCAAAGAATACACACACATATTCACACAAGCAAGTGCCCTTCATGCACACATGGCCACTACCCCTGACAGCTCTGACCAAAATGTGACTGTCACATGAAAAGCAACTTGGAGAGGGGTGGGAATGGGGGCAGAATAGTAGGGTACAGGTGGGGGGAGAAGAGTGCTGTCTGGTGGGGCATGCAGCGACTAGATGGCGGAATGACGTGACAGCCAGTTGCAGAGTCGGGAGGTGGGGTGTGATGGGAAAATATGGAAAGTGGAAAAGGAGAGGAGCTGGGAAGGGAGGAGGACAAGTGGGTGCATTGGCAGAGGGCAGCACACAGCTCAGGTGAAGGGACATGAGAATGGAGGAGGTGATGGGACAGTGGGGCAGAAACTGTTGGGTGGGGCATGTGGGCACAGTAGGTTACTGTGGAGTGAGCCCGGGTTAATTTTGGGAGTGGTGAGTGTGTTTTAAGGATAACTTCCATCTCTGCAGTTCAGAAAAGCTGGTGGTGAAGTCTTCCACAGGGATGTGGACTAGGACGTTGGGGAGTTTGTGTGGACGACAGAACACCACTTTAGAAGGGGGCAGATGGATCTTGGGTAGGATGTCCTTCATTTCAGGGCATGATGGTAGATAATCAAAGCCCTGATGAAGGATGTGGTTCGGTCGTTCCAGTCCATGGTGATATTGGCTGACAAAGGGTGCACTCCTTTGTGTCTGGCTCTTGGGGTGAGCGGGAGGATTTGGGGTGTGAGAGGAAATGACACAGGAGATCTGTTTGTGGACTAGGTTTGGGGGGATAGTGCCTGTCTGTGAAGGCCCTGGCCAGTACTCTGGGACAAGATACCATATCCTCATTCATTCACAACCTCAACTTTCTCTCCCATCTGCTTCACATGGTCCTGCTTAACCAAGCATGTCACCTTCTTGGACATTGACCAACTCCTCTCTGATGGTTTCATCCACACCTCTGTCCATGTTAAACCCACTAACCACCAACAGTACCTGCATTTTGATAGCTGTGATCCCTTCCACAGCAAAATACTCCCATACAGCTTGGTCACTTGGGGATGGTGTACCTGCAGTGACAAAAAGTCCCTTTCCCAGTATTCTGAAAGCCTCTTCTGGGCTGTGCTGATCAATGTTATCCTTAGAACACAGTGTCATTTCCCGAAATCATGCAGGCCTCAGGCTACAGTAACCTATTAGCCCCACACCGTCCATCCAACACTTCCCGCCCCCTCTGCCCTATCACCTTCTCCCTTTTCATGTCCCCTCACCCTCATTGTATGCTGTCCTTTGTCAATTTATCCACCTATCCTTCCCTCTTCCCTGCTTTTCTCCTTTTCTGCTCTCCGTTTCCCCCCCCCCCCCCCCCCCTCCCGACTCTGCACCTGGTTGTCACATCAGGCCACCATCTAGTTCCTGCATGCCCCACCAGACAGCACTCTTCTCTCCCCCACCCGTACCCTAACTACCCCTCCCACTTCCCCACCCTACTCTATATTGCTAATCATGTGACAGTTGCATTCTGATCATGGCTGCCAGCAGTAGCAGTCCTATGTGCATGAGGTGTGCTTGCTTGTATTAATGTCTGTTTTTTTTCTGAAGAAGGCTTTTGCCAAAAGATATAATGTGTAACAGTCATTTCGTTGTGCGTGCCTGCACACCAGGTCATCTTTATCGTGAGTAGCAGTCTTATCCTTTTGCTAATATTGTTGTCAAATATAAATCAGGGCACATATAGCGTTCAGCAATTTACTGTAAGCTGCATGTGCTCCTGGCACAATTCTGATTATGATATCTTATCTGTTTGTTCACAGAAATCTGCTACAACCATTAAAAAAATTTATTGTTACAGAGACAGACAGTGACGATGATTCTGATGGAAGTGGTGCTGATCAAGATATGGATGATGTGTTTGATGATGATCTTGATGTTGATGAGGATCTTGATGAAGATATTGATGATGGTGATTTTGATGATGATGATGATGATGATGATGATGATATTGGTAGTAGTACTGGAAGAGATGATATTGATGCAGAGGATGATGATGAAGAGGAATTAGTATTCGATGATATGTCTGATGAAGAAGTTGATGTAAATAGCATTCGGGAGGACATAAGGAGGAAAAAGTTTTCATTGAAGGTATAAACTAGCATTGATATACTGTGGCAACTAATAATTTTTCAGTGTAATTGTCATTATAACTGATGGGTCTATCTGATCTCAGAGTCTTGAGTGACCTGCCTGTCTTTATAGCCTTCTCCAATCTATTCCTCTTTCCTTCCCCAGGAAGGAATCAACATCTCTGAAACCTAGGATACTTTGTTGTATGTATCTCTCAGCTGTACTTAGACCTATAACTCCTAGAGATAAGTACTGCCCAGTCATTATGGATCCTTGTACTTTCTTAATTCCCTCAAGTGAACTTATCTGTTGATACAATTAATCCTCTTTCTGGCATTTTTATTCTTTTTTGTGATTTGGTCATCTCCTTTCTGCCTCTGTTGCTGAATGGTCAGTGCAGCTGACTTCCATACGTGAGAACCATGTCAGATTCTTGGCCAGGTTGGATATTTTGTCCACTTAGGGACTGGAAGTTGTGTTGTCCTCATCATTATCGAAGCACAAGTCACTGAAGTGACATCAAATAAAAAGACTTGTACTAGGTAGCCTGACAACCACAGATGGGGCCTCCTGGTCAAAAATGCTGTATAATAATTTTTTTCATTTCATTTTCCTTCCACAATGATTTTTCCTTGTATGGTGATTCTTTTCTATCTGTTTAGCGATCTCATTTCTTTTTTTGGTGATCGTTTCTCTGTATTCATTCATCCTTACTCAGTAGTAGTGATCTCTCATTGTTTGGCAGTCTACTCTAATTGTTGAACAATATTCCATATTTGTGTGGCAATTGTTTTCCCGCTAGTTTTCTTGCTTGGCTACTGTTTTTCTCAATTTAGTGATTTTCTTCTGTCTTATTTTCTTTTTAGTAACCCTTACAGAGCATTGAATGACTATACCTCATTGTAAAGTTATTTTGACTGTCTAATATTTTCTACACATTGTCCCAGTGGCCAATTTGCCTGTGTACAGAAGCTCTACACCTTGATTTAGTCTTGTGTCTATTTCATGATGTTACCTTCCCCAGTCTAAGTTAGCTCTGCTTCCCCCCCCCCCCCCCCCCCCTCCCCCCATATCTTCATGCCCCCTAACCATAGACCTTGATACCTACACTCCTTTTGCAAGCATGTTTTCACTGTAGCCAAACTAAATTCCTATATATTTTTCCTCCAGTTGTGCTTAATTTTCGGTATTGAAGTTCCCACTTCTGTCTGCAATCCATCCTTCCAACAGTCCCTACATAAATCCCAGACTTATCCATTCTTAGCCCTTACCCACCATGTCCTTCATCTGTACATTGCCTCTGCCAGTCACCAATTCTGACAGTTCCTATCTCTATTTAAACTCATTTACCTTGTGGCCCAACAGTGGTGCCCCTCTCCACCTCTCCCACAAATACCATTCACAACACCATCTCCAATAACATCTAGCCAACAAGCCCAGCCTGGCCTCCATATCATGACACACCTCCCACACAGCCACAGCCATAACCATAATAAAACACCGACACTGTGTCACCTCGACCACCATTCAGTAGTAAACCTCTAATCCATACCTCTCTCTGATCCTGATACATTCATTCTTTTCTAATTCCTAACCCATCCTTAAATTCAGTCACCCTGTCCTAGTCAAAAGATATCCCCTCATTCACTCATAAATACAACTAGAAATATCACTTCACCATCTAGTCTCAACCCACAACCAACAGAATGGGTGTCGAATCCTGTCTATAGTAGTACTGACCCAAATACCAAAAGTGCCCTCTTCTGCTTCCCCCAAAATCATCTTCTTCCAACATTCTAAGAATTTCTCGTTTCCAGCATCATCTCTCAGTCTTTCATAAAAATATGACCAAAACCTCAAACCCTACTCAAGCTGAAACCCAAACTATCCGTACAGATTGCTCTATAACATCATCTTCCCTGTGGTCCGTTATATTTGACAATGGAGAGTACAGGATTTGTATAAAAAGTAATGATACTGAGCGTGTGAATCAAAATTTATTGTAGATATCGCTACAACCACTTAGTACTCCTCAACATATGACTCTTGAGAATCAAAAATGTGCTGCATGCGATATTTCCATTCTTCAAACGCTGAGTCTGGGATGGCCTTCAAAGCCCTCATCATGACAGCTTGGACCTCCTCCAGGGTCCCGTGATGGTGTCTTTTCAGGGAAGTTTTTAGTTTGGGGAACAAAAAAGAGTCTGGTGGGGCCACATTGGGGCTGTAGGGGGGCTGGGGAATCATTGGAATCCCTTTCTTGTCCAGGTAGCTGGCCATCATGAAGGAGGTGTGACTCAGCGCATTGTCATGATGCAGCTTCCAATCATCGGTGATGGCTGGCTTCAAGTGATGGATCCTGGCTTTCAGTCTCTTGATCACTTCACAGTTAAAAGCACCATTGACAGTTTGGCCTTGGGGCACAAACTCATGATGAACCATGCCCATGACATCGAAAAACACAATCAGCTTGGCTTTCACCTTTGATTTGCTCATGCGAACCTTTTTTGGACGTGGGGATGTTGTGATGTGCCATTCAGCACTCATACCCTTTGTCTTCGGGTCGTACTGAAACATGCAGGTTTCATCTCTGGTGATAATGTTATCTAAAAATTCAGAATCAACTTCAAGGCTCTGGAGATTGTGTTGGCAGGCATTCACATGTGCTTGCTTTTGAACATCTGACGAAATATTCAGGACCGTCTTGGTTCTTGGTGCAGATCTTCCTCATTGACAATTCTTTGGTGATGATGTGCACTGTCATTTTATCAAATCCGAGGTCATGTGCTATCATCTTGACACTCATCCAACGGTCAGTGTTCAATAAAATACGCACACGAGTGATGTTTTCGTCAGTTTTGCTGGTTGACGGGCGTCTGGAGCTGTCCTCATCCTCAGTGCTTTCCTGGCCCTCTTTAAAGCTCTTCACAACCTAAAAACCTGGGCTTTTGACAGGCAATCATCACTGTAGTTTTGCCAACATATATCCAACCTTTCCGTATCTGATTTCCGTAGTTTCACACAAAACTTGATGGCATAACGTTGCTCGATCGTTTGCTGCATGTTGCACCACAATCGCTAACTTTGTGACGTGTCCACTCAATGCACGGTGCTGCTGAGACAAGAGTCCGCAGGTGACTGGCATGCCACACGTTTTCGGCCAGACACCCCCCACCACCAAACACCCCAGGGGAGTGTGCACTGTGAAGTACAGTCGTGTCAGCAAAAAATCAGTCTCATTACTTTTTATACAAACCCTGTCTGTGGCAGGGAACTTTATCAGCTCTCGGTCACCTGTACAGGTAAAACTGTTCCTAACAATAGCACTTTGAAGTGACAACAGATGTTATCTCAAATGTTTATGTCTGATAGTCAATGTATTTTTATTTGTGTTCTAATTCTTACTTTGTGTCATTTTTGTCATTCAGGCACCTCACATTGATTTTTTGATAGTCTTTATATTACTGGTGTACATTTACTTTTTATATTAGTGTACGTGTTAAGTATCTCATTCTGTAACCGTATTGATGTTTCATTATGTCTATTTTTTACAAGATTTTAATTAGAGAATGGATTCAGAATGAGATTTTCACTCAGCAATGGAGTGTGCGCTGATATGAAACTTCCTGGTAGATTAAAACTGTGTGCTGGACCGAGACTCGAACTTGGGTTCGAGTCTCGGTCCGGCACACAGTTTTAATCTGCCTGGAAGTTTCAGAAAATGGACTGCTCATCAGAACGAATCTTCTACTCTGCTGCAGTGTGTGTGCTATCTTGAAAGGGGTGTTGATAGAGAGAGAGCTGTGAGGGAACATTGTGAGTTGTACCTGGATTGTTCAGTTGGTCCCAATGACTTTTACAACCTTTGATTCGCGGGATCTTCCTTGATCACTGGAGTTAAGCAAATGTCGGGCCCAGTTAATACATTGATGGGTGACCAAATGGGAAAATTGGGTACCATTGACTCAGGTTCAAGCAAGTTGCTGAAGTGGTATCCAGTTGAAAGACTAGCACCAAGCTGTTGCGCCATTCAACTTACTATTATCTCAGTTGGTAAGCTTGCAAAAGGCAAGGTTCCTGTCTCGATCTGACACACGGTTTTAATCTGCCGAGAAGTTTCAATTTACCTGTAATGTGTACGTGAACTGGCTACTCAGAATGTAGATAAATCAGCAGTGGTCCATAGCTGCAACAATAATTGATGCTGTGTGTAATTCTTCATGAAAATCCATGAAAACAGTTTCTGAGGTCAAGGCACAACGTCTTGATTAGTCTTTCAGTGTCTCAAGATACGTTGTAATACTTACCACTGTAATTTTGTACAGAGCAACACACCTTGCCAAATAATAAAAGAAAGTAAGGCTGAAATTTGGAAGGAATTTGTAGAAGAACTATATAAAGCAAAGAAACCTGAAGACATCATTACAGAAAGGAAAGAAGAAGTGGATGAATGCGAAATGAGATGGTGAATACAGAACTGGGAGAAGAATTTGACAGCCTGATGAAAGGCTTAAGTTGAAACAAGGCAGTGGTATGCAGAGTGTATTAGACATCGGAAATACCTATTGACCTCAAGAAAGGAGGAGTGATTATTGCTGAACTGTTAGTTTAATAAGTCATGTTTGCAAAGGAATAACATGAATTAGCCATAGAGGAATGGAACAGTTAGTAGAAGTCAAACTGGGAGGAGGTCAGTTTGGATTCCAGAAAAATGTATGAACGCTTGAGCTAATATGAAATGGAACAAACTCATATCCTGTCACACTAAAAAGTTTTGAGTCTATCTGGATTAATGAAAAATCAAAAATAGACTAAAGTTAAGCTGGCAGTTTTAGGGCTGCAGGCATTCTACATAGTCCCCCCCCCCCTTTCCCTCCCCAGTCACTTGTGTGCAACATACAGAACTTTCATACAACCATATGAAACTGTCAGAAAGATACTTATGTGGGATGTTGTTCATCTCGTGCACCACATTGACTTGCTTATTTGTTATGTTCTCAAAGTGTTGAACTTTTATGTGAATTTCGGCATGGTGTTATTTAATGGTAGGTTTATATTGATAACACTGAGTCTTGTCACCTTTGATTATTTTTTCCAGGAAAGAACTGTCCATGCTTTTCATTTTAGTCATGTCATGGCAGGCGACCTAGTGTGTTGTTTCTGTTCAGGAGTCAAGGTGTGCAGGAAAAACTTTCTACACACTGTTTTGTTCTTCAAAACATTCTAGAGAATTTCTTGAATACTTGATTTAGATATTTATATAATAGAGGGAAACATTCCACGTGGGAAACATATATCAAAAACACAGATGATGTGACTTACCGAACGAAAGTGCTGGCAGGTCGATAGACACACAAACATACACATGAAATTCAAGCTTTCGCAACAGACCGTTGCCTCATCAGGAAAGAGGGAAGGAGAGGGAAAGACGAAAGGATGTCGGTTTTAAGGGAGAGGGTAAGGAGTCATTCCAATCCCGGGAGCGGAAAGACTTACCTTAGGGGGAAAAAAGGACAGGTATACACTCGCACACACACACACACATATCCATCCGCACATACACAGACACAAGCAGACATTTGTAAAGGCAGAGAGTTTGGGCAGAGATCTGGCAAAGAGTTTGGGCAGAGATGTCAGTCGAGGCGGAAGTACAGAGGCAAAGATGTTGTTGAAAGACAGGTGAGGTATGAGCGGCGGAAAATCGAAATTAGCGGAGATTGAGGCCTGGCGGGTAACGAGAAGAGAGGATATACTGAAGGGCAAGTTCCCACCTCCGGAGTTCTGACAGGTTGGTGTTAGTGGGAAGTGTCCAGATAACCCGGACGGTGTATCACTGTGCCAAGATGTGCTGGCCGTGCACCAAGGCATGTTTAGCCACAGGGTGTGATCATTACCAACAAACACTGTCTGCCTGTGTCCATTCATGCGAATGGACAGTTTGTTGCTGGTCATTCCCACATAGAAAGCTTCACAGTGTAGGCAGGTCAGTTGGTAAATCACGTGGGTGCTTTCACACGTGGCTCTGCCTTTGATCGTGTACATCTTCCGGGTTACAGGACTGGAGTAGGTGGTGGTGGGAGGGTGCATGGGACAGGTTTTACACTGGGGGCGGTTACAAGGGTAGGAGCCAGAGGGTAGGGAAGGTGGTTTGGGGATTTCATAGGGATGAACTAAGAGGTTTGAAGGTTAGGTGGACGGTGGAAAGACACTCTTGGTGGAGTGGGGAGGATTTCACATGAAGGATGGATCTCATTTCAGGGCAGGATTTGAGGAAGTCATATCCCTGCTGGAGAGCCACATTCAGAGTCTGATCCAGTCCCAGAAAGTATCCTGTCACAAGTGGGGCACTTTTGTGGTTTTTCTGTGGGAGGTTCTGGGTTTGAGGAGATGAGGAAGTGGCTCTGGTTATTTGCTTCTGTACCAGGTCGGGAGGGTAGTTGCGGGATGCGAAAGCTGTTTTGAGGTTGTTGGTGTAATGGTTCAGGGATTCCGGACTGGAGCAGATTCGTTTGCCACAAAGACCTAGGCTGTAGGGAAGGGACCGTTTGATGTGGAATGGGTGGCAGCTGTCATAATGGAGGTACTGTTGCTTGTTGGTGGGTTTGATGTGGACGGACGTGTGAAGCTGGCCATTGGACAGGTGGAGGTCAATGTCAAGGAAAGTGGCATGGGATTTGGAGTAGGACCAGGTGAATCTGATGGAACCAAAGGAGTTGAGGTTGGAGAGGAAATTCTGGAGTTCTTCTTCACTGTGAGTCCAGATCATGAAGATGTCATCAATAAATCTGTACCAAACTTTGGGTTGGCAGGCCTGGGTAACTAAGAAGGCTTCCTCTAAGCGACCCATGAATAGGTTGGCGTACGAGGGGCCATCCTGGTACCCATGGCTGTTCCCTTTAATTGTTGGTATGTCTGGCCTTCGAAAGTGAAGAAGTTGTGGGTCAGGATGAAGCTGGCTAAGGTAATGAGGAAAGGGGTTTTTGGTAGGGTGGCAGGTGATCGGCGTGAAAGGAAGTGCTCCGTCGCAGTGAGGCCCTGGATGTGCGGAATATTTGTGTATAAGGAAGTGGCATCAATGGTTACAAGGATGGTTTCCGGGGGTAACAGACTGGGTAGGGATTCCAGGCGTTCGAGAAAGTGGTTGGTGTCTTTGATGAAGGATGGGAGACTGCATGTAATGGGTTGAAGGTGTTGATCTACGTAGGCAGAGATACGTTCTGTGGGGGTTTGGTAGCCAGCTACAATGGGACGGCCGGGATGATTGGGTTTGTGAATTTTAAGAAGAAGGTAGAAGGTAGGGTTTTGCTCTCAGTTTTGGACAAAAACAACCATGTTTCATCCTGGGTAGTGGTGCCATCAAAACATTGTTTCCACTCTTCAGTAAAGGTTTTCATGAGACCCTCGCATACATTCTTCCTCATCGCTTTCTTTTTGTTTTGTCAATAATCTAGCCACCTAAAGTGAACAGATTTTTCTGTACCCCAGTGACTGTACCAGTGATACAACACTACCAAATGACTAAACGAGTCATTTCAGCAAGCTGTCATGTAGTCACACATCTGTCATTTTGTGTGATTTGATCAGTGGTCTCCTTATTCACATCACTCACTGCCGTCAATGGTCTACCTCATCGTGGATTGTCCAGTAGAGAGAAATCACCTTCTTTAAACATCTGTAACCACCGCAGGATACTGTTGCAATGCACTGTGTCCTCCCCATAAACAGGGAGCAACTTCATGCGAATCGATTGACAGAGTCATCGCCGGTCTTGAAGAGGAACTCTATCACTGACCTTTGTCACAACCTGACGTCTTCTTCATTGTCCATTATGGCTCACCTGTAAATAAAAGAAAATACTTTTACACGCCAACTTATAGCTAAATGTTCCAAGTATGTTCACAAAAAATTTCACTCTCCTCCTGCAAAAAATAAAAAAATTAGAGACGACTGTGCAAAACTTTTTTGAAGGCCGTTTGTATTATGTAAATGCTTCATGAACTCAAATGGAAATCTCTGGAGGTAAGACAACATTCCTTTCACGAAATACTATTGAGAAAATAATTTTTTTCAGGACAGCCACAAGTCACACTAAATATTTTTATTGACCAGTTGCATTCAGTTTAAGAAGACTATCATCAGAAACTGTGGAATATACACTTCAAATTAAGACAACAGAAATTAGGGCTCATATAGAGGCACATAGGCAGTTGTCTTCCCATCACTTCACTTGTGAGTGGAACAGGAGAGGAAATGACTAATAGTGGTACAAGACAACCACAGCCATGCAACATGTGGTGCCTTGTGGAGTATGTGTGTAACGTTGAAGTACAATATTGTCCCTATGGCTTAGAAAACTATGTGAAGAATGGCAAATGTACGTTTATAGGATTTGTAGATTTAGGATATCACAGTGTTGAATGGAGTACAGTCTTTGAAATTCTGAATTCAAGGTCCAATAGAATGTCTGTAACCTGTACAGAAACTGGACTGTAGTTATAGGAGTCAAAGAAAGTGAAAGGGATGCAGTGGTTGAGAAGGAAATAAGGAAGGGTTGTAATGTATCCCAGATTTTATTTAGTCTGTACATCGAGAAAGCAGTGAATCAAATCAAGGAGAAATGTGAAAAGGGAAAGTATAAGACATAAAATCTTTGAGAGTTGCCTGCGACATTGTAGTTATGTCAAAGAACTTGGAGAACAGTTGAATGGAATGGACAGTGTCTTGAAAAGAAGTCACAAGGTGGGCATCAATAAAAGTAAAACTGGGTTATTGTAATGTACACATACCAAATCAGGCAAGGCTGAGGGAATTTGATCAGGAGATGAGACACTAATAGCAGTAAATGAGTTTTGGTATTTGGGCAGCAAAATAACTGATAACTGCCAAGGTCCTGAGATTATGAAATACTAACTAGTGATAAAAAGAAAAAGTTTTGTGAAAAAGAGAAATTGTAGAGTGAGCTCCAGGTGTAACTGTAGCAAGCAGGTGGGTACAATTCATGTCATGTTGAAGAGATAGACAAGTGAGGAGAGTTGCATCAAACCAGTCATAGCACTGAAGACCACAACAACAACAGGGATACTGAACTGAGTCATAAATATGTTGTATAAGACTGGACACAACTTTCAGGAAGAATCCGAGAGGCCATGAAACTAGCACAAGCACCATGCACAAGGAAACACCGTTGGTGGAACCAAACTTGTGACCAAGCTATTGACCAACAAATCAGTGCATGGAAAAAATTTAGTAGCCCTGAATCCCCAGAGAATTGGATGAACTTCCTGAAAACACAGACACAATCAAGCAAAATCATTCGCAGTGAAAAACAACAGTATGATAAACGGCAACTGACGGAGATCGAATCGGACTTCACGAAGAACAATACAAGAAACTTCTACAGAACATTCAGAGAAAATATGACTGGATGTCAACCATCCAACTTGTGCTTCAGAAGACTGGATGGAACCCTAGAAACCAATACCAAAAACAGTTGTGACATTCTGGCAAAGGACTTTGAAAAACTGCTCAACACAAACCCCCCTATGGAAGAAATGATGACAGAAACGAGCACGTACCTCCAGCTGTAGAAGAAGTTAAAGAAATAATTAAGTCACTCAAGAATTGTAGAGCACCAGGAGAAGACGGCATCATCACGGTAATCTGGAAGTTACAAGACCCAGAACTCACCAAACACATCCGCAGGATCTTGGAAGATATCTGGGAGACCATGAAAATTCCTGACGACTGGAAAACTGCTCTGATACATCCACTACACAAAAAAGGTGACAAGACTGACCCGAACAACTACAGAGGAATATCCCTACTACCGTTCACATACAAGATACTCTCTAAAGCTTTACTTGACAGACTAGAATGCCAGACCGACCATTTGATTGGAGAATACCAAGCAGGTTTCCGTAAAGAGCGGTCTTGTGTGGAACAAATTTGGAACCTGAAAGTATTTTACAACACAAACAGAACCTGATCATTACCTTTGTCAACTTCAAAAAAGCATATGACTCTGTCAAACGGAAAACTCTCTTCAAAATTCTAGCTGAATACGAAGTAGACAACAAAACACGGACTGTCATAGAGGAAACCTTGACCAACACGACCTCCAAAGTAAAGTTCTGTGGTGAACTATCAGAGCCCTTTGAAATTTGCACGTGTCCGACAAGACGATGGCCTCTCACCTCTCCTTTTCAATCTAGTGTTATATAAGGTAATAAAAGAATGGGAAATATCACAACAGGGGATAACCTTAGGAAACCTACAGATTAAATGCCTGGCTTTTGCAGACGATTTGTCGATTGTCACAAAAGGTATAAACAAAACAAAAGACGCTCTTGAAAAACTACATGAAATCGCTTCCAAAACTGGACTACAGATATCTTATGATAAGACACAGTTTATGAGCACAAAGAAACTCTCATCTCTGAACACAAAGTACGGGACGATTTACAAAATGGCAAACTTTAAATACCTCGGTGAAACACTACAAATGAAAGGACATAACAGAGACTCAAACGAAGAAAGAAAAACTAAACTGGACAAGGCATAAAAAGTAGTGTGGAATCATTACAACAAGAAGTCTAACTCACAAAAAGCCAAATTACGCCACTACGACACGGTGGTGCTCCCCGAGGCACTATATGCAGCAGAGACCACACTAATCCTAGGGTATACACGTATTGGACAACTAGAAAAAGTAGTATGGAAAATACTTAGGAAAATATTTGGCACAACCAACAACAATGGAATATGGATCAAGAAACCTACTGAGGAACTACACAAACATACGGAGACAATCACAGAAAAAATTAGAAAATGCGGACTAAAATTCTATGGACACCTATACAGAATGCCATCATACGGACTGACCAAACAGATCTTTGACTGGGTAACCACTAGAAACAACAAATGGGTGTCAGAGGTAAAAAAATGACCTGAAGCAACTCAACGTCACAGCAGACACAATAAACAACAGAATAAAATTCAGAAACACCATTAAGAAAAGTAAACTACACGAGACGCACTGTGACAAAAGAACAGGCTTAAATGGGCCGAAGAACACAAGCAAGATCGCAGCCAGAAGATGAAAGAAATGTGGGCAACCAAAAAGGCAATCAAGATGAATCCGAAGACACGAAGCCGACAAGAAACATGGACAGAGGACCAGAAACAGAAACACAGTGAGTGAATGAGGGAAGTTTGGGCAGCAGGGAAGACAGCAAAAGGAATTGGCATTGTAGTTTAGTCCAACTGCACTCTTTAAGGGCAAAATACCACTAATAATAATAATATATAAAGCAGCACTGCTATAGACATTCAAGACTGCTGTATGTGTAGGCCACCCCATGCTGACATTTTTCTTTATTTATTTATTATAAATATTTCCACTTCTTAGGGGCTTTCAAGCTGATGTAGGTACTTTTAAACTGTTGTGTACATACATGGTAGAAAGTGAGTTGGCAACATTGCCACAAGCAACTTTTGCTACTTTGAAAGACGCACCCTTAGTGACCACCTCCAGCACTTCGTTTGTCATCTGATTCACAATATCGTAGACAATTTCCAGTAAAACACTTGATTTTATGAATGATTTATATTTCCACCTTATTCCCACAATTCTTCATTTGTGCAAAGTTTCCAGTGTCTTGTTTAATTTATCCTTCTCTAACCATATCAAAAATTAAGGTTTTGTTACCCCCAAAAACGTGCCGCCCTGGGCAGTGGCATGGTTCACCCCTCCCTAGAGCCAGCCTGGGTATGATAGGAGTTCTGTGAATCAGTAAAACTTTTTTTCTTCCACAATTCTTGGGAACATTTATTTGCCAAGGAATCTATGGTAAAAATATGATCAGAAAAACAAATTCACTAAGAACTCCAAAGAATCAATTCTCTATTACTGTTATTACAGACTGTCACCCTAGACCAGAGAAACCAAATCACAGTCTCTGCTTAGGCTTCGAATACTCTTTATCACTCTCTACAGTGAGTAACATATGTTCAATTGCTTGACCCATGCATATCATTCTTGGAAAAGTTCCAGGTTCACAGTTGCATGTCCTATTTTGTGCATCCATAAGCTTCCTGCTTAATTAGTTGCATGACGGGTGTATCTTGCCATATCAGATGCTGGACCATTGATGAATGCAGCCACGTCATGTACTGGCTTTGCATTAACTGCTGTGTAGATCTGTATGAGGCAATGACAACAAGCCAACTGTGCATCTTTACAAAGAATAACAGCCAAACTGTTGTTTGACTGCTGAGTTCCAGAGCATACTGATGTACTGCAGAATTTAAAACTCCAACACATCTATCAGTTCCACAACTTTTCTAGCCTTAACCTCAATTTGTTGTTGTTTTCCATTTGTGTCTGGTTTAAAGTAAGGTATTCTGGATCTGGTCTAACAATTTTGTTCTTCTGGACCTTTTTCTTGGGTAAAAGACGAATCCTGATCTGTAGTAGGTGGTGGTCTGAGTCGAATAACCTTCACATTGTCTATATTCAAAATTTCTTTTTGTAAGTCTTTTTGGACTATTACGCGATTGATTTGTTGTTCTTGCTTTCTGCTGGGGAATTTCCATGTGGTAAGTTTCCGTGTTGATTTCTTGAATTTTGTTGACATAATGGCGAGGTTGTGGCTTTTGCAAAGTCTATCAGGTATTTTCTATTTTTGTTTGTGTCCTTGTGTGGAATATGTTTTCCTGTGGTATGTCTGTATATCTTTTCTTTTCCGAGTTTAGCATTGAAGTCTCCCAGTATTATTTTGACTCTATGTGCAGGAATTTTCCTTATAGTTTCTTCCATTGTCGCCCAGAAGTCATCAATTTCGTCCAGGTTTTTCCTGTTTTAGTCATTAGTCGGTGCATGTGCGTTGATTATTGTGTAGGATTTGTTGGCTGATTTCACTGTGGTGGAGCTGATTCTTTCGTTTGGTGACGAAAAGTCAATTATGCTGACCGTGATGGACCTGTGTACTGCAAATCCTGTACCAAAAATCTGTAGGTTTTTCAGTTGTCTCGATGGTTTTCCTTTGTATATTCTAAAGTTCTCCATGTTGAAATGGTCTTTGTCTGTGAATCATGTTTCTTGCAGTGCACATATTTTGATTTGAAATTTTTTGAGAGTGTCTGTGAGTTGTTTCATCTTTCCTGTCTTCATCAGTGTGTTCATGTTGAGTGTACCAATGTAGTGTTTGCGTTTGGTCTTGAGGGAAGCTCTGATTCTTCTCATGATGTCCATGAGCCCCCAGAATCCGATGCTCACGACGATCCCTGTCTATTGACTGGGGCCCGGGGTAATGAGATTTTTCTCGTTGTACCATCATGATGTTTAGTAGTGTGTATATATATTTGTGTGTGTGTGTGTGTGTGTGTGTGTGTGTGTATTTTCCACATCTCCTTCTAAACCACTGGATTGATTTCACCCAAACAGGGTACACATACACCTTACTGTCAGGCGACAATTGCTGTGGGGTTAAGAACCACCTAACTATCAAAAGGAACAGGGTGGGCATGAAAAATTTCAAACCTTTATGGATTTTTTTCTCATTTACGACCCCCTGCTAAATGATGAAAGGAATATGTTTATTGCTTAGTACTTTTCCACTTTTCGTACAGTAAAAATACTGCCCAAGACATAACATTCTAATTTATTACTTTTTTGCTTCTCTCTGTATTCGCGAGACAGCATGCACACGTACCACTGAACGTAAGTGCAGAATTATGCCATTGTATGACACAAAGTTCATAAGATATGACATCACAGTAAGTGAGATGTGTGAAAACTGCCACATCACACGCTTGACACCTAAGTTTATTACTTATTTGCTACTAAGTCT
This sequence comes from Schistocerca piceifrons, assembly GCF_021461385.2. Classification (NCBI taxonomy): domain Eukaryota; kingdom Metazoa; phylum Arthropoda; class Insecta; order Orthoptera; family Acrididae; genus Schistocerca; species Schistocerca piceifrons. Next base: position 613,010,570 of record NC_060139.1, read on the forward strand.
GTTCACAGGAAATGTCATGGTCAGTATCCACATATTCTGCTGGATGTGCCTACAATATTACACCATTGTACAACTAATAGTTCAGGAGATATGATGTCAAAACCAGTGAGATGCATCAGAAACTGTCACATTGTGCCTGACATTTAAATTTATTACTTCATTGCTGCTAACTCCATTTGCTACACAATTGCACACAGTATCCACATATACTATTGAATGTACCTACAAAATGATAACAATGTGCGACACAAAGCTCTGGAAATATGATGTTATAAACATTAAGCACAAGGCCATATGCTGTGTGGTATGCACGTGGATGCACAGCTATAAATAAATACCTGGGCAATGCTGGAATTCTGCGCTAGTAAATAAATAAAGAATAAGTAAAATATGCACTGCCTGTCACATGTCGTAGCCCTTTGAAACCAGGCATTATGATTAAGCAGCATTTACATGTGGAAAAATACATGGAATTCTTCCTCCACCACCCCCTCCCCGTTGAATCTGCCATAATACTATTTACATCCTTTTATTCTTGCCACACTCGTCTAAATTTTTTTTTTTTACTTTCTCTGTAACTTGTTTTAAAATTTTCCTCTTTCTCTTTTCTGTCTCTGTGATGGAGCCATAAGCACTATATATTAAGTTCATGTGTAAAAAATGTATCATATTAAGATCATGTGGAGAAAAGGTATCAAACCATATTTAGGAGCTAAAGCAACTAAACTGCACTGCATGAACTATTTATCCTGTTTCATCAAATTTCACACTGTTCTCATTTCAATAATTGTATTTGGGGATTAACTGTTACTTTTCTGATAGTAAATTAAAGCGCTTTCAAAACTGCTTGTTTGAGGCACAAATTGTGATCATGGCGTGTCGGAAAACACACCTTGTTGACATCCGAACACAGCTGTTTTTCTTTATGTACTAAAGACACACTAAATAGGCACTGGCTGTTTATACACTTTTTCCAACAAATAAAACATTTATATGTAAGTCACTCACTATCCTATGATTTTCCGCTTGGTATAACAGAAGCTCCAGCGATACTGCCAACAATGCAGTACTCAGCTATTCTGATCGCTACACGTCTCACACTGTTCCTCAGGAAACAAGAAAAAGTGAAGAGATCTTAGTTATGTACTCTGCTAGTGACATAATTTTGGTTGATATAATTAATTTTGGATTTGTAACGCAGGATGTATTACACTGTAAATGTTTCACTTCTGTTCCACTGACTGGGCCACCATACCTGGCACTGGCCTTCAAGGAGTGTTTACGGCAAAACGACATATGAGTAAGAGTTATACGTGAAATTTTATGGATGAATAACTTTCTGGAAAGGTTGAGTATGTTTGAAAATGCAAGCTCTGGGATAGGAGGGGGAGGGGGGGGGGGGGGGGTTGGCTGGCACTTGACATTTTAGCACTAGGCAGCAAAATCCCTGGAGCCAGCTCTGTCTCATCTAACATATTCTTATTTAAAAAGTATGACCTACCTTGAATCTTTTCCACAGCAATCAGCATGAGCCCTGATGATGTGAAACTCAACTGTCCATCTTCTCACATGGTATCCTCAGTGACATTGATAGAGCAAACTAAGTTGATTCTATGTTTCAAAACTTTCAGAAAGTTTTTGATTCAGTACGTCAGTGATTTCTTTCTAATGAAAATATATTCCTATGTCATATCTAAATTGATTTGTGACTGGATTGAAAATGTTATGACAGGTAGTTCGCTATATATGTTATCCTGAATAGATAATCATCTTTAGACACAGAAGTGATATTTCGTGTGCCTCAGGGCACTTTAATTAGGTTTGTTGCTGTTCACGTTTTACGAATATGAGCTACAATTAGTGGATACTACAAGCTGCAATCTTATGCTTTTCACAGGTATTGCTGTTATTTACAGTGAAATTCTATCAGTAAAAATTATGGCAGTATTCAGTTTAATCTCAGCAAAATAGTCTGGAACAATGATTAATAACTAGTTCATGACAGAAAGAAAAGCACAGATGTAAACTTTATGAAAAGTAAGGGCAAGTATCATTTGATGACATGATTAGTGAGGTACAACTAGAGTCAAGTCATAAAAATATTAGGGAATAGCAATGTGTAGAGATACAAAGTTGAATGACAACATAGGTTCAGTTGTAGGTAAAGCAAGTGGCAAGCTGTGATTAATTGGTAGAATACAGGGAAAGTGCAGTTTCTCTACAGAAGAAATTGTGTGATAAACAGTGGTATGGCCGTACTAGAATACTGCTCAATAGTATGGGACCTGTATTAGGTCATATTAACTAAAAACTATTATTGTGTGTGAGGAAGGGTGATGGTGGTGGTGGTGGTGGTGGTGGTCATATTGTTTCACTGGTCAGAGAGTGTAAATGTTGAAAAATCTTGACAGACAGACAGTTGAAAAAATATGCCTCACTTCTCATAAGACTCCTATATGATTATTCTGTAGAGAGAGTGCACATAAAATTAAACAAATAATAGGTGGCACCGATGTGTACAAGCAGACATCCCTATTGCATTTCATCCTTGGATGGAACAGGAAGAAACATCAGTATATGATATAATAAAAGTTATCTTCTGCCTCACACATCACAGCAGTATAGATGTAGGTGGAGATGGTGTGTTTGGGGCAGGGGTAAGGGGTGGCGGTAGGACAGAGTGTATTATGGCTGTATGTGTGTCTATCTGTGTTCAGTATATTCATCATTTAGATTTGCAGCTCCTTGTGTTTACCATGTTTGCAGTTAAAATTGTTGGATGTAAGGTCTGCCAGTTATGCAAAACACCGTTTTTTTCAATTTCCCAAACATGTTTCAGCACCACTGTGCCATCATCAGTGGATTTCCAGTTTATTTAATCTGTAATGTGAAACATTTTTACTAAATGATTACAAAATTATATGGATATTCAGTTCCATCAATAATTCGTTTCTTTTTGTTGATACCTTTACACTTGGTGTCAGTGGCGGCTCGTGACCAAAGAAGATGGTGGTGGTGCACTTTACTCATGAAGGAAAACATCAACAAAAGAGAGAAAATCAGTACACTGCTCAATCTTTTTGTAATGCCTGATATAAACAGACCACTCGCTCGTGTCACTCCTACATCTACTCATAATAAAACCAAAAGGTGTACACAGAAAAAACTATTACTTTTGCAGAATAAAAGGAATTAAAATCAACTGCAGCTCTATGTACTCAAAAAGTGGTAGGGATGCCTTACTAACCTTATTCAGCAGGACTGATGTTAGCGCCGTTCGATTATATCTCTGAACTTGGATGTGGTGGTGATCACTTGTACAGGAACTCTATTCTTCTTTCCGTCATATTTGCAAATCCTTCAATCGCTCTTTGATTGAAGTCTGCAATCGCGGATGCTGATAGTCTTTCTTGGTCCATAGTATTCTGCAAGAAGATTTTGATGCGTTTCAGTGAAGAAAAACAACGTTCTGCTTTTGATGTGGTCATTAGAATTGTAATTATCGCTTTCAGGAGCTTCACAGATTCAATCAGTGTATCACAAAGATTATTGTCTGTTATGTAATCCAGAAAGCTCAAAGCTCCACACATGATTTTGAACTCCTATCTTCCATAAATAACAGAGAGTTCTGATCAAAGTTTCTTTGCTTCCAAAAAAGAGTAGCATTCAGTAGCAGCTCTGAAATAAGTTTCTGGAAAACTGGAAGAGCAAGTAGCGAATTTCTCTGGTAGAAAGAGAGAGGCTGCAACTAGGTGTCCAGTGAACTTGAATCTTTCTTTTGCCTCGTAACTTACGACGTCACATACTTCTTTTACCTCCCGCGGTAGATTACACATCGCTGCCCCATCTTCAGTTCTCCCTCTTTTATGGTACTCCTGTAAATCTGTTGAATTTTCGCTCACTTCATCCCTAATGTTCGCAATTTCATGCTCAAAAGCTGCCAGCTGACTGTGTGAGTAAGTTGGGTCAATATGCCTTTTTTGTAGCTGGTTATACAAAATATCCACATGGATCATGATTTTATGAAAAAAATGAAAGCCAAAAAATGAACTTTTTATCCTCCAAAATTGTTACTAAGCCACAGGCTTGTAGGATCGTGTTCTCATTACACAGTTTTTCCCACGGCTAGTATTATTCATGCACGTGATAATATCTTCCCTGCATTCTAAAACGGTATTGACGCTCCTTGACTGAAAATTCCAACGAGTACGCACTGAACGTGGCAGTTGTTTTCATACTATTTCGTTGAGAACTGCTGTTCTGTGAGAGGAGATGCTGAAAAGAAGCTGCAAAGTCCCTGAAGTTTAGTGAAGAATATTCGCACATTTTTATTAATGGAAGCGGCTTTAAGCATAATGAGATTCAACTGGTGGCCATAGGAATGAATGTATGAAGTGTTGGGAAACTTTTCCTTAAAAAGAGCCTGCACCCCACGTGACAAACCACTCATGACTGTTGCACCATCATATGTTTGTGCTATTGGCTTATGTGGACAATTCCCCAAATGATTATTTATCTGTTCGATGATGGATGTTGCCAAAGACTTTTCTGGTGCTATGAAGTCCCAAAATCTTTCAACTCAGCACCTTTAATTTCCTTTCTAAATTCCTCTTGGCAGACTTGAAGTATGCACTGGAGGAGTTCACTCTGGATGGTTTTTGAGGTTCCTTTGAAAACTGTAGCTTTCTCTAAATGCAATTTTAATACCGAGTCTAATTCTAATTAATCAAGGAACGAGAAACACCAGGACTGGAAGATGATTCAGTCTCGTCGTGTCCTCTAAGCGCAAGTTCCAACGCACCACAGAAATGAATACAGTTAATAATTAGATTCGATATGTACCTATTATTGGCAACTTTCTGGTTGTGTAATGCCACAGACCTTCTGCACCCACTGTCTTAATTTACATTGCCTAGACTTGATATATTCAAAAATGTTATTTACATCGACTGAAGAAGTTCGTGTTTTCTAATTTTGTCATGGAGGTGTTGAATGTCACAGACTCCGTGTGTAGACCATGAAAATATCTACACCAAATAATAAACAAGGAAAATAAAATAAGGCATTTTTCATGTCGTAAGCACACAGCCATTCATGCTTGTTGTACAATTCAGAGTTAAATTTCCTATTGAATTGGCGACTTTTTGTTTTAACGGTCTGAGAAATTGTTAAAGCAGTCGGCCTACCTAGCCTCTTGATTTCTAATTTTTCTTCAAACTTACGTGAACTGAAGGGTTCAGAGAGCAATGAAATTACCTGATTCATTATTTCAGGTATTCGCTTGTCACTTGAGCCTCAAAATTCACAGTAGCACATGCTAAAATAACTAACACAACGCACAGGAAATAGTTAATTCGCTCTCAGCAACACCTGAACTGATAAGGTGGCGCGAGAATCCCACTTTGTTCGAAGATCGGATAGTTCCGTTTCCCTTTGGAAGAGTTCGGGTCCTCTTCCTGCAGCTGGCAGGGTGGCCCGGGTGAGATGCTTATACGCACAAGGCCCGCATACAAGTACAGTGATGCCAAGCATTTCCCCCGCACCCCGCACCGCCTCTGAGACACCCAAGTCCGCGTTTGCAGCCACAGTGCAACCTGCTGTCGCCGCCGGCACATTCCGTCCAACTCCGCTGCGTTCGGCGCTTGGAGCTCGGGCATTTCAAAAGAGATAAACGGTGCGCTACTTCTCCACTAGTATAGAACGCTCAGAAGGCAAACACAGTTGAACAAAATTATTCCTTGGGGGTAGCACAAACCTGCAAACCTATACAGGAGCAACCCCTGCTTGGTGTGCATGATTTTTCAGGACCACTTGTGTATTATTTATTGCAGGTAGCTTGTCATCTGCAACCAAACGATGTTGATGAGAAACTTTGTTGAGAGTTAACCTATCATCTAAACATAATTTAGATTGTCAATACCACAGAAGGAAAGTTGCTACTCGCCATATAGCAGAGATGCTGAGTCATGATAGGCACAACAAAAAGATTCACACAATTATAGCTTTCAGACATTAAGGCCTTTGTCAGCAGTACACACACACACACACACACACACACACACACACACACACACACACTCACGCAAACGCAACTTGCACACATGTCTGCAGTCTCAGAGAGCTGAAACCACAGACTGCAGATGTGTGTACAAGTTGCGTTTGCGTGAGTGTGCGTGCGTGTGTGTGTGTGTGTGTGTGTGTGTGTGTGCGCGCGCGCGCATGTGTGTACATATTTCTACTGCTGACAAAGGCCTTAATGGCCGAAAGATAAAATTGTGTGAATCTTTTTGTTGTGCCTATCGCGACTCAGCATCTGTGCTTTATGGTGAGTAACCACTTTCCTTCTATGGTATTGTTACATTCCATCCTGGATTTTCCATTGTTTGATTTAGTTTGTTGTGATATTTTGCACCTATATTCATTTTTACTTACATTTTCATGAGGCAAGCCCTTTTATTCTCAGCATCACGGTGGGGTGTCATGATGCACATGTAAATATTACACGTATTTTCACAAATAAGGTCATAAAAGCACTTTGCACTTCACCAAAACAGTGTAATTGTGGTTGTTGTGTGTCCCAGCCCAGTCAGTGTTCATTTGTTTACCAGTGAGTTCGGTGCCAAATTTGAATTTTGTTTACATTTTATCTTTGTGTGTGTGTGTGTGCTTCTTAGCTGTTGTCTTTTACATGGTGTTCCTTTTGTGTGTAAAATGGTGAGTCTTTGCAGAGTGTAGTGTATCCATTTTTAGTATGTGTGTGTGTGTGGGGGGGGGGGGGTTAGACTACTTTATCTGTTTATGTTGTCTTTTTTGTAAAGTTCCTTTAATATGTTAAATAGTGTGCCCTTGCAGAGTTTAATGTATTCATTTATGACCTGTTTTCCTTCTGCTATTGGCTTCTGTATGTGAAAGTTTTCCCCAGTGGTCAGTCTGCTTCTATTGTAGTTGGGTGGTGAGTGTGGGCTATAAGGTGGTCAGCAGATGTGCTGTGGGAGCTGTTGCTTTTTAAAGCTCTGAAATGTTCTGAATATCTGGTTTTGAAGTTTCTGCATGTTTGCCCTATGTACACTGACTGACAAGTGTTGCATGTGAGTTCATATATTCCTGATCTGTTAAATTTATCTGTGAATGTTTCTTGTGTTCTGATCTTTTTCTGTGTTGTGTTCTCTTTTCTCTATCCTATTTGGAGTCCCTGTTTTTTTAATATGTTGTCTATTTTATGAACAATCTTGTTATTGTAGGTGAGTATATGCCATTTCGGTTTGTGTGTGTTGTTGCTCTGGTGTGTCTTGTGTGTGGTCATTGTTTGTGTTTGGTGTTGTTCTGTGTTTGGTGTCGTTCTGTGTTTGGTGTCGTTCTGTGTTTGGTGTCGTTCTGTGTTTGGTGTCGTTCTGTGTTGGGTGAGGATTTGTGTGTGTGTGTGTGTGTGTGTGTGTGTGTGTGTGTGCGTGGGATGTTCATTTTTGTACTGTTTACATACTTTTTAATTTAACTTGTCTCCCATATGGGTAGCATAACCATTTTCTACTGCTATTTGTTTTATTGTGTTTAGTTCTTGTGTGAAGTTGTTTGTTCAGCAGGTGTGTTCACAGGTGTTCTGTTTAATCTGTGAAGCATGAATCTGAAGTTTGCTTGCTTATTTGTCAGTGGGTGGTTCGATAGGTTGTGAATGGTGGTGCTTGTGGTTGTTGGTTTCCTGAATATTGTGAAGTTGTGTGTGTTGTTTGTTTTATGTATGGTGAGATCTAAAAAAATGTAGTGTGTTGTTAGTTTCTGTTGCTAATGTGAAGTTAATTTTTGGGTGTAAGTTGTTCATTTCATTGTACAGCTGTTCTATGTGTGTATATGGTTGATCAGTCAGGCATATTATGTCATCCACATGACGGTACTAGTATATAACTTTGTAGTTTTTTGGTTTCATTATGTGTCTGAAGATTATGTTCTCCAGGTTGTTCATAAATATGTTAGTTAGGAGGCCACTAATTGGTGATCCCATTGGCAGCCCTTCATGTTGAGAATAAAATTCTTTGTTGAATACAAAATAATTTTGTGGTGTTATGGTCTTGAATATGGTTTTTATTTCATTGATATGTGTGTCCGGTGTGTTTCCTTGTTGTTTTAATCTTTGTGTGATGATGTTGATTGTTTCGTTTATTGGAATACAAGTGTACATTGATTTGATGTCAAATAATATGAGGGTTGCTGTGTCTGCTATGTGTATGTTCTTGATTCTGTCAATTAATTCCTTTGAGTTTTCCAGGTTCCTGTTGTTATCAAAAGTGTACTATTTTTTTAGTTGTGTGTGTGTCTGTTGGGCTAGGTGGTAGGCTGGAGTATTTCGGAAGTTGATGATGGGCCTTAATGGGATATTATCCTTGAGAACCTTTGGTAGGGAGTTTAGGGTGGGTGCTTTTGGATTTTTATGTTATCCTCTTTACCTGGCCTTTTGAGAATGTATTTTTGATGTTTTTCAGTGTCTGTTGAATGTTTTTCTGGTACTTTGCTGTTGGGTCACTGGTCAGTTTTGTGATGTTGTTGCCTTTGAGAAAATCTATTGTTTTTTCTATGCATTCTTTTTCATCCATAATTATAGTAATATTCCCTTTGTCTGTTCTTATTACTATGGCGTTGTTCTGTTTTAATTTTTATTTTAGCTTGTTGGCTGTGATTTCCTCTGATGTTCTATGATTAGAAATAATTGTGGATTTGTGTGATCTGTTTATCTGTGTTACTTCTGCAGCTACTAATTCTCTTGTCAAGTTTGCATTAAAATTTGGTGTGCTCAATCTTTCTTGTTCCTTTATAATGTGTTCCGATTCTGCTATGAGGTTTTCTATTGTTAGGTATGATATGTTTGTGTTAATGTTGTGTTTTGGTGCTTTATGTAGTAGGCTCTTTTCTTGTTTGGTAAGATTTATGTCAGTTAGGTTAATGATTCTGTCCACTTTTTCATGGACACTAAGCCAGTCTCATATTGATTTAATGTTTTGTAATGCCCTGTGCGGTCTATGCAATGAAATCAAATGGGTGTGCTCTTCATATACTAGGATGCTTCATGTTGGTGCAGATAGGAGTTCAAATTCAGGTTATTACATACAGGTTAGTGAAATATGCAGTTTCAGTATTTCACTCCTTTCCTCTCTCTCTCTCTCTCTCTCTCTTTCTATTTTTATTTTTTTAAAATACAAAACTGATGAATAACCAACTGAATTCGGTTCAGTGTTCCACTACTTAATAGTTTCCAGCACTTCTATTAATTCAGCCATTTTGTGTGCCCAATGTTGATTTTGCTCACAAGCTGATCTTTTATGCATCTAAATGTCCACTAACTTCTGGTGGTGCATGTACAATATCATAGTCTTATACATTCTCTTCCCATTTCAGTTGCTTTGCTATAATAAAGTAGGTTGCAAAGTTCTTCAAATCTTCAGCACACCCAACCCACAAAATATCTATTTTCAACATTATTTTAGCTTCAGAAAATATCTGGAACTGGAATGAATTGGTGTAGGGTTTCCCAGTCATTCTGTACTGTAAATTGCAAGATACATTGGAGCACCAAAGAAACTGGTATAGGCGTGCGTGTTCAAATACAGAGATATGTAAACAGGCACAATACGGCACTGCGGTCTGCAATGCCTATATAAGACAATAAGTGCCTGACACAGTTGTTAGATCAGTTACTGCTGCTGCAATGGCAGATTATCAAGACTTAAATGAGTTGAATGTGGTGTTATAGTCAGCACACGAGCAATGGGACATAGCATCTCTGAGGTAGCGATGAAGTGGGGATTTTCCCATACGACCAATATCAGGAATCTAGTAAAGCATCAAACATCTGACAGCATTGTGACTGGAAAAAGATTCTGCAAGAATTGAAGAGAATCATTCAGCATGACAGAAGTGCAACCCTTCTGCAAATTGCTCCAGATTTCAATGCTGGGCCATCAATGACTGTCATCGTGCAAACCATTCAACGAAACATCATTAATGTGTGCTTTTGGAGCCAAAGGCCCACTCGTTTACCCTTGATGACTGCATGACACAAAGCTTTACGCCTCACGTGGGACTGCCAGGTGGAAATATGTTGCCTGCTTGGATGAGTCTCATTCCAAATTGTGCATGTACAGTTGGAGTGATATGGGCCCCTGATATGTCTAGATACGACTGTCAGGTGCAAGCATTGTGTCTGATCACTTGCATCCATTCATGACTGCTAAATCTACAGAGCAAGAACCAACTTGTTTTGCCAACTTATTTGTTATGGAAACTGCAATAAACCACCAACAGTAACACACTCGTCGAAACAATAAGGACTCCTTCTGCGGATCAAGCAAATAACTACTAATTCCTAAACACAGTGTGCCCTTTATCTCTGTACCTGTACAACTGTTCCATGTCGAAGTCTGCTGTTAGCAGCTGGTAGGTAGTATACCACAGTGGAAGCGATGTAGCACAATCGTTGGGGCAGAGAGGACGGTCCAGGTGGCACACTGCTAGACGGCCAATGTTCTCCGCACTTGGCGAGTTGAGAACTGCTCACTGAACGGCTGGGCACCGGCTTATCTAGCCCTTGGCAGAAGGATATTGCCGGGAATATTTGCACACACATGATCACCAGGAAATAGTTCATTAATCGTAGCACCCCTTCGTCTGCTGCTGGTTGATGCCCTCTAATAGATGGTGGCCACACCTATGTGTTGCTTGTAAACACTCTTGCATTGGCCAGACTTCGCAGCGGAGTCGGCGACCTACATCAATGGCCGGTCTGCTGTGTTGCCTCTTCAGTATGCATCTGTGGTGACTGCAGCAGTCCTCCCCCCCCTCCCCCCAACGGGGAAACACCAATGCCCAAACTGGATCCTATGGAAAGAACCGCAGCTGCGCTGAGACAGGAGCAGTCGGATGAGGGGAAGCAGGAAACAGGAGTGACAGGGGATTCTGATGAGTGGGGCCATGCAACTTTTCTGCCAGAGAAGACCCCGCGGGCCCAGAAGAACGATATGTACACGGGAAGAGGTCGAGGGCAGCTGCCTGGGAGTGATACTGACACAGTTTGACCATCTGCGATTTAAATGCGTGGACAAACATTTCAGCCAAACCATTGGATGCAGGATGGAATGGCGCCATATGGAGCAGCTGGATGCCCAACGTACCACAGAAGGAAGTAAACTGGCGATGTGAACTGCGGGCCGTTGTCTATCGCAATCACCTTCGGCAGATCCTCGATGGCAGAAATGTGAGAGAGGGCTTGAATGGTGTGAGGGGCAGTTGTTGAGAACATGTGTGCAATGTACGGAAAACTGCTGCCGGCATCCACCAAAATGAGCCACTAGGACCTAGGAATGGACCTGCAAAATCCAGATGGAGCCGGGGACCGTGGGGCAGTGGTTGGAGGCCACAGAAGCAGGTGTCGTGGCCGCACCGACTGCTGACAGTGACAGGAGGTGCAGGAACCCACCATGTGGGTGATCCATACCCCACCAATATACATGTTGGTGGGCGAGGTGCTTCGTCAGGATGATACCACAGTGCCTGACATGCAGGAGCGCGAGGACCCGCTGACGGAGGGAGGATGGTATCACGACGTGCCAATGATCAGTATCCCCTAAGAGAAGAAGAACCCTATCGTGGACAGAAAAGTCATTGCGGCGAGGCCCGTAAGCCCAAACCTCCTTGTCTGACACCTGACGATGATCAGAGGGTGACCCAGGTTGAATGTGGCGCAGAATCGTCTGGAGAACAGGGTCCGAGGCTGTGTGGTGTGTGGCGTGCTGGGCGTCCAGTGCCAAGCAGCGATGGTGGAGGAGGCCGCACCATCCAGACGAAATCAGCATCAAAGTCAGAATCAGTCCCCACAGGAAGTTGAGAAAGAAGATCAGTGTTGGTATGGAGAGCCGTGTCCTGGTAACAGATGTCGTAAGTTTATCCTGCAAGAAACAACACCCAGGGCTGCAAGTGGCAAGCAGTTAGGGATGATGGATGTGGTGCTGAAGACGGAGACCAAGGGCTTGTGGTCCGTGTAGAGTGTGAACTGGCGGCCATAGATGAAGTCGTGGAAATTCATAATTCCTAATATGATGGCTAAGGTCTCCTTCTTGATGTGCCTATAGTTGCGCTGTGCATGTGATAGGGTTTTCGAGGCGAAAGCCACTGGATGCTCAACAGTGTCAATGATATGAGACAACACTGCCCCCAGCCCATAATCTGACACATCAGCACCCAAAATAAGAGTCTTGGCGGGGTCATACAGGACGAGGTATGGTGGAGCGAGAAGAGTAGATTTTTAGATGCTGGAAAGCCTGATCACATTCTGGCGACCATATCCAGGGAACATTCTTGCGAAGGAGGCGATGCAGAGGCTCTGCCAGAGCTGCAGCATGTGGGATGTAACACCAATAATAGCTGAGTTGACCCAAGATGGATTTGAGCTGGGAGACATTTGTTGGCTCAGGAGCCACTGAATAGCCTCGAGGTATTGCAGTGTGGGGAGAATACCTGTAGCACTCAAGACATGACCGATATAGGTCATTTGCGGCACAAAAAATTACCATTTGATCCTGTTGCACTGCAACCCCGCAGCCTGCAGAACCTCGAAAAGTCGCCGAAGATTCCACGCTAAGTCTGGGACTGAGATCCCTGCAACTAAGATGTTGTCTAAGTAATTGGCAGTGCCGGGGACCTCTTTAGTCACCAACTCCAGAAAGAGTTGAAAGATGGCTGGAGTGCTGGTGATCCCAAAGGGCAGGCGGTTGTACTGGAAGAGTCTGAAGGGAGTATTGATGACGAGGACCCCTTGAGAGGGAGCATTTAGTGGCAGCTGGAAGTATGCTTCCCTAAGATCAATCTTGGTGAAGATCTGTCCACCCCCAACTTGGGCAGTATATCATCGACCTCCGGGATAAGGTAAGAGTCAATGATAGGCCTTAAAACACATGTGATCGCCAGGTAATTGTTTGTTGATTGTTGCGCCCCCTTCCTCTGCTGCTGGTTGATGCCCTCTGATGGAAATTGGCTGCCCTTACATGTTTGTTGTCGACTGTGGTATTTGCTTGTAAACGCTTGCGTCGCCCAGACTTTGCAGTGGAGCCACCAACCTGCATTGCTGGTCTGTCTGCTGTGTTGCCACTGCAGTAGGCCTCTGTGGTGACTGCAGCAATGTCCATTGTGCATTCTGATGTACTTGGGCAATTACAGGAGGACAATGCAACATCCCACATGTCCAGAATTGTGACAGAGTAGCTCCAGGAACATTATTCTGAGTTTAAACACTTCTGCTGGCCATCAAACTCTCCAGACATGAACATTATTGAGCATATCTGGGTTGCCTTGCTACATGCTGTTCAGAAGAGACCTCCACCCCCTTGTACTCTTACGGATTTATGGACAGCCCTGCAGGATTCATGGTGTCAGTTCACTTCAGCACTACTTCAGACATTAGGCAACTCCATGCCACATCGTGTTGCAGCACTTCTGTGTTGTCGCAGGGGCTCTATACGATATTAGGCAAGTGTACCAGTTTCTTTGACTCTTCAGTCAGTGTATATATTTATACTTGTGGCATATTGAAATGGTATACTGATGGCCACGCTATGGGCTCGAATACTTTCTGAGTGGTGTGTAGTCGATAGAGGCATAGCTGTTCAACCTTAGAGGCTCAGCATGATGAACAGGATTACAGGAGCGTCATGAATAATATCTTCGTTGGTGGTAACACTGCAATGAGGCTGCAATCAAAATGAAACTGCAGTCCATAGGCTGAAGCTGTGCCGTATTTTTAGGAAGAAAGTGTGATAGTCGTTTCCACCAAGCAGAATGGTATCTACTGTGTTGTGGTGCATGTAAAGTGTTTCACTGCCAGCCTGTAAATTTCATATAGGTTGAAATAACTATACTGCATGACTCAGAATGAAAAGTTACCCTGTGTTGTGTTTCTTTGTACTTGTGAGGGGCCATGAATTATTGCTATAACTCAGTAAACATACTATTTGGCATACAAAGAAATACAAAGAAGACAAGGATTTAATGTCATGGTGGTGATAACGTTTTTAGAGACAGAAGAATACAAATTGTCGAAGTCCACAAGCATTGGATACAGGAGTGCAAGATTTTTTAAATGTACCATCATATGAAATAAGCTATATATGCTTAGGACGCAGTAGAATTACTAAGGGTAAAATACAGGGAGCAAAAGGCTATTTACAATTTGTACAGAAACCAGATGGCAGTTATAAGAGTTGAGGGGCATGAAAGGGAAGCAGTGGTTGGGAAGGGAGTGAGACAGGGTTGTAGCCTCTCCCCGATGTTATTCAATCTGTATATTGAGCAAGCAGTAAAGGAAACAAAAGAAAAATTCGGAGTAGGTAATAAAATCCATGGAGAAGAAATAAAAACTTTTAGGTTCGCCGATGACATTGTAATTCTGTCAGAGACAGCAAAGGACTTGGAAGAGCAGTTGAACGCAATGGACAGTGTCTTGAAAGGAGGATATAAGATGAACATCAACAAAAGCAAAATGAGGATAATGGAATGTAGTCGAATTAAGTCGAGTGATGCTGTGGGAATTAGATTAGGAAATGAGACACTTAAAGTAGTAGATGAGTTTTGCTATTTAGGGAGCAAAATAACTGATGATGGTCGAAGTAGAGAGGATATAAAATGTAGAATGGCAATGGCAAGGAAAGCGTTTCTGAAGAAGAGAAATTTGTTAACATCGAGTATAGATTTAAGTGTCAGGAAGTCGTTTCTGAAAGTATTTGTATGGAGTGTAGCCATGTATGGAAGTGAAACATGGACGATAAATAGTTTGGACAAGAAGAGAATAGAACCTTTCGAAATGTGGTGCTACAGAAGAATGCTGAAGATTAGATGGGTAGATCACATAACTAATGAGGAGGTATTGAATAGAATTGGGGAGAAGAGGAGTTTGTGGCACAACTTGACAAGAAGAAGGGTCCGGTTGGTAGGACATGTTCTGAGGCATCAAGGGATTACAAATTTGGCATTGGAGGGCAGTGTGGAGAGTAAAAATCATAGAGGGAGACCAAGAGATGAATACACTAAGCAGATTCGGAAGGATATGGGTTGCAGTAAGTACTGGGAGATGAAGAAGCTTGCACAGGATATATTAGCATTGGAGAGCTGCATCAAACCAAACAACAACAACAACAACAACAACATGCTGTCATATGCTAAAATTGTAAACGGCAAATATAGGTACAGCACTGGAGAAGCCAGAGTCAACACCATCGTTGTTTCAGGCAGGATGTGTTCAGTATTCTGTTAGAGCCTGACAATTACTTCTGTCACTGGCTTAGTGTTTATGAGAATATACAGAATCTCAGTGTAGAGGTGAGAGCTAGAACTAAGTGATAATGCATTCTTGCCTGTCTCTGTAAACTCACTGCCAGCCAGCATTTTTAGCACTTCCATAGCAATAATAACAGCTGTAATGTTGCTAATAAACCAATGATAGTTATCCTGTGAACTGGATTTGTGTGTGTATTTTGTAGTTTGAGGGGAAGGGGGGGGGGGGAGGGTGTAATGACATGGACAGTAAAACAATCCTTCCTTTGTGTTTATTGTTGATTAGAATTTGGAATAAACTCATTTCATCCCTTTAATTCATTGTTATGATTTGTGTTCCTTTTTTGTCTGATATTGTCCTGTTGCTTCTTCCGTAAACTGATCAATTTTGATCAGATGCTATAAACTAAATGTGCTATAGCTCTATGTGCTGTTGGCAGGCAAACAAAAAGAAAGGAAGAATCCTACAGAAGAAAGGTCTTGATGAAGAGATTTTCATCCCCGCTGAAGAGTTTGCTGAAATATTGGAAGATACTGGAACGTCTGATCACAATGTAGGAAGCATATCAGCAGTGTCTACCAAAGATAATGCTGGTAAGTGTAATATTTGACAGCTGTCTTTCTAATACTCGTGGAATTGAACTACATCATGATTAGCAAACCAACTGCGGTGTGAGAAAGAAATTTTATATGCGTTTGTTTAGGGAGGGGAGGGGAGGGGACTAACTGCAGTATATTAATGCAGGCAACTAGATACAAGTATATGGGTTACACTTAGGTTTAACATAATTTAGTTTTCCCATTTCAATAGATTTCATTGAAATGCTGACTTGTATCAGATAGGAGAACATATTTGTGAACTATGTTGCCAAGTATCTCCAAATACCCAAATCATTTATTCCGATGATACTTTCCAGTCAACTGCATACTCCTGTTGCAATGACACTTATAGGGTAGTCCCTCAAGAACGACAGTTTTTAATGAAGCAGTTAATTCCTTCGCAAGGCTCACTTTGAAAGGTCAAAGTGCTGAAATAACCCATCATAATGCAGTTTTGCACTGCCCCAAGTTTTAGCATAATTATGGGAGAGATGTAATGGAATGGACAGGCAAATAGTGACTTAGGTAAGATGTGCCTTGAAAATGGTTAATGAGTAGCTTAAAATGACAGCTATATTTGCAATAACTTTACCTTACTGGACCAGTGGTTTCTTTTGACTGAAAGTGCTATGCTGGGTATCCAACCAATGAGATGCTACAATGCCTGCAGTAGTGGTGTCTTACTGTGCCCTATTAGGGCCAAGTGGCTTACGGCAAAGGTGCACGTGAACCAGGGACGCTGTTCATCACCTCTAGCCTGAATAAACTGTTCTACTAACCATGCCACATGGAGTCAAAAGTACCCAAAATTCAAAGCAGAGAATGAACTAGGTGTTGTGAATGTAGTAACTGATTGCTACTATTAATTCAGCCCAAACATCAACAGTAGCAGAAAATAGTGTTTCCCTTTTATTGTTCCATAATGACGGCTGGTTTGTACACTTGCTAGGGGACACTTGTTTGATAGGGTGCACTAAAACAGAAATGCGGAATTTGATCTCCTAAACCTAATATACTGATATCTTACTAATTTTGCTGTTTCTTGGCATGATACTATATATATTGCTAATAGTGATTGTTGCAGACATTCTGTTATGGCTGTAGTTCTCTGTCAGTAGGGACTGCTAAGTTGGAGGGTGGTCTTTGGAGTAGTCTACTGAGTTCACTGAAGTGAACTATCTTGACTGCTGGTTCGTAACTGTGTGAGTGAGTGTGGCGCATCATGTTTTGAGCCTATTGGTGGAAGAATATCCTTGTCTGGCCATGCATGATGGAAGCAATGTAGCCTGTGTTTGACAGGATTTTTCATTGGCTGTTCACACTACCAGTGGACATGCAAGTCACTCTGAAAGTGGTGCAGAAATAGCAAGAGGCTGTTGTTTGTGAGTACCATCTGGAGGTTGCTGCATGGAGCTGAGAGACACCAGGTGAGTTGTTGTATCTGTGTGGTGGCGGCCGCTCACGGTAAGTGTCCTCCTCCTGTGCTTGCTGGCGTGCATATTTGCTAGGTGCACATGTTGCTTCCCATGGCATTCGCTTGCACCACTGCAGGAAACCCATGCAGAACCACAGTGAGGTGATGGATGCAGTTGGAGCATGCTGCTGGAGGCACTGGCATAAGCTGCTGCCGACTGCATAAGAAGGTCCCTCAGACAGCTGGCTGCTTATAGATCTTCTGAGTCTGTAAAAGAAAACAGCATAGAGAACTGCCTATGTGCATGTGAGTGCAGTGGTCCTGATTTGATTTTTGTGGTGTGTTGTGATGCCATGTAAATATTTATTCATAAACATGGCATTGCTGAGCTGATCTATGAATATTCCTGGTACACAGGTCTTTTTCCCATGCTTGTACATTGTTTGTGGGAGAAGACTGGGAGGAAGAAGGAGATACAAGATGATAGATGACATGAAGGGAAGAGGAAATTATGTGGACCTGAAGAGGATGGCAGAAGACCGGACGGCCTGGAGAACTATCATGTGAAAACCTGCCCTTTGGCAGAACACTGATGATGATGATGATGATGATGATGATGTACATTGAAAAGTGTACCAGATCATTCACTTTAAATTTTTTTGTTTTGACTGTTGTTGAGTCCTGGCACATGGATGCACTAGCAGCTTTAAAATTCATGTTAATGTTAAGTGGGTCTTCCATGGAGTATCTCTGCTGGAGATTGTGCATCATGTGAAGTGGCACTGTACCGTGAGGAGGAAGATAAATTAAGGATAGTCTTTATTGTACTGTTGAACGAGCTTCAACATGTGGTACTTGAAAATTCACACAAGTCTTTCAGCGAGTCCATTGGCCTCAGGATGAAATGGCGCCATCCTGCAGTGTGAAATGCTGTTGGTTACACAAAATAGTTTAAATTCCCGAGAATAAAATTGTTTGACATTGTCAGTGACAATGTATTTTGGCCATCCTTCAATAGAGAAGACCTTAGACAAAGCCTTTGTGGAAGATATCAATGACATCTGCACCACAAATGCAAGTTTGAAGGAAGCACCAGTGAGGATGGAACAGTAGCTTCCGAGAGATGGTCCTGCAAAATAAGTATGCAGACATGACCGGGGTTCTGCTGTCTGTGGCCACAGAAAATATTGTCGAGGTGGTGCTGACTGGTATTTTTGACATAAGAGTCATTTAGCTGACATCATTTCATTGTCTTTGTCAATATTTTTCCAGAAATAGTGCTCTGAAGCAATGCATTGCATATGAACTATGCCCCAATGACATTAATGTAGCATCTGTAGACCTTAGATTTAAGCTCCACAGGAATAACCACTCTTGTTTTGATTCTGAATGTACCGCAATGACACCTTTCTACCTTGTACTGCTTGCCTCATGTTCCATTGATTAATTAAGTTCTTATAATTAGGCCACTCCATTTGAACATACTGTTTGAGCTTAGGCAAAAATGGATCTGTAGGCACAAATTTGTCAATTAAATTAGAGTTTACTGGGAAAATTTCCCACAGTGTCTTGACTATTGAACTAAACTAAACTCCTCTCGAGCAGGCCACGAAGGAACAATGGTACTGACTGGCCGCCATGTTATCCTCAGCCCACAGGCATCACTGGATGCAAATACGGAGGGACATGTGGTCAGCACACCGCTCACCCGGCTGTATGTCAGTTTCCAAAACCAGAGCCGCTACTTCTCAATCATGTAGCTCCTCAGTTTTGCCTCACAAGGGCTGTGTGCACCCCGCTTGCCAACAGCGCTCGGCGGACCGGATGGTTACCCATCCAAGGCTAGCCCAACGCAACAGTGCTTAACTTCGGTGATCTGACAGGGACTGGTGACACCACTGTGGCAAGGCCATTGGGCTTGCCTATTGACAACTATTGAAAAACAAAAATCATCTAATAAGTCAGTCTTTTTGTGTTGTCCTAGTGGAAAATGTCAACGGAAATATGCATTTGCATGTTGTACTGTGGACCTGATTATAATTACATAGTTGCAGTTCAGCAGAAGAAATGCCTAGTGCTGCAGACATTGAGCTCTGCATGTAGGAATGGTATTGTTTGGTCCAAGTATAGCCACTAAAGGTTTGTTGTTGGTGAGGAAGATGAAAGTACATTCATAAATATAATCATGAAATTTCTTGACTTGCAATATAATTGCAAGAGCCTTCTCCTCACTCTGACTGCAATTTCTGTGTGGCACTGTCAGAGTCTTTGAAATGAACACAGTTGGTCATTCGAAACCATGATATTGATGCAATGGAGGCATCTTCGGCAATTGTGAGCATTTTGCTCTGATCATACATCGTAAGACATTTGGTGTCAATCAAATATTGTTTTAATATGTTAAAAGCACATTGGCATTCACTGTTCCATTTTCTTTTAGTTGCTTTTTGTGACAACTTGTGCAGTGGTTCACTGAATAAAACTGTGTGAAGGAGGAACTTCTGATAATAATTTGTGTGTCACAATACAGAATGTAATTGCTTGATATCCTTGGGAGCCAGAGGGTGTTTAATAGTGTCAGTGTCTTGTGGCATCAGTTTGAAGCGTGTGCAGACTGTATGTATCCTACATATTGCACTTTGCATTGAAAGTAGATGCACTTGTCTTTGTTGCATTTCCTATTTGCTACTTGTAGCATTTTGAGAACAGCTTCGAAATTCTGTAAGAGTTCCTGTGGAGTTGTGTGTGAGACATTTGTGTTATCGAGGTAATCCACAGCATTCTGAGCTTTCAGAATTAATTGCTCGAAATATCGCTGGCCTTTTGCAATGGTAGAGAGCAAATGGATTATTTGTAACCATAAATTTTTGTGTGTCTCAATCCAAAGGGATTTACAAATATGTTTCTTTAAGATACAGCTTGGCAAAGTATACACCACCAGCTAATTTTGACATCAGTTCTTCTGTGTTGCAAATAGGATATGAATCATTAAATTGAGAATTTATTCTCACTGAAATCTCCACAGATGCGAAGAGAACCATTTGGTTGTCCAACTAAGACCTGTGTTGCCCATTGGCTACTGATTACAGCTTTGATAACTGTGTGCTATTCGAGATGGCTGAATTCCTGCTTTACTTTATCTTCCAGCCTAAAAGGAATATTGAGTGCTTTGCAAAATTTCGGCACCAAATTTGGCTTCAGCATAATTTATGCATTGTAACCTTTGATATTGCTAGCTGCTTTGGAAAAAATATCTTTATATTTTTTGCAATAGCTGATTTAACTTTTAATTTGGAATGTCAGTTTGAACTTGATTTGTTTCTCATGCGTGATGAAGCCCAAAGCACTGAAGACATTCAGTCCCAGCAAAATTTGTTGCTTCAGTTAAATTTACAACTGCGAGTGTAGCCTGCTGTGTAAATTGTTTAAATGTAAGATATGTTGAAAAATTGTCCTTTCATTCGAATTTCCTGATTGATGTAACTGAACAGCGAACATTGGAACTCTATTAACTTTGGCATTCCCAACCTTCGGTATGCCTGCAGGTTAGTGATTGAAATTGACAACCCTGTGTCAATCTGAAAATTGATTGGCACTTTATCAACTCAAAGAGTTACAGTTACCAACTTGTTATTCCTAGAAAAAATAGCATTCATGTGACATCTAATCTCCGCAAAAGTTGTTGAATTTGCACATGTCCATTATGAACAATATTTGACTTTTTACCATTAATCATTGCATATACTTGAGTGTCTGCTATTTTTGTCGACTGTGATTCATTTTGCGCACCTGAGCTATATGCTCAGATTTTTTACAATAATCACAACACACATTGTATTTTGTGGTTTACCCCACAGCGTGAACAGGATCTTAATTTAGAATTTCTAAATTTGTTTACTGACTGTTTCAGTCAATTAGTCCTGTGATTTCTGGGCCTAACAGTACTATTTACTTGGCTGTGCTGGCTGTTGATATGTCGTGAACGGCATTTTCACTCTGTATTGCTTCAGCAGATACACATGTTTGTTGGTATGCTCAAATCAGAGGCAAACAATCTTGTAAATTGGGTTTGTTAGATTTCCAAGTCCTCCTCTAATTTACTGTCAGGGGAGTGCAGGAAAAGCATTCACAAAATAGTGAGTCTGCATAAAATTTCTTACATTGATCATTTTCACAATGAAATTGATGTCCTGAGTCAGGCCCTGCAGTTGAGTAAGCCACTCTTTATAGTTTTGCCTAAACTTTTTTACTGACTGTTTCAGTCAATTAGTCCTGTGATTTCTTAGCTGGCTATAGCTTTGTTTTGACTTCTTAAAACATGAGAAATCAATGTCTGGCAGAAGAAACATGAACTTGTGAGCCGAAATATGTTGTAATGTCTGTCTTCGTGAATCTGCCATTTCAGTTCCTGCAGTAGCTCTGTGACACTCACCCATGGATTAAACAAACCTGTGACCATTTATGCCGCCTTTCTCTACATACATTATGTGACCAAAAGTATCCGGACACCCCCAAAAACATACATTTTTTCATATTAGGTGCATTGTGTTGCCATCTACTGCCAGGTACTCCATATCAGCTACCTCAGTAGTCATTAGACGTGAGAGAATAGAATGAGGTGCTCCACGGAACTCATGGACTTCTAATGTGGTCAGGTGATTGGCTGTAACATGTGTCATATGTCTGTATGTGAGATTTCCACACTCCTAAACGTCCCTAGGTCCACAGTTTCCGACGTGATAGTGAAGTGGAAACATAGGAACACATACAGCACAAAAGCGTACAGGCCGACCTCGTCTGTTGACTGACAGAGACTGCCGACAGTTGAAGAGGGTCGTAATGTGTAATAGACAAGCATCTATCCAGACTCTCACACAGGAATTCCAAACTGCATCAGAACCTCTGCAAGTACTATAATAGTTAGGCGGGAGGTGAGAAAACTTGGATTTTATGGGTCAAGCAGCTGCTCATAAGCCACACATCACGCCGGTAAATGCCAAATGGTGCCTCGCTTGGTGTAAGGAGTGTGAATATTGGGTGATTGAACAGTGGAAAAACGTTGTTTAGAGTATGAATCATGGTACCGAATGTGGCGATCCGATGGCAGGGTGTGGGTACGGCGAGTGCCCGGTGAATGTGATCTGCCAGCGTGTTTGTGTAGTATCAACAGTAAAATTTGGAAATGGTGGTGTTATGGTGTGGTCATGTTTTTCATGGAGGGGGCCTGCACCCCTTGTTGTTTTGCATGGCACTATAACTGCATAGGTCTACATTGATGTTTTAAGCACCTTCTTGCTTCCCACTGTTGAAGAGCAATTCGAGGATGGTGATTGCATCTTTCAACACGATCGAGCACCTGTTCATAATACACACCCTGTGGCGGAGTGGTTACACGACAATAACATCCCTGTAATGGACTGGTCTGTACAGAATCCTGACCTGAATCCTATAGAACACCTTTGGGATGTTTTGGAATGCCAACTTTGTGCCAGACCTCACCGACCGACATTGATGCCTCTCCTCAGTGCAGCACTCCATGAAGAATGGGCTGCCATTCCCCAAGAAACCTTCCAGCACCTGACTGAACACATGCCCATAACAGTGGAAGCTATCGTCAAGGTAAGGGTGGACCAACACAGTATTGAATTCTAGCATTACCAATGGAGGGCACCACGAACTTGTAAGTCATTTTCAGCCAGGTTTCCAGATACTTTTGATCACATAGTGTATGTTCAGTATCCCCTGTTATTCCTATCTGGTACTTGTCCCACAATATCTTTTGTAGACTGATTGCACTTCCCCAGTATTCTGTCAATAACAAAGTCTACCACCTGCTTTACCTATGACTGAACCTAGGTGATCACTCCATTTCATAGCCCTACAAAGTGTTGGCTGCTTCCAAAAGTGACACATTTCGTTTTGTGAAGTGCATGATTTTGCATTTCTGAACATTTAGAGCAAGTTGCCAATCTCTGCACCACACTGAAATCTTATCAAGCTCTTCTCTCATATAGTACTTCATTATAGATAACCATGTCATCTTCAAAAAACCTGATTTTACTCTTAATATTGTCTGCAAGGTTGTTAATATACAACATGAACAGCAAAGGTTCCAGCACACTTCCCTGGGGCACACCTGAAGTTACTTCTACATCTATCGTACTGAGTCAGTTGCTTTTTGGAAATCAGGAAACACTGCGTTTGCCTGGTTGCCTTGATCTAAAGCTTGCAGTATGTCGTGTGAGAAAAGTGGAAATTGGATTTCGCAAGATAGATGTTTTCAAAAACCATGCTGATTGGCATTGAGGAGGTCATTCTTTTCAGGATACCTCATCATATTTTGAACTCAGAATGTATTCTAAGATTCTAAAACAAATCTGTGTCAAGGATATTGGGCAGTAGTTGTGTGGATCATTTCTACCACCCTTCTAATAGATGGGTGTGACCTATGCCTTTTTTCGAGAACTGGGCACAGGGATCTACAATAGATTATAGTTAGAAGAGGGGCTAATTTGGCCACAAATTCAGTACAGAATCTGACAGGGGTTCCATCAGGACCTGGAGCTTTGCTCAGTTTTCACGATTTCAGCTGTTTCTCAACACCACTGACACTAATACTTATTTCAGTCATCTTTTCACTGATACTAGGATTAAATTGGGCAATTCTCCTGGGTTTTCATTTGTAAAGGAACATTTGAAAACTGAGTTAAGCATTTCAGCTTTTGATTTGCTACCCTCAATTTCATCTCATTCACTAGCGACAGGACACTAACTTTTATGCCACCAACAGCCTGCTGGGAACGCAATTATCCAGTGCTTGGTCAACGATTCTTTTAAACTTTAGCCAGAGTTCCTCTGTTTGTTCTTGACCTGTGCTAAAAGTTTCATGTTTCTTGTTTGGATATGACATTACAGATTTTTTTAATGTAGTTTACTGACCATATATATCTTTCTGCTTGTTTTAGATGTCCTTTGTACTTTGTTAATCATTATTGCAACAACAGCATCATGGTCACTGATACCAGTTTCAATGTGGCCTTTCTCAAAGAGGTCATGTCTGTTTGTTGCCATTAGATCCAGTATATTTACATCATGAGTGGGGTTCCTAACCATCTGTTCTAGGTAGTTTTGTGAGAAGGCATTTAGTAAAGTTTCGCAGGATGTCTTCTCATGCCCACCACTAACAAAATTGTAATTTTTCCAATTAATTGTTGGATGAATAATGTATCCACCAATGACCACAGTATGACTGGAGAACTTAAGTACACATGAACTGAGGTTTTCTCTGAAGCTCTTGGTTACATCATGAGTCAGGTGGGTGATAGGAGAATCCAGTTATCATTTTATGGCCACCCCTGATTCTCAGTCTTGCCCAGACAGTCTCACATGCAGCTTTCATTTCTATCTTGGTGGATTTGAGTGGTTTGTCTTCTCCAACAAATACACCACCCCCATTTCCCATTTGTCTATACTTTCGATATACCCTTAAAAGTTTCTCAGAAATCCCACTGCTATCAATTTCAGGTTTCAACCAGCTTTCTGTACCTAGTATTATTTGAGCTTCACTGCTTTTCATGAGTGCTTCAAACTCTGGCACTGCATTGCGAATGCTTCAGCAGTTTATCATTAGGATTTTGAGTAGCAGCCTCTGATGTGTAATGCACACTTGACCAATTTAGAGCGACCCTACAGTACTCAACCTTATGGCACAAGTCCAGTAAGTTGCAGCGTAGCTTTTCACAGAACTTTCAAAGTCTCAGGTTTAGTCCTTCCACTCAACTCAGTACCAAAGGACCATGATCAGTTCCATGGACAATGCTGCAAATTATGAGTTTCATTGAAACTCTGCACGCAAGGCTGGTCTTCTCACCCTACTCTGCCAGTCACTGGAATGACCCAAGAATGACCTTGGAGACAGACAACAGGCATCATTTGCTCCAAGGTGCACCACAATCTGCAATTGGTTACACCCTGTTCACTCTATGGCTGCTGGAATACCCTCTTCAACATGTTGAATGAGGCCCCCAGGCATAAACACTGAGTGCACTTGGAGTCCTTTCCTGTCCCTTGCTGCCATTTTCCTAAGGGGTGCCATTATTTGCCATATGTTTGAACTGCCAATGATTAATAGGCCCCTTCACTTTTGTGTTTGCCTCCTCCTGACACCAGAAAAAACAGGTTTCTCCCATACAGGTGAAGCGAGTCCCACTGAGTCAGTTTCAGTTTCAGTAATAGACAGCGCCTCAAACTTATTGGTTAAGGGGATCGAAACAACACCCTGAGTTGTCCCTGGTCCCCGTCCACCCTGTACAGGATGCCTAGCTGTACCATTGACATGCCACTCACAGTCAAGTGGATGTGTAATGACAGATCCTGTACTTTCTGCAGAGGAGACAGGATCTTCAGGAGAGGATAGTACTTGAGGTACCTATGGTACAGGTATCACAGGTACACAACTCTCAGGAGCTTTTCTGACACACCGATTTGGAGCAGCTGTCAATCGTTTGACAGTAGTCAGGGCGATTTCCAATTCCTTATGAATGTCAGCCAACTCATCCCGTGTTTGAGAGCAGCATTCACAGTGGGGCTGCTTTTTGGCTGGTGCAGTGTGTTACAAGGCAGTGAACAAAGGACTTTAAATTAAACCTGCTGATTATCTTTTAATCTGTTGAGCTAAAAAGTTGCTAATTCCCTATAAGAATTGAAGCAGATACACAAAATGAGATTTTTATCAAGGCAATACAAAAACCTGTGATAAAAATTACTTATTTCCTAAAATGTTTTGATTTTAATTTTAGTTGTCAGCAAACTCGAAAATTGAGTTATTTTATGATAAATGCAGATAATATATAGGGCTACTGCTCTCTAAAGGAGAACTAGATGTAACACAAAATGTCACTTAGAAAATCTGCTTTGCTAAAGAAATCACGAACCCTGGTTTGTTACAGATTGCTAGTAAATTATGCAAAACACAACGGTAGCTTCCAAAAATTCTCCAGAATGCATATTTAATTTGCACTGATATACAGCGAAATTCAGGGGTGATGTATACTTTGGCTTACCTAACTTGGGTACAATCTAATGCATGTCACCAAACTAGCTTTACTGTCTCTTGGCAGTCATGCACTGTTGCCACGGAAAACATGAAATTACTGAAGCATAAAGTTTGCCCTGCTTAGTAATTTTTCCCCTTTTGTCCAGTAGTGTTTCGTGTTGTTCGCCATCCAATGTTGTTGAAAGTTTTGTGGGTTTGCACTGTCTTGTGATCAACTATTTCCAGTTTTTCATGTTGTCAAATGATGAGTTTTTCCACATTGCCAAAATCATGACTGGTGAAAATTGTTTGCAATTCTTAAAGTTATCCTCCAGCTGCAAAACTTTATGAATGTAATAAATCAATACTATTATTAACTCAGTCCAAACACTCATGACAGCAGGAAACTGTTTCCTTGCTATGGTTCAGCTGGTTTGTACACTAACTAATTAACACTTGCTTGATAAGGTGTACTGAAACAGAAATATGGGAACACAATAAGAAATAATAAAGTAACATTTATTAAGAGTATGTTACAAAATTGTATTTCACTTGGGTACAAATTGATGCATGGCATCTAACTACTGTACTGTCTCATGGCAGTCTATGAGATGGAAAGTATCGCTGATAGTAATGTTTGCAGACAATCTGTTACTTGTCATGCTTCTCCGTAAATACTGACTGTTAAGTCAGAGGGAAGTCATCAGAGTACTGTACTGAGCTAACTGCAGGCTCTGAAGTGAACTGTCTGACTGATGGTTCGTAACTGTGTTAGTGCCCGTGCTATGTTGTGTTATGAACCTGTCAGCAGAAGAATATCCGAGTCTGCTGTACAAGATGGAAGCAATGTGGTTTGCTGTTGACAGCATTCCCTATCGGCTTTAGCACACTATCAGTGGACTTACAGGATGTGCTGGAGGAAGTGGCATGGAAGCACCCCAGTCAAAACTGAGAACTTAATCGACTGAACTCCATAACCTAGGCAAAGTGGCTGTTCACCATTTTCTTCAATGTCTTTTCCAAGCAATTAGTGAGGCACTGTGTCTGTCAGTGACACCTACAGACTGCTGTACTGGAGCTAGAGATATCAGGTGAATGGTTGTGCCTGTGTGATGGCAGTGTCACATGGTATATTTTGTGTACCTCTTGCTTGGTACACAACATAAAGAAAGTATATTAAGCTATTAAACATCTAGAATTCATGTCATCATAGTAATCTGTCACCAAAAACTAGTCAGTATGAAGTAGTCTTCAGTCTTATCTGTAGAAATTGGAAAATAACTGTAACTAGAAATGTTACTGTAATTGCAGCAAAATTGATAGTTTCTTGACAGGCATCTGTGATTACACTAGATAACAGTAGCTTCAAGTCAAATGAATTGGCCCTAAAGACAGAAACAGAAAAATTGACTGGCATGAAAGTTGCCACTTTTGTCCTTGGAAGATAAAGTCAGGTAAAAGCAACAAATCTAAGGGGAAAAAACCCTTGATCAATACACATCACATTGGTTCTGTCTGTTACACCATAAGGTGATCACCAGTTATCCGTATGGACTGTGAGGAGTACTGGATGGAAACAAAAAGGATGTTATCAAGGAACCTCATTTCTAAAATGGCTGCAGTTTTACAGCGACATGTAAATGAATTCACTGTTGTTGTTGTTGTGGTCTTCAGTCCTGAGACTGGTTTGATGCAGCTCTCCATGCCACTCTATCCTGTGCAAGCTTTTTCATCTCCCAGTACCTACTGCAACCTACATCCTTCTGAATCTGCTTAGTGTATTCATCTCTTGGTCTCCCTCTACGATTTTTACCCTCCACGCTGCCCTCCAATACTAAATTGGTGATCCCTTGATGCCTCAGAACATGTCCTACCAACCGATCCCTTCTTCTGGTCAAGTTGTGCCACAAACTTCTCTTCTCCCCAATCCTATTCAATACTTCCTCATTAGTTATGTGATCTACCCATCTAATCTTCAGCATTCTTCTGTAGCACCACATTTCGAAAGGTTCTATTCTCTTCTTGTCCAAACTATTTATCGTCCATGTTTCACTTCCATACATGGCTACACTCCATACGAATACTTTCAGAAATGACTTCCTGACACTTAAATCAATACTGGATGTTAACAAATTTCTCTTCTTCAGAAACGCTTTCCTTGCCATTGCCAGTCTACATTTTATTCCTCTCTACTTCGACCATCATCAGTTATTTTGCTCCCCAAATAGCAAAACTCCTTTACTACTTTAAGTGCCTCATTTCCTAAACTAATTCCCTCAGCATCACCCGACTTAATTAGACTACATTCCATTATCCTTGTTTTGCTTTTGTTGATGTTCATCTTATATCCTCCTTTCAAGACACTGTCCATTCCATTCAACTGCTCTTCCAAGTCCTTTGCTGTCTCTGACAGAATTACAATGTCATCGGCGAACCTCAAAGTTTTTATTTCTTCTCCATGAATTTTAATACCTACCCCGTATTTTTCTTTTCTTTCCTTTACTGCTTGCTCAATATACAGATTGAACAACATCGGGGAGAGGCTACAACCCTGTCTTACTCCCTTCCCAACCACTGCTTCCCTTTCATGTCTCTCGACTCTTATAACTGCCATCTGGTTTCTGTACAAATTGTAAATAGCCTTTCGCTCCCTGTATTTTACCCCTGCCACCTTCAGAATTTGAAAGAGAGTATTCCAGTCAACATTGTCAAAAGCTTTCTCTAAGTCTACAAATGCTAGAAACGTAGGTTTGCCTTTCCTTAATCTTTCTTCTAAGATAAGTCGTAAGGTCAGTATTGCCTCACGTGTTCCAGTGTTTCTACGGAATCCAAACTGATCTTCCCCGAGGTTGGCTTCTACTAGTTTTTCCATTCGTCTGTAAAGAATTCGTGTTAGTATTTTGCAGCTGTGACTTATTAAGCTGATAGTTCGGTAATTTTCACATCTGTCAACACCTGCTTTCTTTGGGATTGGAATTATTATATTCTTCTTGAAGTCTGAGGGTATTTCGCCTGTTTCATACATCTTGCTCACCAGATGGTAGAGTTTTGTCAGGACTGGCTCTCCCACGGCCGTCAGTAGTTCCAATGGAATATTGTCTACTCCGGGGGCCTTGTTTCGACTCAGGTCTTTCAGTGCTCTGTCAAACTCTTCACGCAGTACCGTATCTCCCATTTCATCTTCATCTACATCCTCTTCCATTTCCATAATATTGTCCTCAAGTACATCGCCCTTGTATAGACCCTCTATATACTCCTTCCACCTTTCTGCTTTCCCTTCTTTGCTTAGAACTGGGTTTCCATCTGAGCTCTTGATATTCATACCAGTCGTTCTCTTATCTCCAAAGGTCTCTTTAATTTTCCTGTAGGCGGTATCTATCTTACCCCTAGTGAGATAGGCCTCTACATCCTTACATTTGTCCTCTAGCCATCCCTGCTTAGCCATTTTGCACTTCCTGTCGATCTCATTTTTGAGACGTTTGTATTCCTTTTTGCCTGTTTCACTTACTGCATTTTTATATTTTCTCCTTTCATCAATTAAATTCAATATTTCTTCTGTTACCCAAGGATTTCTACTAGCCCTCGTCTTTTTACCTACTTGATCCTCTGCTGCCTTCACTACTTCATCCCTCAAAGCTACCCATTCTTCTTCTACTGTATTTATTTCCCCCATTCCTGTCAATTGCTCCCTTATGCTCTCCCTGAATCTCTGTACAACCTCTGGTTCTTTCAGTTTATCCAGGTCCCATCTCCTTAAATTCTCACCTTTTTGCAGTTTCTTCAGTTTTAATCTACAGGTCATAACCAATAGATTGTGGTCAGAGTCCACATCTGCCCCTGGAAATGTCTTACAATTTAAAACCTGGTTCCTAAATCTCTGTCTTACCATTATATAATCTATCTGATACCTTTTAGTATCTCCAGGGTTCTTCCATGTATACAACCTTCTTTCATGATTCTTAAACCAAGTGTTAGTTATGATTATGTTGTGCTCTGTGCAAAATTCTACCAGGCGGCTTCCTCTTTCATTTCTGTCCCCCAATCCATATTCACCTACTATGTTTCCTTCTCTCCCTTTTCCTACACTCGAATTCCAGTCACCCATGACTATTAAATTTTCGTCTCCCTTCACAATCTGAATAATTTCTTTTATTTCATCATATATTTCTTCAATTTCTTCGTCATCTGCAGAGCTAGTTGGCATGAATTCACTATTCATGCAAATGAATTGAGTGGAGCACCTACTATCTATGTATGACACTGGACCTCCTTTGACAAAATATTATCGTGTACCGACTACTAGCCAAGATAAATTATCATCATGGAGCCATCACTGAGCAAGACAGTTTCAAGGATTGGAAACCTTGTAATTGTCACTTCCCCAGGTGGGAGTGAGTTCGTGACACAACTGATGAGACAAAATGCATTACACCATGTTGTGGCATCTCACAGATGCAGCCGAAGAAGTCCTTACCCTGTCCCTGTTCCACCACATTTATGAAGCAGTAGACTTCCGTAACTCTTGGATGTACAGGGCTATTACAAGTGATTGAAGCGATTTCATAAATTCACTGTAGCTCCATTCATTGACATATGGTCACGACACACTACAGATACGTAGAAAAACTCATAAAGTTTTGTTCGGCTGAAGCCGCACCTCGGGTTTCTGCCGCCAGAGCGCTCGAGAGCGCAGTGAGACAAAATGGCGACAGGAGCCGAGAAAGCGTATGTCGTGCTTGAAATGCACTCACATCAGTCAGTCATAACAGTGCAACGACACTTCAGGACGAAGTTCAACAAAGATCCACCAACTGATAACTCCATTCAGCGATGGTATGCGTAGTTTAAAGCTTCTGGATGCCTCTGTAAGGGGAAATCAACGGGTCGGCCTGCAGTGAGCGAAGAAACGGTTGAACGCGTGCGGGCAAGTTTCACGCGTAGCCCGCGGAAGTAGACGAATAAAGCAAGCAGGGAGCTAAACGTACCACAGCCGACGGTTTGGAAAATCTTACGGAAAAGGCTAAAGCAGAAGCCTTACCGTTTACAATTGCTACAAGCCCTGACACCCGATGATAAAGTCAAACACTTTGAATTTTCGGCGCGGTTGCAACAGCTCATGGAAGAGGATGCGTTCAGTGCAAAACTTGTTTTCAGTGATGAAGCAACATTTTTTTATTAATGGTGAAGTGAACAGACACAATGTGCGAATCTGGGCAGTAGAGAATCCTCACGAATTTGTGCAGCAAATTCGCAATTCACCAAAAGTTAAAATGTTTTGTGCAATCTCACGGTTTAAAGTTGACGGCCCCTTTTTCTTCTGCGAAAAAAACATTACAGGACACGTGTATCTGGACATGCTGAAAAATTGGCTCATGCCACAACTGGAGACTGACAGCGCCGACTTCATCTTTCAACAGGATGGTGCTCCATCGCACTTCCATCATGATGTTCGGCATTTCTTAAACAGGAGATTGGAAAACCGATGGATCGGTCGTGGTGGAGATCATGATCAGCAATTCATGTCATGGCCTCCACGCTCTCCCGACTTAACCCCATGCGATTTCTTTCTGTGGGGTTATGTGAAAGATTCAGTGTTTAAACCTCCTCTACCAAGAAACGTGCCAGAACTGCGAGCTCGCATCAACGATGCTTTCGAACTCATTGATGGGGACATGCTGCGCTGAGTGTGGGAGGAACTTGATTATCGGCTTGATGTCTGCCGAATCACTAAAGGGGCACATATCGAACATTTGTGAATGCCTAAAAAAACTTTTTGAGTTTTTGTATGTGCGTGCAAAGCATTGTGAAAATATCTCAAATAATAAAGTTATTGTAGAGCTGTGAAATCGCTTCAATCATTTGTAATAACCCTGTATATAATATTATAATATGCTTCTTGAAGTAAGTGAAGGTCTGTGCTTGTCCAGGTTGTTATCACAGAGCTCTCCCTCACTACATGCTTGTAAAGGCTTGGAGTAAATGTTAAATAATGACTTTGCCTATTTCTGGAGTTCAGTTTTTAGTTTTGCCTAGGGTGCTATAATTCTATGATTGACAACCTGGACATCATTTCCCACTAATGTGCAGGCCCTGCCCATCGGATCTGGTCTCACCGATCTGCCTGCAGGCCATGTATGTGTGTGGTGTAATGCAGCAGATGTTTGTGGTTTATCCATGGACTCAGAACTGTGGAGCTCGGCAGGCCAGAGGCAACGGATTTCAGGAACTGCGACTGTCTCACCGCAAGAACATTGTACAGTGTGGCATTTTATGACATTTTCTTTATCCTAGTACATTTTGGCACTTTGAAAGTAGTTTATATATTAGAAAGTATGGCTGATAAGAGGAAGAAAATAGTGACAGTCACTGGCAGTTCTTACACTGTTTACTCACATATTTCATGAAAGAAAAACCACACAATACCCATAAAATAATAGTCATAACACAGTGGGTAATAACTGACAATAACAAACATAGTAGGCCCAACATTTTATTGGCAGTTGCCTATAGTGTCTGTTCACACAACTCTTCCCTGCCTAATACACTTCTTTTGAGAGGTCTACTGTTTTCTGAGATTATTTTTGCAATCAGTGGAGATATTTTAAATCTGTCTTGCGATTCCAATGAAATATACATTTTTGTCACCAAATGTGTTTCGTTTTATTGAAATAAAATAAAATCTGTGATCTTGATGAAACATATATAACATTTGAATTGCTTTGTCCATCTAAAAACAGTTCATTTCAAAAGATGTTGATGTTAGTACTTAAGATTTTTACTCACATGTTTAGAAATACAGAAGTCCTTACATTTTTTGTCAACTTATGTCTTTACTTTCCCTTGAGATCTCAAAATTTGTCCCCCCAGGGGGCCAACAGCTCTTCGGTGGGTACATGTGTGGTGCGGACGGGTCCCTGATCTATTGCAGCCTTTATTCTTTTCTGGGCTGCTTTCCCCTCCCCTTCCTTCTCCTTCCCTGTCCTCCTTCCTTTGGTGTTCTTCTTTATGTCGGCTGCTTCATCTTGCAGGTGTGGTTGGTTGCTTTTCCTCCTCCTTTTTGCCTTTTCTTTTTTGGTTCTCCCTCAGGTGTTTGACCTCCATCTCTAAATTTGAAACCTGTAGTGCAGACCAGTTGGGGAAGAACTCCCTCCCTAGCGTCTTTGGTGTGGATTCCTCTCCCTCTCCCTTTCTGCTTTTCCCTCCCTCCCTGCCAAAGCCGTTTTGCCTCCTTGCTAGGTCACCAGCTCGGTAGCTAGTCTATGTGGTGGGTCTGTTACATACCCGTCTGGCTGAGTACCCTGATCCCACAGGGACCACTCTGGTGGTACCTGTGCTGTGAATGCCTTGTGAAAGCCTAGGAGTAGTTGCCCATCTTTTCGGGACATCAGAACTCCCAGCAATGACCGTCCTGCCAGGCGGCCATTGGTGTGGCTGGGTGGTGCCTACAAGGCGAGCCCCTGTTCAGAGTGGGTGGTACCGGGGCGGACGTTTGGCAACGGAAATATGTTAAACTCTCTGGCTGCTCTACTGCGGCTGTGTCTCTTGCTTAACGTAGTTCTATCTCAGTTCCTGTTTCTGCCTTTCCAGGCTTACGCTCCTTGGATACACCCTGGGAGGAGGGCTGGATGTGCCGGCTTGGGGCGAGACACTTTCCACAGTTCCTGGTCTGTACCAGGACTGACAGGAAGACTTTTGCCACCACCAAACCCCTTTTCTTTGACGAGCATACTGAGGACAAGTTCGGTGAAGTTGAGTCAGTAAGCAAGATGAGCTTTGGCTCTCTCCTTATAAAGACAACTTTCGCCAGTCAGCCAGCCTCCCTCTGTGCCTGCAACCATTTAGGAGACATTCCCATGACTATTGCTCGGCACAAAAAATGGTTCAAATGCCTCTAAGCACTATGGGACTTAACATCTGAGGTCATTAGTCCCCTAGACTTAGAACTACTTAATACTAAGGACATCACACACATCCATGCCCGAGGCAGGATTTGAACCTGCGACCGTAGCAGCAGCACGGTTCCAGACTGAAGTGCCTAGAACCACTCGGCCACAGCCTGCCGGCACTCCTCACAAGTCACACAGTATGACGTGGGATGGAATTTTCCATAGGGAACTTCTCCTTGATGATGAGCTTAGGGCTAATCTGGAACAACATGGCGTTCATTTCGTCCGGTGTGTCCAGAAAGTCTCTAAGGACCATTGTGTAGACACTGGCACTTTCATCATGGCATTTGATAAGGATACCCTGCCTGAGAAGTTCAAGGTAATGGTGTACAGATGTGATGTGAAACCATACATTCCACCTCCTACGCATTGCTTCGATTGCCTCAAGTTCGACCACATGTCCTTGCACTGTGGTGCCACTCCCTTCTGTGGTGACTGTGGCCACCCTCTTCATTTGGGGAGCCCTTGCACCCCACCGCCTAACTGTGTAAAATGCTCTGGTCTCCATTCTCCCCACTCATCGGAATATCCAGTTTACATGAAGGAAAAAGAATTCAGGAAATAAAGACCCTTGACCATCTGAGCTACTTTGAAGCCCGGAAGAAATTTGACAGACTTCACCCTGTAAATCTCTGCTCTACCTATGTCTCAGTTATGCCCTCCCATCCTCACCCTTCACCATTACCCCCATCCTGCCCCCCTTCAATTTTCTCACCCTTGGTGGCTCCCGTCCCATCCCCTCCAGGAGCCACTCGTCCTCCTCCTCCTCAGCCAGGGAAAACATCCTCTTCTGTGGCGCATGCAAGGGATGGGGCTCCATTTTGGAACATCCCTTCCTGGCATTATCAGTACAGAAAGCTTGCACACTTGGGCCAGGGGAGAGTCCAGTGCTCCAAGAGTCCCAAAACCACTCACTCTCTGTCCTATACTGTAATCATTGCCATCTAATCCCTTGCTGAGAACACCTCCTCCCACCCTCTGAGGGAGAAAAAGAAGCCATGCAAGTCAAAGGACAAAGCTTCCCCAGCTTCCCGGAGGGCTTCACGCTTCCACCTCATCCCAAATGAGACCTAGTTTTTATGGATGTCATCCCATCCTCATTGGTGAAGCTCACTGACCAAGTGACTTGACCTCCCCTCAGCTTCTTTATGTCTCATCTCACCACATAATAATCCAGTGGAATCGCAACGAATATTATTGCCACCTCCCAGAAGTACAACACCTTGTTTCCTCCTACTCTTCATTCTGTCTTGCTCTTCAAGAAACTCACTTTCATGATGACCACATTCTAAAGTTTTTTGTTATTGAGCATTCTGTTGGAACTGTGCCGGCCCCGGGATAGTGTCTGGAGCGGTCTGCACTTTGGTTTGCATCAATGTCATTAGTGACTGGCTCCCCCTTCATATCAACTTGGAAGTGATAGCAGTTAGAGGGCATCCCCCTTCATATCAACTTGGAAGTGATAGCAGTTAGAGGGCGGGCGACTGCAGCAATCACCATTTGTAATGTCTACCGCCTTCCAGGTAGGCCAGTTGCTTGTAATGAACTGTATACCTTAATACAGCAATTCATACTCCCGTATCTCCTCCTTGGGGACTTCAGTGCACACCACCCCAGTGGGGGAGTGCCACTTTGTTGGGTAGGGGTCTTCTATTTGACTAGCTTATTACAGACTTTGATTTGTGTCTCCTCAATGACAGTTCCCCTACCCACTTCAGTGCTGCTTATGGAGCCTTTGCTGCTCTCTATCTCACCGTCTCCTCTCCTGCTCTCGTGGCTTGCCTATATTGGTCTCCCCATATGATGATCTTTGTGACAGTGATCACTTGCCAGAGTTTCTGTTATTCCCCTGCCGCTGCCAGGCAGACAGGCATTCTGCAGGACCAGCTGGACTTTATATATGTCTGCTGTGCACTTCGACACTTCTCTCTCAAACTGCATTGATGCGGTCGCGCAGGGTATTTCTGCCGCTATTCTTCATGCTGCTGGCACTGCTGTCCCCCTATCCACAGGTCCCCCTCATCATCAGCCAGTACCACGGTGGACCAAGGATGTAGCAGTCGCTGTCCAGGACCACCAACGGGCACTGCTACAATTTAAATGACACCCTTCACAGACCAACCTCCTCGCTTTTAAGTGTCTCCGTGCTACGGGTCGTTACCCTATTGAGTGGAGTAAATAGGAATGTTGGGAGCACTGTGTTTCCTTGCTGTGGAGGTACGGCTCTTCATCACAGGTTTGTTTCAAGCTCTGCAGCCTTCTGGGTCACCAATGACAGTCAACTGTAAAGGGGCTTATCCTCCAAGGTGCTCTGTCTACTGATCCATTGGTCCTTGCAGAACACCTCGCGACACACTTTGCGACAGCCTCGGCATCCTCTTCCTATCCTGCCACCTGTCTCCGGCAGAAACCAGACTTCTGTTTCAACCCTCACCAAGCTGAACACTATAATGAACCCTTCAGTGAATGGGAATTCTTGTAGGCTCTTACCTCTTTATGTAAGCCCCAGGCCCAGATTCCATCCACAACCAGAGGATCCAACACTTGGACATTACACAGAGGCAATATCTACTCAGGGTCTTGAACCACATTTGGCTCATGGGTGCCTTCCCCTCACAGTGGCGAGACAGTATAGTTATCCATGTCCTTAAGCCTGGGGAGAACCCAACGTCTCTCAACAGCTACTGCCCAGTTAGCCTGATGAACATACTTTGTAAACTGCTAGAAAGGATGGTCAGCTTCCAATTACGTTGGGTACTCGAATCTCGGGGCCTTTTGTCCCCGTATCAGTGTGGCTTCCAGGAAGGACGATCTCCAACTGACTATTTACTCAGACTCGAAACTGCAATCCGACTGGCTTCTACTAAATGTCAGCACATTTCACATTTTAGTTAGCATCAGTGACAGGGGCTTTCAAGGCCCCCTTCCGATTTTTATTCACAATTTTTTATCCCACCGCCCCTTCTGGGTTCCAGTTGGCACTTCCTCAGCACTCCTTGGATTCAGGAGAATGGTATCCCACAGGATTCTGTATTAAGTGTTACACTCTTCCTCATAGTCATCAGTGGGCTTGTAATATCTGTTGGTTACCCCGGCATTGTATGTTGACAATTTTTGCATCTGGTGCAGCTCACACTCGGTAGCATCTGCTAAGTGCCAACTCCAAGAGGCCACCCAGCGAACCTCTGCATGGGCTGTCTCCCATGGCTTCCAGTTTCCTCCCTCCAAAATGCGGGTTATGCATTTTTGTTGCCAATTCATAGTACATCCTGATCCAGAACTTTATTTAGGTGACCAGCTCCTAGATGTTACAGCACAGTCCCATTTCTTGGACCTTTTTTTTATTTAAAGCTGATGTGGCTGTCCCGTATTTGCCACCTGAAGACTATGTGCATGCTCTCTGCCTCCTGGCCCACACATCTTGGGATGCAGACCATGCTACTCTTTTTCATCTTACCAGTGCTCTGACCTTGTCCAGACTAGATTATGGAAGTCTGGTTTAAGGCCCAGTGACTCCTTCCGCTCTGAAAATACTCAAGCCTGTTCACCATTGTGGGGTGAGTCTGGCTGTTGGTGCCTTTCACACTACTCCCAATGACAGTATTCTCACAGAAGTGAGGGTTCCCCCTCTACAAATACGACGAAGCCAACTCCTGGTTTTGTACGCAATTGCCATTCGCAGATTCCCTGACCATCCCATGTACTCTGTCCTCTTTGCAAACGAGGGACGTCTGCCTCCCGAGCACTACCCTCAGGTGGGATTGCCAGTTGGAATGCGTCTCATTTCCCTCTGTCAGGATCTCCATCTCCATTCACTGAAATGTGCCACAAGTACACATGTATTTGCTCTACCCCCCCCCCCCCCCCCCATCCTGGATGGTGCCTGGACCACAGATTAGGACCAACCTATTCCAGGTCTCTGTCGCCCCTATGGTCTCCCTTGTACATTCCATCCTTGCAGAGTTTCGGGTACTACAGTCTTCTACACTGATGGTTCTAAGGTGATAGATAAAGCAGGATACATTTTCACGTCTCCTACTGACTTAGAACACCATTTATTGCAGAGATCATGTAGTGTGTACACAACAGAGCTGCTAGCTGTTACCACAGCGCCCATTTTGTTACTCAGGCCTTCCTCCATAGTGTTTTAATATGTACCAACTCATTGAGCAGCATGCTACTCTTGTCATCCTTTGATCTCTGGTGTCCATGGTCTTTTCTCCTTCCTGGTGTGCGCTGCCTGCTCAGTTGTCTTTCTCTGAGTCCCAAGTCATGTGGTTATCCCAGGGAATGAATGGGCTGACTGTTTGGCTAGATAAGCTGATACTCATGCTCATTCCCTTTCGAGACTCCAGGTGCAGATATACACCTATGTCAAATCTCTCTTTGCCCGAAAGTGGAGTGACATCTGGAGTGCTACTGCTCTCAGTACTAAAATCCACACAGTCAAGGACACTGCTGCACTTTCGTGCTCTTACTTCCACTCCTCTTGGAAAGGGTCCACTGCTGTGCTTTGGTGCTCTTCTTTCCGCACCTCTGGGAAGGAGTCCACTGCTTTATGCCGTCTACACATTGGCCATACCTGGCTCACCCACTGCGTCCTCCTGTATAATGAACCACTGCCACAGTATTGTTGTGGAGCCAGTCTGATGATATCCCGCATATTGGTAGAATGTCCCCTTCATGCTAAATATAGTCTTCCGTAATATTAATGTTAGCAGACATTGGTCCTCAGTTTCCTCTGTGAAAGTGGTTATTTCCTGATATAAGGTTTTGCTTTACTCCTGGAGCAGAGGCAGGTTAGCTGTATTTGGGGTCTCTCTTCATGTTTTCTCAGTCTGGGACCCCATGACCACTCCCCCATGGAAAGAGCACTCTGTTTTCCTGTTTTTAGATTTGGTCTACCCTTTTATATCTTCTATTGCGTGCGTTTGACTCCACACTGGATCCATCCAAAGCTGACCCTCTTTCATCTGTGAGTAAGTTAGGAATCACAG
This sequence comes from Schistocerca piceifrons, assembly GCF_021461385.2. Lineage (NCBI taxonomy): Eukaryota > Metazoa > Arthropoda > Insecta > Orthoptera > Acrididae > Schistocerca > Schistocerca piceifrons. The sequence continues at coordinate 613,049,867 of NC_060139.1, forward strand.
GACTGATGATCTCACCATTTGGCCCCATAAACCCACTCAATTAATCAATCAATCTCAAAATTTTTCAGGGAAAAATGCTAAAATGTGTCTGGAAATCAGGGAAGTATCAGGGAATTTGACTTGGGGTAACTTGTGGCAACCCTGATTCAACAAGCAAGCAATGTCTCGTTGATGTCTTTTTGATATTGAGAAAGCCTGCAGCACCACTTGAAGGCATGATATCATAGTACAGCCCACATTAGTGGGGTGTCTGAGCATTTCTACCATATTCATGTTGTCTCTCATCTTCTATCATTTCTGTTAAATGTTGTTAAGGAAGTCATTGTGGTTTGTTTGTAAAGTAGAATGATGTGTATCAAGGCTGTTGCCATCAATGGCCTTACATTACTGTTGGCAGACCAATGGATGATTTTGCTATATTTCATTCTTTTTCCAACCCTGTAACTGTGGTTGGTCAGTAGCAAACTACAATTAATAGATTGTACTTGTGAACTTGCTATTTGGGGAGCAAAATAACTGATGATGGTCGAAGTAGAGAGGATATAAAATGTAGACTGGCAATGGCAAGGAAAGCGTTTCTGAAGAAGAGAAATTTGTTAACATCGAGTATAGATTTAAGTGTCAGGAAGTCCTTTCTGAAAGTATTTGTATGGAGTGTAGCCATGTATGGAAGTGAAACATGGACGATAAATAGTTTGGACAAGAAGAGAATAGAAGCTTTCGAAATGTGGTGCTACAGAAGAATGCTGAAGATTAGATGGGTAGATCACATAACTAATGAGGAAGTATTGAATAGGATTGGGGAGAAGAGAAGTTTGTGGCACAATTTGACCAGAAGAAGGGATCGGTTGGTAGGACATGTTCTGAGGCATCAAGGGATCACCAATTTAGTATTGGAGTGCAGCGTGGAGGGTAAAAATCGTAGAGGGAGACCAAGAGATGAATACACTAAGCAGGTTCAGAAGGATGTAGGTTGCAGTAGGTACTGGGAGATGAAAAAGCTTGCACAGGATAGAGTAGCATGGAGAGCTGCATCAAACCAGTCTCAGGACTGAAGACCACAACAACAACAACAACTTGTGAACTTAGAGTAAATCCTGGTGAACTTAGAGTAAATCCTGGGAACAGACAGTGTATGCCTGTTACAGTTTTATAAGGCTTTCTTGCATTTCTGGTTGGATTACAGGGCCACTTGTGTAATTGGTGAGACCCGTGCATCATAGATGCTATCTGCCATGTAGGGACAAGGATGGCCAAAGGTGTCTACTAGTTCAGCACCATAGCCAGCCTCTGTGCTGAGGTTGGTGAGCTACAACTATTCAGCCAGTGTAACTTCCCTTCGTATGACAAGCATATGTGCTCATTTGTGGAAACGGCATCTTCAAATGGCCTACAAGTGACAGTTTTGTTTGGGATTCATGCAGAAGCTGACCTAGTGACTTATAATGTTGATCAGTTTCCATTGGTGGAGCTGGCTGCCATTCTGGACTGGAACCTAGCAGAATGCCACAGTGGTTAAGACACTGGACCCAAATTTGGGTGGATGGCATTTTAAATCCACATTTGGCCATTCAGTTACAGGTTTGTCATAGTTTTCATAAATTGCCCAAGATATACTGAAGTACCAAAGAAAATGGTATAGGCATGCGTATTCAAATACAGAGAAATGTAAACACATGGAATACAACGTTGTGGTCAGCAACGCCTATTTAGGACATCAAGTGTATGGCGCAGTTGTTAGATTGGTTACTGCTGCTACAATGGCAGGTTATCAAGATTTAAGTGAATTTGGATGTAGTGTTACAGTAGGTGCACGAGTGATGGGACTCAGCATCACCGAGTGTACCGTGAATATCGAGAATCCAGTAAAACATCAAATCTCCGACATTGCTGCGGCCGGAAAATGGTCCTGCAAGGACGGGACCAATGCCAACTGAAAAGAATTGTTCAATGTGACAGAAGTGCAATCCTTTTGCATATTGCTGCAGATTTCAATGCTGGGCCACCAGCAAGTGTCAGCGTGCCAACCATTCAACAAAACTTCATCGATATGGGCTTTTGGAGTCTGAGGCCCATTCGTGTACCCTTGACGTCTGCACAACACAAAGCTTTACACATCACCTGGGCCTGTCAACACTGACATTGGACTGTTTTTGACTGGAAACATGTTATCTGATCGGACGAGTCTCGTTTCAAATTGTATTGAGCGGCGGACGTGAGACATCCTCATGAATCCAAGAATCCTGCATGTCAGCAGGGGACTGTTCAAGCTGGTGAAGCCTTTGTAATGGTGAGGTGTGCGTGCAGTTGGCGTGATAATGGGACCCCTGATACATCTAGATACGACTCTGACAGCTGACATTTATGTAAGCACCCTGTCTGATTGCCTGCGTCCCTTCATGTCCCTTGTGTATTCCAACAGCCTTTGGCAATTCCAGCAGGACAATGCTACACCCCATACATCCAGAAATGCTACATAGTGGCTCCAGGAATACTCTTCTGAGTTGAAACACTTCTGCTGGCCACCAAACTCCTCAAACATGAACATTATTGAGCATATTGGGATTCCTTGCATCATGCTGTTCATCCCTTTGTACTCGTATGGATTTATGGACAGACCTGCAGGATTCATGGTGTCAGTTCCCTTCAGCATTACTTCACACATTAGTCAAGTCCATGCCACATCGTGTTGCGGCACTTCTGTGTGCTTGCGGGGGCCCTACGCGATGTTAGGCAGGTGTACCAGTTTCTTTGGCTCTTCAGTGTAAATGCCAGGATGGTTCCTTTGAAAAGAATATGTTTGGAATCTTTCCCTATCCTTCCTTGTGCTCTTTGTCTAATGGCCTAAGTATGGAAGGGACATAAAATCTTGATCTTCCTTTCCTTTCTGTACTCACAGAAACTGCAACAATATTTTGACTCTTCTTGAATATAAGTACAGTGTTCTGGGATTCACCTATAAACGTTTTATACCTATATGCCAACTATTTGGCAATATACAACAATGGGTCTAAGGAAGGGATTACCTTTATTGCTCTGTAGTTTATGCCAGTGTTCCCATGGCGTGAATAGGAATTTTACTTTCTCTGCTGCTGTGTTACTTGCAGTCTTGAGGGCACTGGGGCAGGCTGGATGTATTTGGGCTACAGAATTCCTCATTTCCTCTGATTCACAGAGTACACTGCAAGACACCCAGTGCATGTGTTCAACAGAGAAACCAGTCCACTCAGTACAGAACAGTTTTATTTACTGATAAAAGAAGTGGAAGGCAGTGATATTGTACTGGGTACATGGAAATTTGGAGCTGTGAACTGGCAGATGCAGCTACCAAAAAGTTTTGCATGTTGTTCAGTCTTGCATATTGTTAGAGACTACTATGGGCAGGGTCATATGTGATTGAGGGAGGAGTGACAGGAGGTGTAGGACAACAAGCTGAGGTTGGAGAAGCTTTGTGTTTGACCACTGCCATCCAGCACATTGTATCCTGCACCCAAAAGGTCAGTTGATAATTTTGCTGGGTGCTAATCCTCTATTTTGGGTGACAACAAACATAGTTTGAAACTTCTACTACAATATTTTTTCACTTATACAACAGTTTGACAAAAGTTTGCATGGTAACAATTAACTTGTCCTCCAAGTTAATTTAACACTCTTGGTGCCAAGACCATAGAATTTGTGGGCTACATGATGTCCAAAAATCATCAAGCTCATAAAAAGTATGGATTGCACTGTTGGCTTCATGTATTTTATATCTTAGATGTCGCATCCAGCAGTAAGAACTTACAGTTTGCATTCACAGATGAATAGAAAGATTTGTCTGCACCTTCTGCTGGCTACTCATTATGAGCTGTAATTTTCGTTCAGTATAACATGTCAAACTTAATTTGGCCAGGAAATCACCATTCCACTTACTGCTGAAGAGATTCTAGATGATTGATGTAGCAAAAAAGATGACTTTGGAGAAAGCGACACATTTGAAAGCAAGAGACTGACTGTTAAATAATAATATGTTACTGTTACTACGTACACAAAAATATGTTTTCTGTGGTCATTTCTGTTTGACTATATTAGCAGTGCATTGTTCATTCCAACAGATTAACTGAATGAAAACCATTTATTGCAAGAGAATGAAACAAATAGTGAACATCAGAATGCACTGCATAAAAGTCTGTTGTGTCCATTGGTGTGTAGACTATAGCTGACACTCAGGTGTATTTACCTCTTAACACAGCACCACAAAAAGTTCTCATGAAGATCAATTACATGAGATACCCATTGTTCAAATGTTTTTGTAACCATTGAAGACATCAGAGAAACTAAAGCTCATACACATGTATGTTCATCTCAGGTAGTAGCAAAGAAACATAGTAAAAATGAACTGAAACCTCATTCAGTACTAAGTTTGTGGAAGCTACTGACACTCTGTGAAAGTAGGTGTTTCTTGGCCATAGTTTTTCATATGTATGTTTCAGGATGGCTCAGGATTGGAACACTAATCCAATGATTGGGTGAATTTTTGTGCGCAAGTGATGAGTCACTTAACGTTTACTCTGTTTGCACCTTGTTGACAATTCCAAGCAACAGAGACCAAGAGAAGTAGTATCATCCACTCTTCAGAGTTATTTGTTAATACAACAGTCTCAAAGAGCCTTATACTAGGGCATATTGTCTGCCTGAGAAACTTATGATAGATCAGGGAGTGTGTCCATTTTTTGTTCATGTGAGTTTTCATGTATACGTTCAGAATAAACCACACAAATGTGGTTTGAAGTTATATACTGTTGCTGAAGCAAACAATCTTTATGTATCCAGAATGAGATTTTCACTCTGCAGCGGAGTGTGCGCTGATATGAAACTTCCTGTCAGATTAAAACTGTGTGCCCGACCGAGACTCGAACTCGGGACCTTTGCCTTTCGCGGGCAATCTGCCAGGAAGTTTCATATCAGCGCACACTCCGCTGCAGAGTGAAAATCTCATTCTGGAAACATCCCCCAGGCTGTGGCTAAGCCATGTCTCCGCAATATCCTTTCTTTCAGGAGTGTTAGTTCTGCAAGGTTCGCAGGAGAGCTTCTGTAAAGTTTGGAAGGTAGGAGACGAGGTACTGGCAGAAGTGAAGCTGTGAGTACCGGGCGTGAGTCGTGCTTCGGTAGCTCAGTTGGTAGAGCACTTGCCCGCGAAAGGCAAAGGTCCCGAGTTCGAGTCTCGGTCAGGCACACAGTTTTAATCTGCCAGGAAGTTTCAATCTTTATGTAATTAATTTTGAGGCTTACATTGCAAAACAGGCCACACTGCTTACTTAGACAAATTTTACTCCAACCCAGAAATCTTGGAGCAGTTGGGTCAGGAAGGAACTGGTGCTGTGGTACAGTAAGCAAAACATGACAAACAGTGTCCAAAGATTTAGCTGCAACTAAACAGAAAAACGGTGCAATGATGTGCAGACATGAAAACAATTTGTAGGTAATAAAATGTAAATTTTACTCCAGCCCAGAAATCTTCAAGCAGTTGGGTCAGGAAGGAACTGGTGCTGTGGTACAGTAAGCAAAACATGACTTTGTGTCCAAAGATTTAGCTGCAACTAAACAGGAAAAGGGTGCAATCGTGTGCAGATGTGAAAACAATTTGTAGGTGATAAAATGGAAACTTAAAGAGGTGTGTGCATGCAACATCATTTGTATCACATACCTAAAAGAATAAAACACTTATGATGAAGCCACTTACAATATTAGATTACATTGTGAACAAGGCAGGTGATGATCGTGCATATCTTGTAGTACGGTGTGGTTTCAGTACAGAACAATCAAATCATGGAGGAAGTTGTACATTCGTATGACATGGGAGTGTCAAAAATATTTTAGCTGTGTAATTCAGAGCACCAGGAGGGAGTGAAAATGACTGATTCCATCACTAGACTTGCAGCTGAGCTAATTGAAGATGATGTGCAACATGTTACTGATACTGCTGTGCAAAGTGGAACAGAGGGATATTTGCTGTAGTGGATACCACCCACAAGCAAGAAGTATGCTGCTTGTATATGCCATTTATATATTTTCAGGTGCAAAAAAGAAAGTGGAAAAGCTTCTCAGAAAGAGGCCTGGTACCAGTGTGAGCAATGTGGTGTTGCTTTGTATATGGAACCTTGTGTCAAGATCTACCATACAAAGAAACAATATGATTCTCTATGAAAACTGTTATTAGCCACATCATTAGTGTGAAGAAAAACTTACTTATATTTTAAGGTATACATTGTGTGTAACTTTTTCTAATATAGAATTTTTTTCAAATTTTCAAAAACAGTGTTGTATGGATTATGTGGTTATCCTGAAACCTACTTACTGAAAAATAATTATTTTAGAAGAATGTAAAAGTAGAAGAAAGTAGCTCTAAAGTGGTGCCTTATTGGTCAGAATTTGTTAAAGAATGACAAAATAGCATTCTTCTGAATATGGCTAAATTTGTTTGGTTTCTACAGCTTTGTACATATAATGCGGCCAGTATTGAGAGTGCTAGCAAACCAGCTCTTCTGTTATGGGTGTATTTAGACTTTTTAATGATTTTGTGTTCTTCTCTTTTGTATCAAACAATGGAAAATCTAGGATGGAATGTAACAATATTAGAGAAAGAAAGTTGTTACTCACCATGTAGCGAAGATACTGAGTCACGATAGGCACAACAAAAAGATTCACACAATTTTAGCTTTTGGCCATTCAGGCCTTTGTCAACAATGGACACACGCGCACACACACACACTCACGCAAATGCAACTCGCACACACGTCTGCAGTCTCAGGCAACTGAGTGTGGTTTCAGTTGCCTAAGACTGCAGACGTGTGTGTGAGTTGCATTTGCGTGTGTGTGTGTGTGTGTGTGTGTGTGTCTTGTTGACAAAGGCCTTAAGGGCTGAATGCTATAATTGTGTGTCTATTCGCTATATGGTGAGTAGCAACTTTCCTTCTCTAATATTCTCTTTTGTATCACTTTTATTTGTTTATGTTCCTATCTCAATTTTTGTATACTGACTGTCATTTCACATCCATGAGGTGCTAATGACCATGTACTCACTTATTTTGTGCTTGAACAGCGATTTAGCCAGATGCCGCAATCCTGCGATTCACTGTCTGATCTATCAGATGTATACTTATTATCCTGCACAGTGTTTTCTCTGCTGTGTTGTGGAACACCTTCAATAGGTTCGGAAACGCAACCTTGTATCCACATCTCAAAATCAGTCATCTGCTTGCAGTGCAGACTTAGGGTGTACATGTGCTGACTGAAAAGTATACGAGTATAATCAATTTGAATAGAGCACTATCATAGATTTTCATTAATTATGATTGTATCATTAATTTATGGAATTTGTGTGTGCTGATTTGTACTAAAACTTCACAGTCTTATCTATTGCTCAAAAAATGTGTGTACTAAAGAAACCCCTCACACCCACGTGAAAACAGAGTTATACTAGTCTCTATTCCAAAACCAATAATTAATGTTGGATAGCTATTTACTTGCCTTTAGCAGAATTCCAGGATCTACACTGTGACTACTGGACTGGAAACCCTACACCGCTAACAGTAAATATGCTGCTTCCAGTCAGCTCCTAGCAACTTGAGCTGATAATCTTCTTGAGAACAAAACAGGATACCAGCTTAAAGTCAATAGGAAGCAGACCACTCACCATAAAACTACACTCCAAGTTTCTACAGGAGCAGATATAATTTATTGGCTTCAGTTAGACGTCGCCAAGCCTGTTACTTATAATTAATGCTGCCTACAGGTAGCTAATCACTCCACATGTTGATGATGAGGTCTCTTCCTATTGAGTGCATGCCCACTCATTAAACTACAGTACTTGCCTAGCAGATTGAAAGGCAACTAATCTGAATTCCATGGTCACACCTGGAAATTAATTCTTGTAAGCCTCCCTTATTGGAAAAGTAACTTTATTGACCGTGAAGGATCACTTACTTTCAATTTCAGAAATAGTACAAGAACCACCTCCAGAGCATACAACTTGCTTCCTATATCGGGGAAGACATCCAGCCAAGTGTATTTCCAACACCTGCTAGAAAACACCTTCCTTCATGGAAAAGTCACTAGCCCTTAACCCAGCATAGTAGACTCTGACCACAAACCACTAAGACGGGTTACATAAATACTGACCAATCATCTCTAGGCTGAAAAAAGTCCCCCTTCCACCATATGTCAGAAACTGGCTTTGGTGTCCCAACTGAGAGGTGAGGCCAGAAGTGATATGTTAGAAAACAGTTTAGAAGACCTTCATTTGACCAGTTTCTGGATGTTGCTTGTCAGTATTAGGTGTTTACCATGTAAGATCAATGAAGAAAATGAAAAGAGGAACTGTGCATTTACTCATTGCACACTTAATCAGGACAAGTGTGACATGGAGTTGCCATGCTTCAGCCACATATGTTGTAAGAGAGGTGTTATTCATTATAGGAAGGCATAAAATTAAATTCTGAGCATACATGTTCCAAGGAGACTCAATCAACATTTTACTTCCTACTGCATGTTTATCAAAAAATGTCTTTGGTGGTAAATTTAGAGAAATTCAAGCTTACCAACACTCATTTGCAGATGAAACAACAGTGACCAGGGTGAGAGAATGTTAGTGATATATGGTGAACTGTCTGCTATACACTGTAATATGCCTTGCAATGTGTAAATGTAGATTTAGATATAGAAATTAGGACTTCAGTGTGTCCATTTGCACGTATTTTAATATTAAGAAAGCATAATCTTTTCCATTAATTTTGGTTTTTTAATTGCAGATGTTAAACAGCTGAAATGGGAGGCAAAGAGAGATATGTGGATGCAGCAGAACAAGAAATGGAAACGCAAACGTAAAGGAAAGCAATCGGGACCTGTTACTAAGAGAAGAAGGAACTGAATTCTCAGACATTTGAAATGTTTTTGCAACCAGTGTGTTTATGTACAGTAACTCAGGCCAGAGAAGAATGTAAATAAAATATTAATTAGTTTTATTATATACTCTGTTTTTAATTTATATGACTGCATTGACACTTCGTCACCTGCTACGGTCGCAGGTTCGAATCCTGCCTCAGGCATGGATGTGTGTGTTGTCTTTAGGTTAGTTAGGTTTAAGTAGTTGTAAATTCTAGGGGACTGATGACCTCAGATGTTAAGTCCCATAGTGCTCAGAGCCATTTGAAGCCTTCCTACTGCGCGTTGTAGATGGTCACATGGAAACCTTAAATTATGGTAGTAACGGCAGAGGAAAGACTGCATACTATGCGTTCATTTTTTGTTTATATGCAGATACAAAACACAAATGTAAGCACAGTACACACACACAAGACGTGATAGAGGGAGAGTGTTTTACTGGTGGGGAAGGAGACATTTACACTTTGTCATTGTGATTTGTGGGGTGCTATGGATGCCAAAGGAGAAGAGGTCGGGATGATAGTGGCTGCTGTTCCAAAAAGAAAAACAAAAGAAGATTGTATGGATTATTTAAGTAATTAGTTACTTACTTTTTGACCTTGGGATACTAACAATCTGTCTGTCAATGAGTTTGGTTATTAAGAACTTAAATGCGAGTGTTTAATTAATATGTTGAAAATGTCAACTGAAGCTGTTATTTTTCTCTGTTTATAACGTGAATTCAGTTTTAGGGTGAAATACATTTAACTTCGTGATAGACGTAATTTGTCTGTGATACCGTCCCACTATATGACTGTATTGTTGACGTATTTATAAGCTTTGTCTCTTGGTATGTTTGTAATTAAACTGACCATGATGAGGGTAGCTAAAGTAGCTCCTGACCGAATTTCAACTTCTTTAATCTTTTGAGTGAAAACTGTACTATTTTTAATACTGTCTATCTCTCTGGAAACACACACTTTTCTTCAACTTGCTGTTGAGTGAATTATTAAACACACAGTTTGACCTATCTTCATTATTATCAATAAAGCACACTGGCTTGCTTTCTTTGTGCAACTTCATCTGCACTCGCTCTATTGGTATCAGGGGATGCATTACTTTAAATCTCTATTTCTCTGTTGGCTCAAACAATAAACATGATGTATTTATCATTTTTTTTCATGTCACTGCAACACTTTCTGAGTGAGCTGTGGCTGAAATAAATAACAGTAATAATAATGATACTAATAATAATCAGCTGCAACAGCAGCTTGGACAGCATAGGGTGTAACAATCATAATATATTTATCAAGTTTGATTCCATGGGAATAATTGTGCCCCATGACTGTGATGTGATCCAGGACAGAAAGAAGGTCGGCATCAGTTGTAGTATCTGTATTTTCTTGCTTAAAATTGCATGTAACTAGAAAGGGTACTAATAAGATTTAGTAAAAAAATTGTGTGGTGGCTCTCTTGCGTTATTCATAGAGCATTTACAAGATAAATGATGGGAAGAAGTTTACCAGAGGCATACAGTAAATGAGAAATTTAATTATTTTCTGAGAAATTCTTACAACGCTGTGAATCCAGTTTTCATATACAATTGGTCGGTATCAAATGCAGTGGCAAAGAAGAGATAGGGTTTGTAAATCCAAGCTCACAGTGTCATAAGCCAGGAAGAGGAATCTCTATTTAAAGCAATGTAATCAGGAGTTAAAGTGGAACTACAAGCAGTATTGTAAATTTCATTTCTGAACCAAGTAAACAATTCTGCGAAAAATGCAACACTAGTTTGGAGCTTTGTTAGGTACAATATGAATAAACTTGGTAATGCAAATGGTGTACAACTCCCTGACCAGAATTGTGCACAGAGCCGCAGTCCACACTGCTCTACTCTGGGCTACAACAGTCTGAGACAGAGTGAGCGTGTGACATTACTGCAAAGGCTACACAGCACAGTGCTCAGTGACCACTGCACTGCTGACTGGTGGTAGCACTTACCACAGCTGCATGCTACAGTATATGAATGGTGAGTAGAGCAGTTCTTAGTGTAGTGGTACAGTCGAATGTGTGGGTAATTTTTCAGTCACCGACTTTTTTTATTTCTTTTTTACTATGGAAAAAATGAGGGTGGTTTGCAAAGAAAGGAGAGCATGTCAAGCAAATGGGGAGTAAGAGACAAACTAATCATTAGTTAATATAAAACTACATAGTGTGATAAAAATCTTAAAAGCAGTGTGTAAGCCTATAACTGACGGGAATGGGGAAAGTTTCAGTTTTGTTTGTTTTTCAGTTTGCAGTGAAATTTAAACTCATGTTAGTGGTTAAGTGAGACTCAGCATATTTCTTACGACCCATTTCTGTCTAATATACAACCATCTTCATCTGACAAGAAACACCTTCCTGAATCTACTCAGGAGGTGGCTATTGATAAATGTGTGGCTATGTATGTGTGATATTTATAGTCATAAGAAACTATTGGAGGTGAAGGTTTAATCTTACACCTTATTTGATATTGTAGTGCAGTTATGGAAAAGGCTATTATACCTCGTCCCACAAGTGTCATGTCTCATGGCAGAAAATGCTTAAAATAATTATGCCTGAGGTAACTGATTGTGGCAACAATGCCTATGGCAACAATGTCACTGCATTGAGTAATCATTGATGACTGCATTGTTCCTACCATATGCTAAATACAGTTCTACAAAATGTTTTTAATGCGGAGTATTAGTCTGTCGTTCATGATTTTGAGTGCTGCAGAAGAACTTGTCTCTTATACAAAGAAAAATGGTCTTCTTGATGCTCATGGCAAAACATTATCCATTGATTCTCACTGGTATACATGACTGACTATTTTAGAAACAGTACAAAAGCAATATTTGGCCTTGTGCGAAAAGTTCTCTGAGAAGGGAAAATTAAGTCAGACTGAGGGAATTGATACCACGCTGATGAACAAACCAATTTCTTTTCTCACAGTATGCCTGCTGTTCTGTTAATATATGTACTCTGTATACGTTAGCATTTAAATTATTGCAGGCCCAACCTTCTGTTGCAGTTGAAGATGATACTATTATAGCACTCGGGTTAGATGCTTCTGCATACAGGAGTCTCTGAAATAGGACTTTTGCGTAATTGCCTCAAATTATACATAGAAGAAAAGTTAATTGTTCAGAGGTAACATAGCTAGCAACTTTTCCCCAGCTGCCATTTTATCATGTAGAAATATCTGAGGATAAGTCTTTGTCTGTCTTCTCCTCCTCCTACTCTCTCTGTTCATTTCCTCCTCACTATCCATCTCCTCTTCCCCCACTATTTGCCCATCCTCTCCTATCCCTGTCCATTTCCACCTCACCCTCACTGTCCGTCTCCTCTGCCCCCACTATTTGCCCATCTTCTCCTATTTCTGTCCATTTCCACCTCCCCCTCTCTCTGTTCATCACCTTTACCTCTCAGTCAATCTCCTCCTCCCCCTCTGTCTTCTCTTGCCCCCATCTCCTCCAGTCCATCTCTTCCTGCCTCTTGCGCCCCCCCCCCCCCTCTCTATCCACCACAACCTCCTCACCTCTCCCTATTCATCTCCTTCAGCCAGCTATGCCCATCCACACATGTAGCCCCTAAAACAAAAGATAAAGCAGGCTGATAGTACTCCCATGGCAAGCCTGCCATGCAGGGTAGCCCACACATCTGGGGCTGCAAAATCCATTTCTTGCCCATGATGTGTAGGCTGCCTTGCAAAGCAGGTCGATAAGGCAGGCCACTACTACTGCTACACAACACACTTGTCATGAATGGCTACTTACATGGCAGAGGCTGGAAAAAAACACATCTTTGCCTGTAACTCCACCCCTACTGGAGCTACATAGGAGGTTATAAAACCAACAGTGCAGATACTTGTGAAGTTTTCTGTTTATGCACCAAATTTGCTATAAATCAATCCAGATTATATGTATACAGGATGGTTATAACTAAGCTTTTGCCACTTCGTATACACCTTTACAGGAATGATGTTCAGACTGTGTGCAGCCAGATTTTTGTTAGTAGTGTTAATATCATGAGTTACCACCATAAGGAGTCGGTACTGGGGTATGGTGACACAGGGTTGAAACAAGCATCAGTGTGCATTACAGCTGCAATCAAAATTGGTCTGGTAAAGGTGAGAAGGGCTTTACTTGTAAAGCTGTTTTATCAAAAACGGCAATACATCTACATCTGCATCATATTCCACAAGCCACCTAATGGTGTGTGGCGGAGGGTACTTTCGGTACCACTATCCGATCTCTCCAACACTGTACCAATCACGAATAGTACATGGGAAGAATGCTTGTCGATAAGCCTCTATATTGGCTCTAATTTCTCGAATTTTCTCCTCATGGTCAATACACAAGCTGTATGTGGAGGGGGGAGCAATATGTTGTCAGACTCCTGAAAAGCGCTGTCCCAAAAATTCAATAGTAAATCTCTGTGTGATGTACAATGCCTCTCTTGTAATGTCTGCCAATGGAGTGGTTGTTTAGCATCTCCGTAACACTCTATCACCAACTGAACGATCCCGTGATGAAAGGCGCCGCTCTTCATTCGATCTTCTTTATCAGTCCTACCTCATAGGGATCCCAGATAGATGAACAGTACTCAAGAAGTGAGTGAACAAGTGCTTTATAAGCTACTTCTTTCATGGATGAGTTACATTTCCGTAAGATTCTTCCTTTGAATCTGAGTCTGGTATCTGCTTTTCCCACTATCTGTTTTTTGTGGTCATTCCACTTACGGTCGCACTGGATAGTTACGCCTAGATATTTTACAGCAGACGCTGTCTCCAGCTGTTTGTTGTCAATACTGTAGCTGTACAGTAGTGGATTTCTTTCCCTATGTATGCACAATATGTTACATTTATTTACGTTGAGGGTCAACCGCCAGAGTCTGCACCATTCATCAATTTTCTGCAGGTCATTCTGCAAATTTTTACCATCTTCTGGCGTTGCTACTTTGGTATAGACAACTGCATCATCTGCAAATAGCCTTAAAAAGCATCCAATGCTTTCTACTAGATCATTTATATATTTTGCAAACAGCAACTGTCCTATCACACTCCCTGTGGTACTCCGGATGTTGTTCGTTAAGAGTGACATATTGAGTTTTATCTGCAAGGAAGTCTTGAATCCAATCGAAAGTCTGCTCTGATACTTTGTAAGCTCGTATTTTTTTCATTAAATGGCAATGTGGGACGGTGTCAAATGCCTTACTGAAATCAAGGGACATCAAGGGACCTGAGTGCTGTTGTCCACTGTGCTGTGGATCACATGGAGGAACAGAGCGAGTTGAATTTCGAGGGTCTCTGTTTACGTAATCCATGTTGATTTTTATAGAGGAGATGCTTGTTTTCCAAAAATGTCATAATCATTGAGCATAAAACATGTTCCATAATTCTACAACATAGTGATGTCAACGATATAGGTCTATAAGTGTGTGGATCTGTCTTAGGGCCTGTCTTAAAAACGGAAATGACCTGCAGTTTTTTCCAGTCATTAGGTACCTTTCATTGCTCAAGCGATCTACGATAAATTACTGCTAGAAGGGGAGCAAGTTCTTTCAAATAATCTTTATAGACTCTTAGAGATATCTCATCTGGTCCTGACGCCTTTCCACTACTAAGCGATTGTAGCTGCTTTTCAAATCCGCAATTCGTTACTTCACTATCTGCCATTTCGACGTTCGTACGATGATTGAAAGGATGGATAGTGTTGTGATCTTCCACAGTGAAACAACTTTGGAAAACCAAATTCAGTATTTCGGCCTTCTCTCTGTTGTCTTCCGTTTCGGTGCTGGTATGGTCGCTGAGAGAATGATTTTACATATGACCAAAATCTCTTAGGATTTTTACTAAGGTCGGTTGACAATGTCTTGTTTTTAAAATCATTGAACGCTTCTCTCATTGCTCCCCTTACACTCATTTTCGTTTCATTCAGATTTTGTTTGTCAGCTAGGTTTTTACTTCTCTTGAATCTGAGATGAAGTGCTTTTTGTTTACGTAGCACTTTCCTAAAACGGCTATTAAACCATGGTGGATACGTATCTCTGCCTACGTAGATCAACACCTTCAACCCATTACATGCAGTCTCCCATCCTTCATCAAAGACACCAACCACTTTCTCAAACGCCTGGAATCCTTACCCAATCTGTTACCCCCGGAAACCATCCTTGTAACCATTGATGCCACTTCCTTATACACAAATATTCCACACGTCCAGGGCCTCGCTGCGATGGAGCACTTCCTTTTACGCCGATCACCTGCCACCCTACCTAAAACCTCTTTCCTCATCACCTTAGCCAACTTCATCCTGACCCACAACTTCTTCACTTTTGAATGCCAGACATACCAACAATTAAAGGTAACAGCCATGGGTACCAGGATGGCCCCCTCGTACGCCAACCTATTCATGGGTCGCTTAGAGGAAGCCTTCTTGGTTACCCAGGCCTGCCAACCCAAAGTTTGGTACAGATTTACTGATGACATCTTCATGATCTGGACTCACAGTGAAGAAGAACTTCAGAATTTCCTCTCCAACCTCAACTCCTTTGGTTCCATCAGATTCACCTGGTCCTACTCCAAATCCCATGCCACTTTCCTTGACGTTGACCTCCACCTGTCCAATGGCCAGCTTCACACGTCCGTCCACATCAAACCCACCAACAAGCAACAGTACCTCCATTATGACAGCTGCCACCCATTCCACATCAAACGGTCCCTTCCCTACAGCCTAGGTCTTCGTGGCAAACGAATCTGCTCCAGTCCGGAATCCCTGAACCATTACACCAACAACCTGACAACGGCTTTCGCATCTCGCAACTACCCTCCCGACCTGGTACAGAAGCAAATAACCAGAGCCACTTCCTCATCCCCTCGAACCCAGAATCCCCCACAGAAGAACCACAAAAGTGCCCCACTTGTGACAGGATACTTTCCGGGACTAGACCAGACTCTGAATGTGGCTCTCCAGCAGGGATACGACTTCCTCAAATCCTGCCCTGAAATGAGATCCATCCTTCATGAAGTCCTCCCCACTCCACCAAGAGTGTCTTTCCGCCGTCCACCTAACCTTCGTAACCTGTTAGTTCATCCCTATGAAATCCCCAAACCACCTTCCCTACCCTCTGGCTCCTATCCTTGTAACCGCCCCCGGTGTAAAACCTGTCCCATGCACCCTCCCTCCACCACCTACTCCAGTCCTGTAACCCGGAAGGTGTACACGATCAAAGGCAGAACCACGTGTGAGGCACCCACGTGATCTACCAACTGACCTGCCTACACTGTGACGCATTCTATGTGGGAATGACCAGCAACAAACTGTCCATTCGCATGAATGGACACAGGCAGACAGTGTTTGTTGGTAATGAGTATCACCCTGTGGCTAAACATGCCTTGGTGCACGGCCAGCACATCTTGGCACAGTGTTACACCGTCCGGGTTATCTGGATACTTCCCACTAACACCAACCTATCCGAACTCCGGAGATGGGAACTTGCTCTTCAATATATCCTCTCTTCCCGTTATCCACCAGGCCTCAATCTCCGCTAATTTCAAGTTGCCGCCACTCATACCTCACCTGTCATTCAACATCATCTTTGCCTCTGCACTTCTGCCTCGACTGACATCTCTGCCCAAACTCTTTGTCTTCAAATATGTCTGCTTGTGTCTGTATATGTGTGGATGGATGTGTGTGTGTGTGTGTGCGCGAGTGTATACCCGTCCTTTTTTCCCCCCCTAGGGTAAGTCTTTCCGCTCCCGGGATTGGAATGACTCCTTACCCTCTCCCTTAAAACCCATTTCCTTTCGTCTTTCCCTCTCCTTCCCTCTTTCCTGATGAGGCAACAGTTTGTTGCGAAAGCTTGAATTTTGTATGTATGTTTGTGTGTCTGTCGACCTGCCAGCACTTTCATTTGGTAAGTCACATCATCTTTGTTTTTAGATACATTTTTCCTACGTGGAATGTTTCCCTCTATTATAATCATTTCATTAAAGTTGATATCGCTGCAAAAGCATACATTTGTACATTACATGGTATGTTAGTTGGTCATTATACTTATGGAAGGTACACAGTGGGTAATATTTTGTGGTGCAAAATTTGGTAAGTGTAGCTGTAGGTCAAAAAATCCTGGCCACTTGAAACTTTAAACTAATTGCTGATGTTGAGTAAATGTAATGCAAAACTGGTATATATTAAGTCAAAATAATTATTTTACAGCCTTACGAGTGAGTAGGAAAGCAACTGTTCACTTTGTTCTAGCAGTTTATAAGAAAAGTATAGAAAAGAGGTTTTTTGTGTGTGTGTGTGTGTGTGTGTGTGTGTGTGTGTGTGTGTGCGCGCGCGCGCGCGCAGTTGAAAGAATTTGCAGCTCATGAGAGTCATTTGTCCAACCTGCCACTGTCATATACACAAGAAATGGTGGTGACAACTAAGTCTTCTAAAATACTGAGGTCTGAGCATTTATTACACAGCAACAGGCTGCATTTCGTGGAGAACTGTTCTTGCAATGTATATGCCACTCCACAATGCAACCCAGCTGTGACTTTACTGAATACCTGCCACTGGCTTCGTAGCAGGCCACTCATTTTTTAAGCAGAATGCCACTAATGTACTTTCATGTAGAGTAAGAGTTCCACATTTTGTAATAATTTTGATATGGTCTGCAGAAATCCAATAGCATCTTCAGAGCTTCATCTGGAAATTAAATTTTGTTCCAAGATATTTACAGAGCTGTCCTACCCCAGCACATGCAGTATTTGAACAACCTGTTGCTGAAAATACCCATTTTTCTCTCTTAATTCCTGTACAGTCTCTTCCAAGCACATAAAGCTGATTTTTTTTTTTTTAAATTAGACGCTGCACCATCAAACGTTTAGGAAATGTGTGGCCTCTAGATGCTATAACACCAATTATGCTGGTTGTATAGCATGCATGCGCACTGTCATGAATGAGATGATAAATAGCAAACTTAACGTTTCACAGAAGTGAGCAACATATTTGAATATTGACACTTTGGATGTATGCCAGTGGTAGCTTTGAACTTTCTTCTGCAAAGCAACAGGCTACTTCTCAGTGAAGTCTAAATTAAAAACTAATTTGTCAGTATTCTGGATGTGGCTGATTTTATTTCTGCTACAGTCTGTCTGAATCCTGTGGATATGACGACCTACCTCTTTCATGACCCAATGCCTAACCTCTGTAAAACTTCCCTTGCTCCACTCTTCTTAAACACTCCTTCCTCCCACAATGTATAGGTTACATCATTGTCAGTATCCTGAAGGTGTAATTCTTTAATGGTCATACAGTCAGCACCAGGACACATTGCACACACCTGCAACCAAGTTTGGTCTCTCAGTTCTTGACATGTACAAAAAAAAAAGCATTAAATCAATCTTTGTGTGCTTATTCCCTGTGACACTACTTATGAAACAAGTTTCAAATTAGTGCAGTAAATACATGTACATACTTCCTTCACTAGTTGGCATTTTACCCATTTTGGTCATAATTAGTGGAATTTTATGAAACCAATTTTTAAATCTGGATTCTCCTTTTTCGTTAGGAGATATGCTTCTCTTACTGATATTTTATCTTCTTACCTTTTTCACTAAGAGATAATCAGCCCATTTAGAACTTGGCCTGCTTCAGTATGTCATCACTTGCGTAACATTTAAGAGCAATGTTAATATCATCTTTCAACAAATACCCACAGTAGGAATCTAGACATACCCAAACACCTTTAGCATTCTTTATTTTACAAGCTTTTGAAATTAAATGTGAGGAAGTGGGTATATATTTCAAGCAGCAGATATCTGCTGCTTGAAGCAGCTATTTGGTATTGGTGTCAGTAAAGGTGGCTGCTGAGATAGTATTTATGTTTTGAAACTACATCACATGGGGCATACATGTGCACTTAAATTACAAAGTTTGTGTAAAACTAAGTTCTTCCACTTCTTTGTACATACTGTTTTCTTGTGCTGCTTATCTTCCCTGGACATTTAAGGGGCCATACAGTAGAGGGGCTACAACAGAAATGCAAACATTCAATGCTCCAACAACTTCAGACCCAGGAATATAAACATCTGACTGTCTTCAGTTTCACTTTCTGGTGACTGATCATTCAGGTTGGTGATCACTGACTTTCTTTTAGCAAGTATAGCAATTCCTGCATCGTAGATGTGATAACATTTACTTGGGGATTAAGATATTTCTGCAATACCTTTGACAGATTTCCATGAATTGTATTTTTCACTTAACCACCACCTTGTCTTTCATAAACCACAAACCCCATCTTTTCACTACTGCACTCCATCATTGACATTGTGTCTAACAAAAAGTTCAAACTCAAAATTCTCTGCAGAATTATTCATGTGCTCCCAAGTTCTCACTTGTTTGGGACTCTCCAGTATCCAGATTTATGCCGAAAATTTGTGTGCGATCTCAGTGAGTACGTGTGTGGCGAGCACGGGGCCCCGAGCTATTGCAGCCTTCCTTCTTTCCAGGGCTGCATTTCCTCTCCTTGTTGCTTCCCTTTGCCCTCTCCTCCCCCTCTTGGTGTCCTTGTTTATGTTGGCCCTGGTTCTGTTGGTTTTGCAATTTGGTTTTGTTGTGTAATCACCTAATCCTTCTGGCATTCCCTGGTCCCTATTTAGGGTTGGACCTCCATTACTAAATTTCTATTCCGAAGTGAGAGCCATGTGAGGAAGACCTAGTCCATTCCACCTTTTCTTTCAAGTCATTGTCTGATGCTAGGCTGCATAGCCAGCACGGTAGCCAGCCCGTGTGGTGGGTCGCTATGTACCCTTTTGGTTAACCCCCCCTGAACACACAGGTATCAGGCTTCTGATACCTGAGCTGTGACCACCTAAAGTTAGCATTGGAGCTCCAAGCAGTGGCCGTTGTGCCATACAGCCCTTGCTGTGGCTGGGTGGCACCTGTGGGGAGAGCCCCTGATCGGAGTGGGTGGTATCAGGGTGAACACTATGCAAATGAAACGCATACCGGGTTCAGAACTCTGGCTGTTCTTCTGCGGCTGTCTCTCTGTGTGGAACTGACTCTCCTAGTGCTGCTTCTCCAGCCCTTTCGGCCTTCCCTTCCATGGTTACCCCTCTGGGAGGAGGGTCAGGCCCGTCGGCTTGGGGCAAAACCTTTCCCCCGCTATATCGTTTGCACCAGGACTGATGGGGATACTTTCACCAATACCGAAGCTTTATTTTTTGTGGAACACTTTGAAGACAAGTTTGGCAAAGTAGACTCTCTGCAAGATGCGGTTGGGTTTGTTGTTGATCAAAACTGCTTCAGCTGCCGAGTCTGTGGCTCTTCGTGCCTGTAACCATCTTGGCAAAATTTCTGTGTCCATTACCCCCACCAGTCTCCAAATATGGTTCAAGACGTGATTATTCACAGGGACCTCATCCTTCAAACTGATGATGAACTTCGGGACAATCTCGGTAGGCGGGGTGTGCTGTAAATTTAGTGCTAGTGCAAATAAGTGATGAAACTAATTCAAAAAGCCTGGGGCAAAATAATAGCAGCTGAAGCACAGGCTAAGGAAAAATGACGAAGAGCACTTGCACAGGAAACATCTGTTTACAATGGTGCTTTGTTTTCAGTTTTCTGTGCTTTTGTAAATAAAAGCCACTTTCAGATTTACAGCCTTCTAGGTACATTGATACAGTTACAATAATTCATCCCTACATAGCCAACGTTAATTTGCTTTTGTGCCAGAAGTTCCCGGATATATTCAATCTCAACGCAAACACTGACCACAGGAACTATTAAAGGAAATATCTGAAAAAGTAAATCTGTAACCTGTGGAACACATTGTTAATGATGTGTCATCTTGTTATGCACATGTTAAATTTATTAGCCTTGTCTGCTTTAAGGCTACCTCAGAAAACTGATCTTCTGCACAAGTTACATTTGCACCAACAACTGAATTTTTATACCTAATGCAAAGCCTTCACCATAGAAAAAAGGCACAATTAACATACTGTACTTGAAAAGCAGTGTAACAGGAACAAATTTGACACTACACTATTTTCAGGGATACAGGGAATATTTAAGCTTGTGATTTCCTCTTCACTACTATCCATACACAGTACAAGTACTGAATGTATTACAACTGTTTTATTCAAGCCGAATGAATGATCTCTGAACAAAATTAATTTCTTCACAGAATCATGACATGATAAGCATTTTTACTGTCCATGAGTCTAACAAAGCACGTTTTATGAGAAAAGCATGTAGACATTATCTAGCAGCGAGACATACATTCATTTCCCATCCCTACTCAGCTGACAAATTTAGCACATTACCTGCAAATGTGACCTGAATCACAGTTACATGTTGAATTGTGATACTATTGATACAAACCAAAGTTAACAAGAATGATTTCACATTTATGCATACATTTAACACCACCTGAGATTTAGCTGTTTGCATCTAAAGCGAAGTTAAACAGTCTTTTAGACACCTGACAAAGCTTAAGATATTTCACAATTTGGCTCAACTGATAAATTAGAATCTAAACTTCTGGAAAACATGGAAATAAAGCAAGTGTGATTAGTTGTTGCAGCAGTATCTGTGGCTCAGGTCATGACGTGATTTTCCACACGGGACTTCATCTTAGGTTTTTAGGTCATTCTCAAAGACAATGAATTATCAGAAAGAAAATTTATTTTTTACACTATTTACAGACTTACAGTCAGTTGTCATAAATACATAAAATTATAAGTTTGTACAATATAAACAGCAGTGATGCTGAGTACTGCTGCAAAGTAGCAGATTTGTAATTTTAAGGAAGACTTGGTTGGCAGTGCTATGCTGACAATACAAAAACGACTGAAGTATACACATGACCAATTCACATTCACGTCAAAAATTTTATTTTCAAAAGACTTAAAATACAGCACTTAAATATGTACATCTAAAAGTATGTATAGATTAATAGTAAAAAATATAAAAATGTTTTTACACTGGAAGTATCAACCTTGAATTGTATAAAAGCTCAGTAAAGGTCTATAAATAACAGACTTTGTACAAAATATACTGGCAGAAAAACAGTAAATAATGAAGAATTGAACAACAATGATTACTGCAGTGCACCTCCAGAATGGCATTTGTGTTCATCACAAGTTGACTTCTGCTAATACTGGTTCTTTGGCAACTTCAAAAAATATTCTGAACAAAGAGGAAAAAAATTAGTATGTGTGACACACACACACACACACACACACACACACACACACACACACACACACACACACACACACGGAAAGAACAGCTTCTCCTTACCAACTACTTTGTTTAACTTTTAGTCTTAGTAAATCAACTTATAGTGTTAACTTCGGTATAAGATTAACCCCTTTAAAAAAAAAGGGGTATTTGAGAAAAATTTAACATTTTGACTAATGAAAATTAAGTTTTACTGGCATAAAAACGTTTCTAAAAAGTTATATCTATTTTAAATTTATGGCATTTATCAATTTTTAGATCTTGGTATCACAAGGAGATAAAATAAAAAATGTAAATGTAAGCTTTCAAAGCCATCAACCCATTCAACAAAATTTTTCTGGGTTTGTGACTGCATTGTCAATATATATATATATAAACCTAAGCAACATTTCCGTCCCTGTTGCAAGTGACCTCCTTCAAGGTGTTTTGTTTACTGCTGAATGAGAAAACTAACCTGCAGACATAGCAGTTATCTAATTCTGATAGGCTGTTTATGATGAAGGGGAGGGATGTTAGAAGCCTTTATTGGTGTTTTTATTATGTCTTTTCATTGGTGTAAACCCGACATTTTGATTGGTGTTTGCTTACTGCTTGTGATTGGCGGAAATTGGCGAATGGAAAACCAGGCAGTAACTGTGACATGGCTTTTTCCTGCTGTCTAGCATTTGCTGAGGTGCGCCACTACTCTATGTACCTGCAGCCACTGCATTCTCCCGCATGCCTGTATGTGTTGCTTCATGTGAGCTATCACCCCTTAGCACTGTTATTGCTGGCAGCCAAGTCGCCAGAAATCTGTACCCATCCTCTGTGCATGATGGCCGATCGTTTAGAGAGACAATAGAAATGTCTAATCTTCCTCCTGAAACTAAGATGCTGTTTCGTCAGTATGCGAGCTTCACCAAAATCAATGTTTGCCGCACACATCCTGGTGCTCTGCTGTCCCAGTCGGATTTATCTTTCGTGTTCACATATCCTTGTGCTACTGGTCACTCCATCTCTCCTACATACACTAATCCACATTCGCACCTGATTTCGTAAACTCCAGCAGCATGTAGTTTGTCAACTGTATCTTTTGTTGTGTGAAGAAAATTTTTATTCTGTTGCTGCTTCAGAAAACTGGCTTGATGCCTGCTTGGTGGAGAATTTTGCCCACCTGTTCAGTGACACCTTTAACATACGGTAATAGAGCGATGTTTTGTACCATCTTTAGTTCTCCTCTTACCTTTATTCTTTGTCACCATAGTTTTATCTGCTACTTTCATTCCATAACTGGCATAAAAAATGGACTTTAGGTTTAGTAGTTCACTCGTTAGATGTCCCTTATCACTGATCCTGTCAGCCCTCTTGGTTAAATGTGCAGGGCAAATTTCTTCTGCATAGCGTGATGGGACAATTCATGCAGGTACCTGTCAGTACTGGTTGGCTTCCTATAAACTCCATGGCCCAGTTTACCATCAGGCTTTCAGTGAACTTACACATCAAGGAAAGGCAGCACCCTATTCTTTTCTATCTCCATACTGAATTAGATTCTGCTGTGCTGTTAGTTAAGGTGTTGGTGGAAATTTCACAGCCCTTCCTCTCCATGTGGCCAGTACCGTCAAAATATCTAAGCCAACATTCTGGGTGTAATGGTGCAGATTGGAGTGCTGTTTCTTCTATTGCTTCCATAAAGATGTCTGCTGCAATCACTAAGAGAGGGGTACCCATAGCTACACCATCTGTCTATTCATAAAATTCTCCTTTCAACCTGAAATAGGTGGTTGTTAAACAGTGACTCACTAGATCACATATCGGGTGCTATACATTTCTCTAAGACATTCATTGCATCTTGTACTGTTACATTCGTGAATGAAGACCTCGCGCTGGAGCTAACCAGCATGCCTGTGGCCAAGATACACTTTTCTTTTCAAAGTCCCACAAAATGGGTGGTGTCCTTAATAAATTTGTGTGGTCCACCAAATGTCTGAGCTTTGGATTACTTGGTCTGGGGTATAAAGGGACCAATCTACAGGGTCAAGGTCATCAGTCCCTTTTTCCTGATGCAAGCAAGGCTCAAGGTACAACAGAGGAAACTGAGAACCAGTTTGACCATCCGGGAATCATCAGCAAACATTAAAGGTAAAGTGCAGTGAAGTCTGTAATTAGTGCGTAGAACCAAAAGAAGGGGACATTCCATCAAAATGTGGGCTACTGACTGGAAGGCTCCACAACCACAAAATGGGGTTGGCTCATTACGCAAAAGAAAACCATGTGTCAGCCTGGTATGGCCGATGCCGAGACGACACAGGGTGGCTGAAGCCTTTCGGGAGAGGTGGAAGGAAGGACGCCACAGGACTGGTGTCACCTTAATCGCACGAAGTTTATTAGACAGGGGCATAGCCTCCCAAGAGTTGGCCCACGATTGTGCGAAGTGGGATTTGATGTGAAGCTGTAAATCTGCTGCAGGAGGGGTTACAGATGGGGGGGGGGGGGGGGGAGGGGAGGGAAGCGGGGGGGGGGGGGGGAGGGGAGGGAAGCGGGGGGGGGGGGGGGTAAGAGACTGCTCCCCCAACCAAATGATCAAGCTCATTACGTGGTTTACCCTCATGGCCAGGGACCCAAAGGAAGTAAACGGAACAAGCAGCACAGTGAAGATCAGGGAGATGGTCCAGACCACTCATTGAGTCCGTACATAAAACGCGGTTGAGTTGGGACTGTTTAAGAAAGGTAGGGGCCTGGGATATTGCCATCAATTCCGCAGTAGACACCTCACATGTAGGTGGCAGGAGATGATTTTCCGTTCCAACAGAGGATGTGAAGGCATATTCCACACAATGAGCAGATTTAGAGCCATCGGTGTAAAAAACAACAGCATCCCAAAACTCCCATAAAATTTGGCAGAAGAAACAATAGTATCAGGGAATGGAATCTTTCGGACCTCAGCAGAGATCCATCCAAATTCGGCACCGAGGAACTAACCGGGGGTGGGAGGGTGATGGGGAGGGAGCATGGAAGACAAGACAAAGAAGGAAGCTGAAAATCACGGCGAAGAGACGCAAGGCGGAGCCCAACTGGTAAACCCGCCCAAGATTGCGAATCAGGTGGGCGATGTCCATGGTCTGGGAACAGGATAGCATAGGAAGGCTGAGTGGGAGAGGAAATGGACAGTGACTATAAGAAACCAGAAGCTGGGACTGCTGAACAGAAGGGGGGGGATCCCAGCTTCAACCAGGAGACTATCAGCAGGGCTAGTACGGAAGGCACCAGTGGCCAAATGGATCCACAATAGTGGACCAGATCCTGGAGGTGCAGTGGGGAAGGGGCAGCCGCACCATGAGCTTGACAACTATAGTCCAAGCAAGACAGCACTAATGCTCGATAAAGGCGGAGAAGGCTGGAGCGGTCCGCACCTCTCCTACCTTCAGAAGTCTGATATTAGACTGCCAAGTGAGTGCTTGTCAAAAAGAAGACCCAGGAAACAGAACTGTGGGACCACGGGTAATTGTCGTGCAATGAGATAGAGCTCCAGATCAGGCAGATTGTACTACAGCAACAGAAGTGGACGACCCACAATTTTAAAGGAGACAACTGAAACCCATGTGAGAGGGTCCATGCAGAGGCATGCAATATAGCTCCCTGGAGCTGCTACTCTGCAGAGGCCATCGAGGAGGAACTAACCCAAATGCAGAAATCTTCCACATACAGAGCAGGGGTGACCAAAGGACCGACAGTGGCCACTAGTCCACCGATAGCAATGAGGAAACGCAGTACACTCAATACAGAACTCTGTGGGATGCCATTCTTCTGGGTCCGTGGAGAACTAAAAACAGTATCAACCTGAACCCTGAATGACCGATGGAACAGGAACTGGCGGATAAAAATCTGAAGTGGGTCACGAAGATACCTCTCATGAAGTGGGAATCATATGTGATGGCACCAAGCCATGTCATAGGCCTTGCGAAGGTCGAAAAATACTGCAACCAACTGGCAGCGCTGGGAAAAAGCCTGCCGAACTGCGGAATCCAAGCGAAGTAAATGATCGATCGGAGAACGTCCCTCTCGGAAGCCACACTGGTAAGGGGACAATAGATCCAGAGATTCGAGGACCCAATTGAGCCGACTGGCTACCACCCGATCAAGTAACTTGCAAACAAAATTTGTCAGACTAATTGGCCGATAGCTTTCAACAAATAGGGGGTTCTTACCAGCTTGACAGGAACCATGATGCTATCCCACCACTGAGAAGGGAAGTCACCCTGGAGCCAAATACGGTTAAACATCGGGTGAAGATGTTGCAGTTGTGGATCACCGAGATGTTGAGGCAGTTTGTTATGGAGTCAGGGCCAGTGGCCGTATCATGAGAGTAAGAAAGTGCGGAAAGAAATTCCCATTCAGTAAAAGGTTTGTTGTAAGATTCTTACTGACAGGGGGCAAAACAAGGCAGAAGCTTCGGCCTGCTGTTTCTGGTGAAGGAAAGCAGCCAGATAGGAGGCTGATGCTGTTCCAAAATGGGTTGCAAGATGTTCCGCGAGAATCAACAAGTCCATGCAAAGGCAATGCGGGAGGTGAAGGCCCGGGAGGGTGGACTGCTGATGGCAACCTTGGAGAGAGCGAACTGTAGCCCATACCCATGATACAGGGACAGTATAACTGTGAGAATAAACCAAGCTTTCCTGACACATCCGTTTGCTCTGTTTGATTAAATAACGGAGCTTTAGCGCGAAGGCGTTTAAAGGTAATAAGGTTGGCAACGGATGGGTGCCTCTACACCACGGGACTTGCCGGTGATGGAATGGTCCAGATGAGCGCCCGGTACAGCAAGGCTAGCAGGGTGAACAATCGCGTCAGACACGTCACGTAGGACGTCAATACAACCCTACAAAGAGGGAGAAAAAATGACCTGTGCAGTATATAGAGGCCAATTGGCACATTGGGAAGTCCAACAAGCTAACCTGTCCATCAGGGAGTGGAAAGGGAGAGAGAATCAATGGGAAATGGTCACTGTAGCGGAGGGAGGGAGGGAGGGAAAGATGAATGGCAGAAAAGATACCATGACTGGCACTGAAATGAGTAGGGAAGCCATCATGAAGTAGGCACAAGTCATGGTCTGCAAGAAACTTTTCTATGAGAAGACCTCGTCTATATGGAAATGCAGTGCCCCACAATGGATGACGAGCATTAAAATCCCTGAGGAGGAGGAAGTTGCTGAAGAAGGGCAGTTAAGGCAGCAGGTGTAAGAGTCCTGTCAGGAGGGAGAAAGATTGCAAACTGTGACCTCAGAATCGAGGTGGACACTAACGGCAACTGCTTCCAATGTAGTTTGAAGAGTAATCCACGTGCCAGCAACACCTGTACGGACCAACGTACAAACGCCACCAGAGGCCCGCAGGGGGCCTGACCCGATATCAACAGAAGACACGGAACCCACAGAGGGTCGGTGAGTGATGATCAGTAAAATGAGATTCCTGTAGAACCACACAAGCTGCAGAGTAAGCTAAATGAGGGTTTTCAACTCTGGAAGGTGATGGTAATATTACAATTCCATTGGATCACCACAGAACGATGATTCAAATGGGGGATGAACAGGCTAAGGCCAGTCATGCCGCTAGGTCACCACCCGTCACTGACAGAGTGGGCGACATCTATGAACAACATGTCAGAATTAGGATGCAAAGCTGGGGATGGGACATCTGGTAACACCAGAGGCTCATTGTCCTAGGACTTACGTTGGTTGGTTGTTTGAGGTTAAAGGGACCCAACAGCAAGGTCATCAGTCCCTTGTTTCAAATAGACTCCATTCTGCTAACGGGACATCTCAGTATAGTCAGAAAAATAAAACGGATAAAGGGGAAACGTAAAAGGGCAGTCACGTTGTCATTAGTAAAAACAAATGAGGGAAGTTGGCAAGAGAACGAACCCAACACTGCTGAAACAGCATAGGCAAGACCACCTGTGACTTAAAAGGTACAACTGCTACAATGCAGAAAGTACGTATGGGAATAGAAAAACTAACCAAGCCTTAAAAAGAAGGGGTAAAAACAGAGTAAAAGGGAAAGAAAAGAGGATTCCGGTCAGGGAGGTGAATCGGGAATCTCTGAACACTGCCTACAGTGGGAGACACCCAAACACTCACCACCCTGCCCCAACACCAGAGGGAGATTAAAAACTTTAAAACTGAGAATAAAAACCACTCTCCCGGAGGAAACCTAGAACCAGAGAGACCATCCGGAAATCGTCAGCCAACATCAAAGGTAAAGTGTGGGGGAGTCTGTACTTAGCACGCAGAGCCAAAAGAAGGGGGCATTCAACCAAAATGTGGGCCACTGACTGGAAGGCTCCACAACCACATAGCGGGGGTGGCTCATCACGCAAAAGGAAACCATGGGTCAGCCTGGTATGGCCAATGCGGAGACGACACAGTGTGGTCGAGTCCTTGCGGGAGAGGCTAAAGGAAGAACGCCATGGGCCTGTATTCACCTTAATGGCACGAAGTTTATTAGACAGTGGAGTAGCCTCCCAAGAATTGGCCCATGACTGTGCAAAGTGGGATTTGATGTGAAGCCGTAAATCCGCTGCAGGAGGGGTTACAGAAAACGGGGGGTAAGTAACTGCTCCCCCAGCCAAACGATCAGCGAGCTCATTACCCGGGATACCCACATGGCCCGGGACCCATAGGAAGTCAATGGAACAAGCAGCACGGTGAAGATCAGCGAGATGGTCATGGATGGCAGAGACCAAGGGATGGCGCGAAAAACACCGGTCAATAGCAAGAAGGCCACTCATTGAGTCCGTACATAACAAAACGCGGTTGTGTTGGGATTGTTTAATAAAGGTAAGGGCCCGGGAAATTGCCATCAATTCCGCAGTAAACACCCCACATGAGGGTGGCAGTAGATGATTTTCCGTTCCAACAAAGGACGTGAAGGCATACCCAACATGATCAGCAGATTTAGAGCCATCAGTGTAAAAAACAACAGCATCCCGAAACTCCCATAAAATTTGGCGGAAAAAGGAACGGAACACCACCGGGGGGATGGAATCTTTCGGACCGCGGCGGAGATCCATCCGAATTCGAGGCCGAGGAACTAACCAAGGAGGGGTGGAGGGGAGGGAGCGAGGAAGACAGGACAAAGAAGGAAGCCGAAAATCACGGGTAAGAGACGCAAGGCGCAGCCCAACCGGTAAACCCGCCCGAGGGCGGGAGTCAGGCGGGCGACGTCCATGGTCTGGGAATAGGATAGAATAGGAAGGATGAGCGGGAGAAGAACGGATAGTAAGGGCATAAGACACCAGAAGCTGGGACCGCCGAACAGAAAGGGGGGGGATCCCAGCTTCAACCAGGAGACTATCAACAGGGCTAGTAGGGAAGGCACCGGTGGCCAAACGGATACCACGATGGTGGACTGGATCCAGCACGTGCAGCGTGGAAGGAGCAGCTGAACCATAAACTTGACAACCATAGTCCAAACGTGACAGAACTAGAGCACGATAAAGACGTAAGAGGAGGAGGGAACGGTCCGCACCCCAGGAGGAGTGGGCAAGGAAGCGAAGGACATTGAGTTTACGGAAACAACCTACCTTCAGGAGTCTGATATGGGGCAGCCAAGTGAGTTTGTTGTCGAAAAGAAGACCTAGGAAACGAAACTGTGGAACCACAGGCAATCTTTGTGCAGCGAGATAGAGCTCTGGTTCAGGGTGGACCGTAGTACGGCGACAGAAGTGGACCACCCGCGATTTTAAAGGAGAGAATTGAAACCTGTGGGAGAGGGTCCATGCAGAGGCACGCCGTATAGCCACCTGGAGCTGCCGTTCTGCAGATGGCATCGAGGAGGAACTAACCCAAATGCAGAAATCATCCACATACAGGGCAGGGGCGACCAAGGGACCGACAGAGGCCACAAGTCCATCGATAGCAATGAGGAAAAGAAGGACACTCAAGACAGAACCCTGTGGGATGCCCGTCTCCTGGGTCCGTGGAGAACTAAAAGCAGTACCAACTCGAACTCTGAATGACCGATGGATCAGGAACTGGCGGATAAAAATCGGGAGTGGGCCCCGAAGACCCCACTGATGAAGGGTTAGTAAGATGTGATGGCGCCAGGCCGTGTCATAGGCCTTGCGAAGGTCAAAAAACACTGCAACCAAATGGCGGCGCCGGGAAAAAGCCTGCCGAACTGCGGATTCCAAGCGAAGCAAATGATCGATTGGAGATCGTCCCTCTCGAAAGCCACACTGGTAAGGGGACACTAGATCCCGAGATTCGAGGACCCAAGTGAGCCGACGGGCTACCAGCCGTTCAAGTAACTTACAACCAACATTGGTCAAACTAATTGGCCGATAGCTGTCAACAGATAGGGGGTTCTGACCAGGCTTAAGGACAGGAACCACAATGCTATCCCTCCACTGAGAAGGGAAGTCACCCTGGAGCCAGATACGGTTAAACACCCGAAGAAGATGGTGCCGTTGTGGAGCACTGAGATGTTGAAGCAGCTGGTTATGAATGGAATCTGGGCCAGGAGCCGTATCATGAGAAGCAGATAGAGCAGAAAGAAATTCCCATTCAGTGAAAGGTTCGTTGTAAGATTCTGACTCACAAGTGGTGAAACATAAGGTGACAGCTTCAGCCTGCTGTTTTTGATGAAGGAAAGCAGCTGGATAGGAGGCCGACGCTGATGCCACTGCAAAATGGGTCGCAAGATGTTCTGCGAGAACTAATGGGTCCGTACAAATGCCATCTGGGAGGTGAAGGCCTGGGAGGGTGGACTGCCGATGGCAACCTTGGAGAGAGCGAAGTGTAGCCCATACCCGTGACAGAGGGACAGTGGAACCAAGGGAAGAAACGAACCGTTCCCAACATATCCGCTTGCTCTGTTTGATTAAATAACGGGCTTTAGCGCGAAGGTGCTTAAAGGTAGAAAGGCTGGCTACAGATGGGTGCCTCTTAAAGTGTTGCAAAGCTCGACGGCGATCACGGATGGCAATGGCAATGGCCGTACTCCACCACGGGACTTGCCGACGACGAAATTGTCCAGATGAGCGCGGGACAGCAAGGTTAGCAGCGCGAACAATCGCGTCAGACACGTCACGTAGGACGTCATCAATACAACCTGACAAAGAGGGAGAAAACTCGACCTGTGCAGTATATAGAGGCCAATCGGCGCGGTGGAAAGACCAACGAGGTAACCTCTCCATCGGGGAGCGGGAAGGGAGCGTGATAATCAACGGGAAATGGTCACTATCACAAAGGTCGTCGTGTGGCGACCAGTGTAATGAAGGGAGGAGAGAGGGAGAAGAAAGAGAAAGATCAATGGCAGAAAAGGTACCATGACCAGCACTGAAATGAGTAGGGGAGCCATCATTAAGAAGGCACAGGTCGTGGTCTGCAATAAATTGGTCGATAAGAAGACCTCGTCTAGATGGAAAGGCACTGCCCCACAAAGGATGATGAGCATTAAAATCCCCAAGGAGGAGGAAGGGAGGAGGAAGTTGCTGAAGAAGGGTGGTTAAGGCAGCAGGTGTAAGAGTCCTGTCAGGAGGGAGATAAAGATTGCATACTGTGACTGCAGAGTCTAAGTGGACCCTAACAGCAACTGCTTCCAATGTAGTTTGGAGAGGAATCCACGTGCTAGCAATGTCTGTATGGACCAACGTACAAATGCCACCAGAAGCCCGCAAGGGTCCGACCCGATTTCGACAGAAAACACGGAACCCACGGAGGGTCGGTGAGTGAGCATCAGTAAAATGAGATTCCTGGAGAACCACACAAGCTGCTGAGTAGGACGAAAGAAGGGATTTCAATTCCGGAAGGTGACGATAGTAGCCATTACAATTCCATTGGAGAACCACAGAACGATGGTTTAAATGAGGGCTGAACACGCTAAATCCAGTCATACCGCCGGGTCCCCACCCGTCACCGACAAGGAGGGGGCGACATCCATAAACGACAGGTCAGAATCCGGTTGTGAAGCCGGGGAAGGGACCTCCGGTGACACCAGAGGCTCTTTGTCCCGGGACTTATGTTTCTTCTTCTTTTCAGGCTGAGATCGAGGAGGGCTGTGTGGCATAATGGAGCCAGCTGCAGCAAGATCAGGAACAGAAAGAGACCGGGCGACCTGGGGGCCGATAGACCGCGGCTCTCGCGGTCGCCGCGCTGCAGCAGACCTTTGACCTGGAAGGTGCCGGGAAGGGGCATCCCGGGAGAGGCGCCCTTGACCGGCAGACGCCGAAGGAGTGGGACACTTCTCCGGCTGGGGAGGGGGAGCGGCGCCCAGAGGAGAAGGTGTGGGAGCCGCAGGGGAGGGGGGGAAGGAGAGGGGTCCGGGACGGGGGTAAGGAAGGGGGAGGAAGGGATGAAGATGTAACCAAGGCGTAACTAGATGTCATGGACACAGGGTGCAATCGTGCATATTTCTTACGGGCCTCTGTGTAGCTTAAACGATCAAGAGACTTATACTCCTGTATCTTTTTTTCTTTCTTATAGACTGGGCAATCTGCTGAACGTGGAGAATGACTACCATGACAATTTACACATACAGGAGGGGGAACACAGGGACTCCCTCATGGAGTGGATGTCCACAGTCACCACAGAGAGGGTCCTGGGAACAGCGAGAAGACATGTGGCCAAAACGCAAACATTTAAAACACCGCATAGGAGGTGGGATGTACGGCTTCACATCACAGCGATAGACCATAATCTTAACTTTCTCAGGAAGGGTATCCCCTTCAAAGGCCAGGATAAAGGCACCAGTATCAATACGATTATCTTTAGGACCCTTCTGAACACGCCGAACAAAGTGAACACCCCGCCGTCCGAGATTGTCCCGAAGCTCCTCATCAGTTTGAAGGATGAGGTCTCTGTGAAAAATCACACCTTGTACCATATTTAGAGACTGGTGAGGGGTAATGGACACGGGAATTGTGCCGAGATGGGTACAGGCACGAAGGGCCGCAGATTGGGCAGCCGAAGCAGTTTTTATCAGCAACGAACCCGACCGCATCTTGCTCAGGGAGTCCACTTCGCCGAACTTGTCTTCAATGTGTTCCACAAAGAATAAAGGTTTGACACTGGTGAAAGTATCTCCATCAGTCCTGGTGCAAACTAGATAACGGGGGAAGGGTTTTGCCCCTAGACGACGGGCCTGACCCTCCTCCCAGGGGGTAGCCATGGAAGGGAAGGCCGAAGGGGCAAGAGAAGCAGCACTTGAGGAATCAGTACCACGCAGAGAGATGGCCGCAGAAGAGCGGCCAGAGGTTTGGACCCTTATGTGTTTCATCTGCATAGCGTCCGCCCTGATACCACCCACTCCGATCAGGGGCTCTCCTCACGGGCGCCACCCAGCCACAGCAAGGGCCGTCTGGCACGGCGGCCATTGCCGGGAGTTCCGATGCTCCAGGATGACGAGCAACCACTCCAAGGCATGCATGAGGAGGTCACAGCTCAGGTATCAGAAGTGTGATCCCTGTGTGTTCAGGGGGCTCAACCAAAAGGGTACATAGCGACCCCACCACACGGGCTGGCTACCGTGCTGGCTATGCACCCTAGCATCAGACAACGACGTAGAAGAAAAGATGGAATATACTAGGAGGGCACACGTCGGAGACACTAGGTAAGGTGCTCTTCCCCAAATGGCTCACACTACGGAAGAGAAATTTTGGAATGGAGGTCAAACCCCAGAGGGGGACCAAGGAATGCCAAAAGGAGGAGATGATTACGCAACAAAGCCAGAGTGTAAAACCAACAGAACCAGGAGGATAACGGGGGCCAACATAAGCAAGGACACCAATAGAGGGAGAGGAGAGGGCGAGGGGAAAGGGGTATGGAGGGGAAAGGAGGGGAAGGGAAAGGAAATGCAGCCCGGGAGAGAAAGAAGGCTGCAATGGCTCGGGGCCCCGTGCTCGCCACGCACGTATCCACGAAAGAGTTGTGGACCCCCTGGGGGGAGGACTTACGTTTCTTCTTTTCTGTTTGAGATGGAGTGGACGTCCAGTCACCATAGAGAGGGGCCTGAGAACAGCAAGAAGACTTGTCCAAAACGCAAGCACTTAAAACACCTCATAGGTGGTGGGATGTATGGCTTCACGTTACATCGATAAACCATAATCTTTACTTTCTCCAGGGGGGCGGGGGGGGGGGGGGGGGTATCCCCTTCAAAGGCCATGATAAAGGTGCCAGTATCAATGTGATTGTCCTTCGGACCCTTCTGAACACACCGAACAACGTGAACACCCCAACGTCCGAGATTGTCCCGAAGTTCCTCATCAGTTTGAAGGATGAGGTCCCTGTGAATAATCACGCCTTGAACCATATTTGGAGACTGGTGGGGGTAATGGACACAGAAATTTTGCCAAGATGGTTACAGGCACGAAGAGCCACAGACTCGGCAGCTGAAGCAGTTTTGATCAACAACAAACCCAACCGCATCTTGCAGAGAATCTACTTTGCCAAACTTGTCTTCAAAGTGTTCCACAAAAAATAAAGCTTCGGTATTGGTGAAAGTATCCCCATCAGTCCTGGTGCAAACGATATAGCGGGGGAAAGGTTTTGCCCCAAGCCGACGGGCCTGACCCTCCTCCCAGAGGGGTAACCATGGAAGGGAAGGCCGAAAGGGCTGGAGAAGCAGCACTAGGAGAGTCAGTTCCACACAGAGAGACAGCCGCAGAAGAACAGCCAGAGTTCTGAACCCGGTATGCGTTTCATTTGCATAGTGTTCACCCTGATACCACCCACTCCGATCAGGGGCTCTCCCCACAGGTGCCACCCAGCCACAGCAAGGGCTGTATGGCACAACGGCCACTGCTTGGAGCTCCAATGCTAACTTTAGGTGGTCACAGCTCAGGTATCAGAAGCGTGATACCTGTGTGTTCAAGGGGGGTTAACCAAAAGGGTACATAGCGACCCACCACACGGGCTGGCTACCGTGCTGGCTATGCAGCCTAGCATCAGACAATGACTTGAAAGAAAAGGTGGAATGGACTAGGAGGGCACATGTCAGAGACTAGGTAAGCTGCTCTTCCTCACATGGCTCTCACTTCGGAATAGAAATTTAGTAATGGAGGTCCAACCCTAAATAGGGACCAGGGAATGCCAGAAGGATTAGGTGATTACACAACAAAACCAAATTGCAAAACCAACAGAACCAGGGCCAACATAAACAAGGACACCAAGAGGGGGAGGAGAGGGCAAAGGGAAGCAACAAGGAGAGGAAAGGAGGGGAAGGGCAAGGAAATGCAGCCCTGGAAAGGAAGGAAGGCTGCAATAGCTCGGGGCCCCGTGCTCACCACACACGTACTCACGACAGAACCGTGAGCCCCCTGGGGGGGGGGGGGGGGGGGGGGTCACCACAGAACCATAAACCAGACTTCCAATGTCAAGGTGGGATTTAACCAGGGCTCTGTGGAGCTGCAGCAGCGTAGGGCAATCTGCACCCCAGTTAGTGTTTCGCAGGCAGTGGAGGGCACTGAGGTGCTGCCAGCAATTCCTCTTCAGCTGACAAACACAAGGAAGCCACGTCAATGGGGCGTTGACAACCAGCACTATGAACCGATATGTCTCCACTACAGTAAGTGGATTGTCACTAAGGTAAAGTTCTGGTTCCGGATGAATGGTGCTCCACTAACAGAAGTGCATGTGAGAACTTCTCAGCTGAGAATTGAAGCTGTGGGCTAAAGCCCAAGACAGTGACTTGTGGATGGCTTCCTGTAGGTGCCGCTCAGCAACATCAGTACTGGAGGAGCAGTACGATATGCAGAAGTCTTCTGAATACAGAGAAGGTGGGACAGATGGCCTGACAGCTGCTGCTAGACCATTAATGGCCACTAAAAACAGACACACACTGTTCAGTCTTGTGAGACCCCATTCTCCTGAATTGGGGGGGGGGGGGGGGGGGGGAATATGGGAGACACCAACATGGACACAGGAAGTACTGAGCAATAGAAAATTTTGGATAAAAAAATCAGGAGTGGGCCCTGAGCCCCCACTCATAATGTGGCAAGATCCCAAGGTCATGACAATCTTTTCATAAATCATGAGAGATTGTCTGGAAAAGGCTGTTCGCCTTGGCATGGAACGAGTAGGCCACATAACTCCTGGACTCAACAGAACTGTTGACTTGCCATACATTCTAACAGCTTACAAATAACATTGGTTAGGCTGATGGGCCGATAGCTATCCACATCAAGTGGGTATTTGTCAGGTTTGAGCACTGGAATGATGGTGCTTGCCATTGCTATGGAAGACACCATCCCATCAGATCCGGTTGAAGATGACTAGGAGATGCCGCTTTTAGGCACACAAGAGATGTTTGATCATTGACTGGATCCAATATGGCCTAGGAGCTGTGTCTGGGCAATATTCAAGGACAATGAGGAGCTCCCACTCTAAATGCAGCATTACAGGGTTCATTGCAATGTTCAGTGAACCAGAGGGCTTTGCTTTCCATCCACCATGAGGACACAAAATACTGGGGGATAATTCCCAGACACAGAGGCTTGAGCATAGTGCTCAGCAACTTTGTTTGCCCCAGATGGCCCACAGCTCACGGCACACTGCACACAGTGTGGTACTACTTGTACTTGTGAGGACGATGGTAATGTAACTGTAGCGTATGTGGATATAAATCCAACGGGGTGTAATCTTTCAAATTTATGTTTAGCTCTTGGCTAAACCTTCTACGATGGTTTACATTAATTTAATCTTCACTTTTTAGTGTGCAACAGCAATATTAATAGTAAAAAGATGAAATTTCTGCACGTGAATAATCTGTTGTCAAATATCTGGCTGTTTCTTTCAAATATATTGCTTCTGACATGGTTGCCACAATGATTTCACATGTGTACTGACACGAGATTTTACCTCTTACTTCTGAATATTGTCTGTCTACTGGCCTCATTGGCTGTGTAGAACCAGCCACTTATATATTCCATTTTATTTCCATTGTATCTAATGGTG
Source organism: Schistocerca piceifrons (assembly GCF_021461385.2). Lineage (NCBI taxonomy): Eukaryota > Metazoa > Arthropoda > Insecta > Orthoptera > Acrididae > Schistocerca > Schistocerca piceifrons. The sequence goes on from NC_060139.1 coordinate 613,086,950, forward strand.
ATATGTGAGAACAAAGCTGCTTGGCACATGGAAGTATGCCACTGTCTCTTACCTATACTTTTACTCTCTCGCAGTAATGTATACTTAATATTTTAACAGTTTTGAAGTCAATCCAATGGATTCCAACAAACTGCAGTTTAAACATGGTAGATATTCATAAGAAACTAAGATATGTGGTACACATTCTCATGGTTGGCAGCACTACCAAATATGCTGCTCAATCATCACTTCTCACCCTGAATTCATACTCATTCTCAGCCAAGATGAGATCACTTTTCTCCCTTCAACCCTTATAAATTTTTTAAGGTAAATCTACACGATATCAGTTTCCAAAGCTTCACCTGCAAACATGGCGACACTTTCAAATAACAAATCTGGGAACCTCACTTTGGAATCAGGTAAATACAGTAATTCTTTCAGTACTGCAGAGGATTCTAAGCAGTGTGTTTTTCAGTGAAGAATAGTTAATGTAATGGATTACACACTTACTTGTGGGAATATTTGTTTCTTACTGTGGACAATGCTTCCTTTGGTTTCATCTTCAGCATGTCATTCAACTTAAAAACCAGATCCTTGATTTCTTCAAGACTATAACCTGTGAAAGAAACCAGTATTGTCACCGTATTCAATAAACATCTGTTTATCTTAATTGTACAACTGACTCACCAGAATAATACTGAAGAGTTTTTGTCCACCCAGATATTTCTTTCATTTTTAAAGCAAGTAATAAAGCAGCTGCAGCCAACTTTGAATCCGATTCAGACACAAATGTGTATTCCATAAGGGAGAGTTCAAGGATGTAACGTGCCAATGTGAGGACTGGTAGAGTTACTTTGGAACACTGCAACAAATTTTAAGCAATAATAAGCACACAATTGTGAATATAGAACTGAAAAATGTATTACTACTTAACGGCAAGTCATACAATTACTTGCTGCATTATGACTATCTAGACTACCATACCCACAATTTATGTACCGATTTTATGTACTACCAAGAATAATGCTTCACATCACTTTTGAACTTTGTAACGGAATTCAAGTTTTATCAGATTAACAATGGAAATTAACTCCCGTGTGGGAATCATTTAAACTGTTTTTGATAGAATTAGATGTACTTTTAATTCCAATTTATCCATCGTGAGGAGATCCTCCAGGTTGTTGAACGTGTCAGAACACTACACAAATATTTAAAATGAAAAGCAAACAATGAGAAATAGAAGTATGCTAATGTGCCTCCCATATGGGAGTAGTTTGTCACCAACAACTGATTTAGGCTCTTCTTTAACTGAACTTTTTAGTAGTAAAACTTTTGTGGCTGCTGGCATACTACTGAAAATTTGTATTCCTGAATAATGGATATTTTTTTGAACTGAAGTGTTCAAGTATTTTTGAAGATTATTCTTATTTCTAGTATTAATTCCATGACCTTAGCTGTTTGTGTGAGGAAGATTTTTAAAAAGTTTGATCGAGGAATAAATTTAGTGAAAAGCAGTAGTTAGCATCCTTATTTCCTTACACAGGCCTCTGCAGTCTGTTTCAGTTCACACTCAGTTCTTAATACAGGTTTTTGCACTTGGGAAGGCTTAGTTTGGCTTTATGAGTTACCCCAAAAAATAATCCCATATGACATTATGGAATGAAAGTGAGCCTTTTCGTTTTTATATCTATGACAACACTCACATTGCAAATATAGGTTTGTTTACACACTATCAGTTCTTTGGTGTGCTCCTTCCACTCCTGTTTGTCATCTTAGGCAAATATGGCAGAGAACCTTTCACAAGCTCCGAACTGCAAGTAGGGCATTTCCAAAGTTGAGTGAAAAAAAAAAAGAGAACCATTTACTAATGCTCATGAAAATTTCATTAACGTACCTTCCTACGACTAAATTTGATTTGCTATTGATTGCAATGTCCATGTCAGCTGTAAACAAAACTAACTCGGCATCTGGCAATGGTACTGATGAATGATCCTTGATACACACAAAAAGAGCAAGAGGCCTGAGATGGAACCTTGTGGGGCACCTCACCTCATTAATTAGTTCCCTGTTTGATGTGTGATAGCTTAATTCATGTCTTTCTTAATGACACCCTCTGTTTCCTGTCAGATATAGGAATTTGACAATTTTGCAACAATTCTTGTTACTCTATTATAATCTGATTAATTAGAGGGGTATTGTGATTTACAGTCAAATGTCTGACATAGAACATAACAGTAGACTGTAATTTAACATATTTAGTACATTTTTACTGTATGTTTATTAGAACTCTAGAAATCTAAACTGAGACTTCGGTAATATATTTGTTGTCAGATGGTTAAGAAGCTGATTGCTTTTTCTAGAACTTTGTGACTACTGGCAAAAGTCAAATGGGATGGAAATTTGACTTTTTTAAACAATGGCTTAATTTCAGCATATTTCTATCATTCAGGTAATGGTCCACTAATAAATGACTCTTTACACAGATAGCTTAGCATGTTATTAAAATAAGAAGCACCCTAAATTGTTGATATTTTATCTTTACTAGAATCTTTTGATGTTAAAGATTCAAAAACGGGATTACCTCTGCTTGGGGAGTGATGGTCATATTCATAATAGTGAAGTTACCTGTACTGTCTGGTCTGATAGACTACATTTAAGTCACCAGTAACCACTATTTCTTTGTTTTTATGTTTATTAGGCCAGAACAGTTTCGCAGTTTATGAACAGATTGGAATTACCAGTAGGTGCTCAATAGACACTTATTAAATTCTGCTTTGGTTACACATGCTCCTATACGCTGATCCAGGTAATCTTTATGAATATTTGTTCTTAAATTTATGACAAGCCATTATTCCCACATCTGTTCTACAAAAGTGAGATGCTAACCTAAATCATGTAGCACTTAACACATGTTCAGAGAGGTGGGTTACGTCAACTGGGTTTGACGACTAATTTATCAATGCAGATTATTAGTTTATTAATTTTACTTTTTAGTCTTAGAATATTCTGATGCAGTGAAGACTACTGACACTCCCCACTGAGTTGAAATAAGATTTCTGTTGCAAGTTTTTAACAAAAAGCTGTTAGTGCTGATACAATAAGTAGAATTACACTTAATTTCTTCCTCACACCAAAAAGGTTTGTTTCATTCATAACCTGTCTTAAAACTGTGTTCCTGCCCCCCCCCCCCCCCCCTTTCACTCTAAAGATGATTTTACCAGCCCTGTAGCCACTGGCGTTTTATCATTAATTTTCTACTATTAGCCCAGCCAGCTTGTTTTGGGGTGCAAAAACAACTGGAGGTCATATGTGCCCAAATAAAAACTATAGAACACAGATGAGGGAAACTATATGTCAGTCCCAATGGACAGAAAAGGAGACAGCTAAAAAAGCACATGCAAAAAGGGCTTAAAACCCACCGTACAAGTATGAGGGTTTAAAACTAAAATTTAATGGCCTTCACCGTATTGCTTTGGCAGATAAAAAGTAAAATGCGGTTGACAGCCAGTGCGTCATTCGCTAAAACGGCTGATAAATCAGATAGCAAACCCAAGCTCTAACGTAAAAAAAAGAGGGCATTCCAGCAGGAAGTGGTGAAAAGTTAAAATTTGGGCACAAGGTGTACAAAGTGGAGGGGCAACACCACTGAGCAAATGACTATTGGTAGAAAGGCAGTGCCCAATACGCAGCCAAATTTAAATAATCTCCCGGCGGAGGTTGTCCAAGGCACCAGGAGAGGCTTAATAAGCCCTAGCCTATTCCCTTGAAGGGAGGACCATTGGCGACACCAAAGGAGATGCCACCTCTTGACAGATGGCAATGCAGATAGCATCGCAAGGAATAGATATACTCACGGGCTGCAGTATAAGAACCGTAGCCTTGTTTCCAGGCAGACTGACATGACCAGGGAACCACAGAAGCATGACTGACTCCACCAAGAGTGAGCAAGTGAGTCTTCCTGGACCTGCTGCACTAAGGGATGAGCAGTGTACAGCACACATACTTTGGAGGGCTCAGAGTCTGAGCAGAGGACAATTGCAAATGCAACTGGTATGAGATGGGATGGTAGCTAGAAGGAAGATTTTGTCCTTACCAGGCTTAGGTATGGGTGTGACTGGCTTCACAGCAGCATCCAGGAAATGAGCCCTCAGCCCAGATGCAGCAACATCTGAATATTTATAGCATCTGGCCCTGGGGTGGTGGACTGGGATGAACAGAGCATTACGTAGCTCCCTGAGAGTGAAGGCAGTATTTTAGCACTATCCGGAGAAGAGAAGGGTATCGCCCAAGCCTCGTCCACTCGTTTCCAATGGATGAAAGCAGGGTGATATTGGAAAGAGTTCAAAACTTCCGCAAAATGGTGGCCCAAGGTGATAGATATAGCAAAAGAATCTACGACGACATCGGCACCTACTGTCAGGCTGGAAATGGGGAATGGATCTTGGTTCTAGAGATCTGTCAGAGATTGGCCCACATGACAAAAGGTGTGGAACTGTTAAAAGAGAATGAAATCCAACTAGCTCTTTTGCGATCCCGAAGAACTCAATGACACTTTGCAAGCATCTGTTTACAATGAACGCAGTTTTCCAGCGTAGTGTCACGGTTAAAAATGTGGAGAGCACTTCTCCGTTCGTGAATTGCATCACGGCTTGCCTCTGTCCACCGAAGGACTGGGACATGACGTAAAAGAGGAAGGGTGAGGAATGGAACATTCTGCAGCAGTAAGGATAACATTGGTAAGATAGTCCACCTGGTCACCACAACTGAGGGAATCTTGTTCTGCGAAGGTTGCCAGGGAGGAGTAAAGCTGCCAGTCAGCCTTAGTAAGCTGCCATTTGTGCATGCATGTGGATGAGGTAGGAGTCGGCAAACAGATAGCACACTGGAAATGGTCACTCGAGTAGACGTCAGAACGGACCACTCAAGACTATGGGCAAGCTGGGCAGTACAAAAGGATAGGTCCAAATTGGAATAAGTGTGTGAGGAGTTGCAAAGGAAAGTGGGTGCTCCAGTGTTAAGTCACAAGAGGTTCAGTTAAGAAGGTCGGCCAGGAGGGCACCTCTCTGGCAGGTCCTGGGAGAACCAGAAAGTGGATGATGCACATTAAAGTCACCGAGTAGCAAAAACAGTGGAGGTAGTTGCCCAATAAGCTGAAGGATGTCTGCCCTGGTGACATTGAATGATGGAGTGACAAATGGTACAGAGGGAGAAAGTCAGGTGGGGAATGAAAAAGTGAACGGCAACAGCTTGTAGACGGGTAGTCAGTGAGATGGGTTGACTAAAGGTGGGTAAGGCAGCGTGACACTCGAATGAGATGTCATGCAGACCTCAGGGGATGGTCAAAACGAATTGTTAAGTAATGTGCAAGCCCAAAGTGGTCTTGAGGGCATAATTTTGTTTCCTGAAGGCAGAGTACAAGGGGATGCTGTGCTGCTATAAACAGGCGTAAATCTCTTTGTGGGACCGAAGGCTGCAAACATTCCACTGGAGAACAGTTATGATGAAATTTAGGGGTATAAACTGTCACCGCAGAGGGACAGCTGATGGAGAGTCGCTACTACAGGGCACAGGAGCAGGATGATCCTGGCTCCTGTTCCATGGTTTACACAGAAGCATCGACGTGCTTGTGCAGTCAGTATGTGGAGTCCAACACTGAAAGACAGTTTGTGCTGTGCACCAGCAAATCAGAGCCAGGCTAAGTGACCACATGACAACACCGTCAAGCAGGATCTTTGAGTTGGTGGAGGAAAGGACCGTTTGTCTATAGCAAACTTCGAGCCCTTGTGGTTAGGGGAAGACTTGGATGTTGTTTGGCTGGAGGGACGGAGGAAGTCTTGTCAGGAGTTCTCCTTCTGTCCTTTCCTCCTCCTGGTTGTGTAGTGCGTAGCTTCACTCCTTTAGATGGGAGTTTGACAGTTTTTAGCACAGTGTAGCAGCAATGCTACCTTGACACTGGGCGACTTCACAACCTCATAGTCTAATTTGGGGTTGCTTGTCTGCAGGGCCAGGTCCTTCATATAGCAAGGGGGTAATAAACACTTAACTATAGGTGCCAAAGGGGAGACCACAGGGTTTGCGACAAGCCAGTAACTTGCGAGCTACTGGGTAAGGCATTTTTTGCTTTACACAAATCTCTTGTACAGTCCGCTCATCTAGATACACAGGAGAATCCTGGGAGAAGGTGGTGTGGCGGCCATTGCAGTTGATACAGCGGAGAGAAGGAGGTATACATTCTCCCTGTGTACATCCCTGCCACAGGTTACGCATTTGGCTGGGTGTCGACAAGATGTTCTAGTGTGATTGAACCGATGACACTGGTAGCAGTGCATCGGATTCGGAATGTACGGTCGGACTGTGAGGCAGCATCACCCTGTTAAAGGTGAGGAAAAGAGCATGGGTTGACACGAAGGAGGAATTGACCTTTTTCCATTACATGATTAATGGCAATTATACCATGATCAGAGAGGTACGAGTATTTCAGCCTTGGTTAGACCATCAAGCAGCCTGGTGGAAATTACACCATAGGGAGAATTCGAAGTCCTATATGCCTCGACATGAACAGGGTAGCTGTGGAGAAGCGAGGCAGCAAGTAGCAGTTGTGCTTGAGAATCTGAAGCTGTCTTCAAAAGCGAAGTGCCATTCCGTAAACAAGAGCAGGATTTAACAGGGCCAGCAATGGCATAAGCACCTTTCTGAATAATAAATGGATTGACTACGGCAAAGGACTGTGTCTTCAGTACATGATACCACAGGGAACCACAGTGCGGCAGGAAGGGTCTCCTAATCAGTAGCCTCATTACATTTATGTTTTGTCAACGTCAATGGAGACGATTGACTCATCGAGAGGAAATCCATGGTTGCCAGCATCTCCAATGGTGCAGTCCTTCGAACTGGGGGACCCCTTCATAAGGGTGCACATCTGCCTAAGACGATTGTTCACACCTCAGGTCACACCTCCCGAACACCCAACAGAGGGACCAATCAGCATTTGGGAAGGTTACAGCTCAGGCAATCTCCCCTCCCTGGGCCTGGCCTGCACCAGGGGGTACGAGTGAACCTTACCTGTCGTCCTGGGGCTGGTAATTACGCATTACCTAGTCACCTTTTACGCATCAGATGCGTGGGCCGGCCTTCAGGAGCGGACTGGGAGGAAGAAGGAAAGAGGATTCTCAAACTCCGAAGTGGAGGAATGAGAGGAGAAGGGCAACAAAGAAAGGAAAAGGGAGCCAAAAAGAAAGTTGAGACTGTTCGCAGGTCAGCAACAGAGTGCAGAACATTCCTAATAATACCCCACAGATGTTCCCAAGGGAGAGGAAAAAATAGCAAGAGGATAGACAGCACGAAAGGGAAAAAAGTGCTGCAAAGGCTGGGGCCTGTGGTAGCCAAGCACAAACCCGCCAAAGAGCGGTGAGCCCCCTGGGGGGCCCAGCCCGTTTACCCTTCAGCTTCCTGTTGATGTGAAGGCCATGTATAGTATAATATCACCGAGGGGAAACAGGAACCACATGAGTAAGTTATATATGCAGCCATTTCAACTCCAAATTAACTTTCCCAATTGAAGACTTCAAATGAGGTCCGTCATGGCACCTGAGAGAAGATACAAACTTAACACTGATATGTCTCTGCTAATGCAATCTTTGCCAGGTAACACTTCATATGTAGTGATACATGCCATTCTTTGACAGGCATGTATCAACCATCAAATATAGAAGCTAGATTAAAGATGTGCTTGATTGCATTTGGTTTGTTAACATCGGGCCACACACTGTGGGGAAACTATTACCCAACAGGTGCAGAGAACCTGCTGGAGAGAATCTAATCTCCATAAAGCAAGGAGGAAAAGCTCTGGTCTGTGGAGGATTTCCTACACCAAGGAAGATGAATACGATGTACATACATGATTGTCATTATATACTATTCTCACACAGAATGGTAACAAGATGGTAATATTAGTTGGTTCCCACAAAATGTGTAGCCTTTGGTGAAAGGCTGTGACAATATACATAGTTTACTGGATGCAATGTTTTCTTTTATAGGCACTTATAGAAATCTGCATGGAAGAAAGTCTGGTGCCGAGGAAGAACAGGACATAGCATAGCTGGACCCTGACGTAAATCAAAGAGTTGCAAGGCTGAATATCTATACCAGTCTAATGGAATGTTAAGGCAGCAGTATTAGATGTAGCTGCAGGGAGTAATATGTCTACAAACAGTCAAAATATTGTCACATTAGCTAAATACAGCAGTCATCAGACACCTAAAGAAAACTCCACATACTGTATGTAGAATATCTGAATGTTGTTACCCTATTCACCCACCATACCTACAATCTCTTCCTTTGTGAAATCTCTGCAAAGTGAGCCAAAATGCTCGTCATCTGCTACAGACCAGCTTCAGGTTTAAAAAATTGTGACCTGGTATTCTGATTATAGTTTGTCCTGCAAAAGTTGGCCAACACCTCTAGCATGAGAACTATGTAAAAGAACTTTCTTTACCGACTTCCCTAAATTCTTACTTTTGAATTTGCATTTAGTTTGTTGTGCTCTACACCCGCATCTGCTTGAGATTCCTGAATGTCTAACTGAAGCAACAGGTCAAACGTATTTTTCACAATCACCACGAAGCTGCCTGATGTAGTTCTGAGCCTGTTCCTGTGTCCACTTCCCACCTGTTCTTACTCTTCTCCCTCTAACTTGTCCAGATCCTCCCTAGCCTTGTCTAATTCAGCCTGAAGGGTGGCAATTTTTCCCCAGTCTGTTCCACTACATATTCTACAAAATCACTGAAGAGCCTCATGTACTTCCCCTTTCCTACACCACTAACGACACCAACATGAAAAAATTACAGCAATCACCACACAGAAGCCCTGACTTAACAATTCTACAGCAAGTCAGGGACTTTTCACTTATGATAAATATATTTTACTAAGAATACATGAAGTTATATTACCAATAAATAAGGAAAAAACAGGCCTATAAACAAGTGTGTGTACATTAACTACCAGTACCAAAGCACAGTTTCTGCATCAAAAACTTAAATTTTAACTGCTTTTGCAATCCTGTAAGCATACTGTGTCAAAAATTTAGACAAACATACAGCTACAACCCAACATTGATCTTTTCATGATTTCTGCAATATTACTACGGAAAAGTCAAACCTTTAACAGATAGTGCAAAAACACACTAATACACACTGTGTTATAATTCTGAAAATCAAGGAGTGTAAACTTTCTTAACAACTGAAGTATTGAAACAGGGTTAATGTTCTGGAGAAATATCTATAACATTTAGTGACATGCAGTTTTCAATTAACCAAGCAATTAACAAGCTAACAGACCTACCCACATCAGTGTAAACACATCAAGTTTCATACTTTTAAGACCACATCATTTCTGTGTTACTGCCACGATTCACCTTAAAATTATGTATATACAGAGCCTGTATCTGGAGCTGAAGTACATAAATACTTCAATCGGGGTTTGGAATACACCTGATGTCCAATATGACTTTGCTAAGAAATTTTCCCTATTTTCAGTAGGCATCACTAAAAATCAGCTTTTAACAAACCAACATGTGACTTTTCTCTTCAGCATAAATTTCATTACTGACCCTCTAAGATAGTTATAACTAACATCAAACTAACATTATTCTACAGATATTAGAAAATATGTTTAAGTAATGGCTTACATACCCTTGCATATCTCCTAAGAAATCTGTATGAGAGTGGAATGCCCAATTCAAATCCCACTTTATTCAAGATATTTATTTCCATCCTTATGAGTTCCTTCTTGTCATAAGCTCCATCACATACGTATAACATTTCTTCGAGCATTGGGGCCATTCGTTCCTGTCAGCATCAAGTTCTTATAAATACATGTATTTCTCAAATGAGATAGATCGAATTGTGAATAATACTCACATCATATTTGCTGGCAATAAAGATGGCAGCTGCACCAACTAATTGTAAAGTTTCTTTTGATACAGTAACCTTTGATAGATATATGTCTGTAAGCTTAACAGCAAGGTATAATGTTTCATGGTTAAGCTCAAAATTCTCTTGTATTTCAACCAGCCAGTCAACAAGCAAAGCTCTCATTGCAGTGTTTATACTGGTTTGCCTCTCCATGTAGTTATCAATTACAAACTTTGCCTGTAAAGTAACATCACTGAGTGGTTATTTCAACTACAACAGATAAACAGTTTGTGACAAAGCCTTTCTTTCATTATCTAATTATGTCTATACTGCTGTTCCATGGAAGTTTCATCTTATGATCATATTGCTAATGCACACAGTTTTTAACAATTCAGTCTATATGTAATCAGCTTTGTTATCTCTGACTACATTTACCTCACTTTAAATAAGCAATTTAAATGATTAGGATTTTCTTTCAGTCATCTAACTGGTGGTTTTAATGTACATCTAACATATATAGTTTACATTACAGTTCACAATGTTATAACATTAATAGTCTGCTCACCAAGCAGCAGCAGAATGCACACATGAGAGACTATTGCAATTGGCAAGCTTTTGGAGCCAATGGCTTCTTCAGGCAGAAGGGTTGAAGGTTAAGGAAAAGGACTGGACATGTCTAGGAAAAAGAGGTAAATTTCAGGGAAGTCACTTAGAGCCGGGGGTCTGGGGAGACTTGTACGGAGTGAGAAGGAAAGGCTGATTGTTCAGGACTGCATTGGATGAGATTTTGTTTTAAGTTCTAGGGGACTGATGACCATAGATGTTGAGTCCCATAGTGCTCAGAGCCATTTGAACCATTTTTGAACCTTCATCATCATCATGTCCTTGGGCCTTTGTCCCACTGCACAGTGTGGTCAGCCTTGTTACTACGGATTTGGCGATGTGTGTGTCGGGGTTGGCCGGATGTCCTTCCTGCCGTCAGCCCATGCCCCCCAACTCTGGTTGACTTTCCTGAAATCTACTTTTCCTAGACTGCTCCAGTCCTTTTCCTTCACGCTTCTTCCTTCCCCTTCAACCCTTCTGCCTCTGGCTTCGAAAGCTTGCAAATTACAGTCTGTGTGTTCTGCCACCATTTTGTGAGTAGATTTTTATCTATTTAATTAAATAATTTTGTCAATAATTGATCATTTTCATTGTTATATTAATATTCTGACATTTAAAGCTGTTTAATCTCCAGAGAAATGCATCCAGATGTTTAATACACAGAGGGAGCAATGGTGTTATGCAGACAAGGTGAGAATAGTTCTTGCTTTTACAGTCAAGGTTTCAATTTTTTGCTGTGTCAGACTATCACATGAGCAGTTGTTAGCCTCCATTAAGTGGTAATTTTTATCATAAAAAATTTGCAAACATATGCTTAGTATAAGTGACATCGGAAGTTTGACCTAATTCCCAAGGATAAACAGCTTGGTTGTAAAATTTACATCGTTCATCAGAATGTACAATGTTCAAAAACTCTTTGACACAATGTTTTCACAGCTAATAACCCCCTCCCCCCTTTATTTCCAAGGCATAAACTGGAAAATACTTTTTAAATGTTAAGAGGTAATCTAATGAACATCACCAGTTTATCAAATTTACTCAGCTGCATGCCTACAACTTATTTCAGTAAGTTGACTGCTTATTTGCAAATTGCATTAATCATTAGTGGCACCTCACTATGTTGCAGAGTTTATAATGCACACAGAACAGTATGGCCACATGCTGACCACTTAAGACTGTCTTACTTTTATCATTTGCTACTTTTTTACAGATACTTAATTGCAATGAGTAAACAATGTTTTCTAGTCCCATACTTCAGTTCAACTCTGTGATAATTTTGTAAAAGAAATTACCATATTATCAGTGGGTCAACATACTGAACACTTACCTCTCTCTCTTTGAGGTAACTGAATATATCCATAGCATATTCTGAAACTTGGACTGGATCACCCATGTTTTCTGCATCAAAGTCTTCAACTCCAGGTGGAGGTAGTGGTTCTTTCTTTCTTTCCTCGTCCTTTGTAGTCAGTTTTTTACTGGACGAGCCACTGTAATAAAGTGAATCACCGGAGGAAAAAAACCAAAGCACAATGAGGCAAATACATTTTACCATACTTACAGTTCTTCCACAGCTGTCAAATACAGCTCATTGTCAGTGGAATCTGGTGATTTCACACGAACAGAAGTTAAAACTTCTGTTTTGTCACATGTAGGCTTTGAAACTGAGCTTGGGTGTACCTTTTCAGGTTTTATGTTTGCTTTTGCCATTTGCACTTTCGGTGGGAATGTTGGAATGTTACTCCTGCCAGTTTTTTTATGTGGCATAACAGCCTTATTCCCATTTTCTGATTCTTTAAGGTTTTTCTTAACAACATGAGAAATTGTTTCCACATTCTTTTTTGAGTCTTTTTTATTTGTGGTAATTTTCTTTGATAGATCAGCATCCTACCATAAGGAGATCAAATATTAATGGTTACAAGTGATAAGCCAAGTAGACACCTACTATGATTTACTCACAAATCACCAAGGCGTGCATTTGCAAACCTGGCTCGATTTGATACTTACGTTAGTTATATCTCCAAATGCTGATCTTTTAGACAACTGCTTCAGGGGAGAAACAGCTTTTCGCTTTGAAGATTCATCTACCAGTTTCACATCAGAGTTCTTTTTTGTACGAGTACTAACTGATCTTTTCAACATTGTTGTCTCACCAAGAGATTTTTTTAAAGCTGTCTTTTTTGGTGCCATATTAAACATACCTGAAACAAAAAACCTTAGTTAAATAACTTACATCTAAAGGAATCATGATATTTTTGCAAATTTTATCTTTAGCTAGATTAAAAGCAGAAACTGACTTGTCAAGACACCTCAGCAAAGATTTGTATCCATAATATTACAGCTTAATAGAGTAACTTACGTGACATTACACATGTGTATTCATGGGACTTTTTCATTATATTACTCAGGTATTAATAAAACTGGATTGCTAACCAAAAAGTAGTTACCTAGTTTCAGAGTGTTTAACCAGTACATCATTCGGTGCATAATCAGAGGATCTCCATCTACAATTAAATCTACAAATGCAGTGCAGTCACAAAAACGGACTAGAACAGTTGAGGCAACAATGAATTATTACACAAGTGCAGTCTCTATATGAGAAAATCCAACTTTCTGAGCTGCATTCATTTTTGCTTTCAGGGATTGTAGCCTGGTTCTACAGTCTTGCAGTTCACAAGTACAGAAAGAGCAGCTGATGTAGGGAACATATTCATAATAGGCTATCATGCAAATATTACCTGGGATGGTTTCTTTATCTATGTCAAGGTCATATTTCATACAAGGATGGGGATAGAGGAAAACAAAGGAAATTAATGAAGATGGTTGTATGCAGTATGTATTTAAAGTCTTACACATAATTCAAACTGACCACTGTACGAAGAATTAGGAAAACTTACGGTAAGCACTAAACTTTGCATTGCTGCATTAACTTTATAAGCTTCTGACTTCTACTGTTCACTTATGACTTTTGTATTAAGTTCCGTACACATTTAACCTATTAAAGTTTGCAAGGGCCAGACCAAAAGCCTGGTTGTTGTGGAGAAACATCTTGAGCCTACATTTGAAAACACTTGTCAAATTTATTTCCATGTGTGGATTGTCAGTTTTAGAGCTGCATATTTCTTTTCTGCACCAAAGATCAAAGGGTAATGGAAATCATGTTTTTTCTTCTAGTATTGTACTTGTGAATATATGTCACACTCAAACTTACATGGACTGTTGATAAATTTAGTAAGTTAATACATATGTGAGCATATGGTTAACATTCTCAGCTGCTTAAAGAGAGACCTGCTGTATGAGTTCTAATTACTTTTTTTTAAGAATGAATACTTGTTGCCTAAAGATGGATTTACCCTAGAACATCATTCTAGGGGACACCAGCAAATGAAAATATGTAAAATATTTTAACTTCCTGACTTCTTTATCCACAAAATATGTCTATTCTTATGCAAAAGTAGGTGGACCTAGATTTTTAGCAGAAGTAACATCAGATTTTTCCAGTTAAAAGTTTTCGTAAATATGTACTATGAACTTAGAATTTTCTACCCTGTTTATTACTTTTTGGTATAAGAGATTAATAGAACAAATCAAACAATAGAAACATGAGGTTGTAATGTCAATGTAAGGAGAAGGTGACATTTTAAGTTGCAGACAGGCATAATTGAAGACACCTCACACCAGCTTTCAGCTCACAACCTTCATTAGAAAAGGAAAACACACCCGCACACGCACACAAAAACCCATATTCACAAAAGAACCACACAACTCACCTCCAGCATCTCAGGCCAGAATGCAAAAGTCATGTGGAACAGAAGAGCAGAGCACTGTCTGGCAGAGAGTGCTGGGATTAGACTGCCAGTAAGCACAGCACCCTGAGTCTAGACCGCTGCATTTTCATACATTATCCAACGAAGTAAATACAAATTCCCTATTTAGGGTGGTGGGTGGAGGGGAACTGATTAAGTTATGGAACTGAACAGAGAGGTCACCAGTCCCATGACTTGAAAGTTAAATGCGTAAGAAGCTCAAACTATAAAATGAGGAAGCTAAGAAACACCCAGCAGAAGGCATAATGTGGCAGCCCAAATCTAAAAACTGGAAAAACAGGGCTAAAAAGCAGTTTTACAGGTGACTGGTCATGAGTCCCTGACCCAGAAAACACAAAGGCTTCATCCACAGCCACCTTGCCCCTGCTGCAGGAGTAAGCAAAACCTTTCAACTGAAAAACCACTTTGCTTAAGGAAACTGAAGATTAGTTCAGCCACCTGTGAATCATCTCTTGTTAAAGACAAGGAATCTTTAAGGACATTCTTCAACCACATTATGGGGTGGCTTGTTACACACGAGAAATCAACGTGAGAGCCTAATTTGACCATTGCATAAACAGCATGAGAGTGCACTCCTTCCGAGAGGAATGGAAAAAAAAAAGAGTGCCCAACAGCAGTCTCCTCGATTGTGCGGAGTTTACTACTGATAACAGCACACCAGATGTCACTTCACTTTTTGTCAAAGAGATTTGATTTGTATCTGCCTCTCTTGCCAAACTGACACCCCGTCATTCCATGGGATGTCCACATGACTTTGGATTCAGAGAAAGAAAAACGAGGAGGCAGCACAGCCAAGTGCAAGGAGAAGGTAATGGATAGCAGATACCACAGGATGGCAAGAGTAGCATCAGTAGTTAAAAATGATTATACAATTTTATATGTATACCTATGATTGACTGGTATGTCTGGTAGAAATGAGTGAAGATGAAGTTTTAGATATTGAATAATAAGTTCTAACCCTTGATACTGGTCTAAGGCTGAAATTTAGATTGTGGGATGAAACTTTTACAGTCAAATGGCAGTTACTGTATTTACGCGAATACAAGCCGCACTTTTTTCCAGTTTTTGTAATCAAAAAAACTGCCTGCTGCTTAGAATCGAGTGCAAAGTTAGCGGAAGTTCTGAAAAATGTTGGTAGGTGCCGCCACAACTAACTTCTGCATTGAATATATGTAACGCTACACAGGCATGCTTTGCAGGCACAAAGATAAATACTGGCACCAAAACCTGAGTCAGTAAATAAATTTTAAAAATGTGGAAGACAAGCTTTTTTCTCCACCCCGAGTCTAGACTGCTGCATTTTCATACATTATCCAACGAAGTAAATACAAATTCCCTATTGTTCATCTTTGAATGTAGCAGCATTTCAATGAACTACGAAAATCGGACTGGCAGGACTGTGGAATGTTTGTCAATATGGCCAACTCTACGTTCTGAATTTTTTCCTACCTGTGAGAAGAGATGGTTGCTAATAGTAACTTTTATGAATTGTTAATCACATGCAGTATTCTCTTCACCATAAGAATAATACGAAAAACTTTTTGCCACGTATTCTTTCATGTTTGCTGCTACCTCATTTAAATCCTGTCTGCCTCAAACTACGAAACTAGAGGGAGACAACAGCAAACGCAGAAGAATATACATATCATGTCATGCTTATATTCGTATCATTCTTATGCCTGATAGTGATGCAGTCAGAAATGAAGCATGGCAAGTGACTAGATTTTTAAATCTAAGATGACTAATTTCTGTGCCTAATGTACTGTAATGTACTAAAGAGGCGTCTGCAAAAATTTTCAAACGGAGAAAAATTTTCGCTAAACTCTCGTTCAGAACATCATACGCAGTCTGATAATGATCAACAAGAACCAAATAACAAAGAAAGCAGGAGTGTAAGCAACAACAAATAGCAGTCTCTCGCATTCGTTTCACTAATGAGACAATTCCTCTATTTTTTAAATTGTAAGCAGCAGTAGCGTGCACAAAATCAAGCCATGCCGCGAGCGGTGACAGGCCGTAAACACATTACCAGAAAGCGACAAAATGCAAGACACAGTACAGCAATGCATTTTCAGCTTAGAGTGACGTAAACACCTATAACAAAGAGAATGGCACTTATCAGATCAAAGAAAAATAAGCAATCAATTCAAACCAGACGAAGCACGTGAAAAAGAAGGGTACTCGTATAAATACGGACGGAGCGCCTGATGCGTAGCAATGGCTACCTGGTAAAGCTTAACTGGTAAGCTTACAACTAACCAAACTACTGTAGCTGTATCTTCATTCATTCGACCTAAATTGTGTCTCGTATTACAAAGGACCAACTTTGTTTCGGTTTGGAGGTGCGGCCTAAAACTTCTCTCCCCTTGAATTTTAAGTCTCAAATTTCACATGTGGCTTAGATTCAGGAAAATTTTTTTCCCTTCATTTCGAGTCTCATTTCTCAGGTACGGCTTCGATTCGAGTAAATACGTTATACCTTTCAGAAAGTTTTAGACAACTGTGGCTCAATACAAGAGTAAAATCATTAATCTAGGCACTGGTTGCCTAAGTTCTGGATAGCAGAATGGTGCATTGGAAAAATGCATAACCTGTGTTTTGAAGGGAGAAAACGAAGCCATGGGAAAGGGCGCACACACAGGCCCATCAGATGGCACCTTAGAGCCAGCATCCAGCAGATGCTACTGTGTGGGAACTGCACTGGATGCAAAAATCTGTCGACATACAATGCTGGGGTAACCAGAGGCCCAACAAAGGATACAAGCTCATTGATGGTGACACGGAAGAGTGCAACACTTGGCTGCAGGAGAACAGTATCGCACAGGGTACTGTGCCAATGGTGCCGATTGAAGAGCAAATTAACAGAAGAGCCAGTGGAATAAAAACTTGCTAATAAAAACCTGAAGAGGGCCAGAAAAGCCCCAGTCATGGAGGGTAACTAAAATGTGTGGTGCCAAGCAGTGTAGTGTAGTGTCGTGTCTTAAGCCTTGTGTAGATCGAAGAAGATAGAACAGTGAACCATGTAATTTTGGAAAGGCTCTGAAACAAGCTTTTTCAATAACATGCAATTTTGTCGTATTCAAAGAATGTACACTATTTAGGTCAGTGACCTAAAACTTTTGGCACTGAATACCTTAAAACACGTTACTTTCAAAATTGACGAAAAAATTTATGTTTCTTTAGGTTATACTATATAACACAGTAAAAAATCAAGTTAGGAGAACAATGGGATTAGGAGATATTAGTTTATATGCACAGGAAGTGTTGCGTTAACACAAATTTTATTCAGCCTTCAACAATATGACACAGAGCTCTGGAAAACATGTTTTTATTGCTAACACGGTGGTCTTCTAACGAAGCACAGTAAGGTAACATGCTGGCAGGCCAATATCAAGCTATCAAATATTGGATGGCAGTGTGGCTGCTACATGCACACAGTTGATGCAGAAGGCACTGTGTATTGAAATTATACAAATACAGATTGAAGATGGAGTTAGAGATCTTTTATGCTGTAATTCATTCCGGAAGATGGACAACAGTTACAAGCAAAATCTACGTAAAGTGCAAATGTGGATGGTCGACAGGATCAGTGACATAATGACATACTACATAATACGCGATACATGTAGAAAAAATAAACTTTTGACAACGACCTGTGGCTAACCCACTACAAACTTGCATAGCTTCAGTACCAGCACCACATTCAGTAAGGGGAACCAAATTCTGACACTTAGAAAAAGTTTGAGCATTCAAAGATTTGAAAATGAATTTAGCGCCTTTATTTAGTGAGAAAAAGCAGAAACTCCCAATCCAAGACCTAAAAATGTCTTACGTGAACTAATTGTGAACAGTGGGATGAACACCCAGGACTGAAAACAGGATTATCGAAATTCTTCCAGTTGCAACCTAAGAATTGTGTTTTGGCTGGTGCAAAACACACACACACACACACACACACACACACACACACACACACACACACACAAAGAGAGAGAGAGAGAGAGAGAGAGAGAGAGAGAGAGAGAGAGAGAGAGAGAGAGTAGTTACAAACATGTGGAGCTCATGTTGAAAGGTACCCCACTAAAAAATTTTGACATGTAATGCACACTGTCAACTTAGCACCAACAGTCTCGCATAGCTCATTTGTAATCCTGCACAGCCATAATGCTATATGTCCACAGTGGAAACTGTCCAGGTACACATTCTATCATGACACTCTTTAAAGAATTGTTTGATGAAAATGGAATCAAACACTGGACACATACAGATATAACAACTTTATATGTTTATCATCTTTGGAAGACTTCTTAGAAAACCTTGCAGACAAACGAAAAGAAGCTGTTGCATTCCTTCATAGCCACACAACAATCTCCATTTCTAAAACATCTGAAAAAGACACTTGTGCAATAAATTATTAATATATAATTTTGCAGGAAATTGTACATTTGCCCACCACAATGAGGTGCACAGGTTTCATCAGAACAATGCCCAGGCCACTATCTGTCTTGTTTATTACAGACAACCAGAAAACTGCAATTTATCACATTTCCTTTGTTATATCAAATTGCATTAAACATGACAGTAATTTATCTTTTTCAGTGTCACTATCAGCTCCACAAGATCCCATTTCCATATAACACCTATGTACATGTACTAATAGTTCTCTGATGGTGCTGCAACCCTGTATAAGAACTGCAAGAATTTTGCCAATGTAAAATTTCACCAGACTGATTCCAATGCCTCTGCAGAAGGTTTTTTGCCACATCACATGGCAAAGAACCATATGATGGTATTGCTGGTATCAAGATACTGTGCCTGTGCCAGTCTGCAGTGCATCTACATCTCAGATAATGACACCCAGACAGTTGTTTGAATGGTGCTCAAAGAACTTTGCAGTGTGCCACTCATACAAACTAGCTCCGAGCATGTGTGTACCACTCTTGAGGGAGAGGTTCTTAAATTCACATAATTATAGGTACCCACAAGTTACGTTGTGTTATTTCCACTGACCATTACAATAAACAAACCTTTTCTCCAATTTTCCAGACATCAGAAACGAATCTCACTAGGATCCAACGAGGCTTGTTTCTCAATGATATCACAGGGTTTCTTGTATGCATGCAAGCACAAAGGTCACTAATGGGTTGGACATGTCCTGAATTTTAATTAAGATACTGATGAGGTGTCAATCAGCTTCTTACATCCTCATGGGCCTTCCCCTTCACCTATATATACTGAGAAACCTGAAATCACAGCTGTGGACAAGGACATTCTTACAAAGGTTCATGTGAGAACATCAACAGGGCAAATGTATTTCCTTTCACCAAAAGATGATTGAATGAGTGGGATTGTGGGACTAAACAGTACCACACCTCTAAAGGTACATGCATAACAGGGGCCTGCAAAAAGTGGGCAGATTCAGCCAGTGGAGTCAATCTACAAAGCAAGGAAGCTAAAATCACACACAGTAGAATGCATTACATGATAGGCCAAATCTAAAAACTTGAAAACAGAGGGATAGAATAGCAGTTATTTTCATGGGGGAAAGGTCATGTGCCCCAGTTCAGAAAACTGGAAGAGAGACCAGGAGGAAGGCAAAACTTCCTGACTGAAAATAAAAACTTTCATGAAGGAAACTGAGGAACTGTTCAGACAGCAGTGAACCATCCACTAATATTGAAGACAAGGAATTTGGAAGGCCATACTTAGCACGAAGGGCCAAGAGAAAGGGGTATTCCACCAATATATGGAATTCCGACCATCTGGCTCCACGATCACACTGTGGGAGTGGCTTGTTATGCAAGAGGAAACAGTGGGTGAGCCTAGTATGACCAATGCATGGACAGCGTAAGACAGTGGACTCCTGAGAGGAGCAGAAGGAAGAGCACCAAACTGCCATAGTTTCCTCGATTGTGTGGCATTTATTACTAAGAGCAGTAGAGCACCAGATGTCACTCCAGTTTTAGGCAAATTTAGATTTGCTTTTATCTGTATATCTGCACCTGGAATCATTAAATGGAATTGGGGAGAGGCACACACAATTACCTGCCTCTAGCCAAACAATTTGCCAATTCATTCCCTGGGATGCCCAAATGACTGGACTCAAAGTCAACTGAGCATGCAGCACAGCCAAGGGCGAGGAGGTGGTCACGGATAGCATGACCAAAGGGTGGCGAGAGTAGCATCAGTCTGTATCCTGCAGGCATTCATTCATTGAGTCAGTACATATTAGAACACTGTGGAGGGAGGTCCTAGTAACAAAACTGAGGTCTCTGTTACTGGCTAGCAGCTCTGCTGTGAACACACTACATGATCACAGCACTAAATGGTGTTCCATGCCAATAGGAGACAAAAGTGTATCCCGCCATACCTAGCGTTTTAGAACAATCTATGTAGAAGATGGAGCACCCTAGAACTGAAGGATGGAAAGCATAAGATGGTGGTAAGTGTTGGCTGGATTGGGGTATAAAGGGACCAAACTACTGGGTCATTAGTCCCTTATTCCTTACACAATCAAGGCTCAGGGTACAAAAACACCCAAAGTATGTTTGAGAAAGTAAAAGAATGAAAACTAATGGGGAATCACACCTAAAAAGAAAATGAATGGAAGAAACGAAAAACAGGTAAAACAAACACCGCAAAGAAAAGCAGAAGAAGGTATTAAAATCATACAGCAGATGGTCTGGGCTGGCTGATCACAATAATAAAAACAGGATGAGCCAGTCACTCTGCAACACAAAATATCCACCAAAAAAAGACAAGGTAAGATGAACACATGTAGGGAAAAGACTGTCTCACTATCTTTGCAATTGTCTGTCTTGGTGGCAGAGTTAAAATGGAGGCAGGGTGGCGGTGGCCTCACAAAGGGCTAAATGCCCACCCATAGATGGTACGATAAAAACCAGTCACGAATAAAACAAACCTAAATCTGCTGTTGAGGCATTGTTGCCCAACACCGAAGGTAGGGTGCTGGGAAGATTAAAAATCTGCCACAGAGAGGCTAAATGAGAGGCTAAAAGAGAGCAGTCCAGCAAGACGTGGACAACAGTCATATGTGAGCCACAGTGACACTGAGGTGGGTCCTCGTGACTGAGGAGGTAACCATGTGATAGCCACATATGGCCAATGCAGAGCCAGCAGGGAACCATAGAGACCCTACAAGAGGCCTGCATGAAGGACTTGTGCACATTCATTCATATTCTCCTTAATGGTACGCAGTTTGCTGCATGTACTGAGATTATGCCATTCCGTCTCCCAAAGCTGAAAAACCTTGCGGCATAGTAATCATCACAGGTCGGTTACAGGGATGCCAATCTCTAGAAGCAGTTTCTATGTAGCCTGTTTGGCGAGCCTGTCGGCAAGTTCATTTCCTGGGATTCTGACATGGGTTGGGGTCCATACAAACACCACAAAATGACTGAACCGTTCCAGGGAATATAAGGACTGTCACTACCAAAGGATGGTGGTGGTAGCACTGGTTGATAGCTTGTAAGCTGCTGAAGGAATCAGTACAGAGAAGAAACAACTTGCCAGGGCACAAGCAGATGCACTCAAGACCACGAGAAATGACCACCAGCTCTGCAGTGAAAAACACTGCAGCTATCTGCTAAGGACTACTGTTC
Organism: Schistocerca piceifrons; assembly: GCF_021461385.2. Taxonomy (NCBI): domain Eukaryota; kingdom Metazoa; phylum Arthropoda; class Insecta; order Orthoptera; family Acrididae; genus Schistocerca; species Schistocerca piceifrons. The sequence continues at coordinate 613,108,889 of NC_060139.1, forward strand.
AATATGCCCTCCATGGACATATGCGACACCAATGTGACCATCAGCCATTGGTTTAAACCACTTCATAGTCCTGGTACATGTCAAGAATCTAGAGGAAGTGACAGAGCTGCAGGGTTAACTGAGTCCTTATGACAATGTGAAAGGTCCAGGCAAAGCTTCAGCCTAGTTGTACACCATGGAGGTGTATGTGAATGGACAGTGAGTATAGGTGGTAAAGGCAAAGACTCCAGGCAGAAGAGATCTGACGTGAACTGCAATCTTAAGCCCTAACCTGGGCCTCTGATATGGGAGATGAACTGCTGTGGGTGGGAAAAGGAGACTGTAAATTTGACACACAGGAGAACTATGAATGTGTGCAACATAACTGGCGAGCAATTGTGCCTGCATGCCTAAGCTTCGACGGAGGGACTCCAGCCTCCACCAGGACACTGGTCACCAGACTCATCCTGAAAGCTCCCATTGCCAGTCCAATGCCACAGTGGTGCACTGGGACCAGTAAAAGCAACACTGAGGGTGCCACTGAGCCATAAGCCAGACTCCCATAGTCAAGGTGGGATTTAACCAGGGCTCTGTGGAGCTGCAGCAGCGTAGAGCAATCTGCACCCCAGTTGGTGGTTCTCAGGCAGTGGAGGGCACTGAGGTGCTGCCAGCAATTCCTCTTCAGCTGACGAACACGAGGAAGCCACGTCAATGGGGCATTGACAACCAGCACTATGAATCGATATGTCTCCACTACAGTAAGTGGATTGTCACTAAGGTAAAATTCTGGTTCCGGATGAATGGTGCTCCACTAACAGAAGTGCATGTGAACTTCTCAGCTGAGAATTGAAGCTGTGGGCTAAAGCCCAAGACAGTGACTTGTGGATGGCTTCCTGTAGGTGCCGCTCAGCAACATCAGTACTGGAGGAGCAGTATGATATGCAGAAGTCTTCTGAATACAGAGAAGGTGGGACAGATGGCCTGACAGCTGCTGCTAGACCATTAATGCCCACTAAAAACAGACACACACTGTTCAGTCTTGTGGGACCCCATTCTCCTGAATATTGGGGAGGGGGGGGGGGGAGGGAATATGGGAGACACCAACATGGACACAGGAAGTACTGAGCAATAGAAAATTTTGGATAAAAAAATCAGGAGTGGGCCCTGAGCCCCCACTCATAATGTGGCAAGATCCCAGGTCATGACAATCTTTTCATAAATCATGAGAGATTGTCTGGAAAAGGCTGTTCGCCTTGGCATGGAACGAGTAGGCCACATAACTCCTGGACTCAACAGAACTGTTGACTTGCCATACATTCTAACAGCTTACAAATAACATTGGTGAGGCTGATGGGCCGATAGCTATCCACATCAAGTGGGTATTTGCCAGGTTTGAGCACTGGAATGATGGTGCTCGCCATTGCTATGGAAGACACCATCCCATCAGATCCGGTTGAAGATGACTAGGAGATGCCGCTTTTAGCCACACAAGAGATGTTTGATCATTGACTGGATCCAATATGGTCTAAGAGCTGTGTCTGGGCAATATTCAAGGACAATGAGGAGTTCCCACTCTGTAAATGGAGCATTACAGGTATCACTGTAATGTTCAGTGAATCAGAGGGCTTACATTTCCATCCACCATTTGAGGATGCAAAATGCTGGGGGATAATTCCCAGACACAGAGGCTTGAGCATAGTGCTCAGGTAAGTGCTCGGCAACTGTGTTTGCGATGGTAGGTAACCCGCCACTGATGTTCATGTCAGTGACACCAGTTGGGGTCTGGTACCGAAACACCTCTGAGCTTCATCCACACTTGGTAAGGTGACGGCACCAAATGGCCGAGACATATCTCTCCCAACATTCCTGTTTCCATCTTTTTACAAGCTGGTGAACACAAGCATGGAGCCATTTGAAAGCTATTACATGCTCTAGGGAAGGGTGCCACATATGTCGCTGTAGAGCTCACTGATGCTCTTTAATGGCTTCAGCAATTTACTGCAACCACCAAGGTACTGACTTTCACCAGGGGCAACCTAAGGAACAAGGGAATGTGTTTTACACTGCAGAAACAATTTATCTAGTGACCCGCTGAACTACTACATCAGTGGCACCATGTGGGGGAGATACACTGGTGAAAGCTTCCCAGTCTCTTGTTTAAAGCACACCTTGGTAGACGCCCAGGGGAACAACAAAGATTGGAAAGTGGCCACTACCATGCACATCACCGTGGGCTTTCCAGTGGACAAATGGGAGAAGTCCGGGGCTGCAGAGGGATCAATCAATGGCAGATTAAGTGCCATGAGCCACACTGAAATGTGTGGGGCTCCAATATTTAACAGGCAGAGGTTGAGTAGAGACCGTAAAGTTTTGACATCTCTACCTCTGCCAGTTAGCACAGTGCCACCCCACAAGGGGGGCAACGAGTGTTAAAATCTCCAAAAGGTAGAAAAGGTTTAGGGAGTTGTTGAATCAGTGCAGCCAATGTGTTCATGGGTACTGCACCATCTGGAGAAAGATATACGCTGCAGACAGTTATTTCCTGTGTTGTCCTTATCCTGACAGCCACAGCTTGAAGGGTTTGAAGAGGCACAGGTTCATTGCATACCGAGTTCAGTACATAAAGACAAACTCCACCTGACACTAGTATAGTTGCTCCAGTTCATGTAAAATACCCTATAGCTGCGGAGGGCAGGTGTGTGCAGTGTCAGGAACCAGGTTCCCTGGAGGGAAATGCAGAAAGCAGGTGTAAAGCTCAACAGTTGCCATAGCTCAGCTAGGTGGTGGAAAAAACTTCCGCAATTCCACTGGAGGATAACATTATCTTGATGCTGGGAAGGCATGAAGCGTGTAAGGAGTCAAGTTATGCAAGCAGGGTCGCCTGCTGCCACCGATTGGATATTTGTATTATTGATGTGGCATCAGTGAGATCTAGGACCTCAGGGGACACTAAGATCTCCACCTAATCCTCATGTGCTCAATTGGTAGGGAGTGGTGGTGTTAGGGCCACTGGAGGGTCCTCTTTCTTAACATACTTGTTTCTTTGCTTGCCCCCCCCCCCCCCCCCCCCCCGACTTGACTTTAGAGAAATGCAGGTAAGACTTCTCCGAAGTAGCTCCAGGCACGTAGGAAGATCATGAAGCTCTTCGTCCAGCGGCCTTTGGCTTGCTTAGCCACTGGCGAGTGTGTGCTGTAGCATTAGTGGTGAACCTGGCGAGAGAGGGCCCTAAGGGACCCCTTCTGCACAAAAGGAGCTGGAGGAGGATGTTGCTTCTCAAACTGGGCGGTAGGGCACCAATGTCCCCTGTGTTTAGGGGGGGTGCCCTTGCTTTCAAAGTAGATACTTTGGGAGCAACAGAAGGAAATTTTCCCCTACCACCAAGTGGGCAGATGTATTCTGCAGGCTCAGAGAGCCCACTGTTCATGGCACAGAATGTGGTATGACTGGTACTTGTGACTGCAATGGTAATTTAGCTGCAGCATATGCGGACGTCAATCAAATGGGTTTTTTTTTTTTTGTGGTTTTAGGGCGCAAAACTTCTATGGTCATTAGCGCCCAGCCCGTGACCTAGGAAACAGGAAAAAAACGAAATTTAAAATCAGCAGCAATGGGAACAAAGTCATAAAATTTGAGAAACTAAAGGCAGAAGGAATGCTTAAAATCCACTATAGAGAGGGGTTGGTTGTCCCCAAAAAAAGCTTCAAATGACTGACGTCATTTCACTGTCACTAATAAACTGTAGAACGCGGTCAGCTGAGCGCATGTCATCTGCTAAAATCGACGATAGATCAGGCGATAGCTGGAGACGGGAGCGTAACGGATTAAAATAGGGGCATTCAATTAAAAGGTGTCCGACCGTCCACAGCTGAGAGCAGTGGGGACAGAGTGGGGGAGGATCACCGCTTAAAAGATGTCGATGGCTAAAAAGACAGTGCCCTATCCGGAGTCTAGCTAAAATTACCTCCTCCCGACGACGCGTTCGGGAGGAAGAGGTCCAAGCACAAGGAAGGGCTTTCACTTCCCGCAATTTATTATGGGGAAGTGTTGACCAATGCGCATGCCATAAATGAGCAACTTGGCGACATAAACCGCTCTGTAGATCGGTAAAGCGAAGAGACTGAATAGCTGGCCGAGGAAGAGAGACTGCAGCCTTGGCCGCTATATCGGCCGCCTCATTCCCACAGATACCAGCGTGTCCCAGGAGCCAGTGGAACACCACTGAGACGCCCCCCAGGTGGAGCAAGCGCAGACAGTCCTGAATCCGGTGGACCAGAGGGTGCACAGGGTAAAGAGCTTTGAGACTTAGGAGAGAGCTGAGAGAATCTGAGCAGATTACGTACTGTATCCGCTGATGGCGGCGGATGTAGTGGACAGCCTGGAGAACAGCGTAAAGCTCCGCAGTATAAACCGAACACTGGTCTGGAAGCCGAAAGTGATTTGGGGTGTCGCCAACAATATAGGCACTCCCTACACCTAACGATGTTTTCGAGCCGTTGGTGTAAATAAATGTGGCTTCAGTCATTTGTGCACATAGAGCAGCAAATGCCCGACGGTAAACAAGTGTAGGGGTACCATCCTTGGGAAATTGACATAGGTCTCTGAGCAAGTCGATCCGGGGACGGAGCCAAGGCGGTGCTGTACCCCAAGTTGTCAAGAAAGTTTTAGGAAAGCGGAAGGAAAGAGAATGGAGCAGTTGACGGAAGCGGACTCCCGGGGGTAGTAGGGAGGAGGAGCGGCCTGCATACCCGACATCAAAGGAGGCGTCGAAAAAAAGGTCATGGGCTGGATTAGCAGGCATGGAAGACAGATGGCTAGCATAACGACTCAGAAGGACTGCCCGCCGATTGGACAGCGGAGGTTCAGCAGTCTCAGCATAAAGGCTTTCCACAGGGCTGGTGTAAAAAGCTCCAGACACTAAACGTAATCCACGGTGGTGGATAGAGTCGAGACGCCGAAGAACACATGGCCGAGCAGAGGAGTAAACTATGCTTCCATAATCCAATTTCGAGCGCACTAAGGCGCGATAGAGGCGGAGAAGGACCACTCGGTCCGCTCCCCAGGAGGTACCATTCAGGACACGGAGGGTGTTAAGGGAACGCAGACAGCGAGCCGAAAGATAGGAAACGTGGGAGGACCAGCACAGTTTTCTGTCAAACATAAGACCCAAGAATTTAGCGACGTCGGAAAACGGAAGGTTGATAGGACCTAGATGTAAGGAGGGCGGAAGAAACTCCTTACGTCGCCAAAAATTAACACAAACGGTCTTACTGGGTGAGAAACGGAAGCCGGTTTCGATGCTCCACGAGTGGAGGCGATCGAGACATCCTTGAAGACGTCTTTCAAGCAGGCTGGTCCGTTGAGAGCTGTAGTAGATCGCAAAATTGTCCACAAAGAGGGAGCCCGAGACATCAGGAAGGAGACAATCCATAATTGGATTAATGGCGATGGCAAACAGTACAACACTCAGCACGGAGCCCTGGGGTACCCCCGTTTTCTTGGGAGAAAGTACGGGAGAGTAGTGTTCACCCGCACCCTAAATGTGCGCTCTGCCATAAATTCGCGAAGAAAAAGGGGCAGCCGACCTCGAAAGCCCCAAGAGAACAGTGTGCGGAGGATGGCTGTCCTCCAACAGGTATCGTATGCTCTCTCCAGATCAAAGAATATTGCTACTGTTTGGCGTTTCCGGAGAAAATTGTTCATGATATAAATGGAGAGAGCAACAAGATGGTCAACGGCAGAACGATGCTTTCGGAATCCGCATTGGGCTGGTGTTAAAAGACTGCGGGATTCCAGCCACCAAGCTAAACGGTAATTCACCATACGCTCCAAAACCTTACAGACACTACTCGTGAGAGAAATGGGGCGATAGCTAGAGGGGATATGTTTGTCCTTTCCAGGTTTCGGAACGGGAACGACAATGGCTTCCCGCCATCGCCTGGGAAAGGTACTGTCGGTCCAAATTCGATTATAAAGGCGAAGGAGGTAACGCAGACTATGGGTTGATAAATGCAGCAGCATTTCGACATGGATACCATCCGGTCCTGGGGCGGAGGAGCGAGAAGAAGAGAGGGCATGTTGGAGTTCCCGCATGGAGAAAACAGTATTGTAGCTTTCGTGACTGAGAGGAGAAAGCAAGATGTCGCACTTCCGCTGCACGTTTCTTCGGGAGAAATGCTGGCGGGTAATTTGAAGAGCTCTAAGCCGACTCCAAACTTCCGAGGAGGGAGTGAAGGTGTTAAATGAGCTAATAAAGGATTTCCAGCTTGCCTTCTTGCTATCGCGGATGACGCGACGGCATCGCGCACGGAGCTGCTTATATCGGATACAGTTGGCCAAAGTTGGATGGTGACGGAAAATGTGAAGAGCACGTCGCCGCTCACGTATTGAGTCACGGCATGCCTCGTTCCACCAAGGAACTGGGGGGCGCCGGGGCAATTCGGAGGTGCGTGGTATTGAACGTTCCGCAGCTGTAAGAATAACGTCGGTAACATGTGTGACCTCATCGTGGACGCTGGGAAAGCGACGTTCATCGAATGTCGCTAGAGATGAAAAAAGTGTCCAATCGGCTTGGGCAAATTTCCAGTGTCGCGAGCGCAGATATGGCAGTTGAGGCTGCAGTCTAAGAACACAAGGGAAGTGGTCACTCGAGTGTGTATCATCAAGGGCAAACCATTCGAAGTGCCGAGCTAGCGGTACAGTACCGACGGCAAGGTCCAAATGAGATAAATTTGTCGTGGAGGCAGACAAAAATGTGGGGACCCCAGTGTTGAGGGCAGACTAGATCTGCTTGGTGGAAGACGTCTAGCAATAGTGAGCCACGTGGACAAGGATGTGGAGATCCTTGAAGCAGGTGGTGGGCATTGAAGTCCCCAAACAGCAAATAGGGGGGTGGAAGCTGATCAAGAAGATGAAGGAGATCAGCTTGTGCCATTGGTGTGGACGATGGAATGTATACCGTACAAAGAGAGAACGTGTATCCAGAAAGGGATAGACGGACGGTGACAGCTTGGAAGGAACTGTTTAAGGGGATTGGGCGATAATGGAGAGTATCATGGAGCAGAATCATGAGTCCTCCATGGGCTGGAGTGCCTTCAACAGAGGGGAGGTCATATCGGACGGACTGAAAATGAGGGAGAACAAAGCGGTCATGGGGACGCAGCATTGTTTCCTGAAGACAAAAGATGACCGGCGAGTAGGATCGTAAGAGGATCGACAATTCATCCCGATTGGCTCGAATGCCGCGGATATTCCAGTGGATAATGGACATAGGGTGAACAGAAAATGGAGGAACGTGACCAAGGGTGCTGTCAACTCAACGACTGCTCAGAGCTTGCGACCGACAGCATGGAATGGCATTCAGTCGAAGGCAGAAGATCCTGATCCATGGGTTGGTCAGGAGCAGCTCTTGCCACCAACGATCGGCCAGTTGACCGGCCACCAACAGTGCGCCTCGGCAACACAGAAGACGGCCGAGGGCGATTTCCGCCAGGTGGTGCTGTAGATGGGACACGCCATGGCGGAGAAGGAGAGGAACTGTGTTTCTTCGTAGCCTTCTTGGAAGTATGATGTTTAGATGAAGGAGGAACCGATGGTTGTGAAATTGTGGTACGTAAAAACTCCTCACGAGAATGCTCTTTTTTCGAAGACTTGGCGTCTGACTTTTGGGCTCGAAATTTAGCAGAACCCGACGAAGGGTGAGCCATAGAGTGGGCAGGGGAAAGTGGTGAGGTTGAACGGGTGATCTTTGCGCTGGCCGATCTGACAACCGTGGTACTAAAGGTGAGGTCGCAAGTCTGCGTGGCCGCCTCCTTTGTTGGCCGAGGAGAAGCAAGGACAGTGCTGTATTTTCCTTTCTGAGGCACGGTGGGCTGTCGACTGGCGAGTAACTTTCGAGCAGCAAAGGTCGACACCTTTTCCTTCACTCTTATTTCCTGGATGAGCTTTTCGTCCTTAAAAACGGGGCAATCTCGAGAGGAAGCAGCGTGGTCACCCATACAGTTGATGCAGCGAGGGGATGGAGGTGGACAAGCACCCTCATGGGCATCCTTGCCACACGTAACACATTTGGCCGGATTGGAACAGGACTGGCTGGTGTGATTGAACCGCTGACAACGATAGCAACGCGTAGGGTTTGGGACATAAGGGCGAACGGAAATTGTCTCATAGCCTGCTTTGATTTTTGATGGGAGTTGAACTTTGTCAAATGTCAAGAAGACAGTGCGGATTGGAATGATGTTCGAGTCAACCCTTTTCATAACCTGATGAACAGCCGTGACGCCCTGGTCAGACAGGTAGTGCTGAATTTCTTCGTCAGACAATCCATCGAGGGAGCATGTATAAACGACTCCACGCGAGGAATTTAAGGTACGGTGCGGTTCCACCCGGACAGGGAAGGTGTGGAGCAGTGAAGTACGCAGCAATTTTTGAGCCTGGAGGGCACTGTGTGTTTCCAACAACAGGGTGCCATTCCGTAATCTGGAACAAGACTTTACAGGACCCGCAATTGCGTCGACACCCTTCTGAATAATGAAAGGGTTGACCGTGGAAAAGTCGTGACCTTCGTCAGACCGAGAAACAACAAGGAACTCTGGCAACGATGGAAGAACTGTCTGTGGCTGAGACTCAGTGAACTTACGTTTGTGAGCAGACATAGTGGAAGGTGAGGAAACCATTGCGGAAGAATCCCCCATGATTACCGGCGTCTCCGATGGCGCGCTCCTCCCTTGTGGGGGCCCTCACCGAGGGCACACCCGCCTTAGGTGATTGTTCACACGTCAGGTCACACCTCCCGACAAACGGACGGAGGGACCAATCGGCACTTTCGGAAGGTATCAGCTCGGGTAATCACCCCTCCCTGGGCCTGGCCGTTACCAGGGGGTACGTACGTGTCCTACCTGTCTACCCGGGGCGGGGAATTACGCGTTACCCAGTCACCGGCTACGCATGGAAGTGCGTGGGTCGGCCTTCAGACACACACAGGGAGGAAAAAAGAGAAAGGGAAAGGAAAGAAGAGGGGGTCTCAAACGCCGCAGCGGAGAAAAGGGCAAGGAGAAGAGGGAAGGAAAAGAGAAGGACAGAGGAAGGACGAGGACTTGCAAGTGTAGAAAGCAAGGAAATTTGAACAGTTTCGAGCGTCCGTCTCCGGACGTAGGCACAAACCATACTCCCAGAGGGGGAGAAAGGGAAGGAAAGAGCCAGAGGTGGGGGGGGGGGGGGGGGGGTGAAGATGGGGGACGGGGAGGGATGCGGAAAGGGAAGGGAAGGTATGCAGCCCGGAAAGGAAGGAGGGCCACATTAGCTCGGGGTCCCGTGCTCGCTACGCACGTGTCCACAAAAGAGTTGTGGACCCCCTGGGGGGCAAATGGGGTGTAATTGTTCAAATTTACATTTAGCCTCTTGGTAAGTCAACCGGTCCAGGGTCTGTGAGCAGGGGGAGTATGATGCTCTCCAGAGCACATTGAGTATCTAGATGCAGTGGACATCTAGAGTCTCGACATGTGGCACTGGAAGAGCAGCGGGAAGACATGCCCAAATTTCCAGCACTTAAAGAACCACATAGGGGAAGGGACACATGGTAACATCACAGCAGTAAGCCATCACCCTGGCCTTTTCAGGCCATGAATCACCCTCAAAGGTCCAGATGAAGGCACCAGTAGCAACCCTGTTGTCTTTGGTACCCCTGTAAATTCACCAGGTGGAATTTTTTTGTCTGTTTTTTGGTTTTAGGGCGCAAAACTGCTATGGTCATTAGCACCCAGTCCGTGACTTAGGAAACAGTAAAAAAACCGAAAATGGAAACCAGCAGCAATGGGAACAAAACTTGAAAAATTGGAGAAACTAAGAGCAGAAGGAAGGCTTAAAAATCCACTACAGAAAGGGGATGGTTGTCCCCAAAAAAAGCTTCAAATGACTGACGTCATTTCACTGGCACTAATAAACTCGAGAATGTGATCGGCCGAGCGCGTGTCATCTGCTAAAATTGACGATATATCGGGCGACAGCTGTAGACGGGCGCGTAATGGAGTAAAATAGGGGCACTCAAATAAAAGGTGTCTTACCGTCCACAGCTGAGAACAGTGGGGACAGTGGGGGAGGATCGCCGCTTAAAAGATGTCGATGGCTAAAAAGACAGTGCCCTATCCGGAGTCGAGTTAAAATTACCTCCACCCGACGACGCGTTCAGGACAAAGAGGTCCAAGCGCTAGGAAGAGCTTTCACGTCCCGCAATTTATTATGGGGAAGTGTCGACCAATGTGCGTGCCATAAAAGAACAACACGACGACAAAATGCTCCGAAGATCGGCAAAGGGAATCAATTGAATAGCTGGCCGAAGAAGAGACTGCAGCCTCATTTCCACATATACCAACGTGTCCCGGGAGCCAGAGGAACGCCACCGAGACGCCCCCCAGGTGGAGCAAGCGCAGACAGTCCTGAATCCGGTGGACCAGTGGGTGGACAGGGTAAAGAGCTTGGAAACTGGGGAGAGAGCTGAGTGAATCGAAGCAGACAACATACTGTATCCGCTGATGGCGGCGGATGTAGTGGACAGCCTGAAGAACAGCGTAAAGCTCCGCAGTATACACCGAACACTGGTCGGGAAGCCGAAATTGATTTGGGGTGTCGCCAACAATATAGGCACTCCCTACACCAAACGATGTTTTTGAGCCATCAGTGTAAATAAATGTGGCTTCCGTCATTTGTGCACAGAGAAGAAAATGCCCGACGATAAACAAGTGCAGAGGTACCATCCTTGGGAAACTGACAAAGGTCACGGAGCAGGCAGATCCGGGGACAGAGCCAAGGCGGTGGTGTACCCCAAGTTGTCAAGAAGGTTTTAGGAAAGCAGAAGGAAAGAGAATGGAGCAGTTGACGGAAGCAGACTCCCGGTGGTAGTACGGAGGAGGGGCGGCCTGCATACCCTACATCAAAGGAGGCGTCGAAAAAAATGTCATGGGCTGGATTAGCAGGCATGGAAGACAGATGGGTAGCATAACGACTCAGAAGGACTGCTCGCCGATTTGACAGCGGAGGTTCAGCAGTCTCAGCATAGAGGCTTTCCACAGGGCTGGTGTAAAAAGCTCCAGACACTAAACGTAATCCACGGTGGTGGATAGAGTTGAGACGCCGAAGAACACATGGCCGAGCAGAGGAGTAAACTATGCTTCCATAATCCAATTTCGAGTGCACTAAGGCGCGATAAGAGGCAGAGAAGGACCACTCTGTCCGCTCTCCAGGAGGTACCATTCAGAACACTGAGGGTGTTGAGGGATCACAGACAGCGAGCCGAAAGATAGGAAACGTGGGAGGACCAGCACAGTTTTCCGTCAAACATAAGACCTAAGAATTTAGCGACGTCCGAAAATGGAAGGTTGACAGGTCCTAGATGTAAGGAGGGTGGAAGAAACTCCTTACGTCGCCAAAAATTAACACAAACGGTCTTACTGGGAGCAAAATGGAAGCCGGTTTCGATGCTCCAAGAGTGGAGGCGATCGAGACATCCCTGAAGACGTCGTTCAAGAAGGCTGGTCCGTTGAGAGCTGTAGTAGATAGCAAAATTGTCCACAAAGAGGGAGCCCGAGACATCAGGAAGGAGACAATCCATAATTGGATTTATGGCAATGGCAAACAGTACAACACTCAGCACAGAGCCCTGGGGTACCCAGTTTTCTTGGGAGAAAGTACGGGAGAGAGTAGTGTTCACCCGCACTCTAAATGTGTGCTCTGCCATAAATTCGCGAAGAAAAAGGGGCAGCCGACCTCGAAAGCCCCAAGAGAACAGTGTGCGGAGGATGGCTGTCCTCCAACAGGTATCGTATGCTCTCTCCAGATCAAAGAATATTGCTACTGTTTGGCGTTTCCGGAGAAAATTGTTCATGATATAAGTGGAGAGAGCAACAAGATGGTCAACTGCAGAACGATGCTTTCGGAATCCGCATTGGGCAGGTGCTGTCAACTCATCGACTGCTCAGAGCTTGCGACTGACAGCAGGGAATGGCATTCAGCCGAAGGCAGAAGATCCTGATCCGTAGGTTGTTCAGGAGCAGCTTCTGCCACCAGCGATCGGCCGCCAGCAGTGTGCCTCGGCGACACCGAAGACGGCCGATGGCGATTTCCGCCAGGTGGTGCTGTAGATGGGACACACCTTGGCGGAGGAGGAGATGAACTGGGTTTCTTAGTAGCCTTCTTGGAAATATGATGTTTAGATGGAGGAGGAACCGATGGTTCAAAGTTGGGGTACGTAAAAATCTTCACGAGTGTGCTCTTTTTTGGAAGTCCGGGTGTCTGACTTTTGGGCTCTAGATTTAGCAGAACCCGATGAAGGGTGAGCCATAGAGCCGGCAGGCGAAAGTGGTGAGGTTGAACGGGCGATCTTTGCACTGGCCGATCTGACGACCGTGGCACTAAAGGTGAGATCACAAGTCTGCGTGGCCGCCTCCTTTGTTGGCCGAGGAGAAGCAAGGACAGTGCTGTATTTTCCTGTCTGAGGCACGGTGGGCTGGCGACCGGCAAATGATTTTTGACCAGCATAGGTCGGCACCTTTTCCTTCACTCTGATTTCCTGAATGAGCTTTTAGTCTTTAAAAACGGGGCAATCTCGAGAGGAAGCAGCGTGGTCACCCATACAGTTGATGCAGCGAGGGGATGGAGGTGTGCAAGCACTCATGGGCATCCTTGCCACACGTAACACATTTGGCCGGATTGGAACAGAACTGGCTGGTGTGATTGGACCTGTGACACCGATAGCAATGCGTAGGGTTTGGGACATAAGGGCGAACGGAAATTATCTCATAGCCTGCTTTGATTTTCGATGGGAGTTGAACTTTGTCAAATGTCAAGAAGACAGTGGGGGTTGGAATGATGTTCGTGTCAACCCTTTTCATAACTCTGAGCAGCCGTTACACCCTGGTCAGATAGGTAGTGCTGAATTTCTTTGTCAGACAATCCATCGAGGGAGCGTGTATAAACGACTCCATGCGAGGAATTTAAAGTGCGGTGCGCTTCATCCCGGACAGGGAAGGTGTGGAGCAGTGAAGTACGCAGCAATTTTTTTGCCTGGAGGGTACTTACTGTTTCTAACAAGGTGCCATTCCGTAATGTGGAACAAGACTTTACAGGACCTGCAATTGCGTCTACACCTTTCTGAATAATGTAAGGGTTGACCGTGGAGAAGTCGTGACCTTCGTCAGACTGAGAAACAACAAGGAACTCTGGCAACGATGGAAGAACTGTCTGTGGCTGAGACTCAGTGAACTTACGCTTGTGAGCAGACATAGTGGAAGGTGAGGAAACCATTGCGGAAGAATCCCCCATGATTACCGGTGTCTCCGATGGTGCGCTCCTCCCTTGTGGGGAGGCTCTCTGAGGGCACTCCCGCCTTAGGTGATTGTTCACACCTCAGGTCACACCTCCCGACAAACGGACGGAGGGACCAATCGGCACTTTCGGAAGGTATCAGCTCGGGTAATCACCCCTCCCTGGGCCTGGCCGTTACCAGGGGGTACGTAAGTGTCCTACCTGTCTACCCGGGGCGGGGAATTGCGCGTTACCCCGTCACCGGCTATGCACAAAAATGCGTGGGTCGGCCTTCAGACACGCACAGGGAGAAAGAAAGAGAAAGGGAAAAACAAAGATAGGGAAAGGAAAGAAGAGGTCTCAAACGCCGCAGCAGAGAAAAGGGTAAAGAGAAGAGGTAAGGAAAAGAAGGACAAAGGAAGGAGGAAGACAGACAAGGCGTTACATTTACGAGTGTCCGTCTCCGGACGTAGGCACAAACCATACTCCCAGAGGGGGAGAAAGGGAAGGAAAGAGGCAGAGGTGAGGGGAGGGGGGCGAAGATGGGGGATAGGGAAGGATGCGGAAAAGGAAGGTATGCAGCCCGGAAAGGAAGGAGGGACACATTAGCTCGGGGTCCCGTGCTCGCTACGCACGTATCCACAAAAGAGTTGTGGACACCCCGGGGCCAGGAGGGGGGAGGGGGGGGGGCACCATACAAAATCTTGACAAAATTAAGAGCCCACTGGTTCTGGGAACGCTGCGACAGGAGGATGGTGAGATGACTAAGGGCTGGAGACGCACAGCGGAGTTTGCTGAGCAAACTCCTGCCCGATGACATCGCAGACACAGACACCACAACATGCAGCACTGAGGCGTGAAATAGGCACAGTATACACCACACCAACCGTCACCTGTCCATTTGTGCAGGAAGAAGTGGCGACAGCGATCTCAGAACTCAAAAACAAAAAGGCACCTGGACCGGATGGTATCCACTCTGAGGTACTGAAACAAATTGCACCGCAGATCACCCCGTTTCTCACAACGTCGTTAAACAATGCATTAAGGCTGGGTCGTGTGCCTGCAGTGTGGAAGACCTCGAAGGCGGTTATCATCAAAAAGGCTCCAGACAAAGACCCATCAGACCCCAAGTCATACAGACCAATTTGCCTTATCAATATACTCGGTAAATTTCAAGAAAAACTACTCTGCAAAAGACTACAAGCGCACCGAACACTACAGGGACTGACACCACACCAATATGGCTTCAGGGAAGGGAAATCTATAGACGACGCAATTAACAGAGCACTCCAAATAGTACACGACACACCCTCCAAATACACACTTGCAATTATGATAGACATCTCAGGTGCCTTCGACAACCTCTGGTGGCCGGCCTTGTTCAAGAGGCTCAGACACCTGCAGGTACCGGAGTCCCTGTACATTAGTTTCATGGACTACTGCAGAGACAGAACGGTCATTTGGCAAATGGACAACCAGAAAGTGATTAAACGAATTACAAAAGGCTGTCCACAAGGGTCGATCTGTGGCCCCATCTTCTGGGACATAGTTATAGAACTGCTTCTACAGATACTAGAGGAGCACATCCTGATGGAGTTGTCGCTTATGCTGATGATCTACTCGTAGTTTCAGCAAACAACCGTGCCCAGCTAGAAGAAAGAGCCAATGGAACACTTAGGACAATAACCCAATGGTGCACAGATAATCAATTAAAGATGGCAGGAAACAAAACAACTTACACATTGCTAAAGGGTATCCTGCGCAGGAACCCAATAGTCAAACTCGGGGACACAAACATAAAAAAAACTAGCAGTCACACGCTGTCTAGGAGTATACATTGATGAACGATTGAACTTCCACGAACACATGCGAATATGCACAAACAAAGCAGAAAAGATACTACACAAGCTGGCTAGGCTAAATTCGGAACAATTCAGACTACCCCTGTCAGTGACACGAACATACCATTGCGCTCTCTTCGAGTCAGTACTATGCTTTGCTGCCAGTACGTGGGCCCACAGGTTAAATCTCTCAACCAACAGAACCATTGTACGTCGAGGCCAAAGAAGTGTTCTACTTCGACTAACAGGGGCATTCAACACATCAAATGACGCACTATGTGTCGTCATGGGAATCTTTCCCATAGATATCACCATCAGGTACCGCACAGCAATGTACTGGCTTAGGATGGGGAGAATAGACCAGGTTTGGCAGATCACTGGTGTACCGATTGAGACAACACGCCAACTCAGAGCATGGCGAGTGGGCCAACAGCGATAAGGGCCGCCGTGTATACAACTTCTTCCCTGACATCCGGGAAATACAAACATATTGATCCCAGCTGCGGTGTGGTACATTTCATCACAGGACATGGCCCTTATCCCATGCACGTCTGCAGCAGACTAATAGATGCACATGCAGGGAAGAAGGTTCCCCTGAACATACTGTCTTCTGCCGACAACGCACGAACGTAAGACACACAGTACACATAAATCGCCCGAACACACAGAACGAACTATATGCCATAATACGCGACCCGGAAAGGTGGACTGAACTCAACAAACTAACGGACGAAATCTCGAAGATCCAACGAATAGAATACTTGCGCAACAGACCCTACCGAAGGCAAGTCGGTCCAAACAGACATCACGATGCCCAGGGGGGACAGATATGATCAGCACCACGGGTGATGAAGAAGAAACAGATACAGACCAGGGCACAAACACAGATATTGAAGCGTCCAGCACGGATGATCCATAGTGTCAACCAAGTCAAATTCAGAGAACACAGTGGAACAACCGACAAGAGGTGCACAAGTCACACACAATCCTAAAAACAGATTGCACTTTATATGTAAATAGTTAACAGCATCTCCATGTCTAATAAGAGCTTAAAGCTGGGTACCTCTTCAAGGGACCTACGCCTTCCTTTAAGAGGCAGCGCACAGTCCGGATGGAAGGATCTTAATTGTGGTCCCTCTCTTTTGAGCCCAACCCGACGGATACCTATGGTAGATCAGGGAAAACCACCGTTCAGGCTGTGTTGCTGGCGGAGCCGGAAGGTGCTAACTGCCACACCACGTATCATTGTAAGTCTCATTGTCTCAGCGTGAACTGTTTGTGCAACCAACCTACACAGCCTATACCTCAACCTCCACTACACTAATAACTTCTGATCTGAAGCTTAAAGTTAGGCACCCCTTCAAGGGACCTACGCCCCCTGGTAAGAAGCGGCGCACGTCCTGGATGGAAGGATCTCAATTGTGGTTCCTCTCTTTTGAGCCCAACCCGACGGATGCCTATGGTAGATCGGGGAAAACCACCGTTCAGGTAGTGTTGTCGGCAGGGCCGGGAGGTGCTTGCGCCTGATGTACTATACTAGGAGCCTTGTAGGCTCAACACAAACTGTTAGCGTCATTACCTTATTACTTTTACCACAAGTACCCTTTCATTAGCAACTTTAAGCCAAGCACAAAATCAGTTACCTCTCTATTGTATATCGTAAACAGTTTAGCAGGCTGGACATGGAGGTCTTAGTTTCTAGCTCTAACGTACTCTAATCTCTTCTAGTTCAGTTAGTTTTTAGGATGGTAGATGTTAAAGGCATGGTGAGCGACGGCCAGCGTCTTGAGGGTCATTCCAAGACCCGGGCCGCCGCCCACAACCAGCTGACGGGCAATATTATACCTACCCCTTCGCTATTCAGTTCTCTCCCTTCATTCTAAATATTTAATTTCGTTTTGTATATTAATATCTTACTTGATTTTGTATTAGTTATAAGATTTTCTAATGCTGCACAAAAAAAAAAATCAAATGGATCTAAACAAATAGAGCCCGCCTCCACGTGGCGGGACACTGGCAACGGTGTGAGTGGGGACGGGAGCCGGGGTGGTGTTACTTTGTCACTCCGGACCCCGGACCCAGTCACAGCGGCTAAGTGGCAACATACGACCCACCATAAGAAATTAGACGGTGGGTCATAAAATATAAGCAGCTAGTGGGGGGAAAAAACTGCAACCCTAAGTGAGAACGTAAATGGTTAAAAATGGGCAGTGTCAGAAACTGGCAGACAGAACATGGGTGCAATGTGTACAAATGGTGGGGTGGTGACACTTATCAAGTGACTGGCTAAAAAGGCAGTGCCCAATATGCAGCCTATTTAAGATGACCTCCTCCCAGCCGGAGAGTCGAGGGGTCATCCAAGCCATTGGGGGAGGCTTAACAGGCCTGAGCTATTACCGTGAAGTGAGGACCAGTGGTGATGCTAAAGTGACCACCCCTTGACAGACAGCAATACAGATATTATCCCAGTGAATATAGGAACTCGTGGGCTGAGATACGAGGACTGCAGCCTTGGCAGCAGCATCAGCAGCCTCATATCCTGGCAGACTGACAAGACCAGGAACCCACAGAAACATCACACTGGCTCCACCAAGAGTAAGCAAGTGACCGTTTTCTGGGACCTGCTGCACTAATGGGTGGACAGTGCACATAGACTTTGAAGGGCGCTGAAAGTGAGCAGAGAACAACTGAATAGGCTGTATCACCAGGTGTACTCCGTGGCCTGATACAGGGTGAGGAGCTCTGCTGTAAATACTGAGCAGTGTGTCGGACACCTATATCAAAAGACACTGGTTCCAATGACGAAGGCACACCCGATTCCACAGTCAGAGCTATCAGTGTATACAAAGGCACTTTCGTGGAGTTCCACGCAAAGGTCGTGAAACTGACAACGATAGATCAAAGCTGGAGTAGTGTCCTTAGGAAGCAAATGAAAGCAAAGGTTAACATGGGTCATTTAACAATGCGAAGGTGGTGAAGGGTTCACACCCACTGGGAAAGTTGCAAGTAGTGTGAATTTAAGCCACCGTAGCAAGTAGTGGAAGCAGACTCCAGGAGGTAACAAGAGGGACACACCCCATAGTGGTGATCAAAGGAATCAAAGGAGGCATAGGATGGGTGGCTACACATGGCACACAAATGGCATGCATACCTGCTGAGGAGAAAGTTACAGCAGTCTGACAGTGGTATTCAGCAGCTTCAGTATACAGACTCCACCAGGCTAGTGTAAAAGGCACCCATGGCCAAATGGATGCCACAATGGTGGCTAGTGTTGAGATAGTGTAAGAGGGATGGGCATGCAGACACAAAGTACCCATAGTCGAGTTTCGAATGGACAAGGGACCAGTACAAATGGAGGAGAGTGGTTCGATCGGCACCCCAAGAAGTACTATTGAGGACAGACAGGACATTGAGGGACTGTACAGCGGGCTGCCAGGTAAGAGACACGGGAGGACCAAGAGGGTTTCCTATCAACCACGAGCCCCAGAAATTTCTTAGTGACAATGACCTGAAGGGCAACAGGTTCAAGATGTAGAGATTGTGGGAGAAACCATTTGTGCCACCAGAAATTCATAAAGACGGCTTTGTCAGTGGAAAAGCGAAAGGCAATGGAGATGCTCCAGGAGTGAAGACTATCAAGACCGCACTGAAGACGCCACTCAGTGAGACAGGTCCGTGGAGAACTGCAATAGATGGCAAAATCATCAACAAAAAGGAAGCTAAAGATGCTCAACATGAGACCGGCCATTATGGTGATAGCAAAGAGGACAACACTCAGGACCGAACCCTGAGGCATACTGTTATTCTGAATAAAGATGTCTGACAAGGCAGAACCCACATACACCTTGGAAACTGTCTTACAAATGCCTGAAGGAAACAGGACAGGCCGCACAGAGGATACCAGTTCTCCAGCAGGTGTCTTAGGCCTTCTCCAAATCGAAAAACACGGCCACAATTTGATTTATGTAAAAAGCCATTGGCTTCACACCAGTGTCCAGGAAATGTGCCCTCTGCCCAAAAGTGGTTGTACGTGTTAAGCAGTAAGTGCTTGCCTACAAGAGAAAGGTGCTTCAACATCTGACGGCGTCTGGCCCTGGGGCAGAGGATCGGGATGAAATGAGAAGTCAATCAAGCTTCCTCATAGTAAAGGCAGCATTGCAGCACTCATTTAGAGCAGAGCAGAGCATAGCATCACCCGAGCCTCCTCTGCTCGTTTCCGATGGAGGAAACAGCTTTTTCAGTATTAGACGACATTTCGATTTTTCATGTAGCAAAACGTTTGACGAACTTTGAGGTAATAGTTCTTTCGCAGAAAGGAAAGCACGCCATGTAAAGCTGCAGCACGATTAGCGAGAAAAATCGCGAGGACCTAAGGACTGAAGAAATGTTTACTATCTTGCCTGTATCTTGTCTTTACTGGTTTTACATATCCTACATTTAATTTTGTCACACAGAAGAGCAAGTTATTAGCTAATAGGCAATAAAAAGACCAGATTTTCTGAAGAGTTCTTGTTCTCCCAGTTACAAATAATCCCATCCATTATTAATTGTGTTTATTTTTATTTTTTAGAGGGACAAGATGTCAAACTAGCCGACTGGAAGCAGGAGAGGCACTACAGGACATTTTAATTTCCACTGTCCTGAAACAGTCTGATGGCATGCATTGCAAAATATACACGTTTGAGTTTCACAGAGCGCAACACAGTGGCATGCGGTATAAGAATATTGTTTGTAGAGGCGTGGCACTGCACTTCAGCTCACTGAAGACCAAATAACATGTCTTATATTTCCTCGAAGATATGTTTTATGTATCACTCTTCCGAAAGATGTGCACAGAGCAGTCTGAGTTACAGTGGGGTGGGGTGGGGGTGGGGGGGGGGGTAAGTCTCCACATGACCCGTGTTTACATTTTGTGAGTTTTCTGTTTCCTCTTCGTTTACTGCTCTCGTCAAATGAAAGATTGGATTTCTGTGGCTGGGAGCTATCCAGTGAATTAAAATACATTCACATAATTACAGAAGGCTTCAATATGTTACTAGTTTCAGATTTTATTTCCACCTTTCTGAAAGTCAAGTATTAATCGCCTTGCAGAACAACAGTTATTTTTGTCGGTTTGCTAAAGAAATTTGGCGTTCAGATTTCCTCTGAGGCAGTAAATTTATTTGAAATGAAGTGTTTAATTCCACACTATTGGCTAGTTTTATTTGTTCACTGCGTTTCAAGTGCACATTTTCATCTTCTAGCATGTATGACATTATGCCATAATAAAGAACCAAACATGAGATAATACAGTACTGGTACTCCAAGAAAATTTACATCCCAAAAACCATACTGAAAAGCTTAATATCAGGTTGAGGCCTATGTCATTGGGAATCTGGACATATGAATGTGCGCTTTAAGGTGAAATATTTATTTTAGTATGGTTCACGAAATTCTGATGCTCTTTGAGTATCCTCTGATGTCTTGTTTTTTATGACAATGTAAGTAAGATCTTTTAATGTTTTACATGTACGAACATACTGGCTTCCTATGTCACCGTAGCTGCACAAGTGCGGTGACGCCTCTTATCTGGCGCTCTCTGGCAACTGCTGAAATGAATCTAGTTCTAACAGGTTGCGGGAAAATATTGCGAATTGTGGTTCGAAAAGCGTTATTTTCAAAGTAGATTTTCTTTTACGCAAGAAGAACTATGTGCGCGAATGTATGATGAATTTCTTAAATCACTGATTGTTTGCTCTCATTTAAAAAATCAACTCTTTGATGACGAGCCATGTACAAGATTTTTGAGCCCAGAAGATCAGAGATTTGTCGGTATTAAAAATTTTGCTGGCATATTTGTATGAAGTATCTTAGTTTAACATGTGCTAAACAGGTCAACATATGTGAAAGCTTAGCTTCTCTTGTAGCTTATTAATCTTAGAGACAAGTATTATATGAGAAAGCTTTGCTTTTCTTGTAGCAACACTACTTATAGTAACTTAAACCATTAACTTTTCCTGTTGGTGGAATTCGAATTCATACTTCCATAATACAAAAATTTGCAGCATACATGTTGCTGCTTATCAAAGATCTTTCCAAAACTTGCTTGCCCCCTGAGTTGTTTTTTTAAAGTGCCGAGAAATTCTACGCTGCTGTATAAAACTATATCTATTCAAAGGATTGATAAGTTTTACAGTTCCGACGGAAAGTATACTGTCACTTAACATGGAAAAGATGCATTTTCACCCGGGAGAAAATGTATTTTTAACCGGGAGATCTGGGAAAAATCCGGGAATTTTTTTTCTTGTCCACGTATACACCCTGTTTTTAAAGTGTCTTCCAGAACAATTTATGTCTTGTACACTGATACCGTGAGTCCTCAGTCTCGCAGATACTTATTCCAGAGTTACAAGTGGTGAAATTTTGTAAACCATCAGGCCTCATCCCTAAATTCGAGGGGAAGGGAGACATGTGGGGACAGCCTTCGTCCTCACCCATAAAATTGGCATGCTGACGTCTCGTCAGGATGCTGATGACTGTCGAGTGCCTCTCACCTCAAATCATCTTAATAACTTTACTTTCTTTAAAGACTGAAGTTTATCAGGAAGATAATGTTCGCTCTTAAAACTTAACAATTAAAGCAACTGTTGCAACCCAAGTTTAAATAGCTACCAACACAGAAAGCAAACCTTTTGTTTTCATTCATCAGCAGGAGCACTGATTTTGTAATCTTAATATTTTTTTTCAGGTCAGAAAAACTCAACTTTTGTAGGTTCAAAAAAAAAAAAAATTAAAAAAAATTAGAAATAAGCCTCAGGTTCAGTTTGGCATGAAACTGCACAGAGAGCAAAACAGAATGCTGAGGAAACAGTGTAGACAACATTTACTCAATCAAAAATATCTCAATCCATTATGAAATAAGGATGATAGTAACTCTATAATACAAATGTTCATATGGGATGTAAAATTCTCCAATCACACCAGAGAAGTTTTGGCTCTGTAATATGTAATGTTCTTAGTCACTCATGCAATGCAACATTAACTAAACAATGGAAATTCCAGGATGAAATAATATGAGTAGGATAGATTGCTGCTTGCCATACAGTGATGTTGAGCCACTGATAGGCATGACTGGTGGGTAAACATCTCCACTATATGGTGAGCAGTGGTCTACTTTCTGTAGTATTGGCATCATTAGCTAAGGGTGACTTCCCAGAAAAATTGAAACATGCAATTGTTTGGCCTTCCTGTAAAATGGGTGGCTCAACAGATGTCAAGTTACCACCCAGTGTCAGTTCCTACATAATTTTATATTGCCAGTTTAGATGTTCTGTAACTTATCTAAGGCATCTGATTCAGATGTCATATTGTATTACAGAAGCTAAGTTTTTATGGAATACTTAGTTCAGCAAATGCATGATCAAGTTATAAGAAACAATGCAGGAAGTTGCTGTAAGCTGATACAGTAGTACATCTGTATGGGGAGGAATTAGTGCCTCTAGGTTTTCACTGCCAACTGTATCTGCTTCAATGATCTGCCATTTTATTTGGGTCAGGAGGCAGAATGTCATATTTGCAGATAATACTTGAGTCATTCCATATCAAGTCATCCAGGCCATGACACCCATTATCTAGTTGTGAAGAGAGATTGTGTACTGCTTTTTTGTCTAATATAATGAACTTTTGCCAATTTTTATTGCTTTGTGTGCATTCTGTAGATAGCAATTGCAATAACTTCAAAGCAAACTGTAAAAATTTGAAAATTGGCTTCAGTTTCTAAACAAAAAAAAAAAAAAAAAAAAAAAAAAAAAAAAAAAAAAAAAAAAAAAAAAAAAAAAATCGGTATGCTGACAGTTTTTCCCTGAATATCCTTTCGGACATGCAGTTTCTGAAAACATGTTAGAATTCTCCGATTAAATTTTTGTGAAGTTTAATTTTATTGTTAAATCAGAAAAAAAATATTTCACAATTGGCCCCCTCTGGAAGACACTGAAAAAAATCGGAAAGTGATCTACAAATGTTTAATCACACAAAAATCAGTTTGAGAAATGAATGGCAGTGACAAAATATGTAAATCTCCTGGAGATAAATAAAATCACTACCCAAGAGACATTATCAACATAAGTACACATAACAATATCCAAACTGAACAAAATTTGCAGTATGTGAAACAAAATTGCACATTATAAAATACAGGGCAACTTGTTCATCACATGACATATGAACACTTTCTTAGCTCTGCCATAACCAAATTAACTCCATGTAAAAATACATAGCATTTTGTTTATAATATTTAAACATTTTGTCAAAAGCCAATATTGTCAACACTGAGTAGTCCATATAGGCAACATCAAGGAAACTGGGCTCAGGAGCGATGTGGTCCTGTGGTTAGCGTGAGTAGCTGCGGAACTAGAGGTCCTTGTTTCAAGTCTTCCCTCGACTGAAAATTTTACTTACTTTATTTGCGCAAAGTTATGATCTGTCCGTTCGTTCATTGATGTCTCTGTTCACTGTAAAGTTTAGTGTGTGTTTTGCAACCGCACCGCAAAACCGTGTGATTAGTAGACAAAAGGACGTGCCTCTCCAATGGGAACCGAAAACATTTAATCGCAAAGTCATAGATCAACCGATTCCTCCACAGGAAAACACATCTGATATATTCTATACGACACTGGTGACGGCATGTGCGTCACATGACAGGAATATGTTGTCGACCCACCTAACTTATACACTTAGCGAATGGGTAAAAAGATTCTTCTATCTTGCCCGATTTAGGTTTTCTTGTGGATGTGATAATCACCCCCCCAAAAAGTGATGAAAACAAAAGAGTGTCACATATACTGAAAATAAAAAATTAAAATTTTCACTCGAGGGAAGACTTGAACCTAGGACCTTTCGTTCTGCAGATGGTCTCGCTAACCACGGGACCAAAGCGCTCCTTCAGGCCCATTGTCCTTTATGTTGCCTATCTTCGCATGGCCTACTCAGTTTGCATATTTTCTAATTTTTTTCATAGTTTCACAGAACTTCTTCCTGTTTTCTCAGTTGGTCTGTGTTCAGTTTTTCAAGGCCTATCCACTGTGCCAACTTATAACTAAATCTGAGGGAGGTGCGATGGGGAGGTTCCCTTGTTAGATAATGTTTTTTGTATGACAACCACTTTTCTTCCACCAACTTCAAGGACTCTTTGCTCAGAGAATAAGTATGGGCTGTTGCTGTGGTAATATCAACTTCACAGTGTATGAGAGAAAGAAACATCACAATCATTATTAGGCCAATAGGACAGGCACGATCCATGAGGATGCATGAACCTTACTGTCACATCTCCTTCATAATTCACCTTATCGACAATTCACCTTATCAACAATTTCCAAATACCATGTAGTCACATGCACATGCAACATAGCAGTTGGGCTGCACATTGCATTCTGGCAGTAGGGTTGGAAGAGCATCTGAGAAATCATGCACGATACTAAAATCTGTATCAGCTCAGCCTTTTTGCCCCAATCTTAATCGGTGATGTTGGTACAATGTGATGCATGGATTGTATTCCAGGAATTGTTTTTACACTTTAAGTGCTGAGAAAGAGGTCTGAAATGTACCATTTCATCTTTTGAAACAGAAAACTCAAATGCCTTGCAGGTTCTCATGACAGAATTCAAATACCTGTGAATCTGTAAATATTTGATCTTCATAAACTCTTGGCAATCTTGTTTTTGTGACAAGTCTTAACAGTGCTACCAATACCACCACAGGAAGATTTGGCATGGCTGGAAGCAAGAGGACCAGCTGCACTTCATGTTGAAGTTGTGTTCATGGTAGATGTTTCTGAAATTCTTAAAATTTTTATATTGTGTAGCACAATCATCAGTGAAATACTCAACATATGCAAATGAATCTCTGGAAATTAACACTTAAAATTCAATAGTCTTCAGAGTCTGGTACACCAAGGCAACCTGTTATAGATGATCAGAAACAATACAAATACTTTTGTGTGACTGTTTATCCTTTTTGTAATATATATGGACGGTGTGAAGAATGCAGCTGCCATTGTTTCAATGGTACCCCTGTACTTCATCATGGATAAAAATTGAGATTCTTACTGAAATCCATTAAAATTAACACTGATCCTTCAAGTGTTTCCTTCAAGTGTTTCCTTCATTTTCAGATTATCAGATTGTGATTGAGAAATAAGTTTGGAGCAAGTTTTTCAGTTTTCTTAATTAGTGTCACAGAATTCTGATAGAATGACAGTGTTCAAATAACTTATTTATCAGTTGACACCCACTGACTGTACTGAACTATCTCGTCAGGATCATAGTCTATTTCATTTTCTAAGTGGGTTTGAAGCAGTGAACTGGTGGGCATTTTTCACACAAAGCATACAGGCTGTTATTTACATCACATATTTAATTACATCTTCATAAATTTCTTAAATATAAATGGAATTTAGTGGTAATTTGTTTTGGTGATAAATGCACACATACACTGTTTTCCTGATCACCCTGCAAGTAGACACTGTTTCAGTCAAAGAGAAGCAAATTTTGAGAATCCTACCTTATCTTCAGGATACTTTTTATAGAGAATACAGTCAAGTTAATTAAAACAAGGTGCTTTTGTTCATAGGTATTTTTGCTGGTGCTCACTTTTTCCCCAGGCATTATTCTTGTTTTCATCATCCAAATAAACTTGACTTTTCGCACTGTATCATATGGCAATGCCTTCCTCTTTCCTACTCAGCCATCGATAAAATACCCTTCTCCATTATGAGCTCTTGCTTGTACCAAATATTCAGAAACCTGAAATTTGGAACTGACATTCTGTCGACCAAGTTGGCGACAAGAGTAACTGAATTTTTTCATGAATATTTGCATATTCAGTTTTAATTTTGTCCATGAGTTCATCACTGTGTTTAACACACATGAAACACTTAAATCACAGTATGAATGACTGTTGCTCAGCCATAATAAGTGTGTCCCTCATTGGTCAGTCCATTCACTTAATTCAGAGCCTTATTACATATATCTTGCAGATACTGTCCAAGAAAACACCGCCTACTTGAACGTTCCATACAGCTTCAGTCATGATACCAATATTTGTCATAAATAATTCACATAATTCTGTAATACCACCCATCCTAGTAAAGACCATGTAGCTGGGGACAATGTTTCATCCCAAGACTGTGAGCCTGGCCCTCCTCTCAGGGTGTAGCTAGGGAATGGATCATATGAAACAGCATTCAATTATCCTTCACCATTCGAAGAGAGGGTCAAATTTTTGCAGCTTGATACGCTTAATGTGCCAAGCATCTGCCCTGCTTCCACCCACTCCAATTAGGGGCTCTCCCCATGAGTGCCACCCAGCCACAACCACATGGCATGGTGGCCATTGTCAGGAGTTCCCATACTGTAGGATGACAAGCAACCACTCCTTGGCACAGGGAGGCAACAGCTCAGCCAGATGCATACATAACAGCCCCACCACAAGGACTGGCTACACATACTGATGACCCAGTGGGGTTGAGGGCATCTACAGAGCGGAAGGGGAATCCACGCCATAGATGCTATGAATTGAGTTCTTCCCTAAATGGCACGTACCGTTTGGCAAAGTGAAGTCTCAACTAAGTTGCAGTCAGGCTCCCTGTAGATCAAAACTACAACTGCCACCCAATCTGCAGCTCTTTGTGCTTGCAATCATCTTGCTGACATGCCAGTGTATTACCCCTCACCAGTCACTGAATATGGTCCAGGGAGCAATTTTTTATTGGAACCTCGTCCTGCAAACTGATTAACTCCAGGCTAATCTGGAGCGATGCAGTGTTCACTTTGACATGTACAGAAGGTTTACGAAAAACGCACTGATGCTAGTGCCTTTGTTCTGGCACTCAAGGGAGATAACCTCCCCCAAGGAGGTCAAGGTCATGTTACTGATGAAATGTGAAACCATATATCCCACCACCCACGAGGTGCTTAAAGTGCTTGAGTTTTGGGCATAAGGCTTCCCACAGTGTGGTGGAAGCTGTGTATGGTGACTTTACACCCACTCCATGAGGGAAGCCCCTGTTGTCCACCATCTGTGTTTAAATTGTCATGACTGCCACTCTCCACACTTGCCAGACTGCCCAGCTTACAAGAGAGAAGAGTCAAGAGGAAAAGTCCCTGAATCATGTCTTATGCTGAGGCTCGCCAATAAGACTTCAGGTGTAGAGTTCAACTGTTGCCTCTGTTATATACGCCCCGCTCATTCATCTTCCTTACTCAAGCCCAGTCCCCCTCTCCCCTCCCCCTTCCCTACAGTTCCCACGCCATCTCCTCCGTGTCACTTCCCTCTCCCAGCTGAAGTACCTCCCTTCTTCGGCACCCACCAGTGATAGGGCTCTCCCCTGGGAACCCTCTGAGGCCTGAAGTCTGCGGCCACAACTCAGTCAAGAGATGCACTATCTGTGTGCCCCAAGGTTACTCACTCTTTCGGTCCTGGATCTTGCAGAAGCCTGTCTATCATCATCCTTCCTTCCTCATCCGTAGATAGAGAAGAAAAGACATAAGTCCCAGGACAAAATGCCCCTCCCAATGCCGCTGAAGGTGCTATCTCCCCCCTCACAACCTGCATCTGACATTTGAGCCACACCATCCTCATCAGTGACATCACCTCCCCTCCCCTCAGCTTCTTTGTCTAACCTGGGCTCTCGTCACATGCTAATCCAGTGGAATTGCAGTGGATATTAGTCGCTTACCAGAAATAACACCTTGTCTCCTCTTATTCTGTGTTCTGTCTTGCTCTTCAAGAAATGCACATCCGTGATGACCACTCTCCAGTTTCGTGCTAATCAGGCAGTCTATCAGAACTGTGCCGGTGCAGGGATAGCATCTGAAAGGGTCTGCACTGTGGCTTGCACAGATGTCATTAGTGACTGGAACCCCCTTCATACTAATCTGGAAGTAATAGCGGTAAAAGTGTGAACAATCCCAGCAATCACCTTTTGCAATGTCTACCTCCGTCCAGATAGGCCACTTGCTTATCCCCTCAGGGGGCTCGCTACTCTTGGGTGAATTTGTACTTGGCTACCACAGGGCCCCAGCCTTTGCAGGATTTTTCACATTCTGTACTGCGTCTCTCTCCTCTTGCTATTCTTTCTCCCCTCACTTGGGGAACGTGTGTGGGATGTTATTGGGGATGTTCTGCATTGTCTGTCACTGACGTAAGAACAGTCCCATAACTGTTTTTCACTCCCTTTTCCTGTCTGTTTCCCTTCTCTCGTTCCTCTTTTCAGCATTTGAGGTTCCTCTTTTTCCAAGCATTTGAGGTTCCTCTTTTTCTTCCTCCCTGTATGCTCCTGAAGGCTGGCCCACATGTCTGACACATAACAGATGACTGGGTAACACTTAACTCCCAGCCCTGGGTTGACAGGTAGGGTTCACAAACAGATATGCGCTCTCAACATTTTTAACCGCCATCCTACTATGGCA
Source organism: Schistocerca piceifrons (assembly GCF_021461385.2). Classification (NCBI taxonomy): domain Eukaryota; kingdom Metazoa; phylum Arthropoda; class Insecta; order Orthoptera; family Acrididae; genus Schistocerca; species Schistocerca piceifrons. The sequence goes on from NC_060139.1 coordinate 613,137,448, forward strand.
AACTGCATTCATTATAAATAGTTGCATGCTAACTGGATTTCATTGACTAGTTCTTTTAACAGTTCCAACCCTTCCTCTGTCATGTTATCCAACCTCAGACTGCTCTCTGGGACCAAGATCTGTTCCCCAATTTCCAGCCTGATGTTAGCAGACTATATTGTGAAACCTACTGCTATCTGAAACACCTTGAGCCACCATTTTGTCGGAATCCGCATTGGGCAGGTTTTAAAAGACTGCGGGACTCCAGCCACCAGGCTAAACGGCAATTCACCATATGCTCCAAACCTTACATACACTACTCTTGAGAGAAATGGGGCGATAGCTATAGGGGAGATGTTTGTCCTTTCCAGGTTTCGGAACAGGAATGACGATAGCTTCCCGCCATCGTCTGGGAAAAGTACTGTCGGTCCAAATTCGATTATGAAGGCGAAGGAGGTAACGCAGACTATGGGTTGGTAAATGCAGCAACATTTGGACGTGGATACCATCCGGTCCTGGGGCAGAGGAGCGAGAAGAAGAGAGTGCCTGTTGGAGTTCCCGCATGGAGAAAGCAGTATTGTAGCTTTCGCGATTTTGAGAGGAGAAAGCAAGTGGTCGCACTTCCGCTGCACGTTTCTTCGGGAGAAATGCTGTAGGGTAATTTGAAGAGCTTGAAATCTCAGCAAAGTGTTGACCCAATGAGTTAGAAATTGCGACGGGGTCCACTAATGTATCATGCGCGACAGTGAGCCCAGAGACCGGGGAGAAACTAGGCGCGCCTGATAACCGTCGAAGCCGACTCCAAACTTCCGAGGAGGGAGTGAAGGTGTTAAATGAGCTAATAAAGAATTTCCAGCTTGCCTTCTTGCTACCATGGATGACGAGACGGCATCACGCACGGAACTGCTTATAGCGGATACAGTTGGCCAAAGTAGGATGGTGGCGGAAAACGCGAAGAGCACGTCGCCGCTCACGTATCGCGTCACGGCACGCCCCGTTCCACCAAGGAACTGGGGGGCGCCGGGGCAATTCTGAGGTGCGTGGTATTGAACGTTCCACAGCTGTAAGAATAACGTCGGTAACATGTGTGACCTCATCGTCGACGCTGGGAAAGTGACGGTCATCAAATGTCGCTAGGGACGAAAAAAAGTGTCCAATTGGCTTGGGCTAACTTCCAGCGTCGCGGGCGCATATATGGCAGTTGAGGCTGCAGTCTAAGGACACATGGAAAGTGGTCACTCGAGTGTGTATCGTCAAGGGCGAACCATTCGAAGTGCCAAGCTAGCGGAACAGTACCGACCGAAAGGTCCAAGTGAGAGTAATTTGTCGTGGAGGCAGACAAATGTAGGGACCCCAGTGTTGAGGCAAACTAGATCCCCTTGAAGACGTCTATCAATAGTGAGGCATGCGGACAAGGACACGGAGATCCTCAAAGCGGGTGGTGGGCATTGAAGTCCCCAACTAGCAAATAGGGGGACGGAAGCTGACCAAGAAGATGAAGGAGATCAGCTCTTGCCATTGGCGTGGATGATGGAATGTATACAGTACAAAGAGGTGTCCAGAAAGGGAAAGACGGACAGCGACAGCTTGGAAGGAAGTGTTTAAGGGGATTGGGTGATAATGGAGAGTATCATGGAGAAGAATCATAAGTCCATGTGCTGGAGTGCCTTCAACAGAAGGGACATCAAATTGGACTGATCGAAAATGGGGGAAAACAAAGCGATCGTGGGGACGCAGCTTTGTTTCCTGAAGACAGAAGATGACCGGCGAGTAAGACCACAAGAGGATCAACAATTCATCCCGATTGGCTCGAATGCCGCAGACATTCCAATGGATAATGGACACAGGGTGGACAGGAAAGGGAAGAATGTGACCAAGGTTGCTCTCAACTCAACGACTGCTCAGAGCTTGCGACCAACAGCGTGGAACGGCATTCAGTCGAAGGCAGAAGATCCTGATAAATAGGTTGTTCGGGAGCAGAACCTGCCACCAGTGATCGGCTGCCAGCAGTGCGCCTTGGTGACACAGAAGACTGCAGAGGGCGGTTACCACCAGGTGGTGCTGTAGATGAGACATGCCGTGGCGGAGAAAGAGGAACTGGGTTTCTTATTAGTCTTCTTGGAAACAGGACTGAGATGGAGGAGGAACCGATGGTTGTGAAGTTGGGGCACGTAAAAAATTTTCACGAGTAGGTTCTTTTTTTGGAAGTCAGAGTGTCTGAATTTGAGGCTCGAGATTTAGCAGAACCCGACGAAAGATGAGCCATAGAGTGAGCAGGTGAGAGTGGGGAGGTTGAGCGGGCGATCTTTGCACTGGCCGATCTGACGACTGTGGCACTAAAGGTGAGATCACAAGTCTGCGTGGCTGCCTCCTTTGTTGGCCGAGTAGAGGCAAGGACAGTGCTGTATTTACCTGTGTGAGGCACAGTGGCCTTTCGACAGGCGAATAACGTTCCAGCAGCAAAGGTAGACACTTTTTCCTTCACTCTGATTTCCTGAATGAGCCGTTAATCTTTAAAAATGGGGCAATCTCTAGAGGAAGCTGCGTGGTCACCCACACAGTTGATGCAATGAGGGGATGAAGGTGGACAAGCACTCTCATGGGCATCCTTGCCACACTTAACCATTTGGCCAGATTGTTTTTTTTTTGTGGGGTTTAAGGGCGCTCAACTACTGAGGTCATTAGTGCCCAGTCACTGTTGTTAGGGCACATGGAATCTAGTAAAACTCAAGGGGAGGGGAGGGACATCAGAAAGACCTGACAAAGATGCAGATAAAATAAGTAAAAAGGTTAGATGTCTTTGGACAAGCCAGTCAAAGTTATAAAACGCAGAACACGAGCAGCTGCTCGAGCGTCATCAGCTAAAATATCCGGTAAAGTAGATGGCAGGGACAGGGCAACACGAGATTGAGTAAAGCGGGGACACGACAATAAAACATGGCGCACTGTTAATGCCTGACCACTAGGGCACTGTGGGGCAGGGTCACCGGAGAGCATGTAGCGGTGGCTAAACCGGCAATGCCCAAACCACAACCTGGTCAGAAGGACCTCCTCTCGCCGAGATGGTCAGGAGGAGGTTGTCCAAGCAGTTGGGAGCGGTTTTACTGCCCGGAGCTTGTTTCCTTGGAGGGATGACCAAGCATCCCACCACAACGACACAAGCCTCTTACAAACATCCCCACGAACGTCATATGACAGGACAATGGGAGGCTGGCCGAGGCAGGAGGACTGCAGCCTTGGCTGCAGCATCCGCAGCCTCATTCCCAGGCACTCCTACATGTCCGGGAACCCACAGAAAGCTGACAGGAGAACCATTATCAGCGAAAGAATGGAGGGACTGCTGTATCCGTTGAACCAAGGGATGGACCGGATAGGGAGCTCCAAGGCTCTGAAGAGCACTGAGTGAGTCAGAGCAGAGTACATACAATGAATGGCGGTGGCGGCGAGCATACTGAACGGCCTGATGGAGAGCAAAAAGCTCGGCCGTCAAGCTGGAACATTGGTCGAGGAGCCGGTATTTAAAGGTGGCGGCCCCAACAAAGGCACAGCCGACACCATCGTCAGTTTTGGAGCCATCGGTGTAAATAAAGGTGTGACCGGCAAGTCGAGCACGAAGTTCGACAAACTGTGAGCAATACACTGCAGCCGGAGTACCCTCCTTCGGGAGTGAGCTGAGGTCAAGATAAATATGAACCGGAGCCTGGAGCCAAGGTGGTGTCGGGCTCTCACCCTCTCTGAAGGTGGTAGGGAGGGCAAAATCCAATTGTCGAAGCAGGCAACGGAAGCGGACACCAGGGAGGCAGCAGGGCAGACACATACAACCCGTACTGACGGTAGAGAGAATCGGTGAAGAAGGACTGGTAAGAGGGGTGGTCGGGCATAGACAACAGCCGGCAGGCATACAGACACAGCAGTACGTCGCACCGGTAGGTCAATGGTAATTCGGCAGCTTCAGCATAAAGACTCAACAGGACTAGTGTAGAAGGCTCCGGTTGCAAGACGTAACCCCCGATGGTGGATGGAGTTGAGACGGCGTAAGAGGGATGGCCGAGCAGACGAGTAGACGAAGCTCCCATAATCAAGCTTCGATCGGCCTATGGACTGATACAAGCGAAGCAGGACAGTGTGATCCGCTCCCCAAGATGAACCACTAAGAACTCTGAGGACATTAAGGGAACGTGTACAACGGGCCGCCAAATAAGAGACATGCGGAGACCAACACAGTTTCCTGTCCAACGTGAGCCCTAGAAACTTAGTTGTTTCCACGAATGGGACAACAACGGGACCGAGCTGTAAAGATGGCGGAAGGAACGCTTTATATCACCAAAAGTTGATACAAAGTGTCTTCTCTTTAGAGAACCGGAAGCCATTTGCCACGCTCCATGAGTAGAGGCTGTCTAGACAATGCTGAAGACAGCGCTCCAGGAGGCATGTTCTCTGGGCACTGCAGTAGATCGCGAAGTCATCGACAAAGAGAGAGCCTGAGACATTAGGTGGAATGCAATCCATAATTGGATTGATCGCAATGGCAAAAAGGGCTACACTCAAGACGAAGCCCTGAGGCACTCCGTTCTGCTGGAGGAAGACGTCGGACAAGGGGGGGGAAGGGTGGCCCCTGGGGAGGAGGATTTGGAAGGGAGGGATTTGGGAGGCGGAGGCAGAGACTCCGGATGGGAGGACAGGATAGCGGTGAGGATACCGCGGAAGGAGTGGACACAACTGAGGCAAACGAAGTGGTCAACGGCACGGGATGGAGGCGGTCATACTTCTTCCTGGCCTCAGAATAAGAGAGCCGATCCAAAGTTTTGAGTTCTTGTATCTTCTTCCTCTGATATGCGGGGCAGTCTGAGGATCTAGGCGAGTGGATGCCAGGACAATTAACGCACCGAGGTGGTGGGGTGCATGTATGTTCCTCACGAAGAGGACGGCCACAATCGCCACAAAGGGGCTCAGCCTCACACGGTGACGACATGTGCCCAAAGCGCAAACACCTAAAACAGCGCATAGGAGGCGGGACGTAAGGTTGCAGGTCGCACCGGTAGCACATCACCTTTACCTTCTCCGGGAGAACGTCCCCCTCGAAGGATGAAGGCCCCGGTGTCGATGCGACGGTCTTTGGAGCCGCGCTGGACTCACCAGACGAAATGCACGCCTCGGCGCTCCAGGTTGGCCCTGAGCTCCTCAGATTGCAGCAGGTCACGATGAAAAATAACCCCCTGCGTCCTATTTAGTGCCAGATGTGGGACAATGGGATGTCCCCTAGGCGGTCGCACGCCTGGAGCGCCGCCGACTGTGTGGCGGAGGTGGTCTTTGTAAGAACGGACCCCGAACGCATCTTACTGAGAGCCTCGATTTCACTGAAGATGTCCTCAATGTGCTGAACAAAGAACATGGGCTTGGAGGTGGCGAACGTCCCCCCCATCGGTTCGAGAACAGACCAAATAGCAGGGGAAGTACTTCGCCCCAAGCCGGCGGGCCTGTCCCTCCTCGCAGGGAGTGGCTAAGGGGGAAAGGGCAGGAGAACCAGAACTAGAAACAGTACCTTTCCTTTTGAAAGACTCGGCCGCAGAGCAACCTGATACATGTTGACGTTTCATCTGCGAAACGTCCACCCCAATACCACCCACTCCGACCAGGGGCTCTCCCCACAGGCGCCACCCAGCCTCAGCAAGGGCCACCTGGCAGGATGACCGTTGCCGGCAGTCCTGATGCCCCAAGGAGACAGGCATCTACTCCTTGGCCGACGTGGGGAGGGTGCAGCTCAGGTATCGGCAGTACGATCCCTGTGTTGTCAGGGGGCTACAACCTAGAGGGTACATGATGACCCCACCACAACGGGCTGGCTACCGTGCTGGATTTCTGGTGCCATGGAAAGTCCATCATGATCGTAGGTGCAGATGGGGATGCACTATGGGCATAACTTGTACAACCCATCAAGCGTTTAGCCCCAATGTGAGGAATAGTGGGTATGGTTACAACGCCGGTACAATGCTGAGTGCCAAGGTCTTAGTGCACTGAGGACCAGTGGTACACCACGTAAGGCGTCCTTCCCCAAAAGGCTCGTACTTCTGTAGAATTTTGAAAAATGGAGGTCAAACCCCAAAGGGGACCATCACATGGAAGGCCGAAACGGTTGAAACTCTTTAGTCGCCTCTTACGACAGGCAGGAATACCTCGGGCCTATTCTTACCCCGGACCCGCAGGGGGGGATAATGGGGGGAAAAGGTTTCACCCCAAGCCGACGGGCCTGACCCTCCTCCCAGGAGGTAGCCATGGAACGGAAGGCCAGAAGGGCAGGAGTAGCAGCACTAGAAGAGTCAGTTCCACACAGAGACAGCTGCAGAAGAACAGCCAGAGTTCTGGATCTGTGAGTTTCATTTGCATAGTGTCCGCCCTGATACCACCCACCCCTATCAGGGGCTCTCCCCACAGGCGCCACCCAGTCACACCAAGAGCCGTATGGCACGGCGGCCACTGCCGGGAGTTCCGATGCTCCAGGACGACAAGCAACCACTCCTAAGCTTAAGTGAAGAGGTCACAGCTCAGTTATCAGAAGTGTGATCCCTGTGTGTTCAGGGGGCTCAACCAAAAGGGTACATAGTGACCCTACCACATGGGCTGGGTATTGATTTGGCTACGCATCCTAGCATCAGACAATGACGTGAAAGAAAAGGTGGAATGGACTAGGAGGGCACATGTCGGACACTAGGTAAGCTGCTCTTCCTCACATGGCTCTCACTACGGAATAGACATTTAGTAATGGAGGTCCAACCCTAAATAGGGACCAGGGAATGCCAAAAGGATTAGGTGATTACACAACAAAACCAAATTGCAAAGTCAACGGAACCAGGAGGATTGTGGGGCCAACTTAAAGACACCAAAGAGGGAGACGAGAGGGTGAACGGGAAGAAGCAAGGAGAGGAAAGGAGGGGGAAGGGCAAGGAAATGCAGCCCTGGAAAGAAGGAACGCTGCAATAGCTTGGGACCCCGTGCTTGCCGCAACTATGCATTTAGTGTCCTACCAGTGACAAAAACGTAAAAGTTTTTACCTTCTAAACTCAGCAATCACAGCAATTCTGTGCCTTTTAGGTTTTAAGTAACAAAAACTATGACCCATGACAGAGCTGTTAATTTGCACATGATCATTCATAGATGTTAAGAGAAATTGTGTCCCACCTTTGAGTTTTTTTGAATGTTACTACAATTCAAACATTTAACAGTTATTAGTTATGCTGGTTGGTATACTAAGTGCTTGATGGTTTAAACTAAATAAAAAATTAATTCAGGAAATGGGGAAGATTACGACAGCAGAGCATATGAGAAAAATTCCAGAAAAGTTGAAGAAAGATGCCAGCAAGTACAATGCCCATAACAAAAAAGAAACAGGAAAATATGAAGATGAGGGGATCCTCCAGTGAAAAATCTTTATTGAAAGATAAGAAGAAAAAAGCGGAAAGAATAAGAAAGAGCAGACAAACTAAAATCTGTATCGACTACAGATCAGCTTCCCAGTTAGGATCTTATAAATGTCCTCAGCCCTCGGCAAAGCTGTATTTTGCTTAAACAAGGTGCTTCCTTCAAGCCTATATATAAACCAGCAATAATAAAGTTTTTAAGTGAAAGCTTACCTAAAAAGGCAGTAAAGCAGATTTTCTCAGAAGAAAACATCATCTGAACTTGCAGGTGACAATCTGATCAAAATACAAAACTTTTTCACAAATGATGAAATCAATGTAGCATCTGCTATAAAGGATTGGAAGTCTATTGTAGACAAATGCCACATGACTGACAGTTAAGGAAGCAGTTTTGCTTTTTAAGTAAGAGAATCCTGATATTGTTATAAAGCTTTCAAAATTTTACAAGCTGTGGCCTGAAACTACTGTTATAACTTCTCAAATGCTTCACAATACATGCGTGTGCAAATATCACGCTAACTTCAACTTCATCGTTAAAGCCATTCACAGAAAAATAAGTACACATGACAAGTGACTGCAAGAAGTGCATCACAAATCTGCACACACTATCTGATATAAAGTGTTTTATGCGACATAATATGATTTAGACAGTGAACCAAACTTAAGTCACTAAACAGATTAGTGCTAGTGGAAGTTAAGTTATCCCTGAACTTCCGTTTCAACTAAGATCAAACAGCACTTCTTAGAAGGATACAATCTGTAGCTTTCAAGACAAAGCATCCGTTAGTGATGAAGGTACATTGCAAACAGATTTTGCAGAAAACTATGCAGCATTGACACAATGTGAGAAAAGTGCTCACTGGAATCATACACAAATTACAGTGGTCACTGACTGCTTGGTTGAAAACAAGACTACAGTCATTTGCAGTTGTGAGCAATGAACAGTGCCATCACAAGTACTCACTTTGTGCTTCTTTGAAGTGGCTAGTAAGTAAACTGAAACAAGAGCTTCCAAAACTGATCTTCACTGGAATTTTTTCTGACAGTTGCACAGATCAATTTCTGAACAAATTCACCATTTCTAACCTCTGCTACACAATGCAAGACACTGTAGTGTCTAGAGAATGGCTTTTCTTTACAAGATCACAAGGGAAAGGTGCAGTGGATGGCATAGTAACTGTAACTAAAAGGGCAGTTTGGAACAAAGTTACAGAAGCCATCAATGCACAGGAATTTTTGGATTATGCCAAATCAGTTTCTGAAATTAAGCTTTCCTTTACTGTAAGAGATATTTATCAAAACAGATCTTCTGGACGGACACTGGAAATGTGTTAACATGATAGATACTTGCAGCAAGCATTACTTCAATGCTTACATTACCTGCACTCTAATATGTGGGAAAAGGTTTCTAAAATCAGATTAAGAGAAAGTGCAGGTTTTTCGACATTCACCAACCAGAAATTCTCTTTTCTACAGAGATCTGAGATGAGTGATGAATCACATCCTGATGACTTTACTAAATCCCCAAGCAGTTACCAGTTCAGAACAAATTGGAAAAATCATGCCAGGAACATTTTAGTGGAATTTCAAACTGCTAGAAAGAAATCCGAGTAAAAATATGCTGTGTTCGCATAGAAGTGTTTAAGACAATAGGGAAATACAGATTATGTGTACGAGATCTGTACGGAACTTGGCAAAGGTATTCAAAGTTGACAAGAAGGATGTATCCTACATAAGAGTTTGAACAAGTTCTTGCTGTTCTTCCAAATCGAGGCACCTTGTTAGGGACACCTTACAAGTTTTCAAGCAATTTAGATATTTTTGAAAATGTGTGAGAAGTCAACTGTCCATTTTTCTAAGTGGTACATTTTTCAAGAGAAATAATGAAGTACTCAATACTTTAAAGTAGCACTGTACTGAAATTTATGTTAGTTATAAGCAAATTTGGAAACAGCATTTAAGGAAATGGAGGCCGAGGACCAAGCTGACTTCTGTGCAAAGAGATCAACTATAGATCATATTCTGTTTGCAACAAATAATTGGAAAGAAAAAAGTTAGAAATCAGTCCCTTCATTTAGTATTTGTAGACAGAATGTACAAACATGCGGGATCTCAGTAAACGATATGTATTCATTACAATTTGTTGATCTGGTTATAATAGAGGGAAACATTCCACGTAGGAAAAATATATCTAAAAACAAAGATGATGTGACTTACCAAATTAAAGTGCTGGCAGGTCGACAGACACACAAACAAACAAACACAAACATACACACAAAATTCAAGCTTTCGCATCAAACTGTTGCCTCATCAGGAAAGAGGGAAGGAGAGGGAAAGACGAAAGGATGTGGTATTTAAGGGGTAAGGAGTCATTCCAATCCCGGGAGCGGAAAGACTTACCTTAGGGGGAAAAAGGGACAGATAACTATGCAAAAATAAAGTAAAATTTTCAGTTGAGGGAAGACTTGAACCAAGGATCTCTCGTTCAGCAGCTGCTCATGCTACCAAGGGACCACGGCGCTTCTAAGCACACTTCGTCCATGATGTTGCTTATGTGGCCCATGGACTACTCAGTTTGTATATTTTGCTTATTTTTTCACAGTTCTACACAACTTCTTCCTGTTTTCTCAATTGATCTGTGTTCAGTTTTTCAAGGCCTATCCACTGTGCCAACTTATAACTAAATCTGAGGGGGGGTGCGATGGGGAGGTTCCCTTGTAAGAAACGGTCTTTCATAGTTCACTTTGGCCACAGCTTTCTACTTCTAGTTCCCAGGAACAGGAAACTGTCAGTCTCATTCCAGCCTCGGGCCTGTTCCCATCAGTGTGTCTCCCTTGGCCAGAGTCTTCATCCTTCACAAGGACGCTCACTGCAGTTCCACTGCCGGTTGCTTGTAGTTAGTTCAATATCGAGTTGTTCGTTTTGTTGCCTGTGCACACCCATTCTAGATCTGTTTCAAACCTTTTTGAATCTTTGACTTCTGGTTCTTTTCATATTCTATTCAGCTTCCATTAATGGTAAATAAAATGTATCTTATAATTAAGTAAATTACATGATATATACTACATCTTCTCAGGTAAAAGGACATATCTGCTTACTTCACTGTTTCAATAAACAGCAGAAGACATAAAAAGGCAAGCTTTTTTGATATTACACATGCAAAGGAAGACTGCGCAGCACACACGAGTAGCCATTTTCCGTCTTTTTGATCCAAGGTAAAACAGCAAGTTCATTGTTATGGAACGCAGACCATTTTACAACAGAATGGAACCCACACTCTGCAATCTAGTGTGTGGTGGCAGATTTTTTTTATAGAGAATGATAATTTCTACAATATTATTTCAGTGGTACAGGGTGCCACACAAAAATTGACCCCGAGTATCGGACTCGGCACTGTCGCCCACTAGTCATCACCTATTTCTTCGAAGTAGCTGTTTGCATTAGCTTATTTGTTAATTCTTTACGGACCAATTACATGTTTACCTATTCTGCTCGTAGCAGTCTGTACTCTGGACTGGTTTTTCGTGTGCCACCTTAGTCTTATTTCACTGCGATGAGCCATGTAACACTACAGTTGGCTAAACATGAGGTTTTGCAGAATCATGAAAATTTCTACAAGTGTGTGAGAATTCTGTAATGGATAAAAGCTCTGTACTCCAGGGGGAGGCCAAGTGCCCCTCTTGGCACCTTCCATCTTCACTGACCTACACTACTAATTTTCAATTTTTCATAAGAACCATATACCATGCACAAATGAAGAGTGAATGAGTAAAAATTAACTATTAAAAAAAAAAAGAACTAGTTCCTAAAGAAGAACAAGTTTGTCCATCTATGACCAACTAATTTTGGCACAAGATGAAGATAGTATATTACAGTGAAATTAACGGAGTATAAAAAAATGGGGCCTTCCAACAAAAATAAAACAAAATAAATTTTAATAGAGAGAAATCAAGATTTAACACTGGATATAGGGATGGAACTATTAAACACTCCGAAGAGTACAAATATCTCCAAGTCATTGTCACAAGATGGAAAACAAGAGAAGAAAACTCAAGAATAAAAGGTGGGAATTTTGCTATTGGAACAGTAAATCATTTTATGGGATGAAGAGATTAGAGAAGAAACACAAAGAAAAACTTCAACACAATTACCACATGAATTACAGCATATGGACAGTTACATCGCAAATAGTAAAAAGGTTGATTGCAACATAGATGGACTTTTGGAGGCAGCATGCAGGGATATAAAGACAAGAAAGAATCAAAATGAAGTCATCAGAAAGAAAATAGGCATTACAAATTCAGCTGCAGATTTTATAGAAGAAAAACAACTTATGGTATGGATGTCAAAGGAGAGATTACCACAGAATTATTGAGTGGCAGCCACCAGGAAGAAAGAGGCTGCTGACCACATGGATTCAAGGAATTCATACCTCTATCAGAAGAAATAGTGAATAAAATTTCTTGAGAGGTAGACAAAAATGGAGAATGAAAATTAATTTCATGATTAATCTTGGGGTACCAGATAATGTTCAACATTTCATTGTTAAAATGGATAATAAAATAATACAAGCAAATTAATTTTAAATTAAAATACAGGTTCTATTTCACCAAAGTCCCACCTGTGACAATTCTTCAACTACAAAATCTATAAGTATTAATAATATATTTATTGATATGTCATGCAGAGAACTACTTTGTTAGTGTGGATTCAATATTTTCAAAAGAAAATAATTCACAGGTTTCTTGTAAAATTTTGGTGAATAATGTTATGTCCATTTCCTGTCTGACCTGTGACAGTTTTAAAGATGATTAGCAACCAACTTTGTAAACTTCTGACATTCAGAATTAAAAATAAGGAAATATAACTGTCAGTATGACAACCAATCTATTTCTATTTATACTTTTTGTTGTATTAGCTTTTGACTGTTCAAAAACAGTAGTGCAGCTGTCCTACCTGTGACAATGAAATTGCCCCTCTTCTGAACTACTTGCCCACTTGACTGATATATATTTTAACAGTAAATTAAACTATCTGCTCCACTTTAACTGCATTATATGGTCCCATTCCCTTTAACAGGGAAATGTCCTATTGTTTCTTTCCCTGTCTCTTAACAGTATTCTATATCTATTTTATTTTACACTGAGCTGTCAATCTCACGACAAGATATGCATTCTCCTGGATTTTTATAATGTTCCATAAAATGTTACTGTGTTGTTTATAATATGAAAGTACTTATTAATCACTACTTGTTCTGGCTATTTTCTTCAAGTCCTTCATTATGACATGTGATCCAAGATTTTTAATGACTTGCCATTATTAAATTTAATTATTTTTTAGGAAAACAGTGGTACAATGTTAATATTGTTTTAAGTTGGCACCACTTTTTCAATTTGTGTTAACTTCCATTTTATGGGCACTTGTTTATTCTCTGTGTGCATTGTCATATGACTGAACTTTACACTTCAATATCTAACCCAACTGTACTAACAAAATTATCAAGCTTCATTTATGGGGCCTAATTACAGGTTATGGGGCCAGGTGCGTAAGTATTTTTCAGGTAATGGCACAGCTTCTTGGTATTGTGATCAAGAGCAACTTTGACATTAGCATGATGCTACGGAACAATCTAAGCACCAGTACTTCAAGCTGTTTGGAGGGGTCAATTGGGCAATGTGGAAATTCCAAATGGAAGTGATAGAGGAAAAGCATTTTTAGATTATGTCAATGCCACAGCTTCTGAAGGAGACCCAATTGTTTCATTTCCATCTCCTGAATGATGAAATGATGAGGACAACACAAACACACAGCCCCTGGGCAGACACCATCCTCGATCTGGCCAGGGACCCTGTGATCCAGGGGCACCAACATTAACCACTAGACCATGAGCTGCAGACAAGAATGCTGAGGAAAGAATGGCTGGAAAAGGATGCAAAGGAAATGCACATCTTGGGTGCAGCTGGTCATTCAATGATTTCACAAATGCCCAAACATTTCTGGGCTGAAACAGTTAACATGGTAGCTTGTATGTTAAATGGAACTGGTCCACATCCTGCCAGAGGCAAAATTCCTTTCTGAAACCTTTTATGGCACTGACTTATCCCGAGAAGATTTGAAAATATTTAGTGTGTGCGCATGCACTTTTATGCGAAGAAAAGAGGTTGAAACAAATGCAAAAACAAGACAGCTTTATTTATGGATTATGATAATGATTGAAAAGGACACACAATGTATATACAATACATAAACATTGAGGTAATGGGATGTTTTCTTGCACGCAGCAATATCTGAATGGCAAAAGAAAAACGTGTTCCTGTAATAGAATCATATTTGTTGTGGTGAAAAGAACAAACCTAAAATTTCAGAACCAGAGGGGGCAGAAAACTAGAAATAAGGACCAAGTTCATGAAAGAAAATACAAGTCAGCTTGAAGTAAAACAAGAAGTCAGTGAAGACAAAAATAGTTCTTTTGAAGACAGAGAAAAATAGATACTGATGGGAGGCCATAAAACCAGACTTAGGTGGAATGTGAAACATCCACATTACTAAGATGCTTACAAGTTGGACCTGCTGAGAAGCACTGAATGATGACCCCAGCACTTACACTGAAGTGATGTCTTTTAGTGAAGTTGAAAATTTAAAACATGACATAGGAAGATAGCTGCAAGCCCTGGAAGAAAATAAAACATTGGATTACACATGTGATTGGAATGTTATTGACACAAAGTGGTTTTTTAGGTGAAAGATAAAAAAGATAATGTTTCTTATAAAGCTCATCTTTTAGTTAAAGGTTTCCAACAAAGCCACTTATTAAGAAATATATAGTCCAGTAGTAAAATTAAACTGAGTGAGACTTTTGTAATGGGAATAGTTTCCCATTTTTCAGTTGGATGTTTGTAGTTCTTTTCTCCGTGGAGAAAATCTGACCACACAGTGATCCAATAAATTGAAATGTGAAACTATTTTGATTGAACTTTTAATAAACCAAGATTATTTTTCCATCAAATATCTTCCTAAGTATATTTAGTCACTGTGAGGCACAGTTCTCTACTGCACTTCGCAAATTAATTTTGGTTTTATATCCAAACAACACACAAATGCCCACCCTACACATTTAATAAAGCATTTAAGACAAAATCATAGTAATACCTACAAACTCAAGTAATTAATTTATCTAAGAAACCTTTTCATTCACCAATCTGAAGTACTTCCAAGTCAATTTGAATAATCTCTTAAACATAAGCAATCGTAAACGTACACACACTAAAATAGATTTATTAACCCTAGAAGGAAATATATTTCCTCTGGCCTCTTCTGAATCTAGCACAGAGTTAAGTCTACCCCTACAAAAACCTATCTAAAATGAATTTTTTTAAATCTTTTACACATGCCTAATATAAAATAGAGGTCAATTCCAAAACCACAACAGACCAACTTGTGGTCCTCTTTGGAGAAGTGTAGCCTTTTCACAATTCAAGACTTCCACACAATATTTGCAACATGCTTTCAATTAGGCCTACAAGAAAGTGCCTATGATAAGCTATATTATATCAAGTACAAAAATACTTAATTTTTGCCGGGATAATTGACTCCCAAACCATATTATTGTCACCATATAGTATTGGGGCACTTAAGGAAGATGTCAATTATATTTTTGTTTCAAAAACAACAATTTAGAAAACTTATGTTAAATTACACATTTATACACAGCTCTGGGGATTGAAGACACCTGTAGAAATCTTGCATAAAGCAAAAGAATGGAGAGTGTGTGGAAGCAGTATGTAATCTTCAGGGTTGTGATTACTTGTCCTACAAACACTACAGGTACCAGGTACTTAAGATTATAAACTTTAGAACTATACATTCTACACAAGCCAGATTAACAGGTCCAAAACAAATTAAGCAAAAATATAACGCCCACATAAAGACAATATATTAACTTCACTATATGACTTCAACACTACAAAGTTCTGAATGACTACAAAGTTTTAGTCCTTATTCTTTTATCATAAAAAGGTTACTGACCCTGAAAAAGCAAGCTCCATATCTAAAATGATTATTTTTCTGGATTAGATCTACGTTACGAATCGGAAATAAGGCAAGCGAGTAAGTTGGCAAAGAAATAGCATACTGCGAACTATTCTCTCTTGAGCCACTCGCATTTAATTGTGTGCGGTTCTGTTCCGGATTATTCGCGGCGTATCGTGTAAATTTGCCAATGAAGACTGTCTTGCACTTAAGTCTCAGACTGTGCCGCTAAATTTCTGAGACATTTAACAATTATAGCAAGTCACCGAGTACGTCAATGAGAGCAATGAATATTATGTATTACAAAACATTTAACACTCAATTACAACCTATAAGTGAACTGCGAGTACAGTGTAACTCCCATGGGCATTATTAGGAAGAAGTGCAGCCTAGATTTCTAAGAACGAATAAATGAGCAATTCCCATATTAACCTAGACCAAATACTTTAATTTTATTAATTCCTTCAGTTATACTAACGTACAGGACGCCAATTACAAAAGCTTAAAGGCATTTATCACCGCCGTAATAGTTAGAATTGGTCAGCATGCACCAAATGACGGTTTAGAAGTAAGCTAGTGTTACTAGTCAGAATTTCTGCCAGTGGAAATTGTTAGCTTTGGCTCACACAAACAGGGTGTTTGTATTTCATGGCTGCTTTTAACTAGCCACCTCAACAGTAATATTCAAAATGTAACAAAATACTACCCTTCCTTTATATTTGAATTAATACTTTCTAATAAATTTTAACATTTACAGGCAAAAGATTGCTATCTCAAACATAAACAAACTTCAACAGGTCCCTTTAAAAACCGCCATACATATCACTTACAGATGGTATACGCACGAATAATACGATGGAGAAGTCCGGATAGAAGCTATTCCCAGCGGTATTTCTGTTTTCCGCGGCACTGCAGCACAGAGCTAATTAGAAGTGGTATATAGAAATACTACTTCAGGAATACTCAATCTGCAACTATGCAGATTCTGAACAGTTTTCGAAATTCTGATGACTGTTACGATCACATGCGATTGGTTGAACCTTCAAGGAAGGAACCAATGAAAGCCTTTAAATTCATTGTAGTGCGCTCTACCGGCGCTCTCAGATTCGTGTTCGATGTTATTTTGTTTTCGAAAAACTTTCCGTGTCTGATCAGAAAATTAAGAAAAGGATGAAATATAATGCTTTGCAGTTGTAAATTTATGTTTATTCCTGTGAGATAAAATAAATATATCTGTCTGAAATTTTCCAGAGTACCTTAAATACATTTGAAATGTTCAGAAAAAAAGTGCTTGCAACATCCACCTAATATCTTTGGAGTTTGTAAATGCACGTGGATATTGTCAACAACAGCTGATCGAAGCTGAAACTTAGTAAATATTCCAAGTAACAGGTACAAAGCCCACTGACAATAAAGACAGACGAGAAAAAAATGATCCACGGACAATCTTTTATCGTCAAACTCAATTCGTCGAGGAACTGTTTCCTTCACTTTTCAGCTTACTGGTTACGATTATTAAATGCCAGTAAGGCAGCGGTAAGTAGACGGCTTTTCTTTGATGATATTATATGATACGCAGCGCAATAGTAGAGACATTCAGTATATAGATTCATAATACAAGTAAACTTGATAAATAGCAATTCTGCCTTGTGAGCTTACAAAACCTGGTCCGCTTAGTCAGGAAACTGGAGAAAAAGAAATGAATTAGGTTCCCTTGGAATCCGTTTATAGGAACTATGGAGAAACCGTTAATAAATGCAATATTTACTAAGTACAAGACTGTAAGATCGGCTAAAGTGACGTGTTGGACCCCGGAAGAGCTCACAGAAAGGATCAGAAGCTTCCCTTAAAAAAAACTTATTACGTCAAGGTAGAACTGTACAGACGTTCCGGGTGAAAGTGTCATTTCAACAGTAACTGTGTACTATAACAGTGATGCCGACAAGCTACATCTCAAGATATTACTCGGGACTGCCCAGGTTATTTGTTTCAACCATGAGTACTGAGAACCAGGAACGACCATCCCACTCACATCAGGCATTAACGAAGAGGGGAACTGGCAGTGGATTGCAGTCCCATCAAGCCACTGTGTTGTACGCTACCTGAGGTGTGGAAGACTGCAGCAAATAACAGATCTGGTACATTGTGGCTTTGATACAATAAAAGTGCAAGTGAAAGACAACCTCCTAGCTGTTGCTGTGGTCTTCATCTACATCTGTAATCTGCAAACCACTGTGAGGTGTGCGGTAGAGAGATGCCCCATTGTACCAGTTTTTTAGGGTTCTTGTCATACCATTCACCTATGGAGCGCAGGAAGGATGATTGTTTGAATGCCTCTGTGTGTGCAGTAATTATTTTAATCTTATCTTCGTGATCCCTGTGTGAGCGATATGTAGGGAGCTGTAGTATATTCCTAGAGTGATTGTTTAAAGCCGGTTCATGAAACTTTGTTAATAGTCTTTCCTGGTCTAGTTCAATAGTCTTCCAGTTCAGTTCCTTTTAATTTTTCTGTGACGCTCTCCCATGTACTAAACAAACCTGTGACAATTCATGCTGCCCTTCTCTGTGTAGTTAAATATCCCTTGTTACTCTTATCTGATATGGGTCCCACACACATGAGCAATATTGTGGAACTAGTGGCATGAGTGATTTTTAAGCGGTTTCCTATGTAGACTGATTGCAGTTCCCTAGTATTATACCAATAAACCAAAGTCTACCACCTGCTTAACCCATAACAGAACCTATGTGATCATTCCATTTCATATCCCTATGAAGTGTTACACCCTCTACTTCTATGAATTGGCTGATTCCAACAGTGACTCATTGATATCATATTATGGTTGTTGGGTACTATGTTTTTTTCATTTTTTGAAGTGCAAATTTGTACATTTCTGAACATTTAAAGCAAGTTGCCAATCTTATCAAGATCTGACTGAATATTTATGCAGCTTCTTTCAGTTAGTCCTCCATTATAGATAACTGCATCATCTGCAAAGAGCTTGATTGTATTATTAATATTGTCTGCAAGGCTATTAATACACAACATGAACAGCAAACATTCCAACACACTTCTCTGATGCATCCCATATGATCGTATTTCTTACAATAAGTGTAGTTGTACTGAGTCAAATGTTTTTTGGAGATCAAGAAATACAGCATCTACCTGATTGCTTGACACATAGCTTTCAGTACATCATGTGAGAAAAGTGCGAGTTGATTTTCACGTAGTCGATGTTTTTAAAATCGATGCTGGTTGGCATTGAAAAGGTTGTTCTGTTCAAGGTATCTCACTATGTTTGAGCTCAGAATACATTCTCAGCTCCTACAACAAATCAATGTTAAGGATATTGGATGGTGGTTTTGTGTATCATTTCTACTGCCCTTCTTGTAGATGGGTATGACCTGTGCCTTTTTCCAAGAACTGGGCATGGCTTTTTGTTTGAGGGATCAATGATAAATTATAGTTAGAAGAGGGACAAACTCAGCCACAAATTCAGCATAGTATCTGACAGGGATACCATCGGGGCCTGGAGATTTTTTTAATTTTAATGATATCAGCTTATTCTCAACACCATTGACACTAATGTTTATTTCATTCATATTTTCAATGGTATGATGATTAAATTGGGGCAATTCTCCTGGGTTTTCTTTTGTAAAGGAACATTTGAAAACTAAGTTAAGCATTTCAGCTTTTTTTTTGCTACCCTCTGTTTCAGTTCCTGTTCCAGTTCACTATGGACTGGACACTAACTTCATTGCCTGTGGCAGCCATTTCATATGAACAGAGCTTCTTTGGATTTTGTGAAATATCATTTGACAATATTCTGCTACGGTAGTCATTGAAAGCATCACAAATTGCTCTGTTGACAGTCAGGAAAGTGTTTCATTCAGCATCTCTCTATCTATAGCCGTATGCTTTGTTTTACACCTACTATGCGGTAATCTCTGTTCCTTTAGGAGTTCTTTCAGAATGACTGTACATGGGTACATATCTATCCGGTGCATGGTGAGCTATTCTTTTAAACCTGTGCGACAGCTCCTTTACATGCTCCTACCCTGTGCTAAAAGTTTGAAGTTCCTCATTGAAATACGATGCGACTGATTTTTTTTTTTTTTTTTTTTACTGAACATATGTATCTTTCTGCTTGTTTTAACTGTCCTTTGTACTTTAGTACTCACTGTTGCCACAACCACGTCATGGTCACTGATACCAGTTTCGATGTGGACATTGTCAAAGAGCTGGTCTATTTGTTGCCATTGGTTCCAATATATTTGCTTGTGGTAGTTTTCAGAGAAGGCATTTAGTAAAGTATTGTATTGTATTTGCAGGTTGTCTCATCACGCCAACTGCTATCAAAACTTGAATTTTCCAAATTAATTTTTGTATGATAAAACTCTCCATTGATGATTACAGTATGCTTGAGGAACTTATGTAGAAGTGAACTGAGATTTTCTCTAAAGGTCTCAATTACATCATGAGATGAGTCTAGTGGGCAATAAAAGGATTGATTTATTATTATATTCCCACCCCTGACACTGAGTTTTGTCCAAACAATCTCACATGCAGCTGCAATTTCTATCTCAGTGCATTTGAGTTGTTTCTCTACTGTGACAAATACTCCATCTCTGTTTCCAATTGCCTATCTTCTTAATATATACTTACATTTCCCCCAAAGATCTCACTGCCATCAATTTCATATTTCAACCAGCTTTCTGTATGTAGCATTGTCTGAGCTTCACTGCTTCAAACTCTGGCCTCTCTATTACAAAAGTTTTGGCAGTTTACCATTACGATTTTTTTAAACTCTCTCACCTGTGGGACGAATTTCTTTCAATCTTACGCTGATATTTCTGGGTTGCCTACAGCTATTGTTATCTGCAGTAAGTGGTGTTACCTAATCTAAAAAACCCTTTTGTACACACCTCACACAGTCAGCTACAAGTAGCAGCCTCTGATCTGTAGCGCACATCTGATCCATTTAGGGGGACCCTCCAGTTCTCAACCCTGTGGCGCAAGTCCAGGAAGTTGCAGCCTAGATTGTTAAAGAACTTTCAAAGTCTCTGGTTCTGAGTTGAGTAGAAGGACTGAACCAAAGGGCCATGATCAGTTCTGGGGCAATGCTGCAAATTGTGAGCTTCATTGAAACTCCATGTGCCCGGCTTGTCTTCTCAGTGTTCTCTGCCAGTTGCTGGAATGGCCCAAGACCTTGGAGCCCAGAAGACAGGCATAGTTTGTTCCAAGGTGCACCACAATCTGCAGTTGATTGCATCCTTTTCCCTCAGTGGCTGCTGAAATAGCATCTTCAACATGTATCTTCAACATGTATCTTCAACATGTATCTTCAACATGTATCTTCAACATGTTGAACGAGGCCCCCAGGCATACACACTAAGTGCACATGGTGTCCTTTCTTGTCCCTTGCTGCCATTTCCCTAAGGGGTACCATCATTTGCCATAAGTTTGACCTGCCAACAATTAATTGACCCCTTCCCTTTTGTGACTGCCTCCTCCTGACACTGGATAAAACTGGTTCCACCAAAACAGGTGAAGTGTGTCTCACTGGTCAGTTTCAGTGAAAGAATAGTTTGATGCAGCTGTGCATGGTACTCTATCCTGCACAAGCCTCATCATCTGTGCATAACTACTGCAACGTACATCCATTTGAAACTATTTAACTGTATTCAAGCTTTGGTCTCCCTCGACAGTTTTTACTGCCCACACTATTATCAAGGTGATGCTTCCTTGACCCCCAGATTGTGTTTGATCAATCCATAATTTCCTTTAATCACGTTACATCATATATCTCTTTTTATTCCAATTTGATTCAGGTTCATTCCTTGTTAGTTCAACCAGGAAAAAAGCATCTTACTCATCCACCATCCCAGATTTGGATGGAACATGGCTTATTTGTTCTCCTAATGGCGACAAGTAACCATACCAAAATCAAGCGTGTGTGCCCCCCCCCCCCCCCCCCCCCACACACACACTTTTTCTCTCTCTCTCTCTCTCTCTCACTGTGTGCGTGTGTGTTTTTTCATTTATTCAGAGAATGCGAAATTTGGTGTCATGGACTCAACTAATGTCTGAAATAGTGCTGAAGGGAACTGCCACCATGAATCCTGCAGGCTGTCCATAATTCCGTAAGAGTACGAGGAGGTGGATATCTCTTCTGAACAGCTTGTTACAAGGCATCCCAGATATGCCCAATAATATTCATCTCTTGGAGGTTTGGTGGCCAGTGGAAGTGAAGCTCAGAATAATGTTCCTGGAGCCACTATGTAGCGATTCTGGACCAGTGGGGTGTTGGCTTGTGCTGCTGGAATTGCCCAAGTCTGTTGGAATGCACCGTGGATGTGAATGGATGCAGGTGATCAGACAGGATGCTTACGTCTGCATCACCTGTCAGAGTCATATCTAGACGTACACTATGTGATGAAAAATATCCGGACATCCAACAAAACATACGTTTTTCATATTGGGTACATTGTGCTGCCACCTACTGCCAGATACTTCATATCAGCGACCTTAGTAGTCATTAGATGTTGTGAGAGAGCAGAATGGGGTGCTCCTTGGAACTCAAGGACTTTGAACATGGTCAGCTGATTGAGTGTAACTTGTATCATACATCTGTACATGAGATTTCCACACTTCTAAACATCCCTAGGTACACTGTTTGTGATGTGATAGTGAAGTGGAAATGTGAAGGGACACATACAACACAAAAGCGTACAGGCTGACCTCATCTGTTGACTGACAGAGACCACAGACAGTAGTTGAAGAGGGTCATAATGTGTAATAGGGAGACATCTGTCCAGATCATCACACAGGAATTCCAAACTGCATCTGGATCCATTGCAAGTACTATGACTGTAAGGTGGGAGGTGAGAAAACTTGTATTTCATGGTTGAGCAGTTGCTCATAAGCCACACATGATGCCGGTAAATGCCAAACAATGCCTCACTTGGTGTAAGGAGCATAAACATTGGACGATTGAACAGTAGAAAAATCTTGTGTGGAGTGACAAATCATGGTACACAATGTGGCGATCTGATGGTAGGGTGTGGGTGTGGCAAATGCCCGGTGAACATCAGCTGCCAGCGTGTGTAGTGCCAGCCGTAAAATTTGGAAGCGGTGGTGTTATGGTGTGGTCGTGTTTTTCATGAAGGGGGCTTGCACTCCTTGTTGCTTTGCATGGCACTATCACAGCACAGGCCTAAGGCCTACATTGATGTTTCAAGCACCTTTTTGCTCCCCACTGTCAAAGAGCAATTCGGGGATGGCAATTGCGTCTTTTAACACGATCGAGCACCTATTCATAATGTATGGTCTGTGGCAGAGTGGTTATATGATAATAACATCCCTGTAATGGACTGGCCTGCACAGTCCTGACCTGAATCCTATAGAACACCTTTGGGATGTTTCGGAACGCCGACTTCGTGCCGCGGCCTCACCGACACACATTGATACCTCTCCTCAGTGCAGCACTCCATGAAGAATGGTCAGCCATTCCCCAGGAAACCTTTCAGCACCTGATTTAACATATGTCTGCGAGAGTGGAAGCTGTCATCAAGGCTGAGGGTGGGCCAACACCATATTCAATTCAAGCATTACTGATGGAGGGCACCACGAAGTCATTTTCAGCCAGGTGTCCAGATACTTTTGATCACATAGTGTATCAGGGGTCCCATATCACTCCAAAGGCACATGCCCCACATCATTACAGAGCCTCCACCTTCTTGAACAGTCCCCTGCTGATGTGCAAGGTCCATGGATTCATGAGGTTGTCTCCATACCTGTACAGTCCAACTGCCCAATACAGTTTGAAACAAGACTCGTCCAACCAGGCAACATGTTTCCAGTTATCAACAGTCCAATGTTGGTGTTGACAGGCTGTGGCGACGTGTAAAGCTTCATGTCGTCAGTCATCAAAGGTACACGAGTGGGCCTTCGGCTCCGAAAGCCCTTATTCGTTGAATGGTTCACATGCTGATAGTTGCTAACGGCCCAGCATTGAAATCTGCAGCAACTTGTGGAAGGATTGCATTTCTGTCGCATTGAACAGTTCTCTTCATTTGTCATTGGTCCCGTTCTTACAGAATCTTTTTCCGGCCTCAGCAATATCAGATACTTGATGTTTTACTGGATTCCTGATATTCACAGTACACTCATGAAATGGTTGTATGGGAAAATCCCCACTTCATTGCTACCTCAGAAATGCTGTGTCCCATCGCTCCTGCGCCTACTATAACACTATGTTGAAACTCACTTAAATCTTGATAAACTGCCATTGTAGCAGCAGTAACTGATTTAACAACTGCACCAGACACTCGTTGTCTTATATAGGCTTTGCCGACCATTGCACTGTATTCTGCATGTTTACATATCTCTGTATTTGAATATGCCTGCCTACATCAGTTTCTTTGGCACATGGAGGGGTCTTTCCTGTTCAGTGGTTCAGGGTGACTTTCCTGAAATCTACACCTTTTCCTAGACATCTGCAGTCATTTTCTATTACCCGTCTTCCTTCCCCTTCAACCCTTCTGCCTGAAGAAGGCGCCACTGGCTCTGGAAGCTTGCCTAATTATAACTTCCTTTTATGCGTGTTTTCTGTCGCCGCTTGGTGAGTAGATTTTTTTTATCTATCCAATTGAATTATTTTGTCAAAAATTGATTGTTATCGATAGGTGTAGTGTATGCAATTTATAACGGCAACATTCTTATTCTGAATAGACTGCATGAATTTATCTGAAAATTGGTAAGTTCTTTTAGTAGATGTTTTAGTACAGTTAACAACAGCAAGTACTTAAGGAATGGGAACCAGAAAAATTCCTGCCATTTAGGTTAATGGAATGACTTCCAAGATACTAAAGGGTGCATAAATCATTCAGTAATATTATTTCTATGTTTTTAGTTTAATGATTCTGCCAGAGTACCCCAACTGGAATAATTACAGGCTGCACATTTTCATCTCTCACAAAAGATTTCAATTGAAATAAAGAACGTCGTGTTGGGAGGCGTGCTCAACAATTGGATGGTCCAGCTGTTTCTTGACTGCAGTTTGACAGTGGCCATTCATGTGAACAGAGAGTTTGTTGGTTGTCATGCCCATTGAGAATGCAGCAAACTGGTTGCAGCATAGCTTGTAGATCATATGACTGGTTTCACAGGTAGCCCTGCCTTCGATGGGATAGTTGATGCTTGTGACTGGACTGGTAAGGATGTTGTTGTTGTTGTTGTTGTTGTTGTTGTTGTTGTGGTTGTGGTCCTCAGTCCTGAGACTGGTTTGATGCAGCTCTCCATGCTACTCTATCCTGTGCAAGCTTCTTCATCTCCCAGTACCAACTGCAACCTACACCCTTCTGAAGCTGCTTGGTGTATTCATCTCTTGGTCTCCCTCTATGATTTTTACCCTCCACACTGCCCTCCAATACTAAATTGGTGATCCCTTGATGCCTCAGAACATGTTCTACCAACCGATCCCTTCTTCTAGTCAAGTTGTGCCACAAACTTCTCTTCTCCCCAATCCTATTCAATACTTCCTCATTAGTTATGTGATCTACCCATCTAATCTTCAGCATTCCTCTGTAGCACCACATTTCGAAAGCTTCTATTCTCTTCTTGTCCAAACTACTTATCGTCCATGTTTCACTTCCACACATGGCTACACTCCATACAAATACTTTCAGAAACGACTTCCTGACACTTAAATCTATACTCGATGTTAACAAATTTCTCTTCTTCAGAAACGCTTTCCTTGCCATTGTCAGTCTACATTTTATATCCTCTCTACTTCGACCATCGTCAGTTATTTTGCTCCCCAAATAGCAAAACTCCTTTACTACTTTAAGTGTCTCATTTCCTAATCTAATTCCCTCAGCATCACCCGAGTTAACTCGACTACATTCCATTATCCTCGTTTTGCTTTTGTTGATGTTCATCTTATATCCTCCTTTCAAGACACTGTCCATTCCGTTCAACTGCTCTTTCAAGTCCTTTGCTGTCTCTGACAGAATTACAATGCCATCGGCAAACCTCAAAGTTATAATTTCTTCTACGTGTATTTTAATACCTACTCCGAATTTTTCTTTTGTTTCCTTCACTGCTTGCTCAATATAGACATTGAATAACATCAGGGAGAGGCTACATCCCTGTCTCACTCCCTTCCCAACCACTGCTTCCCTTTCATATCCCTCAACTCTTATAACTGCCATCTGGTTTCTGTACAAATTGTAAATAGCTTTTCGCTCCCTGTATTTTACCCCTGCCACTTTCAGAATTTGAAAGAGAGTATTCCACTCAACATTGTCAAAAGCTTTTTCCAAGTCTACAAATGCTAGAAACACTGGTTTGCCTTTCCTTAATCTAGCTTCTAAGATAAGTCGTAGGGGCAGTATTGCCTCACGTGTTCCAATATTTCTATGGAATCCTAACTGATCTTCCCCAAGGTTGGCTTCTACTAGTTTTTCCAATCGTCTGTAAAGAATTCACTTTAGTATCTTGCAGCTGTGACATATTAAACTGATAGTTCGGTAATTTTCACATCTGTCAACATCTGCTTTCTTTGGGATTGGAATTATTATATTCTTCTTGAAGTCTGAGGGTATTTCGCCTGTCTCATACATCTTGCTCACCAGATGGTAGAGTTTTGTCAGGACTGGCTCTCCCAAGGCTATCAGTAGTTCTAATGGAATGTTGTCTGCTCCTGGGGTCTTGTTTCGACTCAGGTCTTTCAGTGCTCTGTCAAACTCTTCACGCAGTATCATATCTCCCATTTCATCTTCATCTACATCCTCTTCCATTTCGATAATATTGTCCTCAAGTACATCGCCCTTGTATAGACCCTCTATATACTCCTTCCACCTTTCTGCTTTCCCTTCTTTGCTTAGAACTGGGTTTCCATCTGAGCTCTTGATATTCATACAAGTGGTTCTCTTTTCTCCAAAGGTCTCTTTAATTTTCCTGTAGACAGTATCTATCTTACCCTAGTGAGATAAGCCTCTATATCCTTACATTTGTCCTCTAGCCATCCCTGCTTTGCCATTTCGCACTTCCTGTCGATCTCATTTTTGAGACGTTTGTATTCCTTTTTGCCTGCTTCATTTACTGCATTTTTATATTTTCTCCTTTCATAAATTAAATTCAATATTTCTTCTGTCACTCAAGGATTTCTACTAGCCCTCGTCTTTTTACCTACTTGATCCTCTGCTGCCTTCACTACTTCATCCCTCAAAGCTACCCATTCTTCTTCTACTGTATGTCTTTCCCCCATTCTTGTCAATTGTTCCCTTATGCTCTCCCTGAAACTCTGTACAACCTCTGGTTTAGTCATTTTATCCAGGTCCCATCTCCTTAAATTCCCACCTTTTTGTAGTTTCTTCAGTTTTAATCTACAGTTCATAACCAATAGATTGTGGTCAGAGTCCACATTTGCCCGTGGAAATGACTTGCAATTTAAAACCTGGTTCCTAAATCTGTCTTACCATTATATAATCTATCTGTAACCTGTCAGTATCTCCAGGCTTCTTTCATGTATTCAACCTTCTTTTATGATTCTTGAACCAAGTGTTAGCTATGATTAAGTTGTGCTCTGTGCAAAATTCTACCAGGCGGCTTCCTCTTTCATTTCTTACCCCCAATCCATATTCACCTACTACGTTTCCTTCTCTCCCTTTTCCTACTGACGAATTCCAGTCACCCATGACTATTAAATTTTCGTCTCCCTTCACTATCTGAATAATTTCTTTTATTTCATCATACATTTCTTCAATTTTTTCGTCATCTGCAGAGCTTGTTGGCATGTTAACTTCCACTACTGTTGTAGGCGTGGGCTTCGTATCTATCTTGGCCACAATAATGCATTCACTATGCTGTTTGTAATAGCTTACCCGCATTCCTATTTTCCTATTCATTATTAAACCTACTCCTGCATTACCCCTATTTGATTTTGTGTTTATAACCCTGTAGTCACCTCACCAGAAGTCTTGTTCCTCCTGCCACCGAACTTCACTAATTCCCACTATATCTAACTTTAACCTATCCATTTCCCTTTTTAAATTTTCTAACCTACCTGCCCGATTAAGGGATCTGACATTCCACGCTCCGATCCATAGAACGCCAGTTTTCTTTCTCCTGATAACAACATCCTCTTGAGTAGTCCCCGCCCAGAGATCCAAATGGGGGCCTATTTTACCTCCCGAATATTTTACCCAAGAGGACGCCATCATCATTTTACCATACAGTAAAGCTGCATGCCCTCGGGAAAAATTATGGCTGTAGTTTCCCCTTGCTTTCAGCCGTTCGCAGTACCAGCACAGCAAGGCTGTTATGGTTAGTGTTACAAGGCCAGATCAGTCAATCATCCAGACTGTTGCCCCTGCAACTACTGAAAAGGCTGCTGCCCCTCTTCAGGAATCACACGTTTGTCTGGCCTCTCAACAGATACCCCTCTGTTGTGGTTGCACCTATGGTACGACTATTTGTATCGCTGAGGCACGCAAGCCTCCCCACCAATGGCAAGCATGGTTCACGGGGGGTGGTAAGGATGGACAAGAATATTGTGTAGGTTCAAAGGTCGGCAGAATACCACTGGCGAGGGGGGGGGGAGATAGTAGATAGCACATTCCTCATTTCAGGACATGATGAGAGATAATCAAAACCCTGGCAGAAAATGTGATTCAGTTGTTCCAGTCCTGGGCAGTACTGAGTCACGAAAGGAATGCTTCTCTGTGGCCGGACAGTGGGACTTGGGGAGGTGGTGCCTGACTGGAGAGATAAGGCACAAGAGATATGTCTCTGTACAATTTTGGGAGGGTAGTTATGGTCTATGGAGACCTCAGTGAGACCCTTGGTATATTTTGAGAGGGACTGCTGCCACTACAGATGCAGCAGCCACATTTGGCTAGGCTGTATCGAAGGGACATCTTGATATGGCATGGGTGGCAGCTATCGAAGCAGAGGTACTATTATTAGTTGGTTGATATGGACAGAGGTACTGACGTAGCCAGCTATGAGGGGACGTGGGGGACGTTTGGAGGCAGTTGTAGAGGTGTTAGTCTAAGGTGGGATTACGAAATGAACAGGTTGGAGAGTTTTATCAGATGGCATTGTGTGTACTGCTCTAGTTTCTGGAGAGCAAGATTTTCAGTGTGTGAGATGGAATCCAAGAATTTGGGTTTGCACAGCATGAGAATTTTATGGATGGAGAAGGGGTATTTCAAGGAGGTTTGGACCTGATCAATATGGTTCTTGGAGGACTGTGTTGGTGAGGGTTAAGGAACGGCAGAATCTGAACAG
Source organism: Schistocerca piceifrons (assembly GCF_021461385.2). Lineage (NCBI taxonomy): Eukaryota > Metazoa > Arthropoda > Insecta > Orthoptera > Acrididae > Schistocerca > Schistocerca piceifrons. The sequence continues at coordinate 613,166,164 of NC_060139.1, forward strand.
GTGGAGGTCATTGTGGAAGGAGGGGTTGCAGCCAGAGATGGATAATTTGATGGTAAGGCCATTTTGGGGTATTTTATGAGCCAAGCATTAATTAGTGTTAGTCATTGTCGTATACCCATCTATCTCCTTCCCCCATTCCCATCCAAGCACTACACAGCCTTCTGTTCTACCAATGCACCCCACAGTTTTTTTTCAATTCTTTTCAGCCCTCCTCCCCCCCCCCCCCCAAAAAAAAAAAAATCTCCTCCCGCCCTCTGTCTAACCTCCTGGCTGCTCAGCTGTCCTATGGTGATTCCGTGTGTGTGTGTGTGTGTGTGTTGTGTGTGTGTGTGTGTGTGTGTGTGTGTGTGTGTGTTTTTTGTCTAATCCAGAAGAAGGCTTTTTGGTCAAAATCTTACATATCTAGCAGCCTTTTTGTTGTGCCTGTCAGTGACTCATCATTTTCATAATATTGTTATTACTTTTGTGCTAGTCTTTAAACTGGCCTTCCTAAAATGTCACACTCACTTTTTTGGTGGCTAGTTGCAATAAATGATCACTTAGCACTGACATTAAAATCCGTTTGATGAAGATGTTGATTTACCAATTTATTTTCTTTGTATTGCTAACACAGCTATCACTAACATAATGGATTTTTTGAATATTTGAATGTGTGTTTTTTTTTAAATTAATTCAGTTAAGTTTCTTGCATTTTTGTGCACCCATACAGTCATCATGTTTGATATCATCAGATAAAACATGAAGACATTTAACAAATCTCTCATCTTCAGTATTTTTAGATTACTCATGATAGGATCTGCATTGCAAGAGATCCAATGGTATCATTGTTCTTCATCTTTGCTCATGAAAGAGTAATTTTCACCAGAGCCCATTGATACTGTGGTAACATTTACATCAGACGATTCATTAAGAATCTTATAATATTCTTATTGAGACTTGGTAATTTAAGGATGTAGAAAAAAATGGTGTAGTTTAGTTAAAGATCGTCAGTCAAATCAGCAGTATTAATAGTACATGTGACCATTTGTGTTGTACCAGTTAAAATCTACTGACAAAAATCAATGTTTCATCTTCATTACAGTTATCAGCCTTCTCTAATATAAAAAATAGGGAATATAGTGTTTCTTTTGGATGGCACTCATTTCAGTGCCGTAGCATACGTGTGGAGGTTGGATTTTCATGTACTATTATTTGTGAGTTCTTTATAGCTTCCTTCAAATGCTACTGGGCTTTTTAGTAAATTTATGTGTTGATTAATGATGCAAACACAGCAGTAGCGCCTACTAAAACACACCATTTAGGTAGAAGTGAATCCTATGTTGAAATATCTACTTCAGTTTCTCGATATTTGCCTTTAAATCTTGAATAAACGTGATGTAAATCGCCTAAAATCAACTATTTTCTTTCATACCTTTTTTTCCTGTGCTTCCAATATCTTTTGTACATAGTTTGTAGACTGTTCTTCACTTCAAATGATAATCATTTATTAGTAAATTAGTTACTTCAATTTTTAGTTTCTTCTGTCTTTTGCAGCCTTGGTTCTGCTTGCCATGTTCAGTATTCAGAAACTTTTGAAAGTATTTCAGATTTTTTCCTGAAATCAGATAAGTGAGATGGGGATATTTACCAGCTGAATTTGTTCCTTTCTCATACTTAGGCATGAATTGTTACTTATGTTATCAGCCAGCAAGTCCATATCCTCCCAGACACATAGCTTGTAAGTATCCCAATCCGTGATACTTTGGAATAATCACTGAAATAAATACAACAGAACAAGGTATTTATGTACAATTTGTGTGCCCTTCAGGACTTTTGCATAGCTCCGTTGGCCCAAATGAGAGGGTATTTGACCAGTTCTCATTCCTTGTGTGCTTTCTGTTGTTGAATAACTTAAACTCTCAACTGGAAGAACTTACCAGTTTTCAGAGGAGTAGATGTACTCTGTTCAGAAAAAAGTTACTGTTATAAATAATGTTTACTTCATATAGTGCTGTTTAAAATAATTAAATTAATGTAAGGTTCCACCACTGTTGTTATGAATCCACGTGACTACATGGCAGAGGCCTTCGCCAATTATCTGACTCCTCCGCCTGTAAACTCTGCCAAAGTGATCCCATCCCAGAAGTCCAACGCAAACTCCAGTGCCTGCTTAAAGCCATAGGCCCTTCCCAGAACACCCTCCCTGCATCCACCTCCCTCATCACCCCTGTGATAGCCTGCACTCCCACCTTCTACATGCTCCACAAACCCAACAATGCTTGATGGCCCATTGTGGCTGGTTATTGTGCCCCCACTGAAAAAAATTCAGC